>NW_023416357.1:53413867-54613867 GCF_014108235.1 Myotis myotis
AGATTAGTAGAAAGCTTCAGAAAGGCTAATTCAGAAATCGGGATAAATACATGTGATGTTGCTTAGTTTTGTAAATATCACAGGAATGGAATTGATGATAAAGGCAAACGCAAGATTAGACACACACAGTTGCTTTGGAACCAAAAAAACAAGATTCTCAACAAAGGATTGCTGTATCAAACAGTAATAAAGAGCCTCAAGCAGTTGTCTGTGCTCATGCCAGTTTTCATGCTTTAATTCAGCTGCCCTGTGGTTCTTAGCTTTGACATTGAGATCTGCACGGCCACCAGAGATAATTATTTCAACCTTCAGGCCATCAGGCGTTCATTTTTGATCATGTATATGTAGGAGATGTTTTCTGCTTTCTAAATCTTCCAAGTGGATATCAACAGAAGGGTAAAATAAGGAAAGCAGTACAAATTTGAAAAGAACTTGAACATTTTGCATTAGAGAAATGTGAATTGATCTATTAATTCTGGCAAATACTTTAGTTAATCAAGTGGCTATTTACAAATATTTTAATTTGTCCAAATTTTAAATTGGAATGAATTACTGCACTACTACTCTACAAAATTTATTTACACCAAAATTCAACTTTGCATATTTTAATAGAAATACAAAGACATGGCAGCACAAAATCCATAAAGTAAAAATAATAACTTTTTAAGTTATATATGTATATCATATCTTAATGTGCTTTTATGTAAAACTGCAATCAGGAATATACATCATTCATTAAAATACCTAATTAGTCACAGAAATCACTGAACAAAAGTAATGTGACAAATCTCTAAAATGTAGAGAGACTGCATTTTTCTGCCTAGAAAATATGAACGAAACACTAGTTCCCACAAAATTTGGTGCAAAGGTTAAACCATTCTGTTACAATAAGTGGTAACCCTAAAAATTAAAATATGTAAGTCACTCTTAATTTTAAGTATTTTACTTTAAAAATTTTAATAAATAAAATAATAAATATTACAGTTTTAAATATATAACTGATAACAAATAGACAAGAATCCTATATAAGATTCAGGCCATCAGGCCATTTATTTTAAAGAAAAACAAAATAGGATTCATCATCATTTTTCTCAATATTTTTTAATAAAGGAATTTTTTTAATATTTAAAGAATTTGCCATAATATCAATATTATTCAGTGAGATATTTATGCCTAAGAATTTTTCTTAAGTAGATGACTGGAGAAGATATGATTATAGTCACCCTAAAAACAGATGACCCTGTTTTTAAAAAAAATCCACTGTAATAACTCTCAAGATGGAAATAAAAGAGATACCAACAGCCTAATAACTGTAATTATTTCAGAATATAACTCATTTAAGAGAAAAGGAAAAGAACTATGTAAACTATAATTTCAATGAGTTTAAATTTTAACATTTATTCCAAATGTAAAATTTCAACTATCCCTGGTTCCCAATGCAAAAAAAGAAGTGAGCTCAACAGGTAATATCATTAGCAAGTTTCTGCAACTTACTATGACATATGCTCACTTTTCCCCCCTTAAATTGAGCACTATAGAAAGGAATGAAAAAGGCAATTTAACATCTTCCACCTGAAGTATAAACGTCAATATTTACACAATGCTAATTAAATAAAATTTCAAGAAGTGGTTAAAGCATTAGCTCTTCAGTTTCCTAGAATATGGACACCTTAAAGCCTTTCCCATCCTATATCAAGTCCATAACACAGAAAGCAGAGTATAAGTTGGGACAAAAATGGCAGACTCATTTAATGTGAAAAAATCAAGCCATATAATTCAGGTGAAATCACTTGATTTCCTCCCAAATATCAATGGGCAAGAGTGTCCCTAATATTCTGGATCAAAAACAGACAAAAAGGTTCTGTCTTTATTAAAAGCAAACTGCCCCTCCATGCTTTACATGATCCCAGAGGCTCCCCAAAAGAAGCTACTTCTCCCCAACATAAAACACATACACACTTACTTATTGATGAAAGTTACTTTGTTTGTATGAGTTTCCTTAAGCTACTTATAGGTAAGATTCTGATCTTTCTAAAGTGGAAGCTCAACATGATATAATTTATAGAGTAGAGCTTATATGAAAAAAAAGGACTAGAAACAAAATAATTTATAGGAAACTTGGAGAAAATACAATTGTGCTTTTTCCTACTTCCTCTGCTTCCCCTATGAAGAAAAGTAAATCATGCTCCCAAAAAATTAGCAAAAAGGCCAAAGAGACTACAAATCGTCTTTTGCCAAAGTACTTTTATTCTAAAAAACTTCAAACTTAAATGTAGTTTAAAATTATGAAAAGTCAATGGATGGCAAACTAGGGTAGAGGAATATCAGGCTAATTACATATTATAATGGAATATTAGCTTCCTATTTTATTCAAAGAGATCACTAATTCTTATACAGTACCTCTATTGAATTACTGTCAGATCTTCACACTAAAAATATGTGGGGCAGAGACACTTGCTTTCCTGCATATTCCACCACGTTTCAGATTTGCTTACTACCACTGGGAAGTTATAAATCTTAATTATAGAGTCAAAAAAAGACAATACAGCTAAAATGCATAAGGCATATTTTTGGCTTAAGAAGGGTTCAGTGGATACCAGGGATATTTAGAATCTCCATCCTTTTTAATTTCAGATTGTGAGAAAAAAAATTTATCTCACCTCCTTTCCCTAATGCTTTGCTGCACCATATTAACAGATTAAAATTAATTTGTAAATCTAGGGCCATTCTAGCAGTTAATGGTTTGGATATAATGGTGTGGAATCCATGTCTTCCTATGATGAATACCCACCTTGCCCTCTGCCCCAAAAATGTTTTTATTCACATTACAAGAACTGCTATGTCCAAAAGTAGATATATTATGATTTCTTACTGAGTATATTCTTATAGGTACTCCTTGCTTCCTTTATCACTGTTTATGAATCTTTATGATCTTCAGGGATTTTCCTTTTTATTTATTTATTTTTGGTCTGTGGAGGTTATTTATTAAAAATTTCTTAGAGCCAGACCTTAAGCAGCAGTTTCCTTTACCCATACCAAGGTGACATCTATTTATGGTACTCGCCTGCTCCTCATATGCACCTTTCTTTCTGTATCTTCTTTTGTTTTATGTATTCTTACCCATTCTCTTTCATTCTCTCTTTTTAGGGATGTACCTTGTTCTAGGCTAGTGGCAGCTCTTGGTAGTGATAAACCTTGTTACTAACCAGAATGAAAAAGACCACTGGTTCACGTGTGTACAGTAATAAAGCCCTAAATCAACCAAATGGCTAAAGAAAGATATTCATTTGGTCATTTTCCTTCTGAGTCATTCAGGGACTGTATCTCAAGTAATTTCAACTCCCCCCGCCACACACACATAAATTGCTAAAAGCAAGTGTACAGCTATTAGAATGTCTAATATATGGCAAAAGAATGAAAACTTATAAATAGCAATAATAGCTAACATCAATTGAGTACTTGCTACAGGATAAGTACATTAAGTACTTTACATGTATATCTCATTTAAACATTCCTTAAACACTGCAAGGTAGAGCTATTGCTGGTATCCTTAGCTAATAACTGTTAACACAGCAAGTAAGTGGTAGAACTAGGATTAGAATCCAACCTGACTCCAGAGTCACACTGTTGAACAATATGATGTACTATATAATGTTTATTATTTTACCTTGTGATAAGTAATTTTAATTGTGATGATCTCCGGCTGCTTTTGAATTCTCAAATGACAAATATGATTTTCTGTAACACATAGATTGATAGCACTCCTGGCATTAGCTCTGTAATGACCATATGTCACCCCTAGGGGTCAGCTATATTTTAAAAGGCAATATTAGAAGCATTTGGCACCAATCAGCTAAAAAAGTAACTCATATAGAAATAATAAATATTTCTCTACAAACTGTCATATTGCTAAAATGTCAGCTTAGAGCAAGTACAGTTTCATGAAGTGTTTCAGGTGTTCTTTACCAAAGCTCCTAAGAAGATCTCTAAAATAAGAAAAACTCTTCTTTTTAAAATTCCTTTTGTTTCTGGTGATAAAGCTACCCTCTAGATTCATGGCAGAACAAAGCAGCAAGGGTTCAGGCGTCCGCAAAAATATTTTGGCTACTTAGTCCTTCTTTTCCTGGGTTGAATCTGGAAGTGGCTGACTGTTACAAGCAGACCAAGTTGCTTTGCTGTTTGTTGAGTTGCATTTGAAGGAAGGGGCAAAAAGAATTTATTTGAGTTGGGGATAGAAGATAGATGCCTTAAGAAATCTCTATAAAGTTACTTGCGATATCAGGAAAATAGTTTCTTTTACAGTTGAACTGTGACTACATGAACTGAAGTGTGTCTGTGTCACTGGGCAATTAGGACAGTTCAATTACATTATTATTTTTGCTAGGTTTAATGAAAAGGTCAGTTAAATATCACATAGATTTTGCCAGTATTAATATTTTTAGTCATAATGACAAGGGTGCAATGCGTAACTTGTCCTCAATGGTATCTCATGTAGTGCTTGAAAAAGAACAAAATTATTTTGGAAAAAATGTAAATATTAGCACATTTTCGTATATTCAACAAACACCGTTTAGATATACTAATTGGCTCTAATAGAGAGAAACCATTTAAGTGAGAATAGAGGTACTGACAAAAACATAATGTCATTACTTTAATGAATGCTAGACAGCTGATTATATATATGTAGTGATTTTTAAAAGCCAAACCAATATGAACATCTCTTCCTGGGATCCATAAATCAATTACTCAAGTAGTGTCTAACTAGCTACTAGGCATCAAACATGGTACTAAGCTTAAAAGTAACACAGTAAAAATTACTTTTTTAGAGTATTATTTTGAAAAAATGCTATTCTGTCTTTTTTTAATTTGTGCAAAGCACATTGCTCAGATATTATCTAATACAGTCACATGGTGCAAATAAAAAGTAAACTCCCAATTTAGAGATTAAAATGTAACATAGGTTCCTATGGTAATATAAATTAAGTAGTACGTAATGGTTTTGAAGGTTAGATCACAAATCATGGTAAAATTAGGAATAAAATAACTCCAAGCATTTTTTTTCTTTATAGATTAAGGTACTACATATGTGTCCTTATCCCCCCATTATCTAAGCATTTTTTAAATGGAGTACAAACAATATTCAGATAAACTTATTAGCCACTAGATTTAAAAAAACACACACAATAAAAACTGAGATGATAAATTAAAAATAGTATATAAAATTAAACTGTTGTTAACAGTTAGCTTTAATTATAAAATTCTGGAGTGTGATGTCTTACTTTAGGAAGAAGCTGATCAGTACCCAAATGATCTAAGAATTAACTACTCTTGGCTTATCCCATATTCCACAATTTCTGGCATTTTCTCTGTGTTAACTTCTATATTCAACCTATAGCTTTCATAACTCTGGGCCCTTCCCTAGACCTCCTTGAACCTGATGCAAGAGAAGTGGGCCCTACTCATTGTGAGACAAAGGCAAAATGACTGCTAGCTAAATTTTTAGAACTCTGTTCTAAATTTGAAAGCACAGTGATTATTCCCTTTTAAGTTATGAGTTTGTAATAATTAGGAATACTTTAAAAAGTAGTGTACAGTCAAAAAGAAAAGGGGACATCTTGGAAACCTGAGATGAATAAGTGAGTCTACAAGTGGTGGAGGATATAAAATCCCTCTTCTTCAGGGAAATCTGAGAATGCTTACATAGAGTAGAGGAGTGTGAATTTGGATAGCAAAATCAGCACATGGCTGTAAATAAGGTACCCTGTGAAAACTAGATGACTTAATGAAGCTAATAAATTCCACTAACAGTCATTCTCTGGCTAGGTGTCAATATGCCATTTTCACTATAAGGAAATATTGTATATTCATTAATATTTATTTATCAAATTTTATAGTACCTCAAAAACTTTGTAAGATGCTTTCAAAAAGTTTTGAATTATAATACTCTTTCATAAGTCCTAAGGCATTGTCCATGACTGAGAATTCTGAGGTTCTTTGTTACATGTTCAAGCTAAATGTGTGAAATATGAAGAAGAAAGATACAGGCATTGCAGGGGTAGATGGAGAACGAGTGTGATAGTTATCTGTAATTCTAACATGATTGGCATATCATCATGGTTAGCTTATGACTTCAGGCACATTTCTGTAAAGAGCTGCACGGACTTGCTTAATCGTTCTCAGGCAGCGGGACCTCTGATGGTAAAAACAATATTGGGATGAACATAAGGAAGATGACAGTTCCTGAAAGTTAAATGATATTTGGAGTAACAAAATATTTGAAAAATGAACAAGATTAGTTAAGAGTGCTTCAGATTTAATTTGTATCAACCTGAAACACACTTATAAAAGTGGCTAATCTAGAATTATTTCATAGGAACAAAAGAATAGTATCTGCTAAAATTCAAATGTAGTAGTAGAAATGTTAAATATAAGAACCACACATATATTATCGTAATAACATATTAGGAGTTCAATAAATGCTTTTTGTTTATGAAAATTTCTATTTTATATACAAATAAAACTATTCTAAGTAAACCATCATCAGAATAGCCCTATAAACTGTACACATAATTACTATGATAAAAGAAAGGCTACTCTATTCATCTTTTTAAGCAAAATAAAGTGAAACTACCAACACTTGTATGATTTAAAATATTGCCTTTGTGAAGATATATTTCAATCATACATTTGCTATTTGGCTGAGAATTAGTAAAAAAAAAAAAAAGTGAATAGAAGTATGTAAATTGTTTGTTCGACTCTATAAAGGGTAAATAAAGCATCCAGGGCTTGAGATAGGGTACAAAGAACGTTTCCATGGTTACATGCTTTGCCATATCAAATTAGAGCAGAATTTGTGTACAAGAGGTTTGTTGACAGCCTACATAGGCCATAAAAAGAATAGAAGGCTAGGAGTTTGAAATCTAAATATACTTGCAAAGTCTGTTGAGAGAAAGTTGGGTGAAGAAAGTAGCATCAGGAGAGTAGCAGATTAGTTAAGAGTATCAGATGCCATTTTGTAAAAAGATCATTTTTCTTTCAGATGCAGCATGTGAAAGACTCTTCAAATGTATGATTAGTAACTGTTCTTCATGTCCACAAAAATACCTCAATCTGGTGTCCACCCAAGCTATTAAGAAGAGTCATTATTTGGCATGCGGCAAGAAGCATGAGCTTCACCACATGTCCAGTCTTGTAGCTGTCCCTCCACCATATTCCGTCTCAAATATGGGACCTTCAAAAGGGCAGTTAAAGGGCTCTTCCCACATAAGTGCTGGCCAAGCAAGAGCTTTGTTGTACACCTGCCCGTTATTCTTATGGGTCATTTAGTAGGAGTGAATTCTATTCTTAGCACATGTTGAGAATTCCAGTTGGAATATACAGCATCTTATAAATTATAATAACATGCTTGGATATATGGTCAAAGCACTACTTAGCAATTTTGCCATAGAGGAGTCTTCTCACATGCTTAAATTGTTCTTTATAACACCAGCAAAGGTACCTGGACTTTAAAATAATTTCCTATTTTTTGAACTAGGCCACAAAGAACTGGAATGTTTTACATGTGTCTCTTCCATTTTTACTCTGTACAAATGGGGGTGAAATATTGTAAAATGATTACTAAATAAAGAATACTTTTGTACTTAAAGTGCTAATTATACCTGATTATCTTTTTATTATTACATACTATAGTACTTTAAAATGTTAAAAATACTTTAACAGTTTATAAAACTAAAGTTATATATGTATAAAAATACTTATACTTACAGAACACTAAATTATATGTACTTTTCAAAAGCAGAACCTGCTAAAATTAGCTAATTTCTCTTCCATATATTTTTCAGTAAATATGGTAGCAATAACATTTCAGTTACTGATTTTCCATTGAAAATTATACAGAAAGAATGAAAAGTTATGGTATAGAGTGTAAACTATTCAAAGGAGTATGTACAAATGAAAAAATTGACTATTAACCATTAAACTGAAAATTCTGTACATCCTTGTATAGTCCTACACACATAGCAGTTTTTAAAAGCAATGACTTGGCATGAGTTGATACATAATAAGTGCAACATTTGATATGGTCAGTTCAGTAATTTCACATTAAAAAAGTAAAAACAAAAACTAATGAAGAACACAATCACTTCCTTTGTCAAATATAATTCATACTTAGTTTTATAAGCCATTGTTTTGTCCTGGCTGGCTGTTTAACAAGTGTTTCTAAATTGGATGGTTAGAAATTTGGGAGGTACAGACTGAAACATTTTTTTAAAATTCTAACTTGTGGCAAAGAATAAGGTATCTGTTAGGAAGGAAAGAAAAATCATGTAGGTAACAGGCAGACTTCTACACTATTGTGTAGACTAAAGGAAATAGTATCTACTAAGCATCATATTCATTCGAGTGAGGGCTAATGGCTAATGGTAGCTTGTACAGTGTACATTATGCCTTTGCATGAGGCAATATATAAGTAATAACTAGACTCAAAAATTGTGGCCTGGATGGGAACAAATTGTATCTTTCAATTAATACTAGCTGACTATACCAGATAGCTATTAAGGAGACGCAACTGGATTAGGGAGAAGCCTCTCCTTCAGTCCTAGTAAAAGATGAAGGGCATGACACTCTTCATTGTGGAATGTAGTATTCAAGTTCTGTGTAATGATTTCGTTATTCCCTCCGAGCCGTGTGAAAACATACTAGAGTTTAAAAATGGTCTAAAATTTATGAAATGTTGACAATGGAAAATTGTCAATGGAGATTGCTTAAATTAAAATCTTATATCTTTGTGTATAAATAAAGACCTTACTTTTTATTCTTAAGTCTTAAAAATACACGGATCACATGTATAGTGCAGACCACTTACAATAATATTTAATTGGCCATAAAAGGTCAATTCTTGCCTTAACCGGTTTGGCTCAATGGATAGAGCGTCGGCCTGCGGACTGAAGGGTCCCGGGTTCGATTCTGGTCAAGGGCATGTACCTTGGTTGCAGGCATGTCCTCAGTCGGGAGTGTGCAGGAGGCAGCTGAATCGATGTTTCTCTCTCATCGGTGTTTCTAGCTCTCTATCCCTCTCCCTTCCTCTCTGTAAAAAATCAATAATAATAATAATAAAAAAGGTTAATTATATTCTCTAAATTTATCTTATGCACAATCCCACTTAAAATGGGAGACCTGAAGTTGCAAAATACACTTTGTTTTAAGTATATTCTAAAAAATGAAGTTGAAAAACCTCGGAATGTCAAAAGGAAAATTTTATTTATGTGGATAAATTACTACACCCTGAAAAAATTTTTTAATGAAGGCATTAAAGTCTTTATTGAGTAAGGCCTGGATTAGAAGCATAAGCCTAAAATATATTAGCTAACTTAATTTAATGCTACTCTGCATCCTTTTTCCTGAAATTTTTACCCAAGGCTTGTCCTGCTGATGGTTTCTGTCCAAACACTATGCTGAAGATGTTCAATTATTGCTTTAACAGCTTTAATCAAGTATTTATTTTAAAGTGAGAAGACATGGAAAATACAATAGAAAGCCTCTTTATTATTCAACTTTGTAGCATTATATATACCACCATTGGTTCCATAATTTAGGATAGATGTGGAAAATTTAGATAGAATCAGAAGACAGCCATGAAAATTACTTAACAGTTGATGAAAGGGACTATTAAACAGTTAAATAAATAGACTGTAATGATTCCCAGCCTCCATTCATTCCAGCATAGTAGTGTGGTTTATAGAAGCAAATTGGCAAATATCTATGATATTCCTTACCTGCAAAGGCAGTTTCTATTAAATGAAAATTAGAAAAGTGGAGATGAAAAGGTTAAAATCAGTAAGAATAAAGTGATTTTTTTCTGAAGAAAAAAATCTAAATATATCACTTAAATAAAATTTCTTCAGGGTATATATGTATGGTACCTGGTATTTAAAAATAAGTCTACTTTAGTTAGCTAAACCATCAAATTAAGAGTAATTAGATCAATAAAAGATACTAATAATATCGGGGTCTTGAGTGTGTGTTTGTCTTTGTTTATCGCTACTCCTTCTCAAATTCAGGCATAAAGTTTTATTTTAAAACAAATTCAATTGTTTTCTTCTGGATTTCAATGGCATTACAGGTTAAGACCTGCATAATGGAAATAAAGTATTTTGCAGAACCCCTAAAAATATACATAATATATATTGATGCTGTTTTACGGATATATGTCAGAATTAAAGAAAACTGTACTTCTAAAAATTTTAAAATTTTGCCAAATGCTGTATTCCTTGATGCTACTTGAGTCTCTTGCATTAAGATGGCCTTTTAGAACACTATGTTTCATTTTTATATACTATATTAAAAGAAAGTAGTAAAAAGAAAGTAGTAACTAACACAACAATGAGCCAACCAAGTCTTTGCTATTTTACATTTTATATATTTTCTTTTAAAAGACAGATTTTTATTTGTTATTAGAACCCGCAATGCATAGATTAGAATATCGCAACTATAACAAAGTATTCCAGGCCTTGGCTGGGTAGCTCAGTTAGAGCATTGTCATGATAGGCCA
Source organism: Myotis myotis (assembly GCF_014108235.1). Taxonomy (NCBI): domain Eukaryota; kingdom Metazoa; phylum Chordata; class Mammalia; order Chiroptera; family Vespertilionidae; genus Myotis; species Myotis myotis. The sequence goes on from NW_023416357.1 coordinate 53,424,417, forward strand.
AGGTTGCATGTTCAATCCCTGGTCAGGGCACATACAAGATTCAACCAATGAATACATAAATAACAAATAGATGTTTTTCTGTCTCTCTCTGTCTCCGTCTCTGTCTCTCTCTAAAAATCAATAAATAAAACAAAGTGTTCCATTTACCTGTGTATGGAAATTTTTCATGTCTGTTTCTCTTCTCATATTTTTGAACCACTAAAGTACCAATGTTTTTTTAAAAAATTACCAACATAAAGAGGAGGCTATGAGATGGTTGAAAGGGCATGAACTGAGTTTGGATACAGAAGATTTGGTTTCTATTTTTGTCTTGGCCTTTCACTAGCTATGATATCTTGAGCAAATCCCTTCAAACACTCTAGGCCTCAATTTCCACATCTGCAAAATAGGAATAATGACATGTGCTGTCTTTTTTTATCTCAAATTAGAACAGGAAAACGGAGAAAAGCATTATGCAGAAAGGTTGTGTCATTAAAATGCTGTTGGTGGGCGGGGGGATAAAATGGACACATATGTAATACCCTCTGTAATACTTTAAGCAATAAATAAAAAAAAATAAAAAATAAAATAAAAAATGCTGTTGGTTTTTGTTTATCATAAGAAGGGGTTAAATTCTCAAAATTACATACTTTTTTTTAGTATATGCTAATGTTAAGTTAAAATGTAAGCACGTTAAAATTATTTACATATTCACTGTATGAAGATTTAATTATATTGGACATGCAATAACTGAAAAGATAATCTAGTACCTTACTTTCTGCTAACCCAAAGGACTTGCTAAATTTGCTAAATGAAGAAACAAAGCATTTTTAGTAAGCTAGGAATCTGTATACTAGGTATTTTCTGGAAAAAATGGATCTTCAGTAGGTAAAAGAAGTAGTCCTATGAATTGCTCTACCTATTCCAAATACTTATGCCAGATATTTTCACCTGGCTGCCCTTTTCAACTATTAGCAAATACAGATTTGGGGCACTTGCTCTCTATGTATTATATGTAAGCACATGTGGATGTACAAGCACACACGCGTGCGTGTACACACACATACACACATCCAAGTGTAAACCCAAAGTCAAAGTATGGTTTGTAATGCCACTGTGTTAGTGAAGGCACAGAATCTGCTGGTTAACTTTGACCCTGCTAGTGATTCTGGGAGTCAGCCAAAGAATCAGAGTAATTTCTATCTAAGTTCCCTGCTGTGAAAGAACTCCTAATAAGAGATACTCCAGTGAATGATTAATTTTGATTCTGTAACTTATAACACTTTATGAGTGCTGAAATAAAATTCAAGAAATCTATACACTTAAAAAAAAAAAAAAGCCTTTAGGATAAATGAAAAAAAATTACATCATTTCAATCAATTATGCTCAAGGAATCTTAGTTACTTTCAGAGCACCATCCCCAAATACAATTCTCAAACTCTTTCAACTGTAGTTGTATAAAATTATCTTAGGATACCCTATTATTTTTTGCTGAGATTCTGACTTCTAATAGACCAACAATGATATTTGGGATTTTGGGTTCACAAAGATGAAGTTTGACTCCCAATATTCAAAACTATGTAAGTGAATTGTAATATTCCCAAGATAAAATAGACTGTTATTGAACCAGAATATTACTTGTAGTTTGAATATACCTGGTCATTGTAAGAGTAAAATATGTGTTAAATACTTTTTTTAAGGAAAAATTTCCTTTACATATTTTTACAAGTAACATTAAAACTTGCTGGTTTTGTTGGGGGGGAAAATTTTCTTTTAATGATGTAAGATTTCTTTCAAATGCAATGCTTAGGAAGAAATATGTATCTTGGTCAATTTTAAATGCATGGTGCAATTTGTTTATGTCTTCATATTTTATTTCAATCTAATTAAAATATTCATTTCAAACATTTCTTCTTTAATAGGATAAACTTGAAAAATAGCAAAATTCAATTTTGGAAAAGGCCAAAAAACTTAATAGGAATTAATTTATTTTATTGGTAGAGCATAACCTGTCAATATTTTGGAAATACTATAGTTTGCCATCATCATATATTTGACAGGAGAGTTAAAATTCATTCTCTATATTTACATAAAATCGAATTAAAAAACAACTTATGTGAATTAAAGAAGAATTCTATGCACACAGTAAGCATTTAATAAACATTCTGATGAGTATAAACTAAGTAGAAGATTAAGGATACTATCTAGATAAGGAACTTAGCCCAATTATTTTATATTTATAGTCATTTTCCAGATAAGACATATTAAACTATAATAAAAATATGTCAATTATTTCAAAAAATTATATTTTAAATGATACATACAAAATATACTGGCATGATTAAAGGTGTGAGATATACACCTCATTTCAAGAAAATTAAACATATCTGATAACAATGTCACTTGACACAATAAAGTCATAATTCAAAAGTATTTTGTACTTTACTGATCCCTAAAGTAAAGTAAATTAAGCCATTTTTTTTAAAGTATACTATTTTGAGGTATTTGTCTAAAAAGTATAAAATAATACTATCACATTTTAAGCTTATGACATTTTATACTGTTAAAATGTAATGATAAAGTTTACTGAAGTCAATTTTATAAGCAGTTCTAAATAGAATACTTTCTATTGAACATTAATAAGGTTCTTACCAAGAGCATATTACCTAATAATCCCAATTATTACCTAATAAATCCAATTTTAGGTATAGAGATTATTAAGGCAAAAGTAGGTGATTTCTAATGAATGTGAGTTGTTATCTCATTTAAAGGAATCATCCTCAGACTTTATAGGGTTATTGTTCTAAAAAAAGTAAACTCTATTCCTATTCTTTTAAAATATGTTACTGTATCAAAAATTAATTTAAAAATTTCAGAATTTATCTTCCAAAAATGCTGTTAGCATGACCAAACAACTGACAAAGTGACAAAGGCTTTTTTAAAGAATTTAAAGATAACTACTCTGATAGAGAAATTGCACATAAAAAGTGTACCTCCAAATTTTCCAACATTTCAATTACATAACAACTGAATTGTGAAAAATAATTACCCAGTGATATATCACAGGGAATTACTTGCCATGGAGAAAAGTAAAATATGTCAGTATATTTCCTTTTCTTAAGTGCCACTTCAGTGGGGGATACCAGTTTGTGATTTCAAAAGATAAATAATGTGAAAGAAAGAACGCATAAAAAAGATTAACTTTTAAGTAATAGTTGCATTAAATAAGATTGATTAGAATGTACGATTAACTCATCAATTATTTTTACAATATGAATGAACTAGAATTAACAAAGGTAAAAATGGGTAATCATGAAAAACATGAAACATTCCTGAAGCCTCTAAACAAAAGTAATGTATTAAGAGTCTATTAAAATAATGTTTACTAAGATCAAATTCTTGTGCTCAATTACAAATTTTCTACTTCCTTATGACCTCCTCTGACCACAAATTAGTTATAATATAATCTAACATATTAAAATAGACTTGTTAAAATCTGTAGGATGTAGAACATAGACACACACACACACACACACACACACACACACACACGTTTAAAATGACCCTAATTGAATATATTTAATGTTCCTTTTCCCTATTAATATTTTCATCCTTTTCTGTGGCATAAACAGTTAAAAAAAATAACAGGATCACTCTACCCACATTAAAATACAAAATTAAGTACTAAACCAATGTAATTCTTTTTCTACTGAGTGGTATATAATTACACATAAAACTTTTTCAGTCTTTAAAAAGGGTACTTAAAATTTTTGCAGAGGAAGATAATTATGATTAACAAAATGACTAATTTTTAGCTATGCAAATCTTTTGTGATAAAAATTGTTACAAAGAGAACAAGTATAAACTACATGAATTATTAGAAAATCCGACTTCTTTGTTTTTAAATATATTCAAATATTAGTAACAACATTGACAAAGCAGTCAGGAAGTACAGTTATATTTATTTTATAACTAGTGATATATATCACTGATTTCATTTACTAAATATTTATCTCTAGTGAGACTGAATGACAAAACAAAATACAGCTTTACAGAAGACATACAGAGCAAAAAGTAACCTGATACAGACATGCTTATTACTAAAAGTTATTCTTTACTATCTATTCTGGTGTTAATGCATATTTCCCAGGAGTGGCAATTATATAAATATGTAATTTTTATAAGCCTTAAAAATGCATCTGATACAGAAAATGATAAATGCCAAAAATGCCGGAAAAAGTATATATGAGTGCTTTTAACTCAATAATATATGATCTCTACATATGATTCTACAAATGTTCAAAAATTATTTCTAAACCCATTAAGATGCTTTAAACTAATATATAAAGACTATTTTACTGGATGTATTATTTCATTAGAAATAAGCATTTTCCCCAGATTGTTTTTCAATAAAGAGCAAAATTAAAAAACAAAATGTTTTAATAACAAAGGATCTTAACAATACATATTATCCTGCTTAGTTTTCCACTAGGCATATCTGATTTGATCAGAAATAGAACATTATAAATACTGCTCAGATATATTTGGTATTGTGACATATAACTAAGCACTAAACTTCTTCCTTTAATCAAGCAATCATAATTGTCAAGGCATATGCAAAGAATGAAACCTAAAATACAAGTTAATATTTTAAACTACAGAGAAAAAAACACATGATTTCAGATGCTATGCACTGAAGAAGACATTTCTATTGCAATTTTCTTACAGCTATTGTGACAGGGGAAAAAATTCTAATAGCTTCAGAATCATATGTATTCAGCTTTTTTTAAAAACATCTATAAAACATAAAAACAGTTTAATGTTCATTTCCTACAAGAATCCACAGTCAGAAGACAGTCATCAAAATTTACTACATGTGAAATCGTAACACTGACAGAGTTATCTAGCTTAACATTTCCTTTGCATCTTCTTGTTTAACATTACTGTATATTGGAAGAGTGCATTTGTTTTTGCTATAGTGTACTGACTAACAGCATTTAGAGCAATATTAGGTTCTCTGTAGGAATACAGAAAACTTTTCAATGCAGTCTGATAAGATTCAATGTAGAATTTGCAATATGGAAATGAAGAATCCAGTACCAATAACAGGTTTGCAACTACCTAATTTGAAGGTAAAAAGATTCAGACTACTTTAAGTTTCAATTTGACCCTCAACTCTTTTCCTTTGTAGTAATACATCTGAATAAAATTTTACAGGATTTTTAAAATCCAAAACAAAACAAGACACTCCCCCCCGCCCCGCCCCCCACACACACAAACAAACAAACAAACAAAAAACACCCACTATTATTTGGCTTGGATTATTCTCTTGAGATATTTGTATATATGTTATTGTGGCATTGACCTTGTGGAAGAAAGAAACTTAACAACTAGAAAAGAGCTTCAAAGACTTCTTTGGAAGTCTTGAAGAACTATACAGAATTACTGAATTAAAGCAAAAGATCATCTGAATTTTAATGCATTCCGAAACATTTATATATAAAATAGAGCGAAACAGGCAGGAAAAGGCAAGATTCATCTTTCTACAGTTTATCTTGTTTACTGAGTTAGTCACCACACACAAATACGTTTAATAGAAATCACATGCCTAACAATGTTCTTTTTAATTGGTATCTGAAATCTAGGTTATTGTATGTTACTCTTCTCCTCCTTTGATCCTCCTCAGTACTCAGCTCACGGTTAACTGTCCTGGGTGGTCTCCCATCAGGGCTTAGTGATCGTATCCCTCTCTATTGGCTGCGTCTAGGGATTCCTATCAGCTGTATTCTCACATGCATGTGACAACTTTATTAGCTCACTCAGATTGTGCTTCAGACCATCTCCACAGCACATACACCCTTTCTCAAACAATCACACTTTTGTAGTTGACTTAGAACAAATAACTATATGAACACTTGAGCTGTTATACTCAATAATAAAGTCAAAATAAAGAGAAATTTCACATTATGTATAAGTCAAAGCTTGGTTTTCATGTTCAGACTTAAAAAAAAAATCAATTCCAGATTGATTTTTGTGTATATATCGTTATTGTCAGAGGATTAATTGATGAATTTTTCATTTGATGAGTCAGGTGGAATAAGCTCTGAGGCACTTAGTGAGCAGAATTCTAATTTACTCTGGCTCTTCATACTCTGCAGTAAATTCATCAATTTTGATATTTTATCTTAATTTACTTGTTCCCAACATGTTCAGAACAAGTTTCCAAAGCAAAATAAAAGACATATAGTACGGTGAATCTTTGTGTTTACACTTTATATGATTAATGTAATCCAAATTCTTAAAACAAATTTATACATTTTGAAAGATATTAAACCTTTATCTGATTCAATCTGTCCACTTTGACTTTTATTACACTGTGATCTAAATCTCCATTATATAACTTATTTCTATTCGCTACTTATCTAAAAAAGTTCTGCAAGCCAATACAATAACTGTAAATATACTATATTTATAACCTAACATTGTGAAACTAAACATAAAAATTATAGAAATTTTATTTTGGTTCTGAAAAAGGCATATCCCCATGAAAAGCAAAAATGCTAAAAATCCTAAATAAAATATTTTCAAAGAAAAATTAAATGTGTTTTATTAAAAATCCTAAATACAATTTTTAATCATATGCTCTCAAGTGCTTCATAAGAATAAAGAGAAAAGATAATTTTTCATATTTCTTAAATACAACATATCTTATAATGTTGCTGTGTTTGCTTTCCAGGTAATCTGCCACACCTCTAAGATTTTTTTTATGCATGAATTTTTTATGTAAAGCAAGATAGTTTTAAGAAGAGAGCTTGAGTAAACATTTTAATGTTGAATATATATCCAAACGGTCATAACTAGTATCACAGTTCTTTCAAGATAACTTTCTTTTCCCTCTGGGTTGTTCTTCCCAATAATGTTTTTCACCTTTATTATTTTTCCCATAATCTCCCGTTTCCTCTGCACTTTTTTCTGGTGCTTAGACCTTGCCCTAGTTCTAGGCTGGTGGGAGTGGTGGACTGCTCTAATTCTCCACACTCCATCTTCCTAAAAAGGTCCTATATGTAGAGAAAAGGACTGAAACAGCCTCTTTCTGAGTTTAAACTAATCAGCAGGACTTCCAGTTGGCCTGCAGAAAAGTCAGCTATGATGCTCTGAGTCTCCCAGTGCTGTGAACTGTCTTCACAGAACTAGCAGCATCAAGGACAGGGAGCAAGGGGTCATGTTCCACTAAGACTAATATAACCTCCTACTTCTCTATTCTTCTATTCTTGCAGGTTCCTCCTTTCTACCTCTCTGACCTTGTCACTTTCCTTCATTACTTTGTCCTCTTCAGATACTAGAGCCAATAACAACAGCATCTGCACGGGAGAGTAGCTTGGAGCATGAGCTGAATTAAACTGACTCCAAGTCAGTTTTTCTGGACAATTGTCTACCTCCTTAGAAATAAATAAAAGAGAGCAGGCACTAACGTTGTCCAAAGTTCAGAACTGTCTTTCTCAACAACAGATTCATCTGAGCTATAACATGAAGATATGATAAAATTTCAAGCAACACAACTTTACTATTTACTCCAAGTAACTTTCATTTTGGTTAATTCATAAAAGTTTATAATATTCATTTTTAAGCCTGTATAGTAAACTAAAATTTATGGCTGCCAGTTCAATATTAACTATTATGCTAAAACCTAATATAAAGGAGCTATTATGGTGAATAAACTATTATAACATTGAATAATTTTAATTAATGCAAAGCTAGTTTAATTAATAAGACACTAGAAAGAGCTTGGTTTCAGAGTGTGGAACAAATACCAAACCACACTCTCAAGACCAGTCTGCATTAAATATCCTCTTCTCTCTAAGCAAGAATATCCCTCCACAGAAGATTCCCATTACAAGGCTGCCACCCCACTAATTTAGACTACTCTTCCTACTCAAGATAGTGAGTAAAGGAAGCCAAAGAAGATACACTAAGATCTGTTTTTTTTGTTGTTTTTTTAAAAATATATTTTATTGATTTTTTTACAGAGAGGAAGGGAGAGGAATAGAGAGTTAGAAACATCAATGAGAGAGAAACATCGATCAGCTGCCTCCTGCACACCCCCTACTGGGGATGTGCCCGCAACCAAGGTACATGCCTTTGACCGGAATCGAACCTGGGACCCTTCAGTCTGCAGGCTGATGCTCAATCCACTAAGCCAAACCGGTTAGGGCAAGATCTGCTGTTTTACCAGATGTCATAAAAGGTATGACTAATGATCAAGTACAGTTTGGGAATCTGTGGGTTTTACTTGTTAGTACCACTTAAATCTGTTACCATGGCTAATATAAAGCTACTAGAGGCCCAGTGCACGAAATTCGTGCACTCGGGAGGGGGGGGTGTCTCCCAGCCTGGCCGGTGCCCTCTCACAGTGCGGGAGCCCCGTGATCGATCGCCCCATAAAGGTAGGCCCCACCCACCCATCCAAGGCTCTTCAACGGATTGCCCCAAAGAGGTAGGCCGGAGCCGGGGATCCTGCCTCTGCGTTGCATGGAGCCACAGGACCCCCCGCCTCACCACGTGGAGCTGCGGGACCTGCCTCCACGCTGCACGGAGCCACAGGACCCCCTGGCCTTGCTGCACGGAGCCACAGGACCCCCTGGCCTTGCCTCGCGGAACAACAGGCCCCGCCTCCACACTGCACATGCATCAAGCCCACCCGCATGCGCACACAGCCCTGCCCACCCAGGCACGCCCGCTGTGCACATAGCCTCCTGGTGATCGCTCGTTGTGGTGTGAGGGCATCAAGGCATGAGGACGTGACAACCACATAGGCTTTTATTAATAGGACTAGGGGCCCAGGGCATGAATTTGTGCACCTTGAAAGGAACTGTGGGCCGTGAGGCTGTGGTGGGCCTTGGCCCATCCTGCCACGGCCCCCAGTCCCATCTGCCAGCAGCCCCGCTACCACTATTGCTGCTCCCACACACTGATAGCACCGGCCCCGCTTGCACCCACTGACGGCATGGAGCGATTGGGGCCAGCGCCAGCAGCGTGTGTGCGTGGGGGCTGCTGCCCTGATCACCCCTCAGAAGCAGGGGGAGGTGGAGAAGCCCTGAGGAGTGATTTGGGCAAGCAGCCACCGCTTGCACCCGCTGATGGCGCCAAGTGATCAGGGTCAGTGCCAGGCAACGGCAGCAGGTGCAAGTGCCAGGAGGGACTGCGAAGTGCGGGAGCAAAGAATTTTCAGTAACCACCACAGGCTCGCCCCAATGACAGAGACCAGCTCCCCACCTTGGTCTGGCGCCCCCGCTCACCTGTTCTACATCCCACGATGGCTTATAACCACCATGTTGTGTGCTCTACAGCCTGCTACTGACACCCACCATGTTCCGTGCGTCCCCCCCCCCCCCTCGGTGGTCAGCACACGTCATAGCAACCAGTTGTTCGGTTGTTCAGCCATTCAGTCTATTTGCCTATTAGCCTTTTATTATATAGGATGAGAACTATCTAAGAAAATAATATTGTAGATGTCAATAAAAAACTGGCAGTAAGATACTGAATTTGCCCTTAAGTAATAGTAATCTATGATGCAACAAAATGTTTTTGAGTTTCAACAACATTATAGGCATCAGTAGGAATCCTTATTTCTTATTAAGCTGGGTACAGTTGTACTTTGAAATACAGCATCCAAAATAGTTACCACCTCATATTTGTTTAAATAGTGAGAGTGGCCTGGCCAGTGTAGCTTAGTGGTTGAGCATCGACCTATGAACCAGGAAGTCACGGTTTGATTCCCAGTCAGTTCCAGGCACATGCTGATTGTGAGCTTGATCCCCAGTGGGGGGTGTGCATGAGGCAACCAAACAATGGTTCACTCTCGTCATTGATGTCTCTATCTCCCTCTCCCTCTCCTTTCCTCTCTGAAATCAATAAAAATATATTTAAAAAAATAAAAGATACATTATCAGAAATATGAAAAAGAGAAATAATGAATCATAGTTCCTTTTATCTCTGTAATACTAAATTTATACCTCAGATCATGAATGAAATGAACTTCATAATTCTTCCTAAAAGGACCTATATAGAACTTTATTGATACAGCATAGCAGGAGGTATTTTGAATTACTGAGGGTTAATCTTTTAACTCCAAACTTTCATTTAAACTTGTGAAAAGCTTTCTAAAATGTGTTACCTCCCACAGTAAATGAGTTAAACAAATGCTGGCTCAATAACTGGGGTCATTATTACTGAACATTAAGTAATTAACCATTATTTCTATGCTATAAATGTGAGTGGTATGAGGTACGGTGGAGGTCAAAGCATTTTATGAAATTTGTTTTCTTGATGTTTACTTCTTTAAGAGTAGAAAGTAGAAAAAAAGGAAAGATTCCCTATAACATGACATGATTACTATTTTTATTTCCTTGTTTACTGAATTAGCAACTTTCTCCTCAGATGTCCCCTTGCCTTCAATTAGCACTGTCTTCTATGCTCTATCAATGACCATGAGTTTTCTAGGACATTCAAAAGCATCCTTTATTTGTACTGGAAAACCAAGCAATCCTGGTCTTCACTGCCTTGTTTACCTTGATAAGGTAATACTGCCATCTTGTGGACCTAAAGATATTCCTGGTAAAGATATCAAAGGTAAGTTGCATTTTCCTAACAACAGGCATAAATAGATATTACTTCTAGGTATCATGCATAGTGAGACACATGAGTGTGCCAGATAACCAAGGGTTTACTCTACACCAAACAAAGACTTTTACCTCATCACGTAATTAATTTATTCATGATAAAATTCTTGGCTGAACCAGGTAATCACAAAGGTGTAGTCTCGTGGCTTCCAGACACAAGTTCACAAAGCTTTGAAGATGTTTTCATGTATATATGAAGATCATAAAGAGATGAGAAAAATAATGATAATGTAATCATTTTCACATAAACCTCTGAAATCTAAACATCAGAGAACCACTGATGTAGGCAATGAATACGGTCTTAAAAAGTGAACTATCTTTGTGATTTTATTTCCTTTCTACTCCATTCCCAAACACTCAGTTAATGTGTACATATTAGGTTTGTCAACTATGGACATTAAAAGAGAATGCAGAGGATAATGAGGAGAGATGTTTACACCGGCTGTAGGATCATGATAGGATTCTCTGTTAGAAGCATCCCTGAAGGAGATTAGAGAGCCACTGTGATGAGAAACAGTTCTACCGTGGCTTGATTATATTTTTGATATTTGTCTGCAGCACTCATGTCTCTCTACCAGTGTTCTCAATATACGCAATGTTCTCAAGTACAGGGAGTAGGGCTGGGCCTTACATACCACAGGAAGATTGAAGTATAGATGTTACCCCTATTTTGCACAGAAGAAACTATTCATTAGTCTTTATTGTATGTAGTGCCACATACTACTACAGATAATTTAATTCACTCTTGCAAGTAAGAGCATTAAATGTTATTACACGGACACATTCTCCTATTATTGTGAATTATGAGAAAAACTGATAGTATGTTTGTAAGCATGAAAAACAGGCAGAAGCAAACCATCAAACAGAAGAATTTTATCAGAGCAACAAACAGAAACTAAGTATTACTATATAAGTGCAGTGAGGCATTTAGTTTTATGCCAAACAAAAAGCAAAGCTGCTATCATTAAGTATATATGTACATTTAAAGAAAGCATAAAATGTATATTTACAATGTACTAAAAAGTGACTACTATTTTATATTATCTATGTTCTACTAAGTTTAATAGGGCAATTTAAATAGTATTTTCAATTGACAATATTTATGCTTTAAAAAGGAATGTGACCTATTTCAAGTGTAGTGTGAGGCAAAAGTAGGAACACTTTAGGTTAGCATTAAAGTAATATTTTGTCCCATCAGTTTGCAATTTTGAAAGTCTCAGTCTTGGCTTTTGTTGGCTCTGAGCAGATGGCTAATACTAATTACTAGCTTTACATCCCTGACTGCTATACTTTCCTGACCTCAGTAACAGCAAGCTGGAGGAAACATTCCATACAATGTGCCTTGTATGAACTCAAAACTCTCCATTCTAAATAGATCCTAAGGAACACTGAGTCAAGGAATTTCTTTACTGAGGACTTAAAATATTCATGACAAAGATCTTACAAGATAAATACAGTTAATAACAAAGACAAGTAGTAGCTGATAAACTGAAATTTTACAAAGAAAAGTATGAGAATGTTAGAGTAAAAGAAAGGTAAAACCATAAACATTTGGACTATTCCATTTGTAGCATGAGTGGAAACAGAATTAGGATTTAACAAAGGTATCCTTTCCCTTCTTGGTATCACCATCCACAAAATTAATTCTATTTATTCTTTCATTTGAAATATTTACTGAATTCAGACTCTAGGCCAGGCACAGAGTTAATGGCCAGGGATAACTGATAAGACAAACATAGCCCTTATCCTCATAGAAAAGAGAAAGACAGATAGCTGTCAAAATTCCTTCAAAGGAGAAATGTGCCATAAGAACATATAACAGGTGTTAACATAGTTAGGGATAGCGGAAAGAGGATGGGAAGATTTCCCCATAAACCTGACATGTAAACTGAAACCTGAAGGTTGAACAGACTAAAGCATAGAGAAATAGAGGGGAAAAAAGCTTGAAAGTAGCTAAAACTCAGGTAGTCAATGCACTTAAGAGCAATAGAAGGGTTTAAGATGGAAAGTGGCATGCTCAAGTATGTGTGTTCAAAGATCACTGTAGCTGCTAAGTGGCACTGGATGGAAAAGGAATGAGGTGGATGTGGAGTTACATTGTAGACAAAGGTTGTAGTCCATGTGAGAGCTGATGGTGGATTTGACTACGATGTGATGTGGAAATGGGCACGAGATTAATTCAAGAGACATTTAAGAAGTAGCAGTGGCAGAATTTGGAAACTGGTTACATGTGGGGAATGAAGGAAGAAAAGATGCCCAGGTTTTTTACATGTGCTGTGGTGGAAATGTTGTTGTTATTTACAGAGACAGAGAACATAGGGGAACAAGTTTGTAAGGGATGATGCAAAGAGAGCAATGTGTTCACTTCTGGTCACATTAATATAAAGAAGTCAACAGGAGATCCAAGGAGCCATGTTGGCACTTGGCTAGATGAGTCTGGAGTTCAGAAGAATGGTTGGGGTAGGGATTCACATTTGGGAGCTTTAATATATCAACGGTAATTAAAGTCATGAAGTGGAAGACACTGCCTAGAGAGAGAATGTGAGGTCAGAAAAGGGTCTTCAACAAAATGCTGAAATGTCCAATATTCAAAAAGCAGATACAAAGGCAAACAAGACAGAATGTGAGGGACTAGCCAAAGTGACACTTTGCTATGAAGAATAATTTGCTGAAGGATTTCTGGAGCCATGCCCAAATATGTTTCATATGTTAAAGGTATGTCATTAGACAAACTTCAGCATTAACCAGTTAACTGCCATGCATCCAAAACAGAAACCATCCTTGCATCTACAGTCACTTATGGTATATAAAGGTTTAAAGAAACAATGAGCTAATCCATATTTTTGAACTGTTTTTTTCAATGGCTATAACAATGTGCTTAATGTAAGTTTGTAGTTAGCTATATTACTATGAGTCACCCAGATTAGCTCCTTTAATCCTCATTAATCACAACAAAATTATGACAAAGGTATTCACATCATCTCCATTTTCTAATACATCTCAGAGAAGTTAAGTAATCTGCTCTTGGGCACTGTAGCTAGATCCTGCATTTGACCTTGTGTTTGTCCAACTCCAAATTTTTTAAAATGTTTTTATTGATTTCAGAGAGGAAAGGAAAGGGAGAGAGAGAGAGAAACATCAATGATGAGAGAGAATCATTGATGGGCCACCTCCCGCACACCCCCACTAGGGATCTAGCCCACAACCTGGGCATGTGCCCTTGACTAGAATTGAACCTGGGACCCTTCAGTCCGCAGGCCAACACTCCATCCACTGAGCCAAACCAAGCTAGGGCACAACTCCAAATTTTAACCCCTATTGACTTCTCCAATAATAACACTGCATGGGCATCCCTACAGCACATTACAGATTGGCATATATCATCTCATTTAATCATGAATAACTCAATGAAGGGACATTATCCCAATTTTACAAATGAGAAAATGGATTCAGAAAGGTCAAGTTATTTATCACAATTCTCATAGCTAGTAGGAGTTAAGAAGAAACCAGAAGCCACATCATTTCATTTAAGTCCAATGCTTTTTCTACTACTCAATAGTGATTGTGTCCTAGAAAACCAATACCAACACACACAAAAAACAAACCCCCAATATAGTGTTTTCTTGTTTAACTTACGATTCACCAAATTACTGTACACTATGTATCATCACTGTAAAAAGAGTACTCTGGTTCTTTTTATCAACAGAAAATTGTGATTCTGTTACCCTCTGCTTTTCCTGTTTCATTTCCCTCCAGCAGCTCCCAAATGTGATTGCTTCTCAAACACTCAGCCCTCAGCCCTTTGGTGCCCTCTTTCTATATTCTCTCCTCAGCCACATTTATGGTTTTAACTAGTCTTTTTTTTATTAATGATTCCCAGTCAATCTGGTCCCAATTTCACCTTACCTGAGTATTACTGTCTTGTGCTTAACTGCTTACAAATAATCTCCTTTTCAGATATCTATTTTCTCAAACCAAATCAATCAACAACTAAACGCATCAAGGTATACCCAAAACAATAATCCACCTTTCTGACTTTTGCCACTGATAACACCAGTGTCATGCTCTGTACCAAATTTCAAGCAAAAAATAAAAAAATAGCTCTACAGAAAGGAAGCAGAGAAGTAGAGGGCAATTGTGTGTGGAAAGTAGTGGAGTTGGTGTCCACCTATCAGATGACATTCACGGAGCAAGTCAGTTGACTATATATATAGGATGAGGGGGTTAGACTAGGTATTGAATTGCTTCCAAATTTAAAACTTGTTCTTTGGTTCCCCTAGTGCTTCCTACATGCAGTCACTACATACTAAAGATTTTTCCTTTCCCACTTTTGTTGAATTCTTTCCTGATTACCTAAAATAGCAATTCTTAACATTGGCTGTACATTGTCATCACCTGGGATGCTTAGAGTACAGCTGACCCTTGAATCCTTGAGTCTTGCCCCGAGCACAATTTCTATTAGATGCCCTAAATTGCTGGGATTACAAACAATAAGATAAATAAATACATCTCTGTCCTTTTTATTTGTAAGTGGGGGCAAGTAAAGAATCCTGCCTCTGCCCTGACCGGTTTGGCTCAGCGGATAGAGCGCCGGCCTATGGACTGAGAGGTCACAGGTTCGATTCCGGTCAAGGGCATGTACCTTGGTTGCGGGCACATCCTCAGTAGGAGGTGTGCAGGAGGCAACTGATCGATGTTTCTCTCTCATCGATGTTTCTAACTCTCTATCGCTCTCCCTTCCTTTCAGTAAAAAATCAATAAAATATATATATTTTTAAAAAGAATCCTGCCTCTTTCAAATGCGATTTCTTTTTTTACAAAGTCAAATAAAAGTTTAATTTAGAACTTCTTTACTTAGAAAGCCCATTTCCTATACAAAAGGAACAAGGCTTGAATTAAATATATTCCCAATTGATGGTAAGCTTACTTCTCAGAACATCTAACTCTCCATATATAAATTTGCGTGTTTTTTCCCCCCTGTATTGAGACTTTCTGGAAGAAAATAACAAGTAAATTTATATGGCATGAAATACATTAAATCAAATCAAACCAAAATTTACATGAATCTCTATTGTTTTACTGAAGAATAAATAAACTGCTATAGTACAGTCTCCTTGAAGGGCTGTGAGAAAGAAAAACAAGTTGCTTTAGGAAAGGTTAAGTAACTGGTTCCACTTTACATAGAAACTTACTGATAAATCCAAGACTTAATGCCTAAGTTTTTAGCTGTTATATGCCACTACCTTCTTGTACTCCCTCAGGAAATGTATACTGAATAGATAACCAGAGAAATGAAAGTAAATCTTCTTTTTTTTTTAAAATATATTTTATTGATTTTTTACAGAGAGGCTTAAGGGAGAGAGATAGAGAGTTAGAAACATCGATGAGAGAGAAACATCGATCAGCCGCCTCCTGCACATCTCCTACTGGGGATGTGCTCGCAACCCAGGTACATGCCCTTGACCGGAATCGAACCTGGGACCCTTCAGTCCGCAGGCCGATGCTCTATCCACTGAGCCAAACCGGTTTCGGCAATCTTCTTAATAAATATTGGTATATGGGTTATTTGGACCACTTAGCGAGAATGGCAGAGAAAGTGCCAATTTGTAATCCACTGAAAAAGCTTCTAATATCATCGAGAGAGTTGAGGAATCTTTGAAACCCACAATTGGTTTATCTGTATACTAGTAGCCCTGCGCACAAATCCGTGTGCCAGTAGGTCACTGCTGCTGTCCTGTAGCTCTCCACCCGCTGCCCCGCCCTTCTGTAGCTCTCCACCCGTTACCCTGCCCTCCTGTAATTCTCTGCCTGCTGCCCCGCCCTCCTATAGCTCCCCCCACCCCCATTTCCCCCTCCTCCCCTCATAGCTTGCTTGTACCTCGCTGGCCCACCCTCCTGCTGATCCGTGATCTGGTCATGAGGCGCTTGGTTGTTACGCCTCAGGGTGTAATGGCTAATTAGCATATTCCTCTCTTATTATATAGGAGGATATATTCCCAATAATTGTTGTCAGGATGGCATAAAATTCTAAGAAAAGAAAACCAAGAGATAGGAGAAACAACTAGGTAAGAGTGAGTATATCCGCACAACACTAAAGTGTTCAAGCCTTGTTCTGTGGCTCTACTCAGAGGGTTTAGCTTAAGTTTGGGGGAAGAAACATGTAACTCAAAAATAGGTTGGGCAGGTGACACAGGGAAAGTATTAAAGTATACAGGCTTCTAACTAGACCTCTACTCTTGCCTAGTCCACTTTAGCTCGCTGAAAGAAATAACTTAATTCTCACATATCCACATAATTTATTCCATGCTTTTGGGGAGTGGAAAATGAATGTAGACCTTGGGTGTTGTCAAATGTAAAATGACTCTGAATGTTTCTCCTGAATGTTTAACTATCACTAGATGAAGGTGAGCAATCTTACATTAGCAATAATGGGAAGAATTTCCAAGTTTTCAAAAGGTATAGTCATGTAAAGAAAAAATGCTTATAAGTCATTTTTCCCATGGGCTGATCAACTTTAGATTGCTATAAATTATAATGTCTTATTCTATTTGTATCTATTAATTATAAGAATGATGACTAAGAGACAGATCACAGAAAATATCTGATACTAAGAAGAAAACCCTACTAAGTCACTTCTTCATTAATATGTCATATACACATAGTACTGTACTAGACTGTGATGGTAAGAAACTGTCTTAAAGATCCTGGAGAATGTGAAACTTTCAATTTCATGTAAAGTATCCAAGTTGAAGCTGTAGTAAACAGAATATGTCAAAATAAATCCCTACATTGGGTGGACAATGATTAGTACATGAGTCTTACAAAATTTGTTCACACTCTACATGACATGCTAAGACAGATTAGTTTCGAATTCCCAGGGTCAGGCAACTGAAGTGAACTTCCTAAGTCACAGAGCTAGTTAAATGGTATGTGTGACATATCAAAGATGGCTATGAAAACTTTGATACTCCTTCAATTGAGACATTGGGGTTAAGTCCCTGCTTCTTAATTTGGGCTGGCCTGTGACTGCTTTGACCAACAGAGTATGATAAAGTGACCCTATGCCAGTTCCTGGCCTAACTTTTAAGAGGACTGGCAGTTTCTGCATTCTTCCCTACATGAGCTGTCATGTACAAAGTCTGACTACTCCAAGACTGTTATGCCATGGCATATTAAATATGAGTATTACTACTTAAAGTACCAATTTTTTAACTGTTAAACTATATCACACTTAAAGCACTTCTAATTTTCATGATACTCCAACAGCATGAAAGCCACAGAAGAGCTGGTGTTTGGGGCCATTCATTGAAATAGCCCCATTATCTAAAACAGTGCTTCATATATACATATCAGATACTCAGTAAATATGTTAAGTGAATGAATAAGTATTCTAGAAATAATTATTAGAAAAGAAGCTCAACCTATCTCTTACCACCCAAGAAGAAAAACATCTCCAATGCAATTGGTGAAAAAATAATCTCAAAATAAATTTGAAGAAGAGCCCTAATCCTGTTTCACTCATGAAGGGCTTTCACTATTAAAGACCAGCTTTTCTGGTTTCCCAAGAGCCATGACTTTCTCTTCTCTGTTACAGAATCAGTTTCATAATTATCTGAGTGGGGATATCAATTTTCTTAATAAGCATAATGTATGCTACTAAGTTTCAGATCACAGTACAAAAATATAGAATGCAATACATTGCAGATATCTTCCATTTGCCAACCCATGCCTCCACAGTCCATGAACAGATAGAATGTTTTTCCTGCCTCAGACAATTTCCAGTGCTTAAGTATAATCCTAATATGCCTTATACACTGGCATATATAGCATATTTAAACTTTTATTCTCAAGAAAAATTTTTAAAAAACTTTCTTTTGTTCTCATTCTTGTGCATTTATCTAGGTGATTCAGATAGCAAAACCCTCTTCTTTAAAAATTTACTGTGGATTGATGGTTCACTCCAGATGGACTGTGGTAGATGTGATAAAATACAAATATGAGTTTCTTCAATGCTAATTCAAGAAAGAAGCCAATCCTAAGGAAGTATGCGTGGACCAAATGAAATATTAACAACATGTGGTTTTAAGTGAAGATTATTTTTTTAAGGTACTGACAAGCTTTTGGTGCAGGTAGGCATGTGACAGACCAGTGGAGTAGTTGTACAACTGAATAAATGTAAAAGGCAAGGTGCGAAGATAACAGAAGGGTCAAGGTAACAACAAACTCATCTCAAGGGATCTGAGCAAGACAACATAAGCAAAGGCAGAGGAAGAAAATATCACAGGAGATTCCACTGGAATGTAGGTCACTGAGACAGAGGAAAAGGCTCACCTCACAACAAGAGAGCCAGAAGTCTGCCAGAAGAGGAACTGCTCACAGAAACAAGAGAACTCAGCAGGTGTTGGCCACACGGGAAAGTATATGAAAATAGAAAGATGAGGCAAAGAGAAGCCTAGAGACACAAAGGAGAGAGTAAAAAAAAAAAATGAATGTGCTCCTAGGGCATATTTTAAAACATGCATTTTTCTTTTTATAATATATTTCATTGATTTTTTACAGAGAAGAAGGAAGAGGGATAGAGAGTTAGAAACATTGATGAGAGAGAAACATCTATCAGCTGCCTCCTGCTGGGGATGTGCCCGCAACCAAGGTACATACCTTTGACCGGAGTCGAACCTGGGACCCTTCAGTCTGCAGGCCGACACTCTATCCACTGAGCCAAACCAGTTAGGGCAAAATATGCATTTTTAAAAGCATCCCTGATAAATATGAACTTGTGAGAGGATGGCAAGGGATTTGGCTTTGGAGTGACATCTGGATAACAGAGCTCAGCTTCATTCTGTTAGCTGCCACCCACTATTCTCCACATGGACTAATAATTCTTGTCTTTCTCCTCCCCCTTTTTCATTCTTCCCTGGTATCAGGATGCAACCTATGTGATTGGTAAACTTCTGTTGGTGACCTAGTAGCTTTCTCCCACCTGGGAAGCCTTACTAAGCACACATCATTCTCTGCTTCTCAGTGCCATAAGCTTCACCAGGCCAAGCCTATGGCTAAGTCTGCCAAATTCTGGGAAGATGTATCAGCTAACCAATTTGGCTAGTAAATCAAACCTATTCCCCCAACCTATTATTTATCAGTTATAAAGATCATCTCCATCATCTGACTCTTTTTCTCTCACTGGTTCTAAATTTGGATGGAGAAAAGACAGCTGCTTCCCAATTTCAGAGGTGTTTAAATGTAAAGAAAATGTGCATCTTAGAATTGACAAAACACAGTAATTTGATATTTTAGTATTATGACGTGCTAATTTGTGTGTGTATATATGAGAGGAGAGAAAAGAAAAAGAGAGGGAGACAGATTATTAATATTCAACTATCAATTATCCAAATAAGGGCTTATCTACAAAAATACCTAAATTTTCTGCAGATGTAGTAGCTCTGCTTGGATTTCAATTCTAAAACTGACATTACCAATCTCTTTATATTTTCCTACAACTTTTAGTCCAGCAGGACCTGGAAGTTATGGAAAGTTAAGGTAATATATCCACTTAGGCCTAGAGTAACTCCCTTAATTACTTTTCTAAAATTCTGGAAAAATTGCTGAGATCGGTCTTTTGCATCAATCTCATTGTAATGCTATTTATCCAAAATATGAAATGGAAAAAATGAAAGTATTATTCAAGGAGGAAGAACAGAGGTGATTTTAGAGCTCGATTTTGACATAGAGAGTTCATTAGTTTGATTGAAGTGCTTGTTATGAGTATCCTGAATAACTGATGGACCCACATTAATTTTAAATACAAATTCATCCATAGGCAAATATAAATGAGATTTAGATGTTTATTCCTCCTATTTATTCTCACCTTCCTTAAAATATAGTGACCTAAGAACTTTTCCAATAACAAGATATTGGATCTCATACTACTTATGTATAAAGCACTTTTCTTTAAAGCACAATGCATATCACAAGTGAAATATACGGATATGAACACAAATAATGTGGCTCCTTTATTATCTAAACTAGAGGCCCGGTGCATGAAAAGTCATGCACCGGATGGGGGGTGGGGGTTCCTCAGCCCAGCCTGTCCCCTCTCACAGTCCAGGAGCCCTCAGGGGTGGGAGGCAACCCAGCAATCAGGGAAAGGCGACGCCCCCATCACACCTATGCTGCTGCCACTGCCAGCAGTGTTAGCCTCAGCCAGCCCTGGTTACGTGAGCCTCAAGTGGCCCTGGGCAGCTCGGCAGCTGACATCCCAGGCTTGCCTGTGCCTTGGGCTGGCCCTGGGCAGCTGGGGACCTGAGGGTGGGTCTGGCCGCACCACATGCCTCCCCCCTCCCCACCCCCCAGCGGGGCTGAAAGGACTGGGGGACTCTCTGGTGGGGCTAAGGGGACTGGGTGCTGTCATCTTTGTGACGGAGTGACAGTCAATTTGCATATTCACTCTTTATTAGATAGGATATGCTCACAGAGATCTAAATGTACATATCATGACAGATTTTTTTTTAAAAAATGTTTTTCCAACTTTAGGTTATGACTTAAACTTTTATCTTTTGTGCAATTGATATGTTAATAATGGGCACATAGGAGAAAAAAACTACAGATTTACAATAGTATTTTTAAAAATTGCAAATATAGATAAGGGAGCTATGTATTAATTATAAAAAATAGCAGTGCCCACAAAAATATTGATGAGATATATGAGAGAAATACCAACACATGTACTTGGATATATTAGAGAAAAATAATAATACTCTTTTAGCCTCTTTGTACATGTTTTCTGTATAAAAACAGGCAGCTTAGAAATTCTTCAATGTAAAACAAAGTCACCTGGTAATCCTTAAATGCTATAAAAAGGAAGACATTTTTTGTGATAGTCTTAAAATTATTTAAAAGTAGAAAAGTGCTTAATTGTAACGCATTCCTATGTTAAAATTAACACCTTCCCACCATTAGATACATATTCAGAATCAGGTTTCTAATCATGCTACAACTCCCAAATACTGTAAAATAATTTTGTTCTTTTCATATCAATGCATTTCCATTTTCACTAGAACTAATTATCTTTAAATAAATGATTCAGAGATGTCAAAAGCGACTCAAAGGGAATGTTTCAAGAGGTCCCAGTTTCCTGAATTATAGCCTAGAACATCTGCTGAGCAATCTGGCAAGTAGTATGAAGCCAAAACAGAGCATCTCAGATATAGTAGTTGTATCTGACCTCAAGAATATGACAGCTGGCTATTTGCCTATAACCTTTATACTGTAAAAATCTAAAATTCTGCATGCAAGAGAGACTAATAAAAACAAGAGTGCCGACACCAGAAGCATGGAGTAGAAAAGGAAAACAAGTTGCTTTAGGAAAGAATATTTGGCTTCTTCCTACCAAGGGAATTAGGAAACATTTTTAAAAGAATTTAGAAAGAAAATTGAAGGCAACATAACAACTTCATTTTTCTTACAACCCAGAGAAACAAAACTAAGCAAATGTAAAAAGTTAAACCTGTTATAAAACTGAAGTAAATAAAATTAAAACTAACATGTGACCCTCTCAAAAATGAAGTGGTTAAGATATAAACTGTCAGAGCACTTGAGGATAAAATCAGATAGAAATGAGTTTATCACTATACAAGTACAAATTAATTCTCTTCAAAATGACAGACAGTAGTTACAAGCCACTTGACATACACTCTTAAACCAGACACAAGCCCACCAGCTGGAGGGTGTCCATTAAGTGAACTGGTGAGTACTGTAAGTACACACCACACTGTTAGAGACACCGGTAGTCTCAACATGAGCTTAACTAATCAGCAGGTTATGATACTTACCTTACCACACAAAACATGACACTCCTTCAGTCCAATCTCAATTCAAATTGTTCTTGAGACTTTTAACTAATTTCAGATTCAGAGGTCTAGAAACATGATAATCTTTTATGAGATCTACTTTTTTATTAGATCATGGCTGACCCACATTACTAATAAGGCATATGTGTCTTATAAACTGTCTTAATGAAAAGAAGGTTTGAAACTTCCTACCATCTACCATATATTCATGGGAAGAGAGAGAGAGAGAGAGAGAGAGAGAGAGAGAGAGAGAGAGAGAGAGAGAGAGAGAGAGAGAGAGAAACATCAATCAATTGCCTCCTGCACATGCCCTCACTGGGGATTGAACCCACAATCTAGGGATGTGCCCTGACTGGGAATTGAACCAGTAACTTCTTAGTGTACAGGACAGTGCTCCAACCAACTGAACCATCTGGCCATTGCTCTAGCAAAATTTTAAAGTATTACATACATACAGATAACTGCACAAACCCTAAGTGTACAGCCTGATAAATTTTCACAAAGTGAACATACCCATATAACCAACAGTCAAATTTTTAAAATGAAATCTACCAGCAGCCCAGAAGGCCTCACCAGGAAGCCACCCTTTAAGCATAAACTTTGCCTTGATTTCTAACACACAAATTAGTTTTGCTTGTTTCTAAACTTTATTTAAATGGTATCATAAAAATCTGTACTTTGTGTGATTGGCTCTTTTAATTCAACAGTGAGTTTGATAGTTCATCCATGCTGTTGCATGTAGTTTTAAGTTTTCTAATTCTTATTGCAATATAATATTCTATTTTATAAATATAGTACATTTAGAATTTATAACTGACAGCTAAGTCAACTATGGTTTTTTAAATGAGTATTTAGTATTTACACAGTAGAAACTGACAAACAGTATAAGTCAAGGTGTCCTTTATTGTTCTGTTGATAGTGTAGATTTAATAAAGTGAGGTAAAGTGTTAATTGTAAGGATTAAACTTGAAAGTGTGTCTTGTCTGTAGCTGTTACACTATGAATGGCATATATCATTAAGGAAATGTTCTTCCAGTATTTGAAAACTGTAATCTAAAGTGCTCACATATAAGTAGTCTGTTTTCACTTCTGTCTTAGGGTAACACAATGAAAATTTCAACCATTTTTGTAACCATAGGATGGCTTAACTATAAGAGTTCGGCAAAAATCAACAAGAGCATTCTAAGAGACTCAATTGGCTATATGGTATTTACTCTGAATATTGTATATTTCATTATTTGGAAATAAAACTACTGGGTCTCCAGGTACATGTATATTCAACTTTGATACTTCTAAACAGTTTTCAAAGCAGTTAATTTACACTTCTGCCAGGATGTGTGAACATTCCAGTGGATCCATGTCTTCTATAAAATTTTGCTTTCCAAAATATTATTACTAATGATGTTATTCGCTAACATTGTTTAGAGATGTAGTCCAATTTCAATCCCACCATTTAAATAAAATTTTTTAAACTTTTAAAAAAAGATAGGAGAGTTGATGGGAGAGAAAAAATGGTAGAGTCAATGAATTCCTGGTGTAGATGAGGTTAAAGAATTGTAATAATTACATAGCCAGTGGGCTGAACTGAGAGAATGTTGTTTTTGGAGAGGCTGATGTTTGAATTTGTGATTTTGGACTAATCTGTTTTTATAATAATACAAGATTGAAGCAATAAATTATTACATGCTAATATATATGCATATCTTTTTTAAGGAATGTAACATAGTCATTAAATATGATGTGTAAAAAATAATTACATGGAAAGATATGCACGCTATGTAAGTAATAAAGAGAAACTACAAAATAAAATGTCATCTTAGAAATGGTCAGAGTAAAAATTGAAGGGATACAGGATAAATGCTAACAAGTGATTATCTCTAAATGGTAAGAGTATGTGTCATTCAATTTTTTACAGTTTGTAACATGATAAAATATATTAATTTAGTATTCAAAATAAGCCCCTTTCCCTTTTTTATTTTGAATGCCCTTAAACGTAATGGAACACAGGACCTTCAGTCCACAGGCTGACACTCTATCCAATGAGACAAATCAGCCAGGGCAATTTTTGTGATTTTTTTAAAAAAAAAATTTTGTTTTTCCTTTTTATTGAATTTATTGGGGATGAAGCTAGTTAACAAGGGTTTAATCACTAAAATTTACAGAGAATTCATACAACTTAACAAAAGGAATCAAAAAATGGGCAAAGGACCTAAATTGACACTTTTCAAAAGAGGACATACATAAAGCCGAGAGACATATGAAAACATGCTCAAAGACACTAATCATCCGAGAGATGCAAATCAAAACAACAATGCGGTACCATCTCACACCTGTCAGAATGGCTATCATCAACAAATCAACAAACGACAAGTGCTGGAGAGGATGTGGAGAAAAAGGAACCATCATGCACTCCTGGTTGGGAATGCAGACTGGTGCAGCCATTGTGGAAAACAGTATGGAGATTCCTCAAAAACTTAAAAATTGAATTCCCATTCAACCCAGTAATCCCACTTCTAGGAATATATTTCAAGAAACCAGAAAACACCAATCAGAAAGGACATATGCACCCTTATGTTCATAGCAGCACAATTTACAAAAGCTAAGATTTGGAAACAGCCTAAGTGCCCATCAGCAGGTGAGTGGATTAGAAAACTGTGGTACATCTACACAGTGGAATACTAAGCTGCTATAAAAAAGAAGGAACTTTTACCATTTGCATCAACATGGATGGGTGGACCTAGACAGCATTACGCTAAGCGAAATAAGCCAGTCGGAGAAAGATAAATATCACAGAATCTCACTCAAATGTGGGATATAAAGAACAACATAAACTGATGAACAAAAATAGATCCAGAGATAAAGAAACACTGAACAGAACAACCAACCTCAGAGAGAAGGCAGGGGGCCGGGGGAGGGGGCAAAAGGTCAACCAAAGGACTAGTATGCATGCATCTAAGCATAACCAATGGACACTGGGGTGATGGGGGCTTATCCTGGGGGGCGGGAGTGGCAGGGGGGTGTCAATCGGGGAAAAAGGAGACATATGTAATACTTTAAACAATAAAAAATACACATTTATGCATTATGAAAGAATATTTTTAATGAAAAAATTGGTTGCCCCAAATCTCAGACTATATACATACGGACAGCAAAGAGTTTGTTTGGATTAACCTTTAACCCAGTGGTTCTCAAATCAGGGCATTCCCACTTCCTGGGAACATTTGGCCATGTCTGGAAACATTTTGGTTCTTATAACTGCCAGGGTACTATTAGAATGCTGCTTACCATCCTACAATGTACAGGGCAGCCCACATAACAAAGACTTGTCTGACCCAAAATGCCAACCAACAGTTCTAAAGCTGAGAAACCCTGCTCAAATCTAACCAATTCCTTATTAAATACATATTCTTGTCTGAGAAGAAAAGAAAAAAAAGCAAGTGAGACTGAAATGTTCTAACTGAACATCATTAGTATAAACAATTCAATACATACATGTTCTATTAATTATGTCCAAGGAATCTATAACATGTATACAGGGCATCAATGTTATCTAAACAATTAATCAAAGATTACAATGTTTTATATCTCACAAGAGACAGAAATGCATTTTACTATTATGTAATAGACCACGAAAAATAGAATCTGAATTTAAAATTATTTACTGCCTATGTTTTCTTCTAGGATTTTTATGGTTTCACAACTTACATTTAAGTCTTTTATCTATTTTGAGTTTATTTTTGTGTATGGTGTAAGTTAGTGGTCTAGTTTCATTTAAAAAAATGTTTAAGTTATATAATTTTTTCCTAACAGTCCACTATATTTAGATTAATATAGCATAAAAAAATGAAGGAGAAAATGTCAGCTAACATATACATACAAAAATTAATGGCTATTCCATTATATTGTCATTTGAAATATAATGCTATTTAAATAAAAATATTTATTTATAATTCCTTAAAATAAATCAGTACTTTTCTTGAGTAATAATAAATGAACTGACTTTATTTCAGTATATTTACCATGCTTGAACATGGTATACTAGAGGTATGCCTAAAAGTAATAATAAACATAAAGAGAAATTAAAATTATTGTTCTAACAATATGAAGACAAGTTAAAAACTCATTTTGTTCTTTTTCAAAACCTCCAAGCATTTTGAATCCTTTTAATTGAAATCTTCACTTTAGTAATATTTCTAAATGGATATTTCCTCTTTTAAGAAAAATTTGTGATTGCTAGAATATAAGATGAGAGATTATGAAAGCCAATGAAAAACTTGAAAAGTTTTATAAAATTTTTAATGAAATTACCTTTACACTGCTTCTTGAAATTGAAAGTAAAGTGAGTTGCAAGCCCAGAGATAAGAATAACGCAATAAAAAAAAATGTGTGTGATATCACCAACAAATACATTTCATTATCAGAAAACATCTGAATGTAGAAATGTAATTAACAGTTATTTCTCAGTAGTAAGAACAGACTTATAAATGATAAAAAATTAATCTTATTTGGCAGTAATAAAAAAGCGTACTTGTTGAGTATGACCAGTGCTCAGCGGTAAAGTATAATCACTATTATTGCATGCTATAAAAGAAAGATGAAAACTATGGACCATGCCCTAGCTGGTTTGGCTCGGTGGATAGAGCATCGGCCTAGGGACTGGAGGGTCCCAGGTTCGATTCCAGTCAAGGGCATGTACCTTGGTTGTGGGCACATCCCCAGTAGGGGGTGTGCAGGAGGCAGCTGATCGATGTTTCTGTCTCATTGATGTTTCTAACTCTCTATCTCTCTCTCTCTTCCTCTCTGTAAAAAAATCAATAAAATATATTTAAAAAAACAAAACAAAAAAACTTTGGACCATAATTATATTCTTTCTTTTAATCTCCTTCATAACCATAATTCTGTTTTCAACAGCTTCAAAAGAGGAATATAATTTTGAGGAGAGAAAAAAATAAAATACCTAGTATTGATTGTTTTGGTTAAAACTATATAGAACAAATGGTCACCAACTATTTTGTTTGTTTGCTCTTAATCCCAAAATGCCAATTCAGAAATAGTTTTAGCAACTCAATTAATAACTGTAAAAAATTATAAACATTTAATATGAGGCACATTGAATTTAAATTGATGGTAAAAGGTAAATTAATAGTTGTCCATACAATTATGAATCCTTCTATTCTTTGCCTATTAAGATTTCTTTAACTTATTTTCATATATAAGTAGTTCTTGAATTTATGATTTTAGAGTATTTTTTTGCTCCTGGTGTTATATTTTACCACTTACAACTTGAGTATGAGATACTAGTATGAAGACGGTTAGATATAAATTTCTGGAAGCAGGCTCAGATACTAAAATCAAGGTTGAGAAAAAGCCTAGGCTAAAAATAAAGCTATTTCATTTTCAAAAATCAAGTCTCATTCTCTAAATAACTTATGACAGCAAATCTTGAATTATTTCATGCATATATAGCCTTATGAAAAATTATCAACAAATTGCTCCATTTTTCAATTTGTGTTTCTTCATACTGTTAGCACCTAAATTGAGTTCTCTGGAAAGAAAAGCACTTTTTATTTTAGCAAAGTTAATCTGCATTGCCAACAGACAAAATCAACAATACCTTCCAAAGATTCATAAACAATAAGATTCTAAACTAAGAGATTACTTTTACTAATGCTAATATTACATAGACAATAAAATAATAAGCTAAGAAAATCCCTTTACTAACACTAACAAATGGATAACTTTCCTACCAAAGCTTCTAGTATCCAGTGTCTTGATAAATACATGTCACACCATGAATAAAGGTTGAGTTTTCTCTAATTTTTATAGCAATTCTTTTTGTTTTTATAACAGCATGCAAGAAAGATTTCCATACTAATTATTCACTTGGAGGCCTGAAAATATAAAATCTGACTTTTATATACTTGAAACTATCAATGCAACAAAGGCATCTTAGTATGCTGTTTTTATTCCATAAAAGAAGAAAAAGATGCCTAACTAGGCTAAATGACTTTTTCTAAGTTAATGAGCAAGTTAGTAAGAGAAGTAGGACCCTAAGCCAAGGCTGAATTACAATTTATTTCCAGATATTACTTTAGAAGAAGCAACAGGGGTATTTCAGAAGAGATGACAGAGTGAGCAAAAGATCTAAGAGCTGCTCTTTTTAAATAATTTTAAAAAATTCAAATGCAATGAGAGAGAGCAAATAGGTATTTCTTTTTTTCTTTTTTTTTAATATATTTTATTGATTTTTTACAGAGAGGAAGGGAGAGAGATAGAGAGTTAGAAACATCGATGAGAGAGAAACATTGATCAGCTGCCTCCTGCACATCTCCCACTGGAGATATGCCCACAACCCAGGTACATGCCCTTGACCGGAATCGAACCTGGGACCTTTCAGTCCGCAGGCTGACGCTCTATCCACTGAGCCAAACCGGTTTCGGCAACAAATAGGTATTTCTTATCAAAGCAGGAGTGTATGTACCCCTTCTTACAAAAAGGTTATTTCCTGAAGCCTGCTTCCTCATTCCCAATTTACACGTCTCCAACTCCTATTCTTCCCAACCTTCCTTTTCTTTCCAATCCCCAGGGCTGACAATCCAAATATCTAGCTTACGCCTTTCTAATGTCTATCTAGCCAGAGGACATTTATTTGACTTAATACTGTCTATTCCATACCAGCTCTTCCCAAAGTCTCCTCCTATTAGGCATTTACTATACATATCTAGACATGGGAGAGCCTATTGACCACGTGAAATTGTTGAATTAGGACATACATATTGGAAGAAAACCTGCTGACTGTGTTTATATGCCAGGTGCTTTGCTAGTTCTTCTTTTTCAATTAGTAGCAACACTTAAGTATAGCAATCTCCTCTCTCCATTCCCCAAGCAGTAAATGATATCTTAATGAGTATATTAATTAATACAAATAATTTAATATTGACAAGACCTCTATAATAAATATTTTGCAAAACAATATTTGTAATTAGGAAAGTTTAATATTAGAAGGAATAGAAAAAATAAATTAAATATTTTTGAGAAATAAAACCAAATTTTTTCGGTTTTGATTTCATAAAGTGGGACATACCTGTGTCAGAACAAAATATTATAAAAATAGAAATACAGAATAAATTTAAAACCTAGAAAAACCTACTGAGACCATCTAGTATACCACCTTTGTTAAAGAAATAAGAAAATAACTTTTCATTAATATATTTATAGTAAGAGGATTCATGTAGTCTCGGTCTTATACTCTCCATTTCACAACAAACTCTATGTTCAAGCTTTATTCAACTAATCCCTCAATCTGGAATACCTCTCCAATCTCCAAGTTCCTCCTCATAATTGAGGACTTTATGTAAATACCAAGTCTGTTGGGAAGCATTTTTATAGAGATGGCATTAAGAGATACCTTCAATGCTTACAGTTTGGGGGTACATATCACACCATACTGAATTTGCCTGTCTCCCCATTAAACCAGAATGCACTGAGGGCAGGCACTTTGTTTTCTTCATTATTGTACTTCCCCACACTTGAAGAACAGTGCTTGCCCCTCAATAAATACTTGATGGATCTATAAATGAATTGGAAGATTGATGGAAGGATAGATGGGTGCATTTCATGGAGTTAAGAGGGTTAGAAAAAATTTTTTTCCATTTACAATTGAGTTAAAAAGAAATCACTTTCCGAAAGCTTATGTTTCTACTTTCTAGGTGCAGTTTATCCATGGAGGATGATTTTAGAAGCCTATCTACACCTCTACAGCTAAAACCAACTCAATCCCATGCCCTCTGGGTCCTTAGAATAGTTGATAATATAGAACCAGAAAAATCACTGCCAATACAACTAGATGCAGATAAAAGATCCACTCATACTGTTATAGAAATAGAATGCAGAGTGGCAGGATTTGTAGAGGAAAAAGAAGTAAACCAAAAACAAAACAATACACCAAGTAATTACCTTCTTATATCTCTACCTTCCTCACTATTAACATTCATTAAGTACTCATTATGTGACAGCTATTATAATAAGAACTTGTGTACATCATGTTCCTATTTAAGAACAGAGGAACTGAAACCATGTACTATTTTAATAGATTTAACAAAAAGAATTATGCCTTCCAATAAGCCATCATATTTATTTTTTCTTAATGAAAATTCATTTATCCCTCCATCCATAAAAAGTTTTAAAAATCAGCTTCATGCCTAGTGGTAAGTGCTTTTCATATATTTAGTCATTTCATTTTCAGGATAATCCTCTGAGTGTGCATTATTATTATAATCATTTTATGGATTAAAAAAGAAAAACAAGACTAAACAGACCAAAACACTTGATAATATAACACAATTATTAAGTCACTAAAATTAGTGACTAGAAATGTTTAAAAGGAGAATGTTTTAGGAAAGCTAAAACTGATAACTAGGAATATTTAAAAACAAAGCTTCTATACTTATCTACTACACTGTACTGCTGGGCAATGGTGAAAAATGTATGATCCCTGCCCTCAGTGAGCTCACAGTTTAGTGGGAAACAAAAGCACACCTATAATATTTGACAAAATAAGATTACTATTAAAATTCCAGTTGTTAACAAGGTGCAGTGTGGTTCACATATCCTAAACAAAGTAAAAGGGTATTTCTTAAGCTATAGTGTATAGGAGGCTTAACTGTATCATTCTTGTACATGAAAAAAGTAACAAATTGAGTTGTGGAAGCTTAAAATGAGACGACATGGCTTCCTTCTAAATGCTCTTTGAAACAATTCTTAAGGTAAAAATTGTCATAATTCAAATGTATCCTTAGGGATTAAACAGAAAAAAATGAATTAAGGCTATATCTACAATTTATCTATGTATATAAAATAGAGAAATATGCTCATTAACCGGGACGCTGTAATGGGTGGACCGGACAGGAGGTTGCGTGCAGCGTCAGGGGCAGGGCAGCAGGGGCCTCTGCGCCTGGGCTGGGGGAGGGCCTGATCAGCAGCGGCCGCAGTTGCTTCAAGGGCCGGAGAGGGAAGCAGGGCCAGACCAGCAGTGGTCGGGCTGCTGCGGGGCCCAGGGAGCAGGCAGGGCTGACCGGCAACTCGAGGATGGGCGGCACCTCGTGATTTCGAATCGCGCGCTGGGCTCCTAGTTATATGTATAACTAGAGGCCCGGTGCACAAAAATTTGTGCACTTGGGGGGGAGGAGGGTCCTTAGCCCGGCCTGTGCCCTCTCGCAGTCTGGGACCCCTCGGGAGATAACGACCTGCTGGCTTAGGCCTGCTCCCGGGTGGCAGAGGGCAGGCCCAATCCCTAGGTGCAGCCCCTGGTCGGGCTCAGAGCAGGGCCGATTGGGGAGTTGGGGCGCCTTCCCCTGTTATGCACAGAGCAGGGCAGATTGGGAGGTGGCAGTTTCAAGCTGCCTGGCTGTCGGCCGCCATCTTGGCTGGCAGTTAATTTGCATATCTCCCTGATTAGCCAATGGGAAGGGTAGCGGTCGTACGCCAATTACCATGTTTCTCTTTTATTAGATAATATTCCTTTTCAAAAGCAATCTTAAATCCTACTGCTATGGTATTTATACAGATTTGAGCATCACAAAGAACACATACAATAAGTCAACACCATTCTCTCTCTTATAAAATTGTTTCTATAGTATGTTGCAGCAAAATGATTCAGTTGCAGAGTAAAATTAAAATTTCTAATTGGCATACTCTAACAGCTAAAACTCCTCTCCAGCTAAATGAACTAATTCATTTAATTTAGTCATCATAAAATACAAACACTGCACTAGTTTTTAATTTTCAATGTTAACTTTATGATTTTACTATACCAAAATAATAAAAGGAGGAGCCTTAAGAAATTATTGGGTCACCCAGCCAGAGTAGCACAGTTGATTGAGCATCGTCCTGTTCATCAAAAGGTTGTCTGTAGGATTTCCAGTCAGTCATGGCATATGCCTGGGTTAAGGTTTTGGTTCCGGTCAGGGCACATCTGGAAAGCAACCAATCAATGTTTCTCTCTCTCTCTCCCTTCCTTCTCTCTAAGATCAATAAAAATATTTTTTTAAAAAAATTATTGTGTCAGTATTCTTCATTGTTTATAGTATTAACCATCTCAAAATACATTTTCTTTTTAAAATTGACTCATGGCTTTAAACTTGTTAATGTGTTGTTAACAAGTAAATGCTTCCTACACAACTCAATTTCTTTTCCCTCTAAAGTGAACACTGCAAATTGCCTTGGATGGGTGATAATGAAAAAGCAACACCATTTATTAATTTTGTATAAGTTATCCTCCACCCCTGAGATTCCTTGGAGGGGAAGAACATGTCTGAATTTCACCATACAGTGCCACAGGCAGAAAGTGAGAGAAACTAAACAAATACATCATGGAGGAAGGGAAAATGCCTGCAGCAGCAAATGACTTACTACATACCTCTCTATACTGGCTTTGATGTTCTAATTTGTTAATTTCTGAGGAAAAGACAATTACCAATAGTTTAAGTTTGTTCTGAAAGAAGTAGCTAACTTCTTTAAATTTCTGATCACAAACAATACACACTGTTCAAAAGGGCAATACATTTTCAAACCATTACAATACAAGTAAATATGCATGAGAAGCTCAACAAAAACACATTGTCTCACTATCAGAAAATGCAAACTAAGAAGAACATTTTAAGAAAGTTTAAAATGATTCTTGGCATGTGTTTCTCTGGAAAAAATGTACTCTTAAATATTTTCAAGATCAATTCATATAAAGATAATTTTATTCAAATATGCAGCTCATGGTATGAATAAGTAAGTACTCATTTCCCAAGAGAATTGACAAGTCTTTCAAATAATGGTTTTTTAAAAAAATCAACTCTACTGGGTTAGCAATTTGGAATTTTGACATACACAGAAATTTGTAAGTGTGTTTGTGTATATAATACAAATGTTTCAAACACACCCATTTTTAATAATGAAATAAATTGATCCTTAGTAATGTGAGTTACTATTTAACATAAAACTGCACTTTAACAGAAATACATAGGTGCTATACATATAAGTTCATTATCTTAATTTTAACTAAGTTTGCAACTATACAAGTAACCATAAAAATAATATTTTAATAGAATTGCTTTAAACAGGCATAAAGATAATAAAATTCTTTTAAAAGCTTCAGTCACACTACTAAATATCAACAAACTGTAAAAATTATTTAAAAAGCAATGGTCTTATTTATCAAAAGGAGCAAGGTTGAATTGCTTGCTTATATTTTCTCTAATTTTTCAAGTTAAGTTTTCTTTGGAGATACACTTGTATTATTTATCACTATCACTGTGTTATTATAGAAACAAAAGGTCAAAAAAGAGCTCCTTACAAATTTAATTTTTTCCACTGACGTTATGAGAATATTTTATTCTGTAGTACTGATTTAAAAATAATAAATTGTGCAATAACTTTTTTTCATCCAGAATTTAAATTATAGCATATATGTTCATTTTTTAAACTCTAGGTAAAACATAACAGTCTGCTATGCTTATTCTTATTTAATAGGTTTCTGTATGGTATTCCTAACCTAATTAATTGGCTTAAATTTTATGATCTTCTTAAATCAAATATGAATACCCTAAAAATGATATCAGGTTTTTTTTAATTGCATAATGTATACCTAACACAATACTACTGTGTGCTTTTTACTAACACAATAGTATTTGTCCTTTTTATATTTTATTAATACTAATTATTATTAATAACACTTCAAGTTTCATGAGACATACTCATCCCTGTACTGTATCCATTTCATAAACAAGATACGTTCTCCTTTTCAATAAGGATTATGAACAAAAAGCAGCAACATAGCTCTTAAGATTGCTGACATCTGAATACACACATGACAGTAGAGGGATACTGATTTAACTTACATTTGAAGTAAACTAATAAAAGTTTAAAGTTTATTTATTTTAAAATATAAAAGAACACGATTCTAAATATACAAAGTATGTCAAGGTACTCCACCTAATTCTTACAACACTTCACTACAAACTTTTAATAGTGATTTGTTTTATGTCCAGGAAAAAGAATTAAAATACAGGCCTACTACTATCCAGAATTACTGTTGAAATTCAGTTTTAATTTAAGAACATTATATTGCAAATTTTAAAAAAGTAATTAATAGCTGTCTTTTTCAGATTAAATCTTTAATTTATAATTAGGCATTAGTTACAATCTATAAAGATATCATTTAGAAATAGGCAACTTATCTAGAAATTAATATTTTAAAATATGCCTTTTACTTAGATCATATAAATAGTTGAATAAAATCACCACCAAATAACATCAGGAGCATGAAATGCTACCAAACAATGCTCCTGGAAACTAATAAATGCACTTAACATTATTTTATTTTTAAAAAATCTTATCTTAATGATTATGTAAATGTCACACATTTACTCTAATGTTTGGTGACTTAAACTAATGTGCAAACTACAGTTTCATAAAAAAATTACTTACCATTCCTAATTTACTGTTTCAATGATTTCAAGTAAAAGTTTAGACTATTTCCTATGAGTAAAGGAAAACACTCTTTCCATTTATTTCTCCTCAAATTAAAATAACTCAGGGGATAAACCAATAAATACTGGAAGTTATCATTTAAAAAAATTATGTTCGATATAAACAAAAGTGTAGTCTAAAAAACAAAAGAAATTCAAAGTATAGTGAAAAATGCAAAGCTGACTATCTTTAATCTTTTCTTGTTAAACCTAGGCTACTCAAGAACTGTCAACTAATTATTCCATTTTATTGATGACATTTTCCTCTAGGGAAGTTATTTTAAAAGTTTAACCCTGGAGCAAGTCATGGCTTCTCCAATCTTTGAAAGTGTCCAGAGCATTGATTATAACTGCAGGAGGTGTTACCTTCTACCCAGAGAATCTCACCCTGCACAATCTTACACACTCTCTCACTCCCAAAACAGCTTTGATTCTGCAATTCAAACTGCTTCAGCTGATATTAAAGGAAGGACCACAGAAAAGGAATCAGCAGTTAAAACGAAATAAAAAGCGGGGAAATACAGATCATGGATATAACGGCACAAAGCTCAAGAGAAAAGCAGATTTGAAAAACACATCAGAGTGATTCCAAAAAGAACAACATGACAGAAATTAAACAAGATTTTTATGTTTGCCTTCTATGCATTTGAATTCATCTCAACCTCCATTGAAATTCTGATCATACACAAACCCCAAGGCTTTTGACATACTTTTAAAACCCATACCCTCTCTTTCTAAGTCTCCAGAGTCACTTTTTAGGTAGGAAAAAAAGAAAAAAAAAGAAAAGAAAAAAAGTAACTCAAATGTGCATCTAATAAGACTAAATTATAATTAAATTATAACCAATATTTTCTCATGTAAAAATGGTGCCTCATTGTTTTAAAATTCAGTATTTTTCCTCTTGCACTTAGTGAAAAGGCCTCTGTCTATTTTATGTTATTTGACATTAGGTATAAACATAGGTACAGGAATAAATATTAAACGTAAGAGGCCTGTAATATTTTCCCTGGGATGACTTCAGGATATCCAGGTGCTCTATGCTATTATAGCTTCCTCTCCACTTGACTAAAGAAAATATATACTTAATTAGTTTATTAGTTCAGTATTAGAGAACAATGTAGATGCAAAGAGCTATCACAGAATGGCTTAATCACATGTATTTCAGAAACAGTGACCAAAATTCCAGAAAGTAATTGGATTTTCAAAACTGAATGTAGTCCCTGCCCCCCTCCTCCTCCCCATTCAGTCATGACAGGGCCAGAAGGTAATGATATATCTGCCATTGATGCAACCAGCAGACCTGTCTTCTGTCAAGAGTTGAAATCATAAAGGAATAAGCTGCCGTTAACAACCTCTCTCCAAACACTAGAGCTGTCATTTCATTGTTTTCTTTTGCTGGCATGGGGGCTGGTGTGACCTCATATACCTTGTCAGTTCAGTAATGTGCTAAGCTTTTAACCTTTCCTGGAATTCTTGACTTGAACCATCTTTGATGAAGTCTATAATGTAACAACTTAAAATATTTTCTTTAGTTAATTTGGTTTCTTTCAAAGTTTACTTTTATTTCTTTTTATTATTATTTTCTTAAATAGTTTTTTCCCGGAAAATTTCAAAGTTTACTTTTAAAATTTGGAATTAGTGCTGTTGATTTCAACCTACAGTTTAGTAGTCCATATTTCGAACAGGAATAAAATTTGCATTTATTTTTAAAAAGTCTGAAATGTAAATTTTTGTAGTCTAAATTCTGCCAGTCTTTAATGGGAAAAAGCAATAATTATTTAAAGAAGTTGTTTGCAATTTTATAATAAAACATTAAATTCTTTTAGAAATGGTTAATTGAATAATATTCCTGTAATATATTTTAGAAATATTTTCTTAAACTGTTTTTTGTGTTTTTTTCAAGAAAAACAATTTTAAATATGATGTTACATGCAATAAACACCAATTATTCAAGAAAAATGATCTTACATATAATATTACATGCAATAAGTATTAATATTTCAAGAATAAAAGGATTTTAAGCATATTACCAAAACTGTACTAATATAGTATGGTATCACAGAAGTTGTAGGAAATACTAAAAATCTGCAAATAACAGGATTACTTCTATTATATTCTAGAATATTTTCCCCCCCTCTGGCTCTATTTTTGTTCATCAGTTTATGTTGTTCATTATATTCCACAAATGGGTGAGATTGTATGACATTCATCCTTCTCTGACTTGCTTTATTCACTGAGCATGATGCTTTTAAAGTCTATTTTGTTGGTTATGAGTATTGCTTTACCAGCTGTATTTTTTCTTTTCCATTCGCATGGAAAATTTTTCCCATCCCTTCACTTTCATCCTGTGTGTTTCTTTTGTTTTGAGGTGGGACTCTTGTAGACAGCATATAGTTGGGTCATGTTTTTTTTATCCATTCAGCTACCCTACACCTTTTGATTGGAGCATTTAATTCATTTACATTTGGGGTTATTATTGAGAGGCATTTATTTATAGCCATTTTAATTCTGTATGGCTAGGTTTCTCACATGTTTCTTCTCAGCAATCCCTCACAGCAATCGCTTTAGCATTTCTTGTAATGATGGCTTGGTGGTGATGAACTCCTTTAGCCTTTTTATTTTATTTTTTTTTTTGTCTGGGAAGCTCTTTATTTGACCATCTATTTTGAATGATAGTAATCTGGATGTAGTTATATTGGTCTCAGATCCTTGCTTTCCATTACCTTGAGTACTTCATGCCATTCCCTTCTGACCTGTAGAGTTTCTGAATAGAAATCAGGTGCGAGCCTTATGGGAACCCCTTTGTAAGTAACAGTTTTCTCTTGCTGCCTTTAAGATTCTCTCTTTGTCTTTATTTTTTTGCATTTGAATTATGATGTGTCTGAGCATGGGTCTATTTGGGTTCTTCTTGTTTGGGGTTCTCTGTGCCTCCTGAATTTGTGTAATTTTTTTCCTTTACCAGGTTAGGGAAGTTTTCTACCATTATTTCTTCAAACATCTTCTCTATGCCTTTCTCCCTTTCTGCCTCTTCTGGCACACCTATTATTCTGATATTGTTACGTTTCACATTGTCCCACAGCTCCCTTGAGCCATCGTCCTGTTTTTAATTGTTTTTCTTTTTGGTTAATTGAGTGATATTTTCAACTGTCTTCTAATTCACGGATTGGATCCTCAGCTTCCCCTAATCTGCTGTGTATTCCTTCCAATGTGTTCTTTATTTGTGTTATGTCATTCTTTATCTCAGACTTATTTTTTCATAGTTACTGTATCTTTTTTCATACTGTTAAGCATTTTTAACATCATTACTCTGAACTCTGTTTCAGATAAATTTCTTATCTCTGCCTCATTTATCTCTTCTTCTGGAGAATTCACTAGTTCTTTCATTTGGGGGTTGTTCTTTGTTTCCATTTTGGTTGTCGATCCTCTATACCAGTGGTCGGCAAGCTGCGGCCCCTTGAGTGTGGCTCTTCCACAAAATACCACGTGCAGGCATGCACGTACAGTGCGATTGAAATTTCGTGGCCACACTCAAGGGGCCAAAGAGCCGCATGTGGCTTGCGAGCCGCAGTTTGCCGACCACTGCTCTATACCACTCAATCTCTAGTGCAGGGCAGTGTTAAAGGCTGTTTCTGACTAATTGGGTCAGGCAAACACTCAAAGCCTCCAGAAACTGCCTCTGTCTACAGACTAACAGGATTCGGACTTGAATTGCCCCCAGGCCATCTTCCTCAGGTGTGGTGAAGAGTTTTTTTTCAACAGGGTGGGGCAGCTGCTTCTGCCTGGAGGCTTATTGTTACTTTTAATCTCTCAAGTGGCCTCAGGACAAGGTGTTTACCAATAGGGTGTGTGGACTGTTTTCCCCCCAGGCAAGGCAGATGTCTACATGGGAAAGATGTCCTTACTTGTGTGAGGGAATGACTCAGCCCAGGAAACTTGTGGAGTCTGCCTTCTGAGCTCTATCCCCCGAGTCCCCAGTCCTGGGTTCTGCTCACACAGCTCCAGTCCACTTTACCCTCCCTCTGCCAGAGCACAAGGTGGGTGGCTCCACAGGAAATTTTTGTGCATTGGCCCTTTAAGAGGGTGCCTGAACTTTCAGCTGCCACTCCCTGGCACACAGCACCCCACAGCTTTTCACAGCTAGATGTTATGTGGGTACCCTCTCAGTTTGGTGCTCTCTGCTGGGGAGCCCAGCTTTGGGATTAGATCCCAGAGTTCTCAGTGGCACCCCCCAGAGCTGAGATATCTCTCCGGAACTTCAGTTGCTGTCTGTGGGTGCCTTGCGAGCCCTTTTGTGCCTCCACCCCTCCTACCAGTCTCTATGTTGTCTCCACCTTTGGTCTTTGGATACCAGGGTTTTCTCCTGTGAATTTTCCATTGATTATTCAAAAAGCCTTTCTGTATTTCAGTTGTAATTCCAGCTTGTTCCTGGGAGCATGCCGTGCAGCATCTTCCTACTCTGCCGCCATTTTTAATCTTAAAATGTTTTAAATTAAAATTATAAATGTAATAACTGCTCAAAGTAAAAAAGGAACAAAAGAATTAAATAGAAAAATTGAAAATGAAAAGTAAAAGAAAAAAAATCTCATTTTTTTTACATAAACGCTAAGAACATTAATATATATCCATGTAGTTTTATGTGTATGCAAGTATAATTTTTAACAAGTAATCTCATTCTTGTGTTTTAATTTGATAATGTTTAGACATCACTCCATATGAACGAACACACATAAATAAACTACAATTCATTCTTCTTAATAACCAGTCTTCTACAATATGACTATATACCATAATTTAATCAAATAGCTCCCTACTGTGAGTACTGAGGTGGTTAGAAGTATTTGCAGTATTACACACTACTGTGATTAGGATTCTCATACATATACAAGGTGTCCCCAAAAATGTGTA
Source organism: Myotis myotis (assembly GCF_014108235.1). Lineage (NCBI taxonomy): Eukaryota > Metazoa > Chordata > Mammalia > Chiroptera > Vespertilionidae > Myotis > Myotis myotis. The sequence continues at coordinate 53,464,344 of NW_023416357.1, forward strand.
CACGCTATATATAACAGCTGATAGCTCAATTTTGAAAATGAAATGTTTTTTAATAAACATTGCCTTTATAATTATTCAAAGTGTGTGTACACATTTTGGGGGACAATCTATACTTTGTGGCTACTCTAGAGTAAATTTCTTCAAATGGAATTTAGGGTCAAAGGTACACATATTTAATTTTGGAAAATATAACAAAACTGCCATCTAAAAAGATTGCTTCAATTTACATTCCCACAAATATCTAAACTTAGTATATCATAAAATGTATTACCAATTTATATGCCAATTTTATATATTGAAAAGTGGCACCTTGTTTTAACAAGCATGTCTTTAATTCCACAAATACTTAAATGACTATAAAAACCATAAAAGCATATAAATCAATTTAACAAAAGTATATTTAAAAGTTCTGAAGAAATTTTCATGTTCTTGAGGCTTCTGAGACCTTAAAAATACATCTCCTGGCAAATTATATGCTGCTTGCACTACATAAATGCTAAATAATTTCCTATAAGCTACTAGATGGCATTGCTATTGTTAAAAATAAAAGCTATGCTCTAAATTGTTATGGTACTTCTTGTTACAATCAACTAACCATGGAAAACCCACTAGAAAGAATCCTATCACATTTCCAAAGTAGTTGCTCAACTATTTTGTCAACTACTTATGTTGAAATAGCAAGAGCTTGCAGTACTTAGTTGGAAGACTTTGAATGCAAGGTAATAGTTACAAAAATGTTACCAAAATTTTTTTACTCAAATATTGAAAAAAAACAACAAAAACTATACCCTCTTTTTAGATACCCATCTATAATGGTCCTATGTACATTTAAAGAAAAAAATCCTAATATTGCAATCAATCAGTTTTATAAATGGGCCCATCGAAAAAGGAGAGAAAACCCAAAGTGAATTAAGAGGAATCAGAAAGTCAACAGACAGAATAGAAAAGTTAAAGCTGTAGCTTATTAAAAGAGAAGCAAGTGATTTAAAAACTAAAAAGCTCTAAATCAACTTTTAAAGTATGTGATTCATATCAAAGTTAAGCAACACTTTATATATTCTTTAATTAGTCTCCTTACATTCATATTGATATCTAAAACAAAATCCCAAAATATTCTAGTGTGATGAATATTGCCACATAAGGATGTCTCCTGGGGTCTACATAGCACATGTTATATAGAAAATTAGTGTTATTTGTTTTAAAATTATATGAGTTGTAATTATATGACTGTCACTGGAACAACCACATAAGAAACGTACTTAAAATGTTATACTTTAGATTACCACTATTCCTTCCACAAATCAGAGTAAAGTATTAGTCTAAAAGGTAGGAGTGATATTAACCTAATAAAATGCTATACGTTAGATTGTCACTATTTCTTCCACGGATTACAGTAAAATAGTTTAAAAACGTGGAGTTGCCCTAACTGGTTTGGCTCAGTGGATAGAGCGTCGGCCTGTGGACCGAGGAGTCCCGGGGTTCAATTCTGGTCAAGGGCACATGCCTGGGTTGCAGGCTCGTTCCCCAAAAGTGGGTGTGCAGGAGACAGCTGGTCAATGATTCCCTCTCATCATTGATGTTTCTATCCCTTTCTCCTCTCCCTTCCTCTCTCAAATCAATAAAAATATATTTTTTTAAAAAAACTTGGAGTGGTATTATCTCATCAGGACAAAATAAATGGGAAGGGAGAGACTAGAGGATACAGATGCCAATAAATTTTTGAAAGACTATAAGCTGGTGGAACACTCTTTGTATTACAGCATAAATTCAAACTTAATTCCCACTGGAGGGGAATAATGACAAGAAGCATGCCAACTTACAGAATTTCAGAATAACTCAGAAATTGGGGTGTCAGTTATCTTGGTAGCCTTGAGTTAAAAACAGAGGCACTTAGTTGTGAATTCACATAAGGTAGTTAACTCCAATCCACACACACACACACACACACACACACACACACACACACAAGCAAACCCCCAAACAAAAAACAAAATAACATTGTGCAGCCAGCTCTGCAAGAGATAAGAGGTTTTTCCTTCAGAGAAACATATTCAGAACATGAAAGGAGAAGAAAGCAACACAAAGCTCGATCAGGTGTACTATGTAGAAGTCTACAAAGTAAATAAAGAGTTCCATACACCAATATGATAGAAGAACTTTAAAAATTCTATAAAAGGATTTTTAAAAAAAGTAGGTAACATCCCAGAAATCAGAGCCAAAACAGATGGAAAAGAAAGTATATACAATTAGATAAGACAGATAAGAAAATTAGAGACTCTATCCAGAACTCCCAAACCGTATGCTAAAAGAAAGATTTAAATTATCAAGAAACACCACAATTTCTTTCTCAGAACTGAGAATCACGAGATAAAAAGTAATCATCACCAACTGCCCAACACAACGAATCAAAAAAAACCACCAAAAACAAACCCATACTAAAGCATAGGACATTTCTTAAAACCAATATAAAGAAGGAAAAGAGGCCTCTATAGAGGAGAACAAAAGGATTCAAGATCAGAATGGTACTAGACTTTCCAATTAAACCTCTGAAAACTAGAAGACAATGAAACAAAGCCTTCAAATTTCTGAATGAAAATGATTTTTGAAGTGGAGTTCCATACCTAGTTGAATTATTAAAATAAAGTGAAGATGTAAAATAAAGGCATTGTTTAGAAATAAAAGCTTTAAAATTTTATCTTGTATTCACTCTTTGATGACTCCAACAAAATGAGGGCATAGATCCAAAAGCAAGGGTTAATTAGATCCAGGAAACAGGTCAAACATAAGACAAAATCAAAGGGGAGTCCTATGATGAGAGAGAAAGGAAGGCAGGTTTAGAAAGTGACCAGTCAAGACTGGAACAAAAGTCCACAGAATTCCAAGAGAGTCCTCTAGAAGAACCTGAAACTAGAAGATTATCTGACAAATTTGACCATGTAAAAAATTACTGACTAATCAAGAGCTGAATAATTATTACAAAAAAATAATTATAAAAACCTATGAAATTAATTCCATAAAAACAAATATAGCAAAAATGAAAAGTAATCATAGTACCTACATGGCTAAGCCATAAGCAATATTAAAGTAGTAGTATTATAAAGTTTGATTGCTGATTTAATTTAAAAACTGTTTATCCATAACAGAAAATGAGTGATATATCAAGAGACAGTGCTATAATTCTAAATGTTAAATAGCAAATATAAGTAAAACTAAAAGTAATGAGAGTGATTATATCTAGGGAACAGAACTAATAGGTGGGAAAAATATTAGGAAAGGATAATCATTATTTTGATATATGCCTTTGGCTTTTACTTGACTTTTAAGATTATATGCATGCAGAAAAGAAAAAAATAAAACAAGAGAAAAAAAAGATTATATGCATATATCCTTTGATGTTCTGCAGTTTATTTTAATAAAAAGTGGTTTTATTTTTTTTTTTTAATTTTTTATTGAACTTATAGGGATGACATCTATATTAATGAAAGGGTAATATGCTAATTAGACCAGATTGACTGGATGTCTTCTGGACGTCCTTCCGGACAAAGCTGCAGCAGCTGCGAGGGCCAAGGAGGGCCGGCAGTTGCAGTGGCCAGCAGTGGCAGTAGCAGCGGTATGATGGGGGTGGCACCTTCCCCTGATCGGCCTGGTTGCCTCCTGCAGATGAAGGCCAGACTGCGGCTTAGGCCCCCTCCCTGTGGGAAGCAGGCCTCAGCCGTCAGTAGGACATCCTCTGAGGGCTCCCGGACTGTGAGAGGGGGCAGCCGAGATGAGGGTCCTCCCCTCCCAGTGCACGAATTTTTGTGGACCGGGCCTCTAGTTGGTTAATAAAATTATATAGATTTCAAGAGTACAATTCTACAATACATCATCTGCATATTGTATTGTACCCCAACTTAAGTCTCTTTCCATCAACATTTATTCCCCCTTTACCCTCTTCTATTTCCCCCCACCCCTTTAGCTCTGGTAATCACCATACTGTTATCTGTGTCTATGATTTTTTTTTGCTTAATCCCATCACCTTTTCTACTCAGCCCCATCAATCCCCATCCCTTCTGACAGCTGTTAGTCTGTTCTCTATATTTATAAGTCTGTTTCTATTTTGTCTGTTTATTTTGTTCATGAGTTTCCACATGTAAGTGAAATCATATGGTGTTTGTCTTTCTCTGACTGGTTTATGTCACTTAGCATAATACTCTTCAGATCCATCCATCCTGTTGTAAAAGATTTCCTTCTTTTTTATGGTCACATAGTATTCCATTGTGTAAATGTACCACCGTTTTTTTAGTTACTCATCTATGGATGGGCATTTGGGCTGTTTCCAGATCTTGGCTACTGTAAATAATGCTGCTATGACCATAGGGATGCATATATTCTTTTGCATTGGTGTTTCGAGATTCTTAAGATATATTTCTAGAAGTGGGATTGTTGGGTCAAAAAGGCAGGTCTGTTTTTAATTTTCTGAGGAAACTCCACACTGTTTTCCACTATCGCTATATCAATCTGCATTCCTACCAGTAGTGTACTGGGGTTCCTTTTTCTCCATACCTGTCCACCTGCCCTGACCCCCACCCCCAACAAACACAGAGCAGCCCTTGAAGAACTACCAGAGAAACACTATGAAAAGGTAAAACCCAAATAATAAAATCATTTTATCTGCACTAAAAAGAAATATTATTTTAAAATATTCAGCATGTAGAAAATTACCACAATAAAGTTCATATTCAGTTACTATAAAAGAATAAAGTATATATATAAATTAAAAATTTCAAAGTACATAACATACTGAATATACTAAATACTAAAAAAGTATTTAGAAATCAGCTTCTTCTTATTTTTTTTCAAGGAATCATGAGTTGCTATGATTGAGAAAAGAAAGAAAAGAAAAGAAAAGAAAAGAAAAGAAAAGAAGAGAAGAAAAGAAAAGAAAAGAAAAGAAAAGAAAAGAAAAGAAAAGAAAAGAAAAGAAAAGAAAAGAAAAGAAAAGAAAAGAAAAGTCAATGAAACGTTATCTCCAAAACACTATTCCTACTTACAAGAAAGAACAAGATGACCGACTATTCTAAAGTCACTGACAAACTTGCTCCCTCCTGTTTGGGATATTAACAGATAGTCAATTCAAAGATGTTTGGTATGGATTCCCACAGACACCTTTCACCTCAAAAAACCTTATGCAACAATAAAAAAAAATCAAGAATGGGAAAGGCTTAGTTGATATTGTAGCAGGAATAATATAATTACATAGAGTATTTCACTTAGCTCTCAAACATACAAACATCTGATTTTCTTTACTCAATTAAATTTTCAAATATTCACTGAATTGTGATCACTTTTCATGTATAATGTAAAAATACATCAACAAGGTCTGTTCTAACCACAAACTACTGTTCATATCCTGAAGTATGAAACAGTTTAAATAATATTTCATGTGAGTTACTTAAATATAAACCTCAGTATTTTAAGTTAAATTCTACTAAAAACACACCAGTGAAGTTTGAAACCAATCAAAAGTAGTAATGTCTTTATGTTCTTTGCATATACATAAAGGCTGAAAAAAATATACAGTTTACCTAAGAAATTCTATCTACAGCATTTAAAAGCCTCAAAATCTATTAACCAAAATATTCTTTAAGAGTTGGGTTGGGCCTTAAATACAACTGACCCTTGAACAACATGTATTTGAACTGCACAGGTCCACTTATATGTGAATTTTTTTTCAATAAATATGTATAGCAGTGAAGTACTTTTTTTTCCTATAATTTTCCTAAAAATATTTTCTTCTCTGTAGCTTAATTTATTGCCAAGATTCAGTATACAAAACATATGCAAAATATGTGTTAAGCAACTGTTTATGTTATAGGTAAGGTTTTGGTCAACAGTAGACTATTAATAGTTAAGTTTTGAGTGAGTTAAAAGTTATATACAGATTTTTGACTGCACATGGGGTGGGCATGGGGTAACAGTGGCCCTAATGCTCAGATTGTTCAAGGGCCAACTGTATTAACATTTCAGAGTTAACAAAGTAGAGAACATATTACCTTTGACCTTTGTAATTAATAATCAGTGTATCAAAGAATTCCTTCCCAATTTTAATTACAAAAATAAACCTTACATTTTTATATTATACAAGATGCCACTTTACTTTTATTCTGAAGCAAAACTCTATTTATATGTAAAAAAAAATCCATACTTGGCAAAATTTGGCTATTCAACAAAGCCTAAGAATAAGTCAATAAAACAAAAAGTAGCCTAACAGTTAGATATTGAATACTAGGCCAGAAAAAAAACACCACAATTTCACTATTATAGGAAAGGAAACCTTAAACATGATTTTAAAATACCAATTTCTAAAAGAAATGGACTTTAAAAGATTTAAATTCAAAATAGTAATTCAGTAAATACTGCAAAATTTACCATTTTGTATGTATGTTATACACTTAAAGCATTTTATATGTGCCTCTAAAGAGTATTTTTCAAAGAAATAATTTTAAAATACTGAGTTATTCCATCTCTTCTTTAAAAGAATAAAAGATTAATTTAAAGTAGCAGATTTCCTTTAGTTTCTGACATCATTAAACTAAATAGGAAAAGGTTTACAAAAGCAGTCACATTTTTTTCAGAAGTATTTCAATCTTATTGATAAGTAGTTGGTAGTTTAAGTGATATTTAAAATAATAATAAACAAAAAAATTAAGAATAAAAAATATTCATTTCAAGGACATTATCTAAATTTTTATACACCTAAGATATTTTGTTTTTATTGTAACTGCAAAATAATGCAGAACAATTTTTCATTACAAATAAATAATAGTTTAAGGATAAGAGCATGTATAGGAGATACGTTAGAAGAAACATTTTAAAATAAACTATAAACATAATAAAGCAGAGCTATAAAATGACCCCCCAAAAAATATAAAAGAAAGTGCACTTACATCCATAGCTCTCTTAATAAATGGTATCTGTGTGCCACTGTCCAGATCTTCATTTATAATAAGCCTTCTAGCCCACTGACCTGCCCTGACAACACCACTACCATGAATTAAAACCATCAGTTTCTGTGGATTTGTCAAAGCATCCTCACTCATAAAGATAAAACTCTTTGGTTCACTCTCAGAGGCATCTACCTGTAATTAAAAAAAGTTAAATAATAAATAAATGTTTATTGATCAGGCATAAATAAAAATGAAAAAAAATAATGCTTACTATAAATTTTAAAATGGTTATTATAGAATTATAGGAGTAATAAAGTTTAAAATAAAATTAAAATATTCATTAGAGAGTAACAATTACATATACAGTAGATGAGTAAAAAAAGACATGATAGTATAAAAATATGAAAAAAAATATTGGAAATATATGTCTCCTACATTATTGTTGTACTAGAGGCCCAGTGCACGAATTTGTGCACCAGTGGGATCCCTCGGCCTGGCCTGTGGGATTGGGCCGAAACCAGCTCTCCGACATCCCCTGAGTGGTCCCGGATTGCAAGAGGGTGCGGGCCAGGCAGAGAGACCTCACCAGTGCACAATCAGGGCCAGGGAAGGACAGTGGGAGGGCTCCAGGGCATGTCCAGCCCATCTCACTCAGTCCCGATCAGCCAGACCCCAGCAGCGGTTAACCTAACGGTTGGAGCGTCTGCCCCCTGGTGGTCAGTGCATGTCATAGTGCAGTGATGGCGAACCTATGACACGCATGTCAGAGGTGACACACGAACTCATTTTTTTGGTTGATTTTTCTTTGTTAAATGGCATTTAAATATATAAAATAAATATCAAAAATATAAGTCTTTGTTTTACTATGGTTGCAAATATCAAAAAATTTCTATATGTGACACGGCACCAGAGTTAAGTTAGGGTTTTTCAAAATGCTGACACGCTGAGCTCAAAAGGTTCGCCATCACTGTCATAGTGAGCAGTTGAGCAGCCTTAGCATATCATTAGCATATTATGCTTTGATTGGTTTAACGAACAACAAGACACTTAGCATATTAGGCTTTTATTATATAGGGTATTAAGTGTCATTATATATAAGAATAACTAATTTTTGAGTACTTCTATTGTCTAGATACTATGCAAAATTTTTTAAAAATATTATCTCAATCACAATACTATTAAGGTGGTACTATTATTATACTCATTTATAGATGAAGAAATTGAGATCAAGAGATTTTAAATAACTTGCCCAAGGTCACAGAGCTATTAAGTCTACCTATATATATATATATGAAGAGCCATGGGCCATCGCAACTGAATGGACGACCAAACAGGGTGAGTGGGGCGACAAGGCCGGCAGGAGGGTTAATGAGTAATGACCAAACTACTGAGCAGCAGGCTGCATGGGGCGACCAGGCCGCCAGGAGGGTTAGTGAGGGTCAACCAAACGACTGGGCAGCAGGCTGCATGGGGCGACCAGGCCGCCAGGGGTTTAGTGAGGAACGACCAAACGACTGGGCAGCATGCTGTGTGTAGTGACCAGGCCGGCAGTTGGGTAGTGAGGGGTGACCACAAGACTGAACACCAGGCTGCATGGGGCGATCAGATGGCGGGGGGGGGGGGGGGGGCAGTGAGGGGCGACCAAACAACTGAACAGCAGGCTGTGTGAGGTGACCAGGCTGGCAGGAGGGGCAGTGAGGGGCGAACAGGCCAGCAGGGGCACAGTTGGGGGTAACCAGGCTGGCAGCGGGGGCAACCAAGCCGGCAGAGGCAGGCAGTTGGGGGCGACCAGGCCAGCAGGAGGGGCAGTTGGGGGCAACCAGGCCAGCAGAGGAGGCAGAGTGGCAACCAGGCCGGCATAGGGGGACAGTGAGGGGCGACCAGGCTGGCGGGGGGGTGGGGACAGTTGGAGGTGACCAGGTCAGTGGGGGGGAGGGGGCAGTGAGGGGTGACCAGGCTGGCAGGGAGGCAGTTAGGGGCGACCAGGCCAGCAGAGGGGGGCTGTTGGGGGCGACCACACTGGCATGGGGGGCAGTAAGGGGCGACCATGCTGGTGGGAGGGGAGGCAGTTAGGGGCGACCAGGCCGGCGAGGGGTGGGGGGACAGTTGGGGGCGACCAGGTTGGCAGAGGGTGCAGTTGGGGGTGACCAGGCCGGCAGCAGAGGTGGTTAGGGGTGATCAGGCTGGCAGGGGGGCCAGTAGGGGTGATCAGGCAGGCAGGCAAGTGAGCAATTAGGAGCCAGCAGTCCTGGATTGTGAGAGGGATGTCTGATTGCCGATTTAGGCCCGATTCTCAGGAGTCCCGGATTGGAGAGGGTGCAGGCTGAGCTGAGGGGACCCCACCTTCCATGCACGAATTTTGTGCACCGGGCCTCTAGTAATTCTATAATAGAAGAATACTGCACTTAAAATAGAAACAGAAAGACCCAATTGGAGGATACACCTACTGGAAAATCATATATTACGTACAAATACCACTAAGATTTTTAAAGGTGGAGAGGAAACTATTTAAAAATTCAAAAATCTACCATTCTATGTAAACTGACTTTAAAGTTTCATTTAGAGTATGAACATAAGGTTATATAATAATTATTTAATAAGGGAATATTATTTGTGTATTCCGATACCTTACTTTATATACCAGCTATCTATGGATGAAAATTAAATATTTTTATTCATTTTGATTGTACTTAAATACTTAGGTTTAAACTAGATGATATATGATTTAGATTTGAAAGACTAAATGAAGGGATGACTCCCCAGTCATTTACTACATGCGTCACAGCAGGCACTGAGTGACATTCCTCAACAGCAGTGGCAAGTAACTAGGAATGGAAGCCTCTATGCAGCCTGGTCAGAAACAGAAACTACAGCTGTGATAGCAGGTAATACACACCCTCGAACAGAGAGGATAATCCACCTGCTATGTAATTAAATAGTTCTTCACTTCATCAATGGTGTATATCCATGCAGTCATCAAAATAAGAAATAAACAAAAACTCTAGATACCAAAAATACCCTGGATTCCAAGTATTCCCAGTCACTATTCCTGGGAGGAGAACAAAAACAAAATTCCTCTACTTCTAAAACAATCAGATTGATATAACAGAGACTTAGAAATTCATGTAAACAGAGCACAAAGGGCAATTATTTCATCAACAAAAGGATGGCCACAGAGCTTAAGAAAAAATTCCACCTTCTCAGTAAAACCTTCCCTGACCACCCCTTTTAACTAATATCCCCAAAATTCTCTAGTTCCTTTCTCTCTTTTATTTTCCTCCATACCACATGCTATGATCTAATAAATTGTATGCTTTACTTTATATATTTGTTTGTATAACTGTTTATTAACCTTCTGCTTCCTCCACTAGAATGTAAGTTTAGGAAGGCATGAACTTTTCTGTTTGTATCTAGCTACATTCCCAATGCCTAAAGGAGAGGTGGCATATTGTAGGCATTCTGTAAATAAAGGAATGAACAAACTTTTGGAATAAGTAATCTTATCAAGAATCACCAGTGACTTTCGTTAGATAAAAGGTATTTAACTAAACAATGCATCCTATAACTGGTTATAACTTGCCTGGTTCAGAAAATATATACTGAATATTAAACTAGTACATAATTATAAAGAATTTTAAAAGAGCTACACATGCTAAGAAATGAAATTATGTAACTGTATCTTTATTAGTAGTAATTAAGTATGCAGAAAGAGAGATATGAAGTGTAACAGAATCACTTTAGCTTCAATTGCATGAGATGTCCTGAGTAAACAAATTACAGTGACAGCAGGTATGATTGAAGCCACAGAGGGAAGGAAGAGGATGGGAGAAAGTGGAAAATCAAATCTAGGTAATTCCAATTTACTTAAAACCATTATAGGAAAACAGAGGAATGACTCAGTTAAAGTGGCTTTAAAAAAATAAATAAAAAAGGAAAATAGTGATAAGAAAAAAGAAAAAATTAAAAAGCAAAGTTGTCAGTGTGTAATAAAAATGAGGCCATGGAGGTTTCTAGTCATGCATTTACCAAAGAGTACCTCTAAACATACACAAATAAAAATGCCTCTTAAAGTCAGTGAGGCTTTAATGGAGCCCAGAATGCTATGGAAAAGGACATCTGTTTATCTTAGCTCTGGACTTCCCAGTAGGGGCCGAGCACTGTTTCTTTTTACTATTTGACTAAATCCCATTACCAAGAAATTCAGTCAATTTTTTAAGGAATGAAATGTTGGTAATTTAAATTCCACAGTAATCACTTTAAAACTGGAAAAGTACTTTTTTTCAGAAGATAAAAATGTGGTTTTTTAATTATAACATTTAAAATATTTTAAGGGGCTATAAATTAAGATAACCATGAATAAGCCATGTTACTTAAACATCCCGAAATGTTAACTTAAAAAATATGAGAACATTAGAAAATTCAAGGTAATGAAACTGAATTATGTAATGGTACTAATGAATAAGGAGTACGGGTAGTATTTGAGCTGGTTATTGGCTAGTATCATATCAATTTGACACAGAACTCTGACTTTGCAATTGGTAACTATAACTTACTTGTATAACGTTAATGATAATTTCCATTAGCAAAATTTCTATATAATGAGTAAAATATTTTTCTCTTCATTAACTGAAGTTTGGAAATGGCTGTTCCAAGTCCATTTATCTTCAAACAATAGTAATTCATTAAGCCGAGCTTTCATTAGGAATACATACTTATAAAGGTCATTCCAGTGTACCAACTCACTTCAAATAAGTAATAATAAATTATATCAATAAATGGGAAAGGGTAGAGAAGGGTGGTCCTTCTAATTATATTATCATTTTCAAAGAAGGATGGAAACCAGTCTTATTTTGGGGGAGGGGGGTATTAGTGTTTCTTACCTACATATATCTTATTATATTTTTCAATTACAGTTTACATTCAACATTATTTTGCATTAGTTTCAGGCATACAGCCTAGTGGCCAATCATACATCTTACCAAGTGCTGCCCTCTGTCACTTCAAGTACCACCAGGTACCACACACAATTATTACAATATCACTGGCTATATGCCCCATGTTGTACCTAATATCCCGTGTCTATTTTGTAGTATACCTTATCTCATTGTGCACAATACTTCTGAAGATTTTTACTTTTTAAAAACTATTGTACACAATGAGATAAGGAATACTAACAGCAACTTAGTATCATTTTTATCAATATCAAAACACTGGGACCTTAATATTTAAACTTATCACAGTTAACCTAAAACAAAAATCTTCTTCTGAATTGAAAACTATTTTATTTGGAAGTATGAACATTTTAAAAAATTGGACTTACTGGTATAGATATTTTTTTCAAATTACAGTCCTTTTCCAGAAGCTCATATACATACTTTGTGATGATCTAGGTAGGAAAGAAATAACACATTAAGATGCAATGTTGTTCATTATCAAATTCATATAAATTATTATCACTTATTGTTCTGAATGAGTATCTCTCTATTTTGGAATGTTCTTATACTAAATTAAGAGACTCCTTACTGATTACTTGTAATAGTTTATTTCTTGTTTCTGTGTGAATAACTATAAACCTTAATACTATGGATTAGGACCAGTTAATATAAACTCATAAATAAGGACTTCCTATTTTTCAAAACAATACTCTGTGAGCATTTTTCCCCCCAGTTATTTCTGGAATCTGTTTCCCGTATAATTTACTTACAGATATTATATCTAATACTAGTAGCCCGGTACACAAAATTCGTGCACATTAAAAGGGAATTAATTAGTGGAAATATTTTAATATTGCTATTTGCCCTTTCTTTATAATAGAAGTGTGAGAGATGAAAGGAAATTAGTAAAATGTATATGAAAATAATATATAAATTTATTAATAAATAAATAGTAACAAAAGGATATAACAACAGAGGCATGATATAAAAACAAAAAAAACATGATATAAAAACAAGTGATGCAATGACTGATAAAGTGATTAAACTTATTCTAATATCTCCCTGTATACCACATTAAGAGTGAAAACACTTTTAGAGTGCTTGACTAATTTCCCTTGTGATGAAGTATTTAGAACTTTAACTGTAACATCACATGCTCTTCAAACTCAAGAGAAAGCAACATATAACTGACCATGTGCGAAAACGGGTTCAGGTAGGAATATTCCTACCCTGTCTAGAGTTTGTCCTTGTGATTTATTAATAGTCATCACAAATGCTGGCATCACGGGAAACCGTCATAGAATCAATTTAAATGGGAGGCCAGTGTCAGATAGGGACAAATTAATTCTTGGAATCAGAACAACCTCTCCTTCTGCAGATCCTGTTAATACTTCAGCTTCGATAATGTTAGGTCGTAATCTTTTGATAATAAATCTGGTACCATTACAAAGACCCCATTTACTATTGAGATTTCTCAATAGCATGATGATTGCACCCACTTCAATTTTAATTTATGACAGGGCATTCCTGAAGGAGTAATACTACTAAGAAATTTGATGGGAAAATTTTCCTTTTCAGCATCATCTGTGGAATCAATGGAATCATCACTCAAATATGTGTGAAAATCTCCATCGAGTATATCCAAAATTTCTTCATTTAATTTTTGAACGTGCTCATTTTTTGGACAAAGAATTGCATGTTTAGATATATATTTAATATTATCTATAGCTATAGTATTTCCAAAGGTAGCTTCAATAATAGATCCATTACAAATCATTTCACAGGGGATTTCAATAATATCCATTCCTAAATGAAAACTGCTATCAAGTTTGCCATCTCCAAGTTTTACTAACCATTAACTATAAGCAGAATCCTCTGATCTCATATTTGTTGTAAGAGACAACTTTCTGAAACATTCCCAAAGACTGCAGTACTTTAAACTTGTTTGTACTATGGCCGATCGCATAGCATGCGGTACAGTACTGAGACATTGTCGAAAATCCCCTCCAAGAAGGAGAACTTTCCCACCAAATACAACATTCAAATTCATAATTTCTCTTAGTAATCTGTCTATGGCGTTATAGCATGACTGCATGCCATGGTGCATTCATCAATAATGAGAAGTTGGGCCTTTTTAATAGTTTTAGCAACTTTACTGTTTATATCGAGTCTAGAAATTGAAGTTTCATTTAATGGAATCAGTAATTTATATTGGGAATGAAAAGTGCTTCCACCGAGAAGTAAATTTGCAGCAATTCCGGTAGATGCTGTGGGTAAAACAGTACTACCACGATCTCTGATATAATGTATTAAAACTTCATAAAGATATGCCTCCATGCTCTGAGGGCCGGTTCCTGCCTCAAACCTCACCCTCATAGGAAACAGCTCGGGGAGGGCACAGCCGTTTCCAAGACAACCCCTTGCAGGACTGACTTCCTTCTGGTTGGTCGAGCCTTGGTCGTGACACTTTACACCCACGGTTTTTATATAAATAGATAATACTGTTGTTACTCTGAATCGTAACACCTCTTTTGTATTCACTGAATCAAAGAGGGAAAGGTAGTAGGTAATTCTAAATTAAAAAAAAGGATTAAGCAAAGACAGGAACCAGGTAGTATTACTGTCTGTAACATGGGTAGGCAGAAACATGGCTACCCAAAGATGTCCACATCTTAACTTCCAGAACCTGTTAATGTGTTACGTTAGATCAACAGTTCTCAACCTGTGGGTCGCGACCCCTTTGGGGGTGGAACGACCCTTTTACAGGGGTCGCCTAAGACCATCGGAAAACACATGTATAAGTACATATTGTTTTTGTGATTATCACTATGCTTTAATTATGTTCAATTTGTAACAATGAAATTGGGGGTCACCACAACATGAGGAACTGTATTAAAGGGTTGCGGCATTAGGAAGTTCGAGAACCACTGCGTTAGATGGTAAAAGAAACTCTGCAGATATGATTAATGTTAAGAATACAAGATGGGGAGATTATCCTGGGTTATCTGAGTGGATCCAATCTATAATCATGTAGCCTTAAAAGTGGAAGATTATGGAAAAACTGTGTCAGAAAAATGCAAACTGAGAAGGCCCTGATTGGCCATGTTGATTCTCAAGATGGAAGGAAATCCAAAGATCCTAGGAGGAAAGGCTGATTCAGGGCCTGGAGCACAGAAAGCGCAAGGTGAGTCAGAAAATAAAATTTTGCACCAAAAAATAAGAAAATACTGAAAGATTGATGAATAAATATTAAAAGAACACAAAACTTGCTTGATGATAAGTCATCTGGCCAAATCTAGAATTATCTATGCATCAAAATAATGATAGCCATGGATTATATAATCCATTGAATAAAATAAGAATGAATGATTCCATAATGAAATAAATAAAGTAAAAAGAAAAGGAGAAAGAAAGTTCTTTCCTGCAATAGTATGTCAACTAATGCATACAGAAGAAATGACGGAGTTAGAGAATCAGCAATAGACTCTAAAATTAAAAGGTGGAAGTCCCATAAAGAACATAGTCTGAAGTATCTCCCCCCCAAATTACTGATTAATCACAAAGAGTAAAATAATAGTAACTCTATGGTATGACCTGACATACATCACCAATATTGGAGCAAACCAAAATTGTGTACTCTTGATATCATGCATGGAAGATAAAGATCACATCGAAGGTACTTCTGTCAAAAAAAGCATTACCTAAATCTACTTATGAGAATACATATAACAAACTCAAATTGAGGGTCATTCTATAAATGTCCTATACTTCAAAAAAAAAATGTCAATAACAAGGAAGTTTTAAAAAGACTAAGTAATGGTTCCACATTAAAGGAGAATAAAGAGATATGACAACTAAATGCAAAGTGTGAACCTAGATTTAGTCCTGGAGTTGAGGAATATCAGCTATCAAGTACATTATGTGACAATTAACGAACTTTCAAGCATGGCTTATAGATTGATAATACTGAATCAATGTAAAATTGCCTGATTCTGATAACTGCACTGTAATTATGAAATAATATTCTTAGGAAATATGTACCAATGTATTAGAGGTAAAAGGTCATAAAATTTCCAACTTTTTTCTCAAATGGTTCAGAAAAAAATTATGTAATATGTAATCTATATGGTCTTTGTAATCATTCAACTTTTCTGTGTAAAATTATATCAAAATACAATGTCATTTAAAAATTTCCCATACTGTACAAATTCCTAGTTCAGGTGCTAATGAGACTGCATGTATTTTCACAAGTATTTCAATGCACTAGTAGATGTGGCCAATGACAAACAGGGTAACAACAACTGGCTTTCATCAAAATATTTTAATTTCTTGAAATGTTACAAGGCCACAGCTATTCTCAAGGATAATTTTCATCCATATTGCCTGTCAAAAGCAAAGATTCACTGGAGCAAGTCCTATAATTTTCCATGTTTGTGACTATGCTCATCCCCCACCGAAAATTCTCTTAACTTTCTCATTTTTCTCCAACTGCTCAAAAAATAATTCAAATGCTACCTCCTACCTAAAGTTTTCACTGATTCTGCCAATAACTATACCTTTCTTATGACATTTAGTGCTCCATAGTGATTACCTCACATTCTCATTTGCCCACCAAAGTGAGCCCTTAATAAATAAGAATTGCATGTATCCTAATTTATTGTAGCAACAACCACACTGTAGATACACATGAACAATGAATGAATGAAAAATAATTGGTAGTGCTCACAAAAATGTGACTTTTCAGTTTATAAAAACACACAAGCAATACATTTAAATTATTTTAAAAATTACTTTTTGTATTGAAAGTAAATTCACAAGGTTTAAACATGAAAACAGAATACAATAGACATTGAGAAGTCTCACTCCCACCCCTGTCTTCCTCCATTGTATACCCCCTCATTCTGACCCTTGCTGGTAATCTTACTAGTTTCTTATGCATCTTCCCGTGTTTCTTAGTGCAGTCTAAGCAAATAAAAATGTATTATTTCCCACTGTTTCTTAGAAAAGACAGAATACTGTTCATACTGTGTTGCACAATGTATTCCTATCTCCTGAAGACCAAATACTGTGTTACTTATCATCTAAAAATTTATACTGATGATCTACTCTCTCAGAAATAGAGACCTTTATTCTACTTCAATAGTCATAGTATATCATTGTGTGGATGTACCACAGTTTAGTAAAAATTTTAAAAATTATTTAATGCTTCACAAAAAATAGTCACTAAGAAAAACATACATAACCTTAAGCATTATTTCTTAAATCCTATGCAAATTAAGTGTACACAAAGTTATTACCTTGGAACTTAGAGATCATTTAAAATTATTTTTTCCACCCTGCAAGTTACCTAATTATTTTAAAAAGAAAACACTTTTCCCTTTTATGTCTCATTTATCTAAACATTTCATCCTAGCTTCCTCCTGGGTAGGGATGAAGAGAGAGTAGAAAAGGAGGAAAGATGGAGGGAGGAATATAGAGAAAGAAAGAGAAAGAAAAATTTTCTTAGTAATTTAGATTTAATATTATTCAATAATGTCAGTTTGGCTAAGCCTAAAAGGGCTCCTCTAGCATCTTTACATTAAAGAGACTATGATATGAATGGCAATGAGTTGTCTAATTAGAACTAAAGAACATTTACCCTGGGTGTATATCCTCTTAAGTCAGAACTACATCTTAAATTTCACTAAAATCATCTTCATCTTGGCCCAATTTTCCCCCTTTAAAACCTTTTATACTTCATTCTTAGTGAGTACATTCTAAACTTTAAAAAATCTTTTGAAGTAACTGCTCTTTCAGCATATCTTTGAAATAAAATTCATTCCTCCAACTTTCCATTAGCATTCCCTGGAGTCCAGTCTATATCCCCAGCTGTCCTTCATTTACATCAGCTTCAGATCATTTGCTCACACATTTTCCTTTTACCTGCTCTAAAGAAGAGACCTCCTTTAAGCCATCCTTAAATAGCTTCTTAAATAGCTTACCAGAGACATAGACTTATAAATGTGTCCAACTAACTACATATATCTCCTTGCAGCGATTTCATAGGCACCTCAAATTCACTATGTTCAAACTGAATCCATCTACGTATGTCCAAACCTATTTCTCCTTAAGTGTGCTCACCAACTCCATAATGGCACTACCATCCACCTAACTGCTCGAGCCAAAAGCCTAAGTATCCTGACTCCTTGTCCTTCTTTTATTCCTTACAATCAATCATCAAGTCCTTCAAGCTAATCTTGAAAGATCCCTAGTTCTACCCACCTCTACTAACACCATTCTAGTCTATCATCAGGTTATTATCTCTTCTTTGGATTACTTCTGAAGCCTCCTTCTGCTATATCTAATATAGCACAATTCCCTTCAGATCATATCTCCTATTAGCAGACATGTTACCCCTTTAAAAATGCAAATCTGATAGTCTCCCGGTGTTATAAGGAAGGATAAGACCCGAGTCCTTAAATTCAGAAATGCCCTACCAGATCTGGCCCCTGCCTACTGCTCAAACTTCATCTGACACACGCTTTCCTCACTCTCTGTACTGTGTAATCACATTTCTTTTGAATTCGCAAACGCATAAGGAACTTTTCCACCACAGAGCCTTAGCAAATTGTGTTTCTTTGCCTGGAATGCTAGCCCATTCTCTCCTTGCCTAGCTTTAACACCTTCCTTGCCTGGCATTCCAACCTATTTCCCAGACATAGCTAAGAATTTTGAATTCCTCCTTCCCAACACTTAGGTTATTAATAATGTCTTTTCGAATATCTTTGCCACTGGACTTTAAGCTTTTGGGAGACAAGCAATTATATGTTCAGAGGTTTAAATCTTATTTCAGAGTATGAGATCATAACGATTCACCTCTAATACAATTCATGACATTTAAAAAATAGATTTCATACTAGCGAAGACCTAACAAGAAAAATCTGGTTCTATTCTAAATTTCAGACATATAGACCAATGGAATAGAATAGAGAACCCAGAAATCGACTCAAACCACAATGCTCAATTAATATTTAACAAAGGAGGCAAGAGCATACAATGGAATCAAGACAGTCTCTTCAATAAATGGTGTTGGGAAAATTGGACTGATACATGCAAAAAAATGAAAGTAGATCACCAACTTACCATACACAAAAATAAACTCAAAATGGATAAAGGACTTAAACATAAGATGGGAAACAATAAAAATCTTACAAGAAGCTATAGGCAACAAAATAGCAGACATTTGTCGTAGCAATATCTTTACCGATACAGCTCCTAGGACAATGGAAACTAAAGAGAAAATAAACAAATGGGACTACATCAAAATAAAAAGCTTTTGTACAGCAAAAGAAACCATCAACAAAACAACAATAGAGCCCACTGCATGGGAAAACATATTTGCCAATGTTATCTCTGATAAGGGATTAATCTCCAACATTTATAGGGTACTCATACAACTTAACAAAAGGAAGATAAACAACCCAATCAAAAAATAGGAAACAGACCTAAATATATACTTTTCGAAAGACGACATACAGGACAAGAGACATATGAAAACATGATCAAAGTCACTAATCACCCGAGAGATGCAAATCAAAACAACAATGAAGTACCATCTCACACCTATCAGAATGGCTATCAACAAATCAACAAACGACAAGTGCTGGCGAGGATGCAGAGAAAAAGGAACTCTCCTTCACTGCTGGTGGGAATGCAGACTGGTGCAGCCACTGTGGAAACAGTATGGAGTTTCCTCAAAAAACTAAAAATGGAACTCCCATTTGACCCAGTGATCCCACTTCTAGGAATATATCCCAAGAAACTAGAAACACCAATCAGAAAGGACATATGCACCCCTATGTTCATAGCAGCACAATTATAATAGCTAAGATTTGGAAACAGCCTAAGTGCCCATCAGCAGATGAGTGGATTAGAAAACTGTGGTACATCTACACAATGGAATACTATGCTGCTAAAAAAAGGAAGGAACTCCTACCATTTGCAATAGCATGGATGAACCTGGAGAGCATTGTGCTAAGTGAAATAAGCCAGTCAGAGAAAGATAAATATCACATGATCTCACTCATTTGTGGAATATAATAAACAACATAAACTGATGAACAAAAACAGATCCAGAGACAGAGAAGCATCGATCAGACCATCAAACCTCAGAGGGAAGGTAGAGGAGGGTGGGGGTATGGGGGAGAGATCAACCAAAGGACTTGTATGCATGCATATAAGCATAACTAATGAACACAGACACCAGGAGGGTGAGGGCATGAGCGAGGGGGTGGGGCGCAAGGGGGGGTGGGGGAGGATAAGGACATATGTAATACCTTAATCAATAAAGAAAAAAAAAATCACTAGTAATCCGAGAGATGCAAATCAAAACAACAATGAGGTACAATCTCACACCTATCAGAATGGCTATCACCAACAAATCAACAAACGGCAAGTGCTGGCAAGGATGTGGATAAAAAGGAACCCTCTTGCACTGCTGGTGGAATACAGATTGGTGCAGCCACTGTGGAGAACAGTATGGAGTTTCCTCAAAAAACTAAAAATCGCCCTAACCGGTTTGGCTCAGTGGATAGAGCGTCGGCCTGCGGACTCAAGGGTCCCAGGTTCGATTCCGCTCAAGGGCATGTACCTTGGTTGCGGGCACATCCCCGGTGGGGAGTGTGCAGGAGGCAGCTGATTGATGTTTCTCTCTCATCGATGTTTCTAACTCTCTGTCCCTCTCCCTTCCTCTCTGTAAAAAAAAAATCAATAAAATATATTTTAAAAAAAAACAAAACAAAACAAAAAACTAAAAATGGAACTCCCATTTGACCCAGTGATCCCACTTCTAGGAATATATCCCAAGAAACTAGAAACACCAATCAGAAAGGACATATGCACCCCTATGTTCATAGCAGCACAATTATAATAGCTAAGATTTGGAAACAGCCTAAGTGCCCATCAGCAGATGAGCAGATTAAAAAACTGTGGTACCATCTACACAATGGAATACTGGGCTGCTGTAAAAAAGAAGGAACTCTTACCATTTGCAACAGCATGGATGGACCTGGAGAGCATTATCCTAAATGAAATAAGTCAGTCAGAGAAAGATAAATATCACATGATCTCACTCATTTGTGGAATATAATGAACATAAACTGATGAACAAAAACAGATCCAGAGACAGAGAAGCATCAATCAGACCATCAAACCTCAGAGGGAAGGCAGGGGAGGGTGGGGATAAGGGGGAGAGATCAACCAAAGGACTTGTATGCATGTATATAAGCAAAACCAATGGACACAGACACTAGGGGGATAAGGGCATGAGCGGGGGTATGTGTGGGGGCAATGGGGGGGGGGGATAAGGACACATATAATACCTTAATCAATAAAGAAAAAAGAAATGAAAACACCTTTTGAATGAGTCCTATACAATTTCAAAAAGTAAACTCTGAAGGCATATATATTAGTCTAATGAAAACATACTAAAGAGATTAGTTGTCATTAAAATAGAAAACTTCTTAAACTGAAAAAGTATCTTAGTATTTTGGCTTAATAAAAGCAAACTAAAAAAAAAAATTACCTCAAATATATAATATGTAGCTTCAGTGATATCTGAAAGCTATTTTATTATATAAAATATTTTGCTTTGGAGAGCCTCACCAGCTGGTAGCATTTGCCCAGAGAGACAGCTGTTTTTTTTAATTTCCCTATCTCAGCACGTTTCCAACTGTCAATTCTAACTGTATGCAATCCCATAGTGACAGAATACTTAAAGAAAAATGGCTCATTAACTGTAAATCTACGAAGTCCACTCTCTTCAGTGAATTCAAATTAAATCCACATACTTGCTAGATCATAACAGAATTCCCCACACATTTTTGTTGTTCTTTTGCATTGCAGACTTATAAGTACCGCGCGCTAACCGATTGCGCCACTGGAGCTCCGCATTGCAGACTTAAAGTAAAATATTCACCCTATCTACTATAAAATATTTTGCTCAATTCTATAAATGCACTGACATAAAAATGTCAGTGGAAGTTTACTTTAAAAAATTATAAATTGCAAAGCTATTTTAATAAAATAAGAACTTCCAAATGATTTTACAATGTAAGTGGCTCACAATTTTGCAGAGAGAATCGTTTGGACAATAATGCTCAAATTTTAAACGAATAGTTTCTTAGAAAATTACCCGTAACAACTCTAAGAGTACACTGATCACACATAAGAATCGAATCTATAAGAATCAAATGAGATAATATACATAAAAAAGCTTCAAAAAAGAAAATCAGTTTTTAAGTGCAAGGTGTTTTTACTGTCGATACAAGTAAATCACCTTCATAAATTATTTGGAGAGAATTATAGCACATAAGCACAGGCCATCTGAGGCAGATGCATAATACACACACACACACACACGCACGCACACCAGTCCTACTCTGAGTATATATCCAAAAGATTGGAAATAGGATGTCTAAGGTATCTGCATTCCCACATTCGGTGCAGCATTATCACATCAGCGAAGATAGGAAAACAACCCAAATGCCAATCAATGGATGCATGAATGGATACAGAAAATGTGCTATATACATATAGCTGAATATTGTTCAGCCTTAGAAAAGAAGGAAATTCAGCCATATGCTACAACTTGGATGAAACTGAAGGACATTATGCTGAGTGAAATAGTCAAACTCAAAGAAACAGAGAGTAAAATGGTAGCTGCCAAGGGCTAGTGAAGAGGGAAATGGGAAGTTGCTATTCAATGAGTATATAGTTTCAGTTTTATAAGATTAATTAGCTCTGGAGATCTGCAGTTCAAATAGTGCTTATGGTATCAATACTGTTTTTGGCACTTAAATTTTTTTCAAGAGGATAGAGCTCATGTTAAGTGTTCTTACTACAATTATAAAAAAGGTGTCCAAATGTATACACACTTTATCAGCTGATAGCTCACTTTTGAAAATGAAATGTACATTAATAAATACTGCCTTTATAATTATTCAAAGTGTGTGTGTACATTTTTAGGATTATACACACACGTACACACACACACACACATGCATACATACATACTAGAGGCCCGGTGCACAAAAATCTGCGCACTTGGGGGGGTCCCTCAGCCTGGCCTATGCCCTCTTGCAGTCTGGGACCCCTCGGAGGATGTCCACCTGCTGACTTAGGCCTGCTCCCTGGGGGATTGGGCCCAAGCTAGCAGTCAGACATCCCTCTGGCAGCCCGGCAGCCCTCGGGGGATGTCCACTTACTAGCAGGGGGTTGACCTAAGCTGCAGTCGGACATCCTTAGTGCTGCTGAGGAGGCGGGAGAGGCTCCCGCCACCACCGCTGTGCTGGCAGCCATCAGCCTGGCTTGTGGCTGAGCAGAGCTCCCCCTGTGGGAGCACACTGACCACAGGGGGCAGCTCCTGCATTGAGCATTTGCCCCCTGGTTGTCAGTATGTGTCATAGTGACCAGTCATTCCCAGTCGTTCTGCTGTTAGGGTCAATTTGCATATAACCCTTGTGGGAAACTGTTTATTGCCTTCACTATCTGATAAGCATAGACAGAGAACTCCCTGAAACCCCCCGAAGGCTGGGTGCCTTTGAAGCCCCCTAGCAAAGGTCTGAGCTAGGCGCCACCTCTGTTTGTCCAGACAGTGGTAGCTGAAACTACTCCCCCATTTATTATTATGTAAATCCTGGCTGATGGGCTAGTCTGCCTGTTAATGGCAGGTCGCCTGCCTAAGGGCTACTCCGGATCAATAAAAGATTGGAGCAGCCTGAACATGGGTGGAAGTCCTTCGGGACTTGGCCGCCTGGTCCCCCAATATTGCAAAATTATCTCGTGTCTTTTTCTCTCATTTGTTGTGCGGCTCCTCTTTCAGATACCGAACCCTACTCCACGCAGAACGTGTAGGGAGTCTTACTAAACAACCCTTTTATTATATAGGAGATATATATATATAGTTTATGATAAATATAAAAATCTCATAGCACTGTCCCATATCATTACAAACACAAAAGATTTGCTGGAACTAAAAGAAACTTCTAGAGCAGTACAGTGTTGGGCATGCAGTGATTTGAAGACAAAGTTACAGAATCTATGGTCCCTTCTTCATTTTCTTCCAAATGCTCTTCCCTAAATAGATGGACAATGCTTGAAGAATTATCACAAATGTGGAGACTAAGTCTCTTCTTAACTGACTGTAAAAATATTTGCAGACCAAGACTGTCAGCCCACATCACCTTTGGAACTACTCAGAAAATACCACTAATTAGGGATGATGTGACAGTTTTAAACTAATAATATATTATATAGCCGGAGTGGTGTGTCTTAGTGGTTGAGTATTGACCTATGAACTCAGGAAGTCAGGGTTCAATTACGATCAGGGAATATGTCCGGGTTTCAGGCTTGATCCCCAGTGTGGGGCGTGCAGAAAGCAGCCGATTAATGATTCTCTCTCATCATTGATGTTTCTACCTCTCTCTCCTTCTCCCTTCCTTTCTGAAATCAATAAATATCCTATATAATAAAAGCATAATATGCAAATCAACCAAACAGCGGAACAATAAGTTGGCAAGGGGTGGGGCAGGCGAGCAGAGCAGGCAGCGCCAGGCCAGCCAAGCTGCATGCCAGCGGGCAGAGGGAGGGGATGACAATGGGGGGGGGGGGGCAGTGGAGGGGCAGCAACCAGCAGCAAAGGAGGGGTGATGGGGGGTGGAGCCTCTCTGGCCAGCGCCATCCCCTGTTCAGTGCCTGGTCGCCTCCCGCAGAAGGAGGCCAGCAGGAGTGGCAGGTGATCAGCCCACCCCATCGCCTCCCACAGAGGGAGGCCGGTAGCGGCAGCAGCAGGGTGATGGGGGTAGCGTGGTCCCCTGATCAGCCTGCCTGGTTGCCTCCCACAGAGGAAGGCCAGACTGAGGCTTAGCCATCAGTAGGACATCCCCTGAGGGCTCCCAGACAGCGAGAGGGCGCAGGCCAGGCTGAGGAATGCCCCCCCCCGCCCCCCAAATGCACGAATTTTCATGCACCGGGCCTCTAGTGTGTGTGTGTGTGTGTGTGTGTGTGTGTGTGTGTGTGTGTGTGAGTAAATATATATGTGTGTGTGTATATATATATATATTCTATATCCCTCTGCCTATATCTATCTACCTACCGAAATGTATATACCCAAACATGCATACATACATAAACAGTCTAGGCATTAAATAAGTTACTGTCCTTTGAAAAAATAAATTAATAACTTTCACCACAGATATACACAGGTTTCTAAAATATGAACAGATATCTTTATGAAATCATTAGAACAATGGGCAGCATCCTTTTTACATTTATGGGCAGTGCATTGTTTATGAAGCTAAAGTTTGTATGGGATGCAGAGTGTTGGACTAGTTCTAAGATTTAGGGATTGTGCAGTGTCACTGAGGCATCCCAAATAAACTCTCACTGGTTTACAAATTCAAGTCTGAATTCTTGCACAGGACCCTCTAATATCTCAATTAAGATCAGCCTGCATTCTGGGATCCACTAAATTGTTCTATAACCATTGACTTACACTGCTACAGACCTGAAAAAGAAATTGATTTCCTAAAGTGAAATTTTCCCATTTTACTATTCTTTTCTATTCAAGGAACTGATGCTTTGAAAATGTTTCTCATTTACAAATATATAAATTTGTGATTATTTTCTAAGAAATAATTATGATCTGAGATAACTTAGTAATATCCTGTTTGAAAGCAAACAAAAGTAATTCTTAACCCTCCACATAAAGTGTTCTTCCCTGATTACAGCAATGAATACAACACTGCTTAATGTGAAGCCCAATTCATGCTCTCTGTCAGGTAGTTTGTTGAGTCAACAAATATTTCTTGAGAAGCTACTATGTGCCAGTCATTGATCCAGGCACTGGGGTTATAGAAGAGAAAATACAAACATCTGCTCTCAGGATACAGATACTAAAAGCAAACAAATAAATCAGATAGCTCTTTATTACTTCACAGACTACATAATTCCTGACTGAACCTTTCACCTCTAATTTCTGTGTGACAGGTGGATCTGCCAGCTATTTCTACTCCCAACTGTCAACACTCACACTATATTTTTCTACCAAATCCACCATTACTAAATATAAGTTGTTAGAGTGACTTATTGTCAAGCTCCAAAAGAAATCTAGCTCAGACAATTTAGGATTTAGCAAACAAATATTTTATTTGATAAACTGGTTGTATCCCTCAGTTGATTTTAACATTTAGTCTAACATGAAGACAAATACTCAAGGAACTACATGGGAAATTAGTACAGGTGAACCCAGATTATGTTTTTTAAGAACTCTAACATAGCTTCAACTAGTTATTCTATATTCAAAAAGACATTCAGGACCCAAAGCAAAAAAGTATATACAGTCTTTTTATGTAATACAGTCTACATACTTAGCAAAACCCAATGCCTGCAAACATTTTCACAAACTGCTCTTCCCTCCTTCAAGTTACATCTGCTCTCCCTCCTAGATAAAGTTACTTCTGAAAAGGAGTATATGATTTAAAATATACGACTTTTTAATTCAAGACTGAATAATCTCATGCAATCAGTTAACCTCTACCTCAGAATACTTCATTGGTAAAAATGGCCAAACACAAAAATCAATATATAGTCAATGGCTTATAACAATTTTAGTTAAAGTATTCCATAAAACTTTCAATAGTGTTATATTGACCTCAAATACTTATTCTGAATAAAGTTCCAGAATTCTTTCTAAATCTCATAACACTGTAAAATAATCAGAATCCCTCTGCTGTGTTTTTTTTAAAAATATGTTTTTATTGTTTTCAGAGAGGAAGGGAGGAAGAGAAGGAGGGAGGGAGTTAGGGAGAGGGGGAGGAGGAGGCGGAGAGGAAGGGTGAAGGGGAGGGGGAGGCGGAGGAGGAGATGGAGAGGGAGGTGAAGGGGGAAGCAGAGGGGAAGGGGGAGGGGGGGGAATGAGAAAGAATCATGGATCAGCTGCCTCCTGCATGGCCCCTACTGGGGATTGAAACCCCAACCTGGGTATGTGCCCTGACCAGGAATCAAACTGAGACCTCCTGGTTTATGGGTCAACTCTCAACTACTGAGCCACATTGGCCAGGTGGAATCCCTCTGTTCTGATCAAATAGTGTACAACCCAAAAAGAGATTCCCAATAGTATATGTGTCTGTACACACACACACACACACACACACACACACACACACACAAATATGAATATGTGTAAATGCGTAAGAATATCCCCAAAGGAGAAAGAGGTTCAAAGAACAATTTGTGCAGTCTCTTCTTTAAAAATAAGAGAGAAAAAAACCAACAAAACTGACAAATTCATGAAGCGGAATAAAATAAAGAGTGTAATGAGGAGTCCCATCTGCCTATGACATAATAGCCAAGCATGATTTTTTAGAATCTTTTTCCTTTAACTAATTTAACAAAATGTTCTTAAAACCTAGAGAGTATTGAGATGGAGATGTGATAGGGAGGTATAAATTAGCATATATTTTGGAAGTCCAATATAGTTTACCTTTATTGGTAATAGATTTTAGAC
Organism: Myotis myotis; assembly: GCF_014108235.1. Classification (NCBI taxonomy): domain Eukaryota; kingdom Metazoa; phylum Chordata; class Mammalia; order Chiroptera; family Vespertilionidae; genus Myotis; species Myotis myotis. Next base: position 53,491,751 of record NW_023416357.1, read on the forward strand.
TAGTTTTTATTTCTATTATTTCCAAAATCCTAATCAATTTTGAGGAAATAAAGTAATAAATAAAAATATGTACAAACTTAGAATAAACCCGTCCTTCTTCTGGCTCATGCAAAATATATTTGTAAAATATTTGCATGTAGAAACAAACTGCAAATATTGCAAACTACATTTCACGCAAAATATACTTTGCATTAAATATCTACCTGAATAAAGATTTTTTTCCCAGAGCACAGAATGATAAAGATTTAGTACAAAAGGACATTGGCTCAGAACAACATACCAGATGAACATAAAAGGTTAATTTTAATAATCAAATTCATAATTCATCTAATCTAGGAAATGCCAAGAATAGTTTAAAGAGATATTCCATTTAACATGAACTAATGCACCAACTGTTAGTAACAGTGAAGATGACTAAATGATTCTGAAATACAATATGCTTGTGTTTAATGACATCAATAGACATGTAGAAAATTTACAATAGGTTATTTGCCCAGCTACTATGATGCTTGTAAAACCATTACTAGGCTACAAATTTTATTCTACTTTTAGAACTAACCATGATCCAAGAAAAAAAAAATCGCATAAGACATATTATTATTTTCTTACACAGGTACAATTCATTGAAAATACAATTTTAAGAATGTTATGCTTTTGTTTCTGGCACAGAAAAACATCTCTAAGCATTATTCATATTATTTCTCTCCCCTAAAGTTAACATACTTTAATGCCATATGGGCACAAATTTACTTCTGTTCATTTAAACTTGCAATTAAACTTTATAACATAGAAAACCGCTAAAGTAAAATAATCCCATTCCACTGAAAGGCTTTTTTTCCCCCTCTAAAATAACATGGGTGATGTGCCAAATGGCTGGGTAGTAGCTCATTATACCTTCAGAAAGAATCCAAGTTTTAGGCTTATCTTGCATTCTCACATGTAGCGTCAAAACCTTGGAGTGCTATCAAGGGTTAGAAAGGGCAGATCAAATGTCTGAATTGAGTAAATTCTATTCTGAGAGCATTCATTGTTTAGTGATCTAATGAACAATGCATCAGTAGTCTACTGACCAATGCATTTTATTTTAACTTTATTAAATGACAAAAGTCCTTATATCTAAAATATTCAAACCATGTCACAGAAAGAAGCCCTTGTGTTGCCCATAAAATGTTCTGGTTTTTTAAAAATCTACATCAACTCTTTTAAAATAAAAAAATTTCATTCAGTGGACTGAAAGAAATAACTTGTAAAATTCTGATTTATAGGGAATCAGAAAGCTAATATACTTTATAAGAAGTAAACATCAGGATGTGGTCCAGCATACCATTAATCCTAAATATATGTTCATTTTTTTCTTTTTATTTATTTCTAAATTAAATTTGTTGGGTGACATTGGTTAATAAGATCATATAGGTTTAAAGTATACATTTCTATGACAGATGATCTGTATATCACCCAAAGCCAAATCATCTTCCGTCACCATATGTTTGGCCCCCCTTTAAAACAAGTTTCTCAGATGTATTGATGGATAGGTTTTCATGATCGATAAAGTATTTAAAATAGATATCATTTAATATATCAGTAAGTTTCACCAACTGCACTTTTTGTGTGTTTATTTACTTTTTTTAAAGCAAGATATAATTCACATATAGTAAAATGTACTCTTTCACAGTATATAATTCAGAGGCTTTTGATCTATTCACAAAGTAATGTATTTATCACCAATCTATCTATCCATAGGCAGAGTAAAAATAAAAAATAAGAACTTTAGCCTGTCTCACACCAAACATGTTCACAAATGTTTTGGGAACATTTTCATCACTCCCAAAATGAAATCCACACCCATTAGCAGTCATTTCCCTCCCTTCTCTCTGCCCAGCCCCTTACAACTACTAAACTAATTTGTCTTTTATGGATTTTAAGTGGGCACATGAAAAGAGAAGGCATAACCAATTATAGTAGCAAGGCCAAAGAAAGATTTCTAAGGAATCAGGTGGCAATATGGGGGGTGGGGAGATGATGAGGGGATTAAACCTGGACATATAAAACAACATTCTCCATAGTATCAACGATGGTAAATTTTTACTCCATATTTGGAGAGTTTGAATAATATTTTTAGGCCACTTAAATTATTTAATGTTAATAACTACACAAATTCTAGTGGTTGGCACCATGACAAATAAGCCCAAAATTCCCACAAAAAACAAACAAACAAACAAACAAACAAAACAGATTGAGTTCAAAAGCAAAAATAAATACTTCATTTTGAAATTGAAATGCAGTCACATATTCAATTATATTAGTCAACTTGATAAAAAGCCTCCACAATAAACTTACAGCTAACATTATATTTAATGGTAAAAGTCTGAATGCTTTCTCCATAAGCCTAAGAACAAAGCAAAAATTTTTCACTTTCACTGTCTTATTCAACATAGTACTAGAGGTTTTGACCAATGCGATAAGGGAGAAAAAAAAGAAATAAAAATTTATTTATTTTTACAAATGACATGTTTGTCTACACAGAAAATCCCAAAAAATATTGCAAGAAAAAATAAATTCTTAGAATAAATGAGTGCAGCAGGAAATGCAGCATGTAAGATAAACTTATAAACATCAATTGTATTTCTATATACAGCAATGAAAACATGAATGCTAAAACTAAAAATATTATACCATTTAAAACTACTTATACAAATGAAATACTCAGGTGCAAAATTAACAAAACGTGTACAAGACTTGTAACCTGAAAAGTATGAAACATTGGTGAAAGAAATAAAAGACATAAAGAAATGCAAGAAATACTATGTTCATGTAAGACTTAACATAATAAAGATGCTAATGTCTACAAATTGATAAGCAGGTTAATGCAATTCCTATTAAAATCCAAGAATGATTTTTTTAGATATACAAAAAATTATTTAAAATATATAAAATACATATGGAAAAAATATATGAAAAAGTAAAGGAACCAGAATAGGTAAAACAATTTTGAAGAAGAAAAATAAAGTGGGAGGGATCAGTCCTACCCAATTTCCAGACTTATTATACAGAAATCCAAACAATGTGGTGCTGACAGAATGATAAACATACAGATCAATGACACAAAATAGAAAACTCAAAAGTAGACACACATTATGCCCACGTGAGTTTTGAGAAATGTATAAAAGCAATTCAATGGAGAAAAGATAGTCTTTTTAACAAATGGTAGCAGAGTAATTGAATATCCGTAGGAAAGATAAAAATAAAAAATAAGAACTTTAGCCTGTCCCACACCTTACACAAAACATTTCAAAATGTGAAGTATAAAACTGTAAAATTTCTAGAAAAAAAAAAACACAGAAGGAAATATTCAGGGTGTAGGACTAGGCAGTCTTTAGATTTTACATCAGAAGCATGATCCATAAAAGAAAAAATTGGTAAGCTGGATTTTATCAGAATTAAAAACTTTTGCTCTGTGAAGGACCTGTTAAATGAATGAAAAGACTATAAAACTGATTCTCGTTATTTATGGTAATTATGTTCTATGAATTCTCCATGAACACTGAACCAGCTAAAACTGAAATACAAATTCCTGCAAGTCTCTGGCAACAACATTACCATCAATCAACCAATACATAAACTGGTTTTATGTGTGTTTCTGTTTAAAGTCACCTAATTTAATACATAGTGATTCATTAGAATTGAAATCATGCCCAATATAGCACTATCACTCATGCCTGAACAAAGCTTATCTAAAGCAGGTATTTTCTCTGTAGGGCACATCACAGTACAAAGATACAAGAAGTGTGGTATGAAATAATCTATGAAATTAACACTTGTTTACAATATGAGAATTAAAACAAGAAGGCAGAGCATCACCTTGCTTGACCCCACCTGGAAATGTGCATGTCAGGTGACTCAAAATTTCTGCCACTCTGTGTATGTCTTCAAATGACTGTAAAATCACCACAAGTATTAATTTGAGGTTACAAATTAATTTTAACAAGTAGACAAACATGCGAATAGAAATTCCATAAAACAATGAACATTGACTGTATTTGTAAACTACATATCTGAAAATGAACTATTATCTAGAATATAAAGAATTCTCAAAATGTTAGAGTAATAATACCCAAAGAATCCAATCAGAAAAATTGCAAAAAAGACATTGAGATATTCTCCTGAAGAGGATATACAGATGTCAAATAAGCACATGAAAATAGGTTCAACATCAATAGCCATTAGGGAAATGCAAATTAAAACCACAAAGAAACATCACTACACATCTATGAGAATGGCTAAAATAAAAGATAGTGATGACACAAATGCTGGTGAGGATGCAGAGAAACTGGATCACTCATATACTGCTGGCGGGAATATAAAATGAAACAGCCACTCTAGAGAACAGCTTGGCAGTTTCTAAAAATATAAACATGTTAACTTACCATACAAGCCAGCAATTACACTCCTGGGCATTTATCCCAGAGTAATAAGCAATTATTCTGACACAAAACCTGTATACAAATGTTTAGAACAGTTTTATTCATAATAGTTCCAAACTTAAAACAATCCAGATGTCCATAAACGGGTGGTTAAACAAACTGTGGTACATCTATACCATGGAATAATGCTCAGCAATAAACAAAGAACAAACATAGCCCTGGCACGGTGGCTCAGTTGGCTAGAACATCAAAAGGTTGTGGGTTTGGCTCCTAGTCGGGGCATGTACAGGATGCAACCAGATGAATGTTTGTCTCTCACATCAATGTTTCTTTCTCTCTCTCTCTCTCTCTCTCTCTCTCTCTCTCTCTCTCTCTCTCTCTCTCTCTCTCTCTCCCCCTCCTCCCCCCTCCCCTCACCCCCATTCTCCTCCCTCTAAAATCAATAAAACATATCTTCAGGCAAAGATAAAAAAAAATAATAACTATTGACACATTCATTCAGGAACAACCTGAATGAATTTTCAGAGAATTATGCTGAGTGAAAACAGATAATCCCAAAAGGTTCCATACTAACTCTATGGCCCCATTTATATAACATTAAATGACAGAATTATAGAACTGAAGAAATGATAAATGATTACCAAGGGTTAAGAAGGAGACTGAGGTGGGTAGGAAGTGGGTGTAGCTATACAAGGAATATACAGAAGATCCTTGTGGTGACAGAGATGTTCTATATCAGTGATGGCGAATCTTCTGAGCTCGGTGTGTCCGCATTTTGAAAAACCCTAACTTAACTCTGGTGCCGTGTCACATATAGAAATTTTTTGATATTTGCAACCATAGTAAAACAAAGATTTATATTTTTGATATTTATTTTATATATTTAAATGCCATTTAACAAAGAAAAATCAACCAAAAAAATGAGTTCGCACGTCACCTCTGACACGCTATCATAAGTTCGCCATCACTGTTCTATATCTTGACTGTTTCAATATCAATATTCTGGTTGAATCACTGTACTACCCTTTTACAAGATGTTAGCATTGAGGGAAATGGGGTAAAGGGACACACAGTATCTCTGTATTATTTCTAACAACAGCATATGAATCTACAACCATCACAAGTTAAAACAGTGAAATGCAGTTACATTTTCAAGTATTTTACTCAGTATATCATACTGCTTTCTTAAGGTAGAAATTATTTAGTTCTGAAACTCATTCTTTATTTTACTTCAAATAAATCTAATAAGTTAAAAGAGGTATATGCTTTTTAAAAAGTGAAAGATAAAATACATTAAAGTAAAATAATGAAGTAAAATATTGAAATGAAATTGCTTATACAAAAGAGACTTGGTTTTAGCCCTGACCAGTTTGGCTCAGTGGATAGAGCGTCGGCCTGCGGACTGAAAGGACCCGGGTTCGATTCCGGTCAAGGGCATGTACCGTGGTTGCGGGCACATCCCCAGTAGGGGGTATGCAGGAGGCAGCTGATCAATGTTTCTCTCTCATCGATGTTTCTGACTCTCTGTCTCTCTCCCTTCCTCTCTGTAAAAAATCAATAAAATATATATTTTTTTTAAAAAAAGAGAGACTTGGTTTTAAACTTCCAGAGCAACATCAATTTAAGTATTTCATTATTCTTTTTCTTCAACAGAAAATCATAGTTATTTAAAAATTACAACTAAAAGTAAGGATCTTTTTGGCTTAGAGTGTAAGCATAGCATTAATTTAGTTTTAAAGAATCTAATGTCACAAATTTGATCCAATTATATAAATAGTTATTGTTCTATTTTCTGGCAACTGGTTGCTTCTCTAACATACCATCTGACAAATGTATACACCCTAAGAAAGGGACTGAAACTATACCCAAATTTAATTCTCCTTCACAAAAGAAATCAGAAGAAAAGAGTAAAAACAACTAATAGATTTTAGATTGGTTGGCACTATCTTTAGAACATATCGCAAAAGCCACAAAAGTTCATCAAGGAGAAGTTAATCCACCTCCTATTTCTAAATGATGCAGCAATTATACATGTTGGTTAGAAAAGATTGTAAGTGTGAAAGAAAAAAAATCACTATCTGCAATAAAAACTTTAACATCTGTGCTACAGAATATAGCAATCATATCTAGGTTGATCAAGTTTAACAGGTTCCAACTCTCAAGAACTGTGAAGAGCCTGCAAGCTAAGAAATTAGCATACTACTGTTTCAAGGATGCTGGCAGAAGACACAAGACTCATGGGTTGAAACAAAGGTCTTTATTACTTACTAGTGACCCTGCACGTGAAATCACATGGCCCCGCCCACCCGCCCGCCACCCCACCTTGACACCCTAACCTCTCTACCCAGAGCTCCAGTGTGCCTGGCCCCACCCCAACCCTTCAGGCCTTCTCTGGCCCCTTCAAGCCCTGCCCTCAGTCCCACAAGTCACCTCGGGCTGGTCCCGCCTCCTCCAGGCACCTCCCCACTTCCACCCCCTCTCTGGAGCAACGCTGGGGCTCTGCCCTGCCACACACACACACACACACACACACACACACACACACACACACACGCAGCCTCCTGCTGATCAGTCATCACGGAATGCGGGCATCACGACCATTAGCATATTAGCTCTTTATTATATAGGATGGCACAGCAAGCAACAGGAGTATACTTGTATCAGTTCCCCTTACTCCAAAATCCCATGGGGAAACACCTTACTCCAAAATCCCATGGGGAAACACAAAGGGCTCAGATGACACCTGCATCTTCAGATTGCATTACGATTGTGGAGCCTTGGGCCAGGGCCCAGCACTTTTTGAATAAGCAGCAAATATTGTTGCAAACTCTGCTAGGAAAGTGGCTCAAATTAGTAAATGGATAAATCCTCCAATCTGGGACACTCAACAAGAATGTAAGGAAGGTTCAGGGGCTTGCTTCAACAACAGCACTTATTCTTTCTTAAGTAACAATGTTTATACAACACAGAAGACTTCAGAGAAACTTCAGATGCATTAAGAAATTAAATGATGGAATTACTACAAAATAGAAGTTTTGGCCGGCCAGTGTTGCTCAGTAGTTGAGCATCGACCTATGAACCAGGAGTTCATGGTTCCATTCCTGGCCAGGGCACATGCTCGGGTTGTGAGCTCAGTCCCTAGTAGCGGGCATGCAGGAAGCAGCTGATGGATGATTCTCTCTAATCACTAATGTTTCTATCTCTATCTCTCTCCCTTCTTCTCTCTGAAATCAATAAAAACATATTTTTTAAAAAAACACTTTGTATTTTCTTTTAAAGTGAAATACATAAAGAAAATAAATATTAGTTCACCTTCACACAACATGAAAGATTCAGTACACATGTTCACTGTAAGCAAAATAAACCTGTGTCTGGAATCTACAAAAGAATCAGCATTCCTTTGCCATCTTTTATTCACCAGTGAGGTTGTAAATTGCTATAAAACAACCTAACTTCCAAAGTCTGAGACATGAGTTGAAGAAGTGTTAGAAGGGTATGAGAAATAGCTGGAAATAAAGAGGGATGACATTTCTAAAAATATTTTCAGAAAGAAGGCCACGCAATAATAGTCCTAAAAAAGTTCACGTCTCCAAAAGAAATTGCTTGATGCTTCTCAAATTTTAATGTGCCTGTTAATCACCTGGAAATAGTATTAAAATATAGACTAATTCAGTAGGTCTGGGATAAGGCCTGGGAATGGAGATTCCTAATAAGCTGTCAGATGCTGCTTTGAGTAGATACACTTTGTGTACAAGGGTTAGAAGATTTTAACTCACTGTCAAACCACTGCCTATGCAAAGTCTTTGGTACATTACAATCTAAACTTGTTCAACAGATGAGATTTGAAAGTTTATGCCACTGGAAAAAAAAATCTTGTTACTTATGTATTCTGCCTTTAATTTGTGGCTAATAATTAAAAACTTTGTTTTCAAGTAACGTTAATATGATTATATGTTCTGCATAATAAATCTATGTGCCATTCTCCACACAAAAATATTTGGAGCACATTGGTCCTTGAGATTATCTTAATGTAGTTCTTAATTATCTTCTGGTATGTGATCTATGTATAAAGGTAGTACTGATTCCAACTTCAATTAACCAATTTAGCTCACAATGTGCTCTTCCTGCTGCTAGTATTAAGAATAAACCTAAATATATAATTCATTTCTTGGCACTTTTTAAAAGGTCTTTTGATAACATTTTAGCAATATGTAGGTTTCTGTGCAAGTTCAGAGAATAAACTCATTTTAACAGGGTTGTAAAAACTTGCATGTTGAGAATAAACTAATTTGATTTCTAGAAAGAAATGTCAGGATCATGTGTTAAGTATTATACCTCTCAAAATTAATTTGTCTTTAGAAATCCCAAGAAATACGACTGTTTCAGAGAATAATGGCAAGTGGCTCTGTTCACACTCAAAAAATCTGTCTATCCTCACATAATTTAGAATATTAGTAAAGGATACTATTCAGAATCAAGTAGTTATATACAAAACAATTTAATTTTTTTAAGTATTGTAAAAAAATTAACTCATCCAAAAGAACCCAAGCTCCCATCTGTTATCATTAAATGAACCAATATATCAATAATACACAATTACTATTATTTTTGTCTGTGATTTTGCTACTCAAAATTCCTCATTATAAGCACAAAAGTCTAGATAACAAGATCCTGAGAACTAATCGAATACGAATATTTCGCCCTTATGTAATCCTCTAATAAAATCTTTTAAAAGGAGCTAATCATCATATAATCAATAACTCTAATGAATAATAAAACTGATTAATACAAAATTATTCCACAAGTTATCTCCTGATCTAGCTAAAATACATTAAAATGACAGATCTGAAGGCAACCAAGACAAGCAAAAATATTTTTTTCATATTTATATTTATATTAACATTTTAATACATTATTTTTTCTCATATTAAAACCAGAGCCATCTTAAAGAAAGGGTTAAAATCTATGTTAACATTACTATAATTTCTCCAGTGTGACCTTTACAAATGTTTGGTAGAATTCACCATTGATACCATCCTAGGCCTATAGTTTTCTTTAAGAAAAGATTTTTAGCTACTTCTGTTAAAGAAATATTTCCTAACCACAAACAAACAAAACTAGAATACTTTAATAAAAAGTTTTAAAAAAAACCTATTTGGTTTATCTATTTCTGAGATTTTATACTTTGTTTTTCAAGGACTTTGTGCTAAGTTGTTGAATTAATTGGAATAGAGTTTTTCATATTAATATTCCCTTACTATCTGTTAAATGTCTGTACTACATGTAGTGATAACCCCTCTTTTACACATTAAATTGCCAATATGTGTCTCCTAGCTAAGGGTTTTTCAAAATTTCTGATATCATCAGAGAGCCAGCTTTTGGTTTTATTGATTTTTTTCGCTTTAATGCCTTTCTGTTTTCTATTTAATTCATTTCTGCTCTTATCTTTATTATTCTTTCTTCAACTTACTTTGGGTTTTGTTTGTTCTTCTTTATGTAGTCTCTTAAAAGTGGAAGCTTAGGGCCCTAACCCATTTGGCTCAGTGGACAAAGCATCGGCCTGCAGACTGAAGGGTCCCAGGTTTGATTCCGGTCAAGGGCATGTACCTTGGTTGCGGGCACATCCCCAGTAGGGGATGTGTAGGAGGCAGCTGATCGATGTTTCTAACTCTCTATCCCTCTCCCTTCCTCTCTGTAAAAAAAATCAATAAAATATTTTTTTTTAAGTGAAAGCTTAGGTCATCAATCTTAAAACTGTACTTTTCTAATATAAACATTTAATGCTATAAGTGTTCCTGTTAGCATTGCTTTAGCTGTACCCCACTAGTATGCTATATTTCAATTTTTAGTAAATTACATATATTTTCTAATTCTCCCTGGAATATTTTCTTTGACTCATGGGTTATTCAAATTGTATTGTTTAGTTTTAAACAATAAAATTAGGATTTTTTTTTTCAAATAGCTCTCTATCAGAGAGAACATACTGTGCATGACCAGAAAATACACTTTTTATTACTTGAATCGTCTTAATTTTGTTGAGACTTCCATTATGACCAAGAAGATGGTCTATTCTGGTAAATGTTCTGAGTGCACTCGAAAAAGGTTTATTCTTATATTGGTGGATGGAGTGTTCTAAAAATATCTTTTCATTAATGTTAGGTAATGGTGTTGTTTCAGAGAGGAAGAGAGAGGGAGAGATAAATGGAAACATCAATGAGAATCATTGATCAGCTGGGGATGGAGCCAGCAACCCAGGCATGTGCTCTGACTGGCAATGGAACTGTGACCTCCCGGTTCAGAGGTTGACACTCAACCACTGAACCACACCTGCTGGGTAGTACTTTATTACTTTGTACTGCCAGTAATATTTCATTATATGAATATGCCACACTTTGCTTATCCTATAATAATAAAGTTGTATCATATAATTTAATATCAAAGGACTACAGGCTTTTATTAGAAAACAATCTGTTTACCAAACAAAGTAAGCCTCATAAAATGGCAAGTGCTTAGAAGAGCCCAGAACTTAAAAAGGAAAGTGTGCTAGAGAATCCACCACCATCCCCAATAAAGCGAATCATGTAAAACTAAAAAACACAGGGATTTTAAAGAAGACAAAGGACTCAATTTGTGTGATAGGAAGAACAGACCAGGGGAAAGGGATGGCACATACAATTTCTCAGACAACAATCACCAGTGTTCACAGTGTGGCAAACAGCCTAATGTAGCAAGAGCATGTCAGTATAGGATTTTGTACCAATAAAACAGTTATTACCAAATAGGAATATATAGCATATTACCTATATAATTTTTAAATGACAAATTAGCTAGATTTTCTTGGAGAACCCTTAAAAAACTCAGTATCTTGAATTAAATTAAATTATCCTTTAACAAACTATAGAACTAATTTACTAAAAGTACTTTGAAGAGAAAAGAAGTGATGACCTTCCTAAATGCTCAGCTTAACTTCATAGGAGGAATTTACCATGTTCGAAATACTGATTGAGAGCATTACAAAGAATGGTCTAGCTTAAACATTTTAAGGTACAAAATCTAAACATGTTAAAGTAAAAATTATGCATTACATTACCATATACCAGGCCTAATTTGCTAAAAACAATTCCTCACGAATATACTGTTGGATCAAAGTTTCTGATGTACAATATTGGAAAGCAGTATGATTAAGAATATGAATATGGGATCTAATAATAATACTAAATGTTCTTAGGCAAGTCATTTATCTTTTTCTTGCTCTATTTCATCATATCTCAAATCTTCACAAGACACTTTAAAAGACTTGTAGCACAGGATAAGTTCCAAATATAAAGTAAATGAAGTGTAATCAGTTCTTCAGAATATCCCAAGAGCAAGCAGTACTTCCCTAAGGCTACAGCTAATTATTTTTGAATATGGTACCTTCAAAATCCACTGCTTTGAGTGCTTCTAAGGCTATTCCATTATCTATCAGTTCTCTTAGTGTATAAAACAGAGAACTCTTTTTTGTGTCTTCAACTTTTCTTACCTTAGCTACAGGCAATGATTGCCTTCCCACAATCTTCAGAGAATAAAATAATTCCCTCCTTCATTTATATAACTGTAGGAATGCATTACACCTTACATTTCTTTTTTTTATATATATATGTATTTTATTGATTTTTTACAGAGAGGAAGGGAGAGGGATAGAGAGTTAGAAACATCGATGAGAGAGAAACATCGATCAGCCGCCTCCTGCACATGTCCCACTGGGGATGTGCCCGCAACCAAGGCACATGCCCTTGACCGGAATCGAACCCGGTACCCCTGAGTCCGCAGGCCGACGCTCTATCCACTGAGCCAAACCGGCGCTGGCTACACCTTACATTTCAATCTCACATTTGGATTTGTGGATATTTTTCCCTATTAAATTTGTATACACAATGAAGTCTTTTAAAAAGTAGATTACTATAATGTCAAATTGTCCCGTTTTACAAAAAAAAAAATACACATCTGAACTCAGCACAAAGATAGAATCAGAAGGTATGAGAGTGAAATCATTTACAGAGAAAAACAGAAGACCAAAAACTGAGCCTTGACAATCTAACATTAAGGGGCCAATAAAAGGAGTTGCAAAGAAGATGGAGAATGAGTGTTCACAGAGGTAAGAAGAAAGCCAGAAACTACCGTAACATGGCAGCATACTTAGGATAGTATTTTGAGAAAAACAAATCCCAATGTCAAATGTTGCTAAGCAAGCAAACAAAACAAGGACTAAAAATCATTAAGATGAGAGAGACTTATGCATGCTTCAATGCTGACTGGAAAAAGGCAGTACAGAAAGTGTGATGGAAAATGAAGGGGAGCAGATAACTGATAGAAGAGAAGTCACAGGATAATTGGACACATCAAAATAGAATAAAAGAGAAAGAGAAGCTAGGTAAATTTCTTTTTTTGTTATTTCCCAGAGAATTATTTATGTGCACATTGCATATTACTTTAAATCCTATGATATTGACTATAATTTTGGGGGTAACTGTCGCAATTAACAAAATATTATCAAAACATATACCTACTTCTCATTCCCACTTCCAGTAGCTAACATGCATGGCCTTTACCATCACACTTACATGAAACACTTTACAAGGTGTAAACTGTCAGAACGCAAAAAAGGGAAATATCAACTTACAGTTCACATTTAATATAGGTAACTGCCTACTTATAAGAGAGATTAGGTCCTGAAGATCTATGTATAGATGACATTTTGTATATAAAAATGCTTCAGGGATAACTTTAATAATAAAAGAAAAATCATAGCCTAAATATTTTAAAAAATGAAAAATAATGCAATTAGATAGCATATAACAAATTTTATTCCTTTAAAATTTATCACAAAATTTATGCAAATTGAACCCTTTTGAACCCTAATAACTCACTTAGCTTTATAACACACTGTCTTAAATCTCTGAGCGAGGAGGAGTGGACACTCACTTCAGCAGGCTGAGGCCAGTCTGTTGCTCTGTGAGGCACAGGAGTTACTGACAGAGGCAATAACATGATTTCTAGCAAATGGTTGCTGCGACAGGACAATTACCTTCATGCAAATGCCTTTTTCTTGATAGAAGAAAAGAGTTATCTTCATGTGGGAAGGATTCTAATTTATGTTTGTTGTTTTGCCACAGATTACCTGAATTCACCAGTTTACTGTCATTATTTGGGTAATAATTTGGTTGGTAAATTCAGCGAAGTCCAAGGGCTGCTCCACATTCCAAAAGATAAACATTAATTTTATCTTTCTAGGTTTTTCCCCATAAAAATAAACAAACAACAAATATATACATTTACTTCCCCTCCTTTCTCACACAAAAGGGAAAATGCATCTATAATTTTGTAAATATTGGCTTTTCCCCACCACTACATTCCAACCAGCAACATCTGAGAGTTCCTTTCTCTCTATGGCTTCATCTACCAAGTGTGCTTGCTGTCAAGCTTATCGATTTTTGTCAGCATGACAGGTGAGAAATGTTATTTCAGTTTATTCTTCATTAACATGTCTTCTATAATTAGTGTAAATATCTTTTTGTATATTTAAAGGCTATATGCATTTCTTCTTTTTTTTTTCTTTTTTTTTAAAATATATTTTATTGATTTTTTACAGAGAGGAAGGGAGAGAGATAGAGAGTTAGAAACATCGATGAGAGAGAAACATCGATCAGCTGCCTCCTGCACATCCCCCACTGGGGAAGTGCCTGCAACCCAGGTACATGCCCTTGACCGGAATCGAACCTGGGACCCTTCAGTCCGCAGGCCGACGCTCTATCCGCTGAGCCAAACCGGCTTTGGCTATATGCATTTCTTCTTAACAGCTTGTTCGTGCTTATTGCCCACTGGTAGAGATTTTTGTTTGATTTCATCTTTTTCTTTTCAATTTTTAAAAGAGATGGTAATCTTTGGCAGCTTCCTAGCTATCTGATATGACAAAACATTCCAGGTTCATGTCATTTCTTTCTTGGCCCAGATTGAAACCCAACATTTCTCCAAAGAACTTAGGTTGCTTTAATGGGAAGTAGTATTTCAAAACCACAATCATCGATAGTGGGTTGGTATTTCAAAACTATTGTCAGTGCTACTGAAGGGTTGATAGGTGTTATTTCATTTTCTGCATTTAAATCTCTGATCCATTGGAGTTCATTCTGGTATACATTGTGATATATAGTCAAATTTTATATTCTAGTGTATAACTATCATCTATCCATTACTTAAAGTTCCTTTTCCTCCAATGATTTATGACTGCATCATAACATAAACTATATTTCAATGTGTATTTGAACTTTTTGGACTTCTTATTCTGTTCAATTGGTCTGTGTGTCTGTTCATAAGTCAATGCTACTTTGTTTTTAAAGAGGCTCACAATTTTTCTCAATTGGGTTTTCTCATTATTTCAATGACTATTTCTTCAATTCTAAGATGTCTAATTACTAATACCATCCTGGATATAGTACCCAACTTGTAAGATTGGATGCGAGAGAGATGGAAGTCAAGGAGATTGCTAACCAACTCTGGACCAGTGGTCATTTCTTTGTTTCTAACATAGAGAGAGAAATTTTGCCAGTAATAATAAGTAGATAGAGAGAAATGGGAGAGGAAAAACAATAAATTAACCCTCCATAATGTTAATAACAAAGGTAAATTAGAAATCTTACATAGTAAAGTTCTATCTTCATTCTTGCTTCTAATATTTGCTGGGCATATTAAAGAAAATAAAATATCACATGTATGCATCTTACTTATTACTCCTCGTAACAGTACAGCAAATTTTATCCGCATTTTACAGTGGAGGTTCAGAAATATATTGTTTTAAGTCAAACAGATGGTGACTGAGACAGAAGTAAGACCAGATTTCCTAATGGCCAGCCCTTTGTTTCTATTACATTATAAGACATGTGAATCACACATTATATGAAGGCATTAATTATACACTGATAATCACATTATATGAAAATATTTGAATATTAAAATAATGATCACTATAAGAAACTTTAAGACACCACTGGCCTATATTCTTCAACAAATTCCATTTTTTAAAATGTAACATTTTAAAATAATTTTCTATTTTACAAAACATATTACTAATTCAGGTTCAGAGAAAAAAGTATGTCCTTAGTTCTTTTTATAAATGTGATACTCTCCATAAAGAAAGAGCCAGCTTATCGGACTACCAAATCACTGCTATTCTCTTAAGCACATTGACAATTGCTTCTAACAGAGGTACTCAAGTTAAATATAAAAAGAAATGCAAAGACCCAAATTAGGCAAGAAAATCAAATCTCTCTTCCATTAGAACATCAGCAGAATTATAAATTCTCTATCTAATAGTAATTCAGTATTGACATGAAAGAGTTGAGAAAATTTTGCAAGTTACATGTAGAGTTTTTACCATTCTATTTACTACTTAACCTAATAATAGCCTTTCTAGTTTTTCTGATTTAGTCTACCAGAAACATTCTCTAGCATTCAACCCCAATATATACACACTGAAGACTTCTATTTTCAAAATTACCCATTCACACCACTCCCGCCTCTTTCAACTGATAGAATCTTTCTAAATTTAGAGAAATTATACAAACTTATTAAAGGCTGCATGTTTTTATCGAGCTATATGTAGTTATTAAAAAATATACAGATTAGCAAGAGCATTTTTTTGACTATAAAAATGTAACTATGTGAATATAAACAGTATTCTTTTGTGTAGTTATGGCACTATATTCTAAAAACAATGTGACATCTAAGTTTATTTTACTTACACAATAAATTAAATTTACATAGAAATGATAGAGCATTTCAGGAGCAAGTCTTAAAAACAATTTCTGCTGAATAACTGCTATAATAATCTCCTTAAGAGAGAAATAAACATAAATTAAACAGCAGATGTGAAACATACAGGGTTGGGCAAAAGTCGGTTAACAGTTGTGAGTACCGAAACATAGTTTATTCTTGTAACCTTGTTTATTAATTATTGTATTATTTTCCACACCAACAACTGTAAACCTACCTTTGCCCAAACCTATAGTAGCTCTCAACTGAAGACAAAATATAATTTGATTTAGTAGGCAAACACTATGAAAACAGAAGGGGTTTTGTTTAGATTCCTGGGTAAAGTGAAAATATTTTTCCTCTAAATTTCAATC
This sequence comes from Myotis myotis, assembly GCF_014108235.1. NCBI lineage: Eukaryota > Metazoa > Chordata > Mammalia > Chiroptera > Vespertilionidae > Myotis > Myotis myotis. Next base: position 53,508,333 of record NW_023416357.1, read on the forward strand.
TTATGCATACCAAAAGCTATTTATTAAGGCAGTCTCCCAGGTGATAAACTCAAATTTGCACTATCTTCTGAATTCTGCCCTATCCATTAAGGAGGAGCAGGAGGTTTTCAGTGCTTCTTATGTCCAGAACATGGTGACATGCTTTCTACAGGTTCTTGCTTAACTAGAGATATTATTGGTAATATAAGTACTAAATTATTTGCAGAAGCTAAATACAAAGGTTTATTTGTTTTTAAGAACTGTGAGCTGTTATATAAGAACTTACATATTCTTAAGTTCATAAATCTACAGTTTGACTATGAAGGTTAAAAATTTTCCAAAAGAATATGCCACAAATAGAGTCTATTTTTTATAAATAATTTTAATCAGCAGAGCTTTAGGAGTCTGAAACTTTTAGAACTTAAATGGGAATTAGAATAAAATAATTAAAATGATTTAGCTTTACAAGTAGAAAAATTATCATTAACAGATCATTTTCCTTCCTTCCAATAAGAAAATTTACATATCTTTATGTTTAAATTCCTAACATTAAAAAATTACCTAAAAATCCATAGGTCCAGAATGCGTACTAAACAGTTTATATATCTGTATCATACTCATTTTATTTTCAACAACTATCATATAAACAGTATTCTGATACAGAAAATTTTCACAAACTGCTGAAAGATATGCATAAACAGTACTATAATACAGAATGAAATACCTTAAGAAAAATAAAGCAAACATATCTTTGGTTTACTAGCATTATTTTTTAAATTCTATTTTCTTATTTATTTTTAATTTGATTTTTACTATTAGTAAATGGCATTCATCTTTAATTTTCTTTTTTGGGAAGAAGACAAGATAGGAAGAAAAAGATATGAGAAGAAAGGAAACTGAGCAGAGAGAAAGACTATAGCAGAGGAGATGAGGGGAAGGTTTCTTAAAGGAGGAGACATCTGAGCCATAAGCTGAAGGCAGGTGGAGGAAGGAGGATCATGAACAAGGGAAGAAGGGTATCTCAAAGAGAGAAAACAGCGTAAGAAAAGTACAAGGTGCAAATGAAGGATAATAAGGGGTTAAATCTAACCTGAAACTTCAAGGCACATTAGGATGTGGATTTTAAGGAATATGGATGAAAAGGCAGGTCCACAAATGCATTAAATCCCAGTATAATGAACCAAAAATAAATTCACTGTAGTGAAAATTGTGTCATTACTCATAAATAACTAGAACTTGTATATCTAGCGCCTAACATGTAAGAAATTAAATTCAATTTATTTTTTTTAATTCAATTTAATAATCAACTCTTGACAGTGAAATTAGCAATGAGAACAAGTATTTCAAATAACACATGGAAGCAAGATGACATGCAACAAATGTTATAACAACCGGACTTCCTTCTCCAACCCTTGGGTCTTTTATTGTGCTCACTTTTATTGTGCTAATTTTGGGGAATAAGGGGGATTGGTACATAAAACTCAGGGGTCCAATGATCTAAATTTGAAAAATATTGCATTGAAAGTTAAATCTTGCAATGTTGTGTGATCACTTGGGGCCAATGTGATCATGAACACAAGTATAAATGCAAGCAGAGGAGGTGGAAATCTAGGCAATGCAGAATATTTTATATATGTAGTCATTAAAGCGAAAACTTAAAATATTTTTATTATCGTGGAATAAGGTCCACCAAAAATAAATCTGTGATTCTCCCTCTGTCCAAAACTTAGATAGGAGATCCTAGGAGAAAGGAATCATGTATACATGGTATGATCTAATCTAGATTTTGCTATACATGATGTTGGATAACATAGGTTAAAGGAAAAAAGATGCAGATGCCGAGAAGGACAAGGTGTATTTGGAGATCAGAACCTATCCACAAAAACAAGGGTCCATGGCTTATGGAAAAGAGTAAAATGTAAGCCCCATTAAAAACCAATAACAACCCTAGTCTTCTTTAACACCATAAGTATGAATATTCTATGATAAAGACACTACCAGTTTGCAGCATATGATTATTGAAATCAAGGAAAGCAGCAGAAATTATTAAGGGCATTAAATATAATTAAATAATAAATGTAGCAGAACAATGTCTAAACTGTGAAGGGCCTAACATTTTACCCCACTTGGAAGCTAACAAGTTAACCTCTATAGTTGCATGGATCTTGACAGAAGACACTAAACTCCTGGGTCAGAGACATAGAACTTTATTACTCAGAAAACAGCAGGCAGCATGAGCTTCATGTTTTCATTCATTCCTCTCTTTTTTTAAAATATATTTTATTGATTTTTTGCAGAGAGGAAGGGAGAGGGATAGAGAGCTAGAAACATCAATGAAAGAGAAACATTGATCAGCTGCCTCCTGCACACCCCCTACTGAGGATGTGCCCGCAACCAAGGTATATGCCCTTGACTGGAATCGAACCTGGGACCCTTCAGTCCACAGGCCGACGCTCTATCCACTGAGCCAAACTGGTTTGGGCATTTTTTTTTTTTTTAATATATATTTTTATTGATTTCAGAGAGAAAGGGAGAGGGAGAGAAATAGAAACATCAATGATAAGAATCACTGATCGGCTACCTCCTGCACGCCCCGCACTGGGGACTGAGCCCACAAGCAGGGCATGTGCCCCTGACCAGAATCAAACCCAGGACCCTTCAGTCCGCAGTCCAACACTCTCTCCACCAAGCGAAACCGGCTAGGGCTTCATCGTTTCCTCTTGCCCCCCAAAATCCCACATGGGCAATATGGATAGGCTGAGGGTAGAAGCTGCATACAGTGGTACTGTATCACAGCTGAGGAACCTCAGGCTCACAAAGACCAATCTTACTAGTATAAGGGGGTTGGTTGCTAGCAAACCTGCCCACTCATTGCTTCCAGTGCAGGAAGGGAAGAACATTACTTTTAGTACTTCAGATGGCAACTAAGTCTGCCCTCAGCCTTGGACAAAGAAACGATCTGTCTTCTAAGATTGTTTCCTACACAAACACCCTCAAAAAGTCCAGAACAAAAGCTGTCAGTACCTGTGCTCAGAGACATGTAAAAATGCAAGAAACTTACAGAGGATTGTTTCCTAGCAAACACAGATTAAGTTTCATATGTTCTTATGCTCTTGTTTAACTAAGTAATCCATTTTGACTACTTTATTAAGGAGCCAAAGAAAAATAGAGCAATGTCAGCTTTCCTTAGAGAAGTAAAATAGTAGTCTAGTTATCCACACTAGTATGCATTTTTACTAAAAATACTTAATATGACAGGATAAGTAAAACTTTTAGCTTTAACAAAACATTCACCTTAATGACAAATGATATTTTCAAAGGTTTCAACTAGCAGTACCATATGAAGTACCTAATGGTTACAAGGCCTGATGCTTTATCAAGCCCAAAGTAAGTAGGTTAGACCCAATTTGTTAGCAAAAAATCAATCTTCTTCAAATAGATAAACACTTTAAAAAATATTTTTATTGAGGAGTAATTGACAAATATAATTGGATATATTTGAAGTGTACAACATGATGAACTGATATACATATCAATGTAGGATGAATAGCAAGATCAAGATAATTAACATACCCATCACCTCATAGCTAACAGGTAACTCTTTTTTTTTCCTTTTGGTAAGCACTTAAAGAGTACTTACTACTCCTGGAACAGCAGAGATTCATCTTCTTAAAACACTTTTAAAATATGGCATTATGGGGAGACAACCAAGACGGCGGCATAGGTAAACACCTGAATTTGCTGCCACGCACAACCACATTAAAACTACAACTAAAGACAAAATGAACACCATCCAGAACCACGGGAAGGCTGGCTCTGTGGAAATTCTACAACTAGAAGGAAAGAGAAAAGTGCATTGAGTCCGGTAGGAGGTGCAGAGGGGTGGAAGTATGGAGGTAAGGAGGCGGGCAAAAGGGGCTGGCAGCTGGGTATGCTGTTGTCTTTTTCAATTGGGAGGGAGAAACAAGCTCCCGACTGCTCTGAACTCTAGGTCCGGGTGAGAATTTAAGGACCCAGACTCATACTGAGAGAAACTGGACTGTCTGGCATTGGGCAGGAACGTGAGGACGGCTTTCTCCCAGAGGTGCTTGCAGCAGTCATTGTTCCTGCACGGGGCCGCGGGACACAGACCCCCGGGACCTATCCGAGGCAGAGCAGACTGGCAGCCATTGCGGTTTGCTCCACACCGGTGATTCCCTGAGACCCTGCCCCACCCAATTTACAACCCCACCCAAGCTGTGGGCAGAGGCTTTTGCATATGAATGGCCTGGCCTTTCTCTGCCTAAAAACCTAGGCAGACTCAGTGAGCACCAAAGCCCCACTGAAGCAAGTCCTGCCCCATAAGGGTGTCTCCAGCACAGAAGTTCTCCCATTGTAGACACAACTGGTCCTCACAGCCAATTGGCCTGGAGGTCAATTCCACCCAGTGATACCAACAGCAATCAAGGCTTAACTACAACAAGACTGTGCACACAGCCCACAAAGAGGTGCACCAAGAGTGTCCACCTCTGGTAATTAGGAAGGCTGAGCCACTGGGCCCTATAGGACACCTAGCACACAAAGCCACTCTATCAACACAGGGAAGCATAAAAAATGCGGAGACAAAGAAACAGGTCACAAATGACAGAAATGGAGAAAAGCAAACGACTGGATATAGAGTTCAAAACCACGGTTATAAGGTTACTCAAGAATTTCTAGAAACCTCCAAGAAATATAGTGAGACCCTCAAGGATATAAAAAAGGACCAATTAGAAATAAAGCATACACTGACTGAAATAAAGAATAATATACAGAAATCCAACAGCAGACTAGAAGATCCCAAGAATCAAGTCAAAGATGAAATATGAAGAAGCAAAAAACACCCAACCAGAAAAGCAAAAGAAAAAAAGAATACAAAAATATGAAGATCGTGCAAGGAGTCTCTGGGACAACTTCAAGCGTATCAACATCCAAATCATAGGGGTGCCAGAAGAAGAGAGAGAGCAAGATATTGAAAACCTATTTGAAGAAATAATGATAGAAAACTTCCCCTACCTGGTGAAAGAAATAGACTTACAAGTCCAGGAAGTGCAGAGAACTCCAAACGAAAGGAATCCAAAGAGGACCACACCAAGACACATCATAATTAAAATGCCAAAGGCAAAAGACAAAGAATCTTAAAAGCAGCAAGAGAAAAACAGTTAGTTACCTACAAGGGAGTACCCATACAACTGTCAGCTGCTTTCTCAACAGAAACTATGCAGGCCAGAAGGGAGTGGCAAGAAATATTCAAAGTGATGAATAGCAAGAACCTACAACCAAGATTACTCTACCCAGCAAAGCTATCATTCAGAAGTGAAGGTCAGATAAAGAGCTTCACAGATAAGAAAAAGCTAAAGGAGTTCATCACCACCAAGCCAGTATTATATGAAATGCTTAAGTGTATTCTTTAAGAGGAAGAAGAAGAAGAAGGTAAAGATAAAAATTATGAACAACAAAGTGAAAACAAATATATATCTATCAACAAGTGAATCTAAAAATCAAGTGAATAAAAAATCTGACGAACAGAATAAACGTGAATAGAATAGGATCAGAGGCATAGAAAGGGAGTGGACTGATAATTCTCGGGGGGGAAGGGAGTGTGGGGTGTGCGGTAAGAGACTGGACAAAAATCGTACACCTATGGACAAGAACAGTGCGGGGGAGGGGTAAGAGCAGGGCGTGGGTTAGAAACCGGGTGGAGGGGAGCTATGGGGGGAAAAAGAGGAACACTGTAATAATCTGAATAAAGATTTATTAACAGAAAAAAAATTGGCATTGTGCTTCTAATATAATGACTCACTACAAAATATTAAGGTCATAGGAAAAATATGTATGTAGAACAACAAACTTTTAAACTGAGAATGTATTTCTAACAACCATTAAAAATAACCTAAAAATATAATCTAACAAAATCTTTTTGTAGAACAAGTCCATAAACTACTTCAACTTTAAAACTTTTATTTGGAATATTCAAAATTTGAAAAATATAAGGTAGACTTTGTATATATGACCATACCTCTCCTAGAGCTTCGTATCTTTTCTGATTCCATCTGTGCAAGTCTTCTCGGTAGTTAAAAACAAATGGTTCCCCAGTTTTTATGTGTCTTAACTGTCCCTCTAGAAGATAAACAAACAATATTGCTATGATTCAGAGTACATGTATAATAATATCGAAAGTACAACTAATGTCTGATTAAAAATTTAAAAGAACTTTCTCAGAACTGTTTCATTTTTTTTTTCATTAGATTTTCTCTTTAAATATCAGTATGATACAAACATATAAATACACTAAAAGAATGGCTCTAAGCACTCAAATGCTATGATTTTTTATCTTCATTTTCTAATCTAAAGTAAAGTAACAGTATTTGAGGGCCCACAATATATAAAATACCAGTTCTTAAGCTTACAGGCTACCTGATGAGTAAAAGCATAGGTATGAAAAAGAAGTTAAACAAGAAGGAAGTTAAGTTAATAATCTAAAGACTGCCACAGGCAATTTATGTAGTCAAGTCTAAGATGAGTTTGGATTCATTTGAAGGATTGCTATAGGCTAGAATATGTTCAGAAGGTTTTGGTAAGATTTCTCAACTAGGCTTTGAAATATGGGATGAATTTCAAAGAAAAATGGAGAGAGGAAGTGAGTGAGCCAGTACTGCCTTGGACCGTCAAGGCAGACTCACTCAATTGAGAGCTTTTACTGATAATCAATAACTTTACTAATAATTTCAAGGGTATAAGTGATCAAGAGGAGCAGACAAAACAGGGAGAGAGGTCTCAAAGAGCCTGGGAATTTCTTCCCAGGCCCTTTCTCTCAGTGGACAGCACTCTCTGGTCCAGAATAGGTGAAGTCTCTATGTGAGTCATACAGCTTACCTTACACATTGGTGAGCATTTAGTTACATAAATACTTCCATTTTATGTGCCAGAGAGTGGTACTGCTATGTAATATTCTTCAAAGAAGCACACCTCACAGATCCATAGATTAAAGGTTTATTTACCATAAGCAATACAAAATGAGTTATCCTGCTGAGTTTATTCCATGGAGAAGGACTCTCTTCATAGCAAACACTAGTCTGTATTCACTAAAAGATTAAATTATCAGCATGTTGTCAAGGAGAAAAGAGCAGGCCACCTGTCTTCTTTATCTCCCTAATATTCCCCTGGAAATCAGAAGAGAAATAGACCACAGGCCAATTGCTTTAACTCCCCCTGGTTCCCAGCAACGTAAACGAAATTCTGAAAAATGGACAGCAAATTCAAATAACAGGAAACAACTCAGTTTAATAGAAACAAAAGGAATATTGAGGCAAATACTATGATTTCACACTATTAACACATGTTGGGATCAAATAGTAGAAGGCCCAAATTACTGGGCTTGGACTTTGTCCTAAGAGTAGTGAGACACAAGAAGAGGTTTAGAGGCAGAAGAGGAACATGACCAAGATGAGTGGAGTTAGTATATGATTTTTATCCAATGAGGGCATGCAGGAGTGGAGAAAGACTTGAAAGTTATGGCACTAAAACTGAACCCAGGAAATATACTACTCTAAGTAAAACTACTTCACTATTTTTATGTATCAATTTTACCTCACATAAAATGGATATTTTTAATATATAAAATAAAGGCTAATCCTTTATCATAAAGTTCTTTTTAGTACTCTTGACATGAGACACTACACTGAATCACTATCATATTCTTTATGTCATATGATGTCGTAAAAATAGATGTATCTATGGTTTGCTTTCTAGGAAAGGGAAATTCCCATATAAAATATCAATACAAGTAGATTGATGACACCTACAAGTTTAACAATTGTGATTTTGACTAAAGCAGCCTTAAAGGTACATGACATAGTAATGTGTAACAGAAATTTGAAGTGTATTTTCTGAGAGACTACTGTGTGAAAGAGAACTGACTTACCTAGCTGGTAAGTCAATTTAACAGACCACTTTCATCAACATCTCAAAGAGAAGTTTTTTTTGTTTTGTTTATTAATTCTCTACTCATTTTGGACATAATACTTCTCATAATGTAATAAAGATCTTGGTTCTTTAGGAAAAAATAAGCCCCAACAAAGAGCTAACTGTTAGCATTAGTGTTAAAAGTGAAAAGAAGATAAAGATGGGGGGGGGGAAGTGAGTTTTCTTATCCAGAAAAGCAATCTGTATCACTTTTGTTATAGTGGTATCTGCAAATTTGGCATTTCTCAAAGGTTTAGAAAATATCTCCATTAATTTTCAAAGGTCTGATTTAGGACACTGGAGCTCAGGGTCCTCTAAAATCAGCTGTAAAGTTTCATATGTATACACAAAAGTGCATTATTCTAAGAAATGCATACATATTTTTTATCAGATTAATGGTAGTCTAGGAACTAAAATAGGGTATCACTGGTCTAAATAAATCAAACAATTGAAAATATATAGGATACTTTCTGTAGTAAGAGTTTAATAAATATCCTATACTAGAGGCCCGGTGCACAAAATCTGTGCACAGGGGTAGAGGGTGTGTCCCTCAGCCCAGCCTGCACCCTCTTCAATCTGGGAGTCGGACATCCCTCTCACAATCCAGGACTGTGGGCTCCCAACTGCTCGCCTGCCTGTCTGCCTGATTGCCCCTAACCACTTCAGCCTGCCAGCCTGATCACCCCCTAACCACTCCCCTGCTAGCCTGGTCGACACCTAACTGCTCCCCTGCTGGCCCGATTGCCCCTAACTGCCCTCCCCTGATGGCCTGGTCACCCCTAACTGCCCTCCCCTGCAGACCTGGTCCTCCCCAACTGCCCTCCCCTGCAGGCCTAGGCCTCCCCAACTGCCCTCCTCTGCAGGCCTGGTTCCCTCACAACTGCCCTCCCTTGCAGGCCCGGTCCCTCCCAACTGCCCTCCCCTACGGGCCATCTTGTGTCCACATGGGGATGGCCATCTTGTGTGTTGGAATGATAGTCAATTTGCATATTACCTCTTTATTGTAATAAAGAGGTAATATGCAAGTTGACTGTCATGCCCTCGCACAAGATGGATGCCCCCATGTGGTCAAAAAATGGCTGCCCCCATGTGGTCACAAGATAGCCACCAAAAGATGGCCGGCAGGGTAGGGCAGTTAGGGGTGACCGGGCTGGCAGGGGAGGGCAGTTGGGGGCAACGAGGCCGGCAGGGGAGGGCAGTTGGGAGCGATCGGGCTGGCAGGAGAGAGCAGTTGGGGATGACCAGGCTGACAGGGGAGGGCAGTTGGGAGCGATCGGGCTGGCAGGAGAGAGCAGTTGGGGATGACCAGGCTGGCAGGGGAGCAGTCGGGAGTGATCGGGCCGGCAAGGGAGAGCAGTTGGGGACGACCAGGTCTGTAGAACAGGGAGGGCAGTTGGAGAGGACCAGGCCTGCAAGAAAGGGCAGTTAGGGGTGACCAGGCTGGCAGGGGAGGGCAGTTGGGGGGGACTAGGCCTGCAGGGGAGGGAGGGCAGTTCAGGGGGACCAGGCCTGCAGGGGAAGGCAGTTAGGGGTGACCAGGCCTGCAGAGGAGGGCAGTTGGGGGCGACCAGGACGGCAGGGGAGGGCAGTTAGGGACAACCAGGCCGGCAGGGGAGAGCAGTTAGGGGCAACCAGGCCAGCAGGGGAGCAGTAAGGCGTCGATCAGGCTGGGAGGGGAGTAGTTAGGGGGTGATCAGGCTGGCAGGCAGAAGCGGTTAGGGGCAATCAGGCAGGTAGGCAGGCGAGTGATTAGGAGCCAGCAGTCCCAGATTGTGAGAGGGATGTCCGACTGCAGATTTAGGCCCTGTGGGATCAGGCCTAAACGGGCAGTTGGACATCCCCCGAAGGGGTCCCAGATTTGAGAGGGTGCAGGCTGGGCTGAGGGACACCCCCCCCCCCCCAGTGCATGAATTTCATGCACCAGGCCTCTAGCCAGATTTAATGAAAGACAAGATTCAAACTTGAACAGTCTACAAACAAGTACAATTACTTTTTGGTGATACAAAAGTGTGTTCCTCATAATACTGCACTAGGGCCTAGGGAGTGTGGGTGAGGGTAAAAAGGGGAAAACCTTCACCTTCTTCATCATCCAAAGCAAAGACATTTCAGCTGGGCCTTATATAATTACAACCAGAGAATGGCTAAGAAGACATCTTAAACCCAAGGAGCATTTAAACAGGCACAGTGATTTGAAAGAACATGTATCAGTTTGACTCAGAAAAAAGAATATCTTCCCTTTTGCTTGGAGTGAGCTTTGTTTCCAAATTTTACTTTTACCCAATTAAGAATTTTAAAATCCTTTAGAAAAATTTAGCAGCTTCTCCAGTCAGGTAATTAAAGTTTCATTTTGAGGCTTTCATAAGAGTTTTTGTCCTTATAAACCTAAAAAAGAAGTCCCCAAAGATACTAAGTTGGACTTAACCTTTTAGGAATTTAATATTGAGACTGAGTTTCCTGTTTTCAAATCCTCACCTCAAATGCTACCTAATCTGTAATAACATTACCGTTCAAGTAAAAACTGTGTTATTAATCCAATGATAAGTTTTTGTTCAAAAACATTCTTGCAATCTATGGTGTGTTCCTCTAAGTTCCAACTGCAAAGTTTACTTAATTTAGAATTTAACTAATAGACTTTGAAATAAGAATGTTGCCTGAAAAAAGCCATAGAAAACTGAGTAGTATGCTTTAAAATATCATCACAGATAATCATTGCCAGTCACTTCATTTTAAATAACATGTGAAACAGTAGCATATGTTTATATAATACTAGAGGCCCGGTGCACAAAAATTTGTGCACTCGAGGGGGTCCCTCAGCCTGGCCTATGCCCTCTCGCAGTCTGGGACCTCTCAGGGGATGTCCACCTGCTGGGTTAGGCCCGATTCCTGAGGGATCGTGCCTAAGCTGGCAGTCAGACATCTCTCTGACAGCCCGGGAGCCCTCGGGGGATGTCCACTTGCCAGCGGGGAGCAGACCTAAGCTGCAGTCAGACATCCTTAGCGCTGCTGAGGAGGCAGGAGAGGCTCCCACCACCACTGCTATACTGGCAGCCATCAGCCTGGCTTGTATCTAAGCAGAGCTCTCCCTGTGGGAGCACACTGACCACCAGGGCAGCATCTCCTGCATTGAGCGTCTGGCCCCTGGTGGTCAGTGTGTGTCATAGTTACCAGTCATTCCCAGTTGTTCTGCTGTTAGGGTCAATTTGCATTGATCCTTTTATTATATAGGATAGAGGTCTGGTGCACGGGTGGGGGCTGGCTGGTTTGCCCTGAATGGTGTCCCGGATCAGGGTAGGGTTCCTGCTGGGGTGCCTGGCCAGCCTGGGTGAGGGGCTGAGGGCCGTTTTCAGGCTGGCCACACCCCCTTCAGGGTGGGGGATCCCCACTGGGGTGCCTGGCCAGCCTGGGTGAGGGGCTGATGGCTGTTTTCAGGCTGGTCAAGCCCCCCGGTGACCCAAGCTCCCAGCCTGTCCTTTTTTTATTTTTTTTAAGCAGGTATCTGGGATTTATTTATCTTCTATAATTGAAACTTTGTAGCCTTGAGCAGAGCTCAGGGCCGGCCAGGGCAGGCAAGAAACTTGGCTTCCTCCATCGCCGGGGGCAACCCAAGCCTCCTGCTTGCTCCAGCTCCGTGGCCATCACCATCTTTGTGACGAAGTGAGGGAGTGACAGAGTGATGGTTAATTTGCAATATTACTCTTTTATTAGATAGGATAATTGGGAATTCCAATTGGATACTAGGAAGTTGAATGCTCACAGTTGAAATATATAAGCTGAATCTAATTCATGTCCATTGGTTTAAGTGACTTCACAATTTATGGGAAATCATGACTTGGTTCTTTTAATTAAGTGAAGAATTTTGCCATGAAAGTATTTCTGAAAAGAAATACATAAAACATTTATGCTGGCACATAAAAGTAGCAAATAACATCTGTCCTGTAATTCTATCAGCATTGTTAAATATTGTATGTAGCATACACCACTTACTTTCATTAAAAGCATATTCAAATCCTTCCAGGGTATCAGGAAAATCAAGAGGTGGTTCATCTTTTTTCATTAGTTCATCCAAATCTATCCTAGACAATAAATCTAGAAAAAAAATGACAATAAATTTACTTATATTCATTTTCATAGTTAATATTATCTTTTAAGTTCTTTTAAGTATTCTTTTGTTCTATTTTATTACTTTTAGATGTTGCCATAACTGACAATACCATTACGTTTTTTAGTTCCCAGAGTGCTATATTATAATGAAGTAAATATCAACATAACCTAAGCACTTTCAAAATCAGCCGTGGGCAAACTACAGCCCGCGGGCCGGATCCGGCCCGTTTGAAATGAATAAAACTAAAAAAAAAAAAAAAAGACCATACCCTTTTATGTAATGATGTTTACTTTGAATTTATATTAGTTCACACAAACACTCCATCCATGCTTTTGTTCCGGCCCTCCGGTCCAGTTTAAGAACCCATTGTGACCCTCGAGTCAAAAAGTTTGCCCACGCCTGTTCAAAATTATAATCCTCAAAAGAATCACAAATCACATCCTAAGCACCACGATAGTAAATTATTAACTTCTTCACTTCAAAATACACAGCTATTAATCTGTACTTTATTAATCTCCTTTTACTGTTTTCAAACTTTCAGATATTAATGACTTCTAAAAGGTCACTACATTTTAAATATAAATTAAACTACTGGTATGGATAAGAAAATTTATAAATCCAAATAGTGGAAATACAGCTTATTATTTAATTTTAGGAGAAAATTACATTATTTTAAAAAATGGTAACTGAAAAATTGGTAAACACAAAGCAGTTTTTATTCTTCACATTATTTGATTTAATATGATCAAGAAATTTGCCAGGAAGGTGTTTTTTATAAACATTTTATTTTGGAATCATCTTAGATTTACAGAAAAGTTGAAAGATCATACAGATAGTATACGTATACCCTTCGCGCAGTTTTCCCTATCATTAACATCCTACATTACAACAGCACATTTATCAAAACGAAGAAACCAATGTTGGTACATTACTATCAACTAAGCCCAGTTATTATTATTCATCATTTTTCCATATTGTCCATCTGCTATTCCAGGACACCAGCCAGTATACTACACTACATGTAGTCATCATGTCTCCCCTATCTCCTCTGGTCTGTGACTGTTTTTAGTCTTTGCTACTTTTCTGTGGTATTGACTGTTTTAAGGAGTACAGATCGAGTATTTTGTAGAATGACCCTGGATTTAAATTTGTCTGTATTATCTTGTGACTAAACTAGGGTTACAAGTTTTTGGAAAGAATGTCACAGAGATAAACTGCCTTCTCATCATATCACTGAGGTGTAAATCTTCATCAGCTGATTAACGTAGTGTTTACCAGTCTTCTTCACAATGAAGCCACTGTTTTTCCATTTTTACAGTCTATTCTTGTAAGTGACTAAGCCTAGCCCATTCTCAAAAGCGAAGAGGAGGAATTATGCTCTATCTCCTGGAGTAAAGAACATGTGCAAACATTATTTGTAATTCTTTTGTACGGAAGTTTGTCTTTCTTCATCTATTTACATATTTATTTAATCATTTATTTGATATTTATTATATACTTTGAGTTATAATTCAATACTGCATCATTTATTTTGTTGCTCAAATTGTTACAGTGTTGGTCACTCATGCTCTTTCTGCTGGCTCTCATATCCCTTTGATGTACATGATTCCATCTTTTTAGTTTTTTTGAGCATTTCCTTACTTTTTGCTACTACAAGATGCTCTAGGCTTATCTTGTGTTTTCCCTCCCCAGCCCTAGAATCAGTGTGTCAGCAAGCATTTAATGCAATTTTTTTGGCTCATGTTATGGGATGAGGCAAATTGCTCACTCACTATAAGTAATCATAGAGTCATACTGAAACTCAGAAAAATAAAAAGATAAACTTCAAATTTATTCAGTTCCAGAAAGTTGTGGGGTTTTTTTTTTAAGTTTAAGTTTTGAGATTTTTCATTCTAACTCTAGTTCCTGATGAGAAAAAGTTCCTTGGATACGTAGTAAAGCAAACCAGTTCCTTTTTCTATAAAAGAAGTTATCTCAGAAGTAACACTTTATTTCTGTTCTCACAGGGATATAACAAACCCATCTGTATGGCTCATCAAAATATGTTAGAGAGAAAAAAAATTGTCTACCTCAATTCTCTAGTCTCTCTGTAAGACATAAAGGTAAGCCAACAAAAAACTTGCAAAATGAATCAGTGTTTGGTACTCTTCAAACTGCTATATCAAATAAACCTCAATTTATTCAAAAATATACCATCTTCAACATGCAAACAAAAATAATTTGCAAACTCTCTAATAAAATTGAAATATTACATTATATGCATACCAAGCTGAAATATGCTGACAAATTACTGATTCATTAGTAAAGTTGTGAAAACCATGTAATCTGTACAAAGCTGAATAAAATGGAACAGTTTTTAATGTCAAAAATTGGCTTGGAGTAGCTACAAAATTCTCACTTTTCTCCTTCCAATGAGTTGAGGTTTTGGGGCAAAATCATATTCTTTCTCTTTACAGTCATTTCCACAGTGCAAAATGCAGAAACCTTTTAAGCAGGCACACAGAAACCAGCCAATATATAAGCAAACGTATTATGTCTAATAGCCATTTTCTCTATCAGGTTAGAACCTAAAATGACACCTAACATCTATATATAATTTTAAAGATTTCACTACTTCACCTCAGTTGATCATCACAATCCTATAAAATAGTAGTGCGTATTATCTTCATTGCCTTTCAGCTCACAGAAGTAAAATGGCTTGTCCAAAATTATACCTTAACTAGTGACCCGGTGCACAGATTCGTGCACATTGAAAGGAAATTAATTAGAAGGTTGCCAGCAGAATGGTACTGGGCAAGATGGGCCAGACACGCCCTGGAGCCAACCTCCCCGGTATCTGCAGAGTGAGTGGGGTCCCTCCAGCAGGTGGGGGTCCCTTAGCCTGCCCTGCAGGGATTAGGCCAAAACTGGCTTTCCGGTATCCCCCAAGGGGCCACAGAGTGTGAGAGGGCACTCTGCAAAGTTGTTGTTGTACAGGGTGTGGAAGGCAAATACAAGTGTGCAGTAAACCAGATTTGGGGCTGACAGTGCCCCAGCAACAACATAACCCACGGCCGAAGGTGGAAAAGGTGGAATCGCACGGCCCGGCCCGGCGAAGAATCGGGCCCCCTCCTCTCTGGTTTTGGGGTGTATCACCCGAGAACTGCCACTGCCAAGTCACTGCAGCTTGGCAGCTCCTGTGTTGAGCAACTGCTCCCTGGTGGTCAGTGCACATCATAGTGACCAGTCAGACGGTCGGACACTTAGCATTTTAGCCTTTGATTGATTGATTGATAGAGAGAGAGAGAGAGAGAGAGAGAGAGAGAGAGAGAGGAAGGAAGGGAGGGAGGGAGGGAGGGAGGGAGGGAGGGAGGGAGGGAGGGAGGGAGGAAGGAAGGAAGGAAGGAAGGAAGGAAGGAAGGAAGGAAGGAAGGAAGGAAGGAAGAAGAAAGAAGAAAGAAAGAAAGAAAGAAGAAGAAAGAAGAAAGAAAGAAAGAAAGAAGAAAGAAAGAAGGGGCTTAGTAAAATAAATATATTTCCCAATACCTAACTTATTGCTCTTTCAAAATCACCATTTATTCTATGTGCCATATCAACTCTAAAATATTCTTCCCCTCTCTTCATTGCCTTATAAAGATAAATATAGTTATAAATATAGAAATATATTTTTACTTTGCTCAAAATGTTCCTTTGAATGATAAAATGAACAACTAAATAAATAGGCATTCCTCAAACTTCTCTGTCCACAAGAGAAGCAAATATACTTTTTATTTCATTAACATTGAGGAAACACAAAAGTGAAGTCTTCCAGATGCTATCATGATAGATCTCAGAGGCCTGTGGGCCTCGACTGGGTTTACCCTAAAAGAACAGGGTAGTCTTCATAGCAGCATTCCTGAACACAGACTACTCTTCATACAACCAAAGCAGTGTTGGAAAGCATCAAATGATGAATTCTGATTTGAATTGAATTCATCTGGAAAGGAATTGTCAGAGACTATTTTTCTGCTTTGTAAAAAGAAACCAATACTGTATAGTTGTATTTTACACAGAGAGACTAATTCCACAGAATTAGGTAAAATTCAAGCATAATAAAACATTTACATTGAAAATCTCTTCAATCACCTATAAAATACAGTACAAGTAAACCCATATAACCTAAGCATGCATCAGATGTGACACAACTTTTTTTTTGTTTTCTAAAACATGTCTCTGGTGATTAAAATGATTCAGCAACTAGAATTCTAAGCTTCAACTAAGCATATGCAATAACTGGATAAAAATACCATTTGATACCCAAAAGACTTGAAAACAGACACTCAAACAAATGTTTGTACATTATGTTCATAAAAGCATTATTCACAATAGCCAAAAGGTGGGAACAACCCAAGCTAAATGGTGTGGTGATTAATTTTATGTGTCAACTTGACTGGGTCATGGGGTGCCCACATATTTGATTAAATATTATTCTGAGTATGTTTGTGAAGGTGGTTCTGAATAAGATTAACATCTGAATCTATAGATTGAGTAAAGCAAATTGCCTCTCTCCTATTTGGATGAACATGATCTGATCCATTGAAGGTCTGAACAGAACAAAAACTTATACAAACAGAAATCCAGGGAACATGTGTGGGAATGAATATTAAGGGTGTTGGATAATGGTGGAAGGAATAATCAGGTCATATTTATTTATAAAGGCTTACCAAGCACAGATTCTGTATTTAATGCTGCAGCCTGAGGAGTTAGGAAGGGCTCTAACAGTTTGATTGGTTGGTTTAAACATGAGCCAAAAATTGGCCAACAGTGAGTGGGGTTTGCTATGGTTTAATGTAGAGGAAGCAATTCAAAGGTTTAGGGAGATAGGAATATTAAAGTGGATTTATCATTGAAGATCTACTCACCCTGGCAAGGTCCAGAGACATACCTTAAACCCCTACTATGAGAAATAAATCTGTGAGAACCCTGGCATCCTTAAAAAGCTATGTGCTGACTTCTTTTACGCTACACCTTAGGGTGGGAAATAAAGTCACTGAATTAAGAAACATAAATGAAATGGGAGTAATTGGTTCATAGGATGGCAGCAGCCAAGTGGGATCACTCTACCACCAGAGGCAAGTTGGGCGTGGTTACCGTAATGGACAGCGGAGTCAGAGCAGCAATCAGAATAATCTGACTCACACAGACCTATGGCATTGGCTAGTTGAGCATGTTGTTCCTAGAAATAATACAGGAAGCCTGCTAAATTCTTACTTGATACGTATAAGCAGAAAAGTTCTAGGTCAAATGAACAAAGCCTAACCTAAACAAAAACAGTCATAATCAGTTCCCAGACTTAAGCCAGTGTACAGACCCAGAACCGCTTGGGAGGAGGCCCTCTTAAAAAGAATGAACTTAAGAAATGACCCAGGTACATTGTCAAAAATTGCACTGCTAAGCTTTCTCCCATCCTCCCCCAAAGGGAACAATGGCCTTTTACCAGGGTAACTGCACTGGGAAAAAGAAATAACCAGACCTTTCAGAGACTTACGGACACTGGCTCTGAAATGAAGCTGATTCCAGGAAACCAAAAGGTCACTGTGATTTATCATCAGAGTAGGGGTTGATGGAAGACAGGTGTTTAATGGAGTTTTCGCTCAGATTCATCTCACAGTGGGTTCCTAAACTCACTGTGATTATTTCCCCAGTTCCAGAATCATTATTTGACAGAATCCCCACATTGGTTCCCTGATCTGTAGAATTAAGGCTATTGCAGGAAAGGCCAAGTGAAAGCCCTTAAACTGTCTTTACCTAGGAAAACTAAACCAAAAGAAGTATGACATTCCAGGTATTTCAGAGATTAATGTCACCATCAAGGACTTGAAGAATGCAAGGGTGATGATTCCTACCACATCCCCATTCAATTCACCTATCTGGACTGTCCAGAAGACAGATGGAACTTGGAGAATGACAGTGAGTTATCGTTAAGCTTGAACAGATGGTGACTTCAAATGTAGCTTCTATACTAGATGTAATTTCATTGCTTGAGCAAATTAATACATCTCTGGGAACTGGTATGCAACTACTGATCTGGCAAATGCCTTTTTTTCCATCTCTGTCAATAACACCCACTAGAAACCGTTTGCTTTCAGTTGGCAAGGCCAACAACATACCTTTGCTGCCCTACCTCAGGGATATATTGACTCTCCAGTTGTAAGTCATAATTTAGTTTGCTTGATCTTGATCACCTTTCCCTTCAATATGATTATCACTCTGGTCCAATACATTAATGCCATTATACTGATTGGACCTAGTAAGCAAGAAGTAACAATCTAGAGTTACTGACAAGACATCTGCGTGTCAGAGGGTGAGAAATAAATCTGACAAAAATTCAGGGGCTTTCTATTCCAATCTAATTTCTAGGGGTCCAATGATGTGGGTGATGATGTGAGTCATGTCAACATATCTCTGCTAAAGTGAAGGATAAGTTGTTGCAACTGGCCTTTCCTACAAATAAAAAATATGCACAATGCCTAACAGGTATCTTTGGACATTGGAGGCAACATAGTCCTCATTGGGTGTGTTACCCTGGTCCATTTAGCCAAAATGTTGCTACTTTTGAGTGGTGCCCAGAATAAGAGAAAGCTCTGCAACTGTGTACGCTGCTCTGCTACTTGAGCCATATAAGCCAGCAGGTCCAATGGTGTCAGTGGCCGATCAGGATGCTGTCTGGAATCTTTGGCAGAAGCCTCTTGAAGAATCAAAGCATAGCCTTTAAGGATTTGGGGGCAAAGTCGTGACATCCACTGTAGATAACTATTCTCCTTTTAAGAAACAGCTGGTAGTCTGCTACTGGGCCTTTGTAGAGACTGAATGCTTAATCATGGGCTAAGTGAACCAATGCCTATGGTCATCAACTCCTACTGCACTGCCTTTTATCTATCAGCATGAATTCCTCATGGAAAGTTCCTACCATCAACTGGCTTCCTACCCAAACTCAGGTCTGGTTTATAGGTAGTTCTGTAGGATATTCAAGTACCACTCAAAAGTGGACAGCTGAAACACTACAGCCCCTTTCTAAGGCATCCCTGAAGGACAGTGATGAAGGGAAATCCTCCCAATGAGCAGAACTGAGAGCTGTGCACCTGGCTTTTAGTTTGCTTGGAAAAAGATATGGCCAGACATGTGGTTATATATTGATTCATATTCTGTGGCCAATGGTTTGGCTGGATGGTCAGGGAACTTGGAATGAACATGATTGGAAAATTGGTGACAAGGAAATATGGAGAAGAGGTATGTGAACAGACATCTCTGAATGGGCAACAAATTTAAAGATATTTCTTTCCAAAGTGAATGTTCAATAAAATATTTTAAAAATTAACTGACTAGAGTGATCCATTCTGTAGACACTAGTCATTCTATTTCCCCAGCCACCCATTATAGCCAGTATTCACAGGTCTAGAAATTGTGAACAATGGGAGTGGCACCACTCACTATTGCCACTAGTCTATGAAAAAAAAATGTCCACTCTGACCATTCTTACTCAAAATAGTAGTGGAAGTCCTAGCCAGCACAAATAAGCAAAAAAGAAAATAAAAGACATATAGATTGGCAAGAAAGAAATAAAACTGTCCAATTTGTAAATGACAAAGAAAAGCCCAAGGAATCTACCAAAACAACTCATAGAACTAAGTGACATCAGCAAAGTCACAGGATATAATATCAACACACAAAACTTAGTTATATTTCCATAAACTATCAGTAAACATGTGGCAACTGAAATTAAAAACACAACACAATTTATAATCATTCTAAAGAATTAAAACTTAAGTATCCTATATAATAAAGAGGTGATATGCAAATTAACCCTCACACCCTCACAAGATGGCTGCCTATATATACTGCTTGTGTAAATATAAATTGGAACACCAAATTTTCACATTACAATGTAAGGTTGAAGATGCTCAAAATCTATCTATGTGGAAACCCAGGAAATCTATTTTTCTGAGTGTACTGGTCATTCCTGAAGCATACAAGCATGCAGTCAAACCTTCCAGAGGGTTGACTACAGCTGTCTCCAATTCCTCTCTTCCAATTCTCTACACAGATTCTCGAATATGCTTTCATTTTCAACAATTCACTGAAACAGCTTTTTGTGAAGATTACCAATGATGTCCACACTGTCAAATCCAAGAGTATACTAGTATTCTCAGTCCTCACCTAGCCTGACTCATCATCATGACTAATTAATGATTCCCATAATCTTCATTTAAGGTTCAGGACCTCTCTCTTGCTCCTGGTTCTCAGCCTATCTTGCTAGAGATTCATTTTCAGACTCTTTAGCAGGTTCCTCCTTATCTTCCTGATCCTAAGGTTGAGATGCCCCAGGGCTGAATCTTCAGATGTGTTCTCTTTTCTGGCTACACTGACATTCTTGGTGATGTCAATCATGATCATAACTTTAAATATTATCTCTACATTAATGATTCCCAAAACTATTATTCTAAACCACATGCTCCCCCATACTCCACACTCAACTTCTCCACCTTCATGTTTAAGGGGCATCTTAGTTTAATACATATAAAAGCTAACTCTTATTTCCCATTACAACCACTTCCACTGCAACCAGCTTTTTCCAATTTTCTTAATATAATTAATAGCACCTATCTTAAAGCTATTTAGGCCAAGAGCCTTCAAAGTTATCTTTGTTTTTTTACATCTCATGTCTAATCCAACAACAAATTCTGTCATGTTATCTCTTCCTTCAAAACATAACCAGAATCTGTCCATTCTTTATCATCCTAATCAAAGACTTCGCATTTGTGAGGAGAAAGCAATGGAAAGCCATTTGCCATTTTTGTAGATAAGAGCTAGTTACACCATCCCTTTGATAGATCATTTGCATTAAAAGCAGGGACAAGGTGAGTCAACTGGTTGCTTAATCTTATGTATGCTTTAGGATTTCATGAAAAGAGATAAAAGAAGGCAGTAAAAGAGGTTCTTGAAGTATCTTTATCATCCAGGCCAGCACTGCAGAGTAGGACAGCAGCTAGATATTCAGAGAAGTGGCCAAAGCCAAGACAGTCTGGTACATATTCAGCAGGGGCATCTCCTACATAGCATTTTGAAGACCACATAGACTCCATGCTGAATGGAGTAAAAAAGACTTTTACCTAGCCTGACTCATCATCATGACTAAATCAATGATTCCCATAATCTTCATTTAAGGTTCAGGACCTCTCTCTTGCTCCTGGTTCTCAGCCTGTCTTGCTAGAGATTCATTTTCAGACTCTTTAACAGGTCCCTCCCGCTAAAAGAGACTTTTATCAGCTGGCATAGTTGGCATCTCAACATTTAGAAAACCCAATATATATTTTTTCTGCTACCAAACAAAGTAACTGTGAAACCTTGCACAAGTTACTCAGATAATCTGATCGTGGGCAAGTCACTAAACAGTGAGACTGAAATAGATGAAGAAAACTTACAGGCCCATAATGAATACTTCTTTCAGAGGTAAAATTATTTTAGATAGCAGGTTTATTTTTTTTTTTAAGTCTAGAACTCAAAAATTCCAAAAAATGTCTAAGGCAGATTCCTTCTGAGGTGTTAACACGAAGGGCCTCTCATAATATATCCCTAGTGCCAATACCACAAAGATAAAATGCAGAATTAGGCAGATCACTATCCTAAATTAGTAGGACATTGAGAACAACAAAAATATGATAAGGTCACTACCTGTAGTTTAGTTTTTACCATAAATTTATATGGCCTTGAATAAGAAAAGCATTAAGAATTCTGGCTGTAAAATTACTTGATTCTATGACTTATTTGCTGAGTACAGACTATATCTCAGACACTGAGATAGTTGCTGTAGGGACACAAATAATTACAAATAGATTAAGTACTGTTTTTATTTTAGAACTGAAATAAACAGCAGGTCACCTAAATATTCCTATACCTTCATCAGGCACAATGAAAATATCCTAAAAAAGCAATTTAAGTATGTACCTTTCAGTGCTGTAGTCTTTTCTTTTTCATCTGGACCTCCCTGCTGGATTTGTGCCATGCTTATCCAAATTGGGCACAAAATTAAAGAGCTCAAGGAAATAGACATCAATCTTCAGAAGACAGTCTAGAATGAATGAAAGCAATAAATTAAGCTCTACTCAATCCTGCCTACTCCATGAGAACTTCCTTGATCCTCCCAGTCAAGATTAATCTATCCTAATATTTCACAGTGCTTTGTTGATGTCTATACTACAGTACTCATCAAAGGCTGCCTTGCACTGTAGTTATTTATATATTTGTCTAGGTCAGCTAAAAGATTACAAGCACCAGGACAGAGGCATCAAGTTTTTTCATCATTATTATCTATGATGTCACAAAACACAATACCTGATAGTACATACAGATACCTAATGTTGCTGAATTGAACTTAGCTAAACTTACTATTTAGTTTTTCTTTATCATCTGATTTAAAAATATCTCCAAGTAGTTTCAAAACTGTAACTCTTTTAAGATAATTTGTAAACATATGCTATCTATACGGTTAGAATGTCTTCTCCTGGAACATGCAGACAGTCAGAAGGAGAAAAATATATAAATACAAAAAGTAGTTATAATTTCAATCTAATGTAATTAAAAAACAACTCTAAAGGGAAAGAATAGCCCTTTTAAAAATGAAACTATGGAAACAACTAAAGTGTCCTGCGATAGAGGACTGGATAAAGAAGATGTGGTACATATATACATTGGAGTACTACTCAATCATAAGAAAAGACGAAATACTGCCATTTGCAACAATATGAATGGACCTTGAAAATATTAGGCTAGGCCAGTGGTTGGCAAACAGTGGCTCACAAGCCACATGCGTCTCTTTGGCCCCTTGAGTGTGGCTCTTCCACAAAATACCACGTGCGGGCACGCACATACAGTGCGATTGAAACTTCGTGGCCCATATGCAGAAGTCGGTATTTTGTAGAAGAGCCACACTCAAGGGGCCAAAGAGCCGCATGTGGCTCGTGAGCCACAGTTTGCCAACCACTGGCTAAGCAAAATAAGTCAGTCAGAAAAGGTTAAGTACCATATGATTTCACTCATATGTGGGATATAAAACTGAAACTCATAGACGGACAATAGAATGGTAGTTACCAGAGGGAAGGGGGGTAAGAGGGTAGGTATGAAAGAGAAAAGGAGACCAAATATATGGTGATGGAAGATGATTTGACTTTGGGTGGTGGGCACACAATGGAATATACAGATCATGTGTCACAGAAATGGACACTTGAAAACTATATAATCTTATTAAGCAATCAATTTGGTTAATCTTGTTACCCCAATAAATTTAATTTTTTAAAAATGAAACTGTTACATTCAATGTCTGGAAACCATAATCTACAAATGGCAGCCCAGTGAACAATAATAATATAAAATTATGATTTATCAAAGTCTAATTCTGCACTTAAACTATAAATAGATGGCTTTTCCATGAAGAGTATAAAACAACAACCCACTATTCCTAAAAGAAAAAACTGCAACACATACAATGGAAAAATTAAACTAATTTAGTCATTCCATAACTGTTAAAGAAATCATATAAAAACTACATTCACGACAATAAGACTGAATATTCCTCTGGTTGAGGAACCCAATTGATTTGCTACCACTAAGCAAACCCCCATTTCCATTCAAAGGTACATTTTATAATTACCTTTAAAAACTGAGTCATTTTCATAGTCAGCAGAGTGTAGCAATAACTAGAATGAAAGACTATTTTTGACTGAGAATGTTTTTTTACTTAATATGGAAGTATTTTTCTGCTGTGAATACTTAACTTAAAATTCTATAAGTTCTACGTGAATAAAATGTGTCTATATTTTCTTAAGGAACATATCTTAGTCTATACGATGGGAACTTTACAAAATATGAGGTTGCAAATGGTTAATCAAATAAGACATGGCCATGGCCCAAGTGGGACTTACTCTCTAGCTGTCAAATCAAACTGCCAAACAACCACAAGTAAAATATATAAGACTTGAACTTATAGTTAAACATTATTATAAAAAAGCAATATTGTAAGGGCTATTTATATCCTAGAGTTAGTCTTATCAGTTAAAAGTTTCACAAGTCTGTGTACATTTCACCAGTGACTCCTTATTATACAAATTAAAGAGAAATGTTCATAATGAGAGATTCTACATAGTGCTCTTTGCTAGCAATTCCATAACTAAATTAACTATCTACAAAGGACTTCTTGCATTTTTACTCTATCACTCTGCTAATTCAGTATTTCTTCTAAATATAAACTGTTCAGTTATTTTTCATTAGCCTCAACATGCCTGATTTCTAAACAGAACAAGTTATACAATTATTTCATTGTGACCATTTAAACAAAAGTGAAATTATAAAATATTTTTGGTGCTAGAGTCCTTTTCAAGATTCATATTTTAGAGTTCTGAGGCGCTATGGACATCATGGTGACTATAGTTAACAATACTGTATTATATACTTGAAAGAGAGTAGATCTTAGAAGTTTTCACCACACACAAAGGTAACTATGTTAGGTGAGGGATGTGTTAATTAACCTTATTGTGCTAATCATTTTGCAAATATAGTGCCATGAAATCAGCATATTGTGAATCTTAAACTTACACAATACCATATGTCGATTCTCTCTCAATAAGGCTTTTTAAAAGCTCTAAATACTCCGCAATGTTGACTAACACATTCCCCCTGTAGACTTTGATCTCCATGAGGTCAGGTCCCTAGCACAATGTCTGTCCCTAGCACAATGTCTGGCATATTTGGAGCTCAATGGATATTTGTAAAAGATAGAGGAGGGGAAAGATTCACATTTTAAAAAATAATTTTCAAGATTTCCAAGATTAAACATCAACTAACAATTATATCCTTATTCAATAGGAGAATAACTAAAAATACATGCTGCAACTCATTGAAGCGATGATACGTAAGTTAGGAGACTAATTACTACTTGAGACCCAAAACCTTATAGCAGCAGATGCAAAGCAGCTAAGTATGAAGCAAAAGCCACTTGTCTGTTGCTCTCGCGCGCTCTCGCTCTCTCTCTCTCTCTCTCTCTCTCTCTCTCTGTTTTCGATGTTTGCTCTCCTTTATTTGTTAGTTAAAAAATCTCATTTTTTACTGGACTAAGATTTAGAGGTAGAAGCTCTCAGAGAAGACAGTCTATGTCTCTTCGCAATCTGTCCTGGAGTTTTTCTTTGACCTCCTTCATTCTCTTACCCAAAAGTTTAGCATATTCTGCCGTCTCTTCCTTGTTTTTCTTAGTACGTTGTTTCTTCAGAGCAATACAACTGTATTTGTGTTGCAGAACACGTGGAGTAACAAGACTCTGAATCTTAGGTGCTTTCATCCTAAGTTTCTTGAGGCTTTCTCACAACATATTTGTGGACATCATCTTCTTTAGAGAGATTGAAAAGTTTGCGGATTCTGCTGGCTCTTTTGGGCCCCAGGCGACGAGGAACAATGAGACCAGGAATCTTTCTCCCCTGTTTTTACAATGACCAAGTTGAGAACACTGAGATTGGCATCCACAATGCAACCCTGAACAGATTTGCATCTTCTCTCTCCAGTTCTGCTTGGTCTGTAACAGGAGTGCCCCTTACTCAGCAGCAGGTAGACTCAGCCATGAGTCAAGACACCCTACTTCATGGGGAAATCTCGTTTGTCATTCCCACCACTGATTTGAACCACATAACCCTTTCAATTCTTCACCCAGAGAATCAGCTGCAACTTCTGTGGCCATACGCTTCACATAAAAGGTACAAAGTTTGCGTTCATTGCCCACTTCAACGAGTTTCTGGCAGCCAGGGGCTGGGATAGAGATGTTGGGCTTCATCCTGAAGCAGCCAACAGCCTCCGAGGCACCACGAAAAAGAAGAGCTCTGTTGCTCTCTTATTTACTGTTACATTTTTACCCTCTCCAGTTATTTTCCATGGCTGTGGCACAGCTGGTGAAATTAGATCAGGGACATTTAAAATCCTCAATTTCGTTTTCCTAATAAAAATTCAGAGCTATAACCTGCATGACCACAGATAAACACTACTGAAAATGCAGCCAGGAAGCTGTTTGATACATTTGATATGTATTAATATGTGCACTCGACATAGTTTATTTAGTATTATCTGATGGAGGTTAGGCTATAGGGAATAAAGTGGTGGAAGGTTTTTACTGATATGAACTGGGACACAGCTGACATGTTGTATACTTCATGATAACCACTGCTGTTTAAATATGGTCTCCTAGAAATGTTATAGTATAAACTAGATTCAAAACACCTCAGTTTGGGATTTCATTCTGTGAACTACACAAAGCAATTATCATATCTTCTTCCCTTCTATGATTCCAACAGAGAATCCGAGTACATATAAATAAAGCTGTAAGTAACTTGTCATGTGTAATCTTTATCTAGCCAGTATTTCAAAACATGAAACAGTAGAATATTTCTTATTGCCCTGTTTGCTCAAAATATGGTCTGAGCACTTATAAAATGTACAGAAAGATACACAGAAGCCTTAGTTTTAGGTCTGTTTGCTTTTAGGCAAATATAAATGGAACTAGATATAGATAATTTTTGCAAGAGAAGGCCTTTCCACCTCACCTTGTAAAAGCAATGATGAATGTGCAAAATATATCACAAGAGAAGTAAAACTGGGTTAATTCCTGGAACTCCTGGAGTTGGTTTGGTCCCAAAGAGTCTTTGTTCACTAAATCAGACTCTGGAAGTCCAGTTCACAATAGCCTACTTGCAATTAAAGTACAATATGTGAGTCGGTACTGGATTGTGAGGAACCAAAAGACTCATCCAAATATCCAGATTACTCAAAAGCTGCTCATCAGCAAAGGTTAGCTCAGAATACTCCCAGGATTAGTATTTATATTGTGTATATATTATTATAGCTTATAGTTCTGAGGCTCCAGTGCAAAAATATATGTTTTGGAGTGAGTGTATGTGTGTATGTGTGTGTGTGTGTGTGTGTGTGTGTGTGTGTGTACAGACATATGGACACTGGGGAAAAGGCTGGAGAATAAGGGAATCAGGCTAGAACAGACCTGGAAGGAAAAGGCCAGGGTAAAATGGGCTTTTGGTGCATAGAAAACAGTAGCTTCTATAGTGAATATAATCTATATTTAGATTGAGATTTGGCTCAGAATAGGAATACCTGGTTCCAATCCAAGCCTATCTAAAATAATTCCTTAGTTTCCCAAGCAATTTGATATAGTATGTTTGAAATGAAAGAAAAAGAAAAAGTGTTGTGTGTTTTTTTTAATTTCAATTTTACCATCTGGTAGGTGAATGACTTTGAGAAAGTCACAACTTCTAACCTAAGTAATGGGAACAACAACAAAACATACTTCCCTTTTATAGAGCGATTATGAAGATTACATGAAAGAATGTACATAAAAACATTGTGCAAACCATAAATTCCTTTACAAATATTTGTAATCCACATAAATCAAAACTAACTGGGCTCCAATTAATTTGTGCTCATCTCTAAGGACGTCCCAATCAGCCCAGTTTACAGGAGTGAGAGACTCTTAGTGTGCATCATTTGGATAAATTTAATGAACAAATAATAAAGTCCCATAATAAATGCCTGTTGAGTTGACAGGTTTCCAAGATTATATTGAAGATAAATGTAATTAAATTTAAATTAGTTACGATATAATTTGTTCAAATTCCTTTCCACTCATGAAATGTATGTCTGGAAAAGGTTCAACTATATGAGTTCCATCTTCATTTATATTAAAGTTATGTCCAAAGAACACTGTTCCCAACTATCTCCTAAACGCACATGTTGGCCACAAAGTCACCAAGTCCTTTCATACCCATTATCTTATTAGGTCATCAGCACAACTAAGAAGGGAAGGCACAGTTGGCATATCCTGGGCTTTGAGAAGCTAAGTAGCCTGGTTAAGGTAACCTAGATGGTAAGGGGTGGTTGGGATTCTAACTCTGGTCTTCTGACACTTTGTTCTGAGCTCCTTCTATACTACCATCCTGGTAGAGTCAAACTACTCAACTTCAACTAGAAAAACTAAAAATTCCAGTATTTTTATTTTCATTCTCATGTACTAATTTATATTATCAGTGAGTATTATAATGTGAAGTTTGAGCAAGTTGGAGGTAGCTAATTATATCAACTAAAATTCTCTTAGTCTACTTGGTTTGCTATTCAGAATTCAGATTAATAAAAATTACTACCCATCATTCCTCACAATACTTTGTAACCAAAGCATCTAAAAGAAAGAGTCAACAGTTAAGGAATATCAAATACAAAGATTTTAGAATATCTGCAAGACGATGCTAAAAGTGAAGTTAAGAAGTTAAAGAAAGCTAAGATAATTCTTAAGACAATTATCTGTTTTGGAATCCTTTCCCCCAAGAAAAAATAATTTAAGTAGTCATTTATGACATTTCCATAATATGGAACAGAAATAGCAGAGCAAAGGCTGAGGGAAAAATAATTCTCAAAAAGAAGATATACTCAAAATTTTAGAAAAACAGAATATGTCTAACACATAGTAGCTTCTTTTGTATGGGTCAAATATAAATGTCATATAAGCCACTTAGAACACTCTAATTCTATGGTAAACATAAACAATAAAACACAATTAATATTATTCTATACTAGAGGCCCAGCACACAAAATCATGCACGAGTAGGGTCCCTAGGCATAGTCTGCGATCAGGGCCATCTTCCGCCCGGCTCGCCAGTCCCCAGTCCTGCCCCACTGCCACCCACGGTTCCCCGTGGTTCCCCATTCGCCATGCTGTGATCAGAGCCTGTGGACCGGGAGGGGGGGTGGAGAGAGGGACAGAGAGGTGGTCAATGCACCTCATAGCAACTGGTCAAGTGGTCATTCCAATCATTATGGTCACTGGCCTTTTATTATATAGGATAATAAAAGCCTAATATGCTAAGTGTCCGGTCGTCTCGTCATCCATTCAACCAATCAAAGCATAATATGCTAATGATAAACTAAGGCCGCTCAACCACTCGCTATGACGTGCACTGACCACCAGGGGGCAGATGCTCCAACTGGTAGGTTAGCTTGCTGCTGGGGTTCAGTCAACTGGGATTGAGCAAGGCAGGCTGGATATGCCCTGGAGCCCTCCCACGGTTCTTCCTGGGCTGGCCAACCTCCCACGTCCCTCCCCAGTCCTGATCATGCACCGGTGGGGTCCCTCGGCCTGTCATGTGCCCTCTCACAATACAGAACCCCTCCAGGGATGCTGGAGAGCCAGTTTCAGCCTGATCCCGCAGGCCAGGCCAAAGGACCCCACCGGTGCACGAATTCATGCACTGGGCCTCTAATATATGTATATAACTCCAGGCCAAATTGAACAAGTAGAAACTAACTTCTTAAATTTCAAAGTATCCAATACCATAATATAGCATACCATAATATAGCAGTAATAACATATTCACAAAGCCTACAACCAATTTTCTCATTCCATATATATAGTTATTAGCAACTCTTCTAAGCTGTGTGAACTCAAGGTCTAACCTAGATTTTAAAATATGCAAGTGGGGCCCTAGCTGGTTTGGCTCAGTGGATACAGCGTCGGTCTGCGGACTCAAGGGTCCTCGGTTTAATTCCGGTCAAGGGCATATGCCCAGGTTGCGGGCTCGATCCCCAGTAGGGGGCATGCAGAAGGCAGCCAATCAATGATTCCCTCTCATCACTGATGTTTCTATCTCTCTCTTCCTCTCCCTTCCCCTCTGAAATCAATAAAAATATATTTTAAAAAAATAAAATAATAAATTAAAATACGCAAGTGGGAGACACAAAGTTGAGCTCTCCAGATGCCCCATCAAGAGGAACTTGCTCAGCTGCAGTGACTGCAGTCAGCAAACAGCCTCCAGCTGTTCACCACATCAGGGTCCACCTCAGATGCAGATTTGCCTCATTCACGGTCATGCCATTCCCAGGCTGACTCTCACTCACTGATTGAAGCAAGTGCCTTGTGAAGGCCCAGCCATTTCGCCTAATGCAGGACAACCCTGCAAGGCATCATTAGCTCCAGAGCTCACTGCCAACAGGTTGGCAGAGGTTTGTCAGGCCTGCAATAAGTTCAACTTTTCTCTCTGACCATCCTATTGTCCTCTTTCTTTTTCCCAAGTGTCCATCTCTAATAAACATCATCCACTCCAAATTTTGTCTCAGCAACTGCTTCTGAAAAATCTAAACTATGATTTTCTAAATGCTTTTTATTTCTGAAAGTTAAACAAAAATCCTTCTCATGTTAAGAGACAAAATGTCTCCAAAATAACTGACAACTTCACAATAAAAAGACAACCTAGTTTTAAAAATGGACAAAAGATATGGAAACACATTTCACCAAAGAAGATATGCAAATGTGCAAAGAGATACGTTCAATATCATTAGTTGCTAGGAAAATGCAAATCAAAGATGTTATCGTACCCTACAGCATAGCTATAAACGTGAAAGACAGTAACAAGTGTCGGTGAGAATATGGAGAAACTGGAAGCCTCATACATCGTTAGTGGGAATGTAAACTGGTGCAGCCAGTTTAGAAAACAGTTTGGCAGCTCCACAAAATGTTATACATAGATTTACCATGTGATCCAGTAATTCCACGTCTAGGTACATATACCAGCGAAATGAAAACACATGTCCACACCAAAACTTATAAGCAAATGATCATAATTGCTAGAAAATAGAATGGTTTCTTTCTGAAGTGATGAATCCAGTAATCCTAGAGATACATTTGCATTGTAGTGTCCCTCTCTGTATTAAATGGCACTCTCTCACCATCTCTTCTTCTCTATAGCTATAATGCTAAAGGTCAAGGCACAATCTGAAAAGGGAGGAGGCTTGACCATCTCTCTCACTCTTCTCTTTTCCTTCCATGAAATAGTTATGATAAGCTGTTTCAGGCAGACTCACTTAAAGAACTTCTCTCTTCAAATGTCCCTACCATCCCTCTCACCAGAGCTAGGCTGGCAACTACCGAGGCTTGTTCTACCTCGACATTAGGGGCAAACACATTATTTCCTGGGTATACAAGGTGAACATTATATGTAAAGTTTTGAAAATCAAAGAGTTCAACTCTAACCTGTTCTAGTTCTTTGCATTGAACTAGAACAGGTTAGAATTCTAGTTCAGGGGTTCTGTGTCAATGGTAATTTGCCTCCCTGGCCTGTCATTACCACTTATATAGTACATCTTCCAATAAAAATCTGGTCAGAAGCACTGATTCATTTGGTCACAATTTAGTTAATTCCTTGGCCACATTCCATCTAATAGTACCCACTTTTACCCAATTTTTTATAAGGGTTGAAATATGCAATAATTGCTTTATTATTATTATTTTGATTATTTCAACTGATCCCACACATTGTACTTATTAGTTCAAAGTGAGAAACTTACCATTTACTATAGAAAAAAAAAATGAAGAAAAACTTGGGCGTATAATCAAGCAATTTACTCTTAAGCCCAGAAAGTTATACTAGTAACACCAGCAATAAAGTTTAATGGCAAAGTTAAGCTTTATGAAGACCACAGTATATTGCACATAAGTCATTTAAGCTCCACTCATATCCGATGTTTACTGACAGTGCACTCATTGT
This sequence comes from Myotis myotis, assembly GCF_014108235.1. Taxonomy (NCBI): domain Eukaryota; kingdom Metazoa; phylum Chordata; class Mammalia; order Chiroptera; family Vespertilionidae; genus Myotis; species Myotis myotis. Next base: position 53,539,989 of record NW_023416357.1, read on the forward strand.
TTACTTAAGGGGAAAATCTCTGTGGAGCCTGACTTTACCTAAATATGTTAACAACTGAAAATGTTATTTAAGTGCCTTCAGAAAGAATTTCTTTTTGGTTTCTAGAATTTCCCAATTCTTCATGAAAAGATAGTGCTTTATAGAATTTCATGTTTGTACCATATTTCAACAATATCCACATCCTGGGAATAACAGGAGATGAACTCAGAAAGATTTGAGGAGGCTCTGTATTGCTGTGATAGTGCAATTATCTGATGTTAAAATGAGAGAATTAGGAATCTGAAACTTCAAGCAAACTGTTTAAGCTACCATATTAGTTACAGTGGTTATTTACTTTATTCAGAAAACAATACACACAATTCATACCTTACCTAAATTAACAAAAGATTTGAGACAGCAAAATCTCTTATTTCAAAAGCAAAGAGCTCTGAACCCTCCTGGCCCACAAAATAGTTTTTCACCATAGAAGACAACCATCACTTAGCCAAACGATTAATTACATGAAATTAACTCTGTGGCACTGCAACTGTCAGCACAAGGACACTTTGTGAAACATTAAGCCATTTATGTTACTAGATCTGTGCTTAAACACACTACGCCAAATAGCTCTCATTACTACTGTCTACATAAGCACACGGTGGTAGATTCCCTTCCTATGGCCATGAGTCAAGTATTTTACAACTAGACTTCACTTCAAACATTAAAGTCCCCAGAGAGACCCATCTGTTGAAAATAAACTCAGAAAGTAGTACATTACAAAATATTAAAATTTTTACAAATTAAATTAGCATAAAGGGAAAAAAAAAACACATAATAACGTCCATATCTGCAGGAAAAGTATTTGATAAAAAATGATACTCAACTTTGATACTCATTTTTGGAAAAGAAGTCATAGCTAACTAGGAATAAAAAGGAAAATCCTTAACATGATAGAGGATTAAAAAAAAAAAAATACAGTAAAACAACTCTTCTTGGTAATTTATTAAAAAGATTCTCTTTAAAATCAGGTACGATAAAAATGCCCATCGTTATCACTTTACTATTACCACTTCTAGTCAAAGTTGTTTTGGAGGTTAAAGCCAGTATAAGATACGGAAAAATAAATTAAAATGTATAAAAATTGAAAATAGGAGAACAAAGTTATTATTTGCAGATGATATGTCTATCTAAAACAATATTAACAACAAAACAAGAAAAATGAACAAACAAGATTTTCTAGAATCAAAGAAAAGTCTCTAACTACATTATTAGGAATAAAAAGAGAATTTAGTGTATTTATAATGAAGCGTTTTATAAATACCAACAACTATAAATCATAAAACAGGTTTTTAAAAGGACAATTTATAATAACAAAAAATAAAATTTACATAGTAAGAATAAGTCTAACAAAAAGATAAGTTAAACCTATAAGCAGAATATGATAAAATGTTACTCAAAGACATTAAAGATGCATAAATACATAAAGAGATATACCACATTCATGGATAGAAACATTCAATACTGTGAATATACCAATTTCCTCTAGTTGATAAAATGGAGTCAATGCAATTCCACTCAAACCCAACTTTTTTTTTTTCCACAAAAACTTGAAAAGCTATTTAAGAAAATGCTATGGAAGAAGAATGGCCAAGAATAGCTAAGACACTCCTAAAGAAAAATAATATGATAGGAAGACTTGCCAATAATTAAGACACTACGTCATTAGTATTGGAATAAACAAACTGATCAATAGAATAGAATGAAACTCCAAAACAAATCTACATAACAGATTAATATGACACAGACAACACTGACATATCACTGGGGGAAAAAAAAAGGACTTTTCAATTACTGGGACAACTGCTTAACTACATAGGAAAAAAATTAAATACCTACTAGTACCTCTCTCCATTATACTGACATTACATGGTGATAGCAGTGGATGGATTAAGGGCAAAAATGTGAAAATCACAACTTTTTAGGAGAAAATGTAGGAGACTACTGTTTTAATGTTGGGGCAGGGAATACAACTATAATGAGATATTACTTTACACTCACCAGACTAGACAAGATTAAAGAGCCTGACAATGCTAAAAATTAAGAAGAATGGAGTAGAATGGAGATTCTGATTCACATTGCTCATCAAAATATAAATTAGTACAACCACTTTGGAAAAATTGGCATGAGATCTCCAAGTTAAACATTTTTATAATCTTCAACCCAACAATCTCACATCTTGGTCCACTACCCGGTCTTGTACATATACATCTGGAGACAGATATGAAAATGTTCACATCATCAACAAGGCAGTTTATTTATTATTTATAGTTGCATAACAGGTTACCTCAAAATATATTTGCCAAAAACAATAAACATTTATAACCTCTCAGTTTCTGCGTATTAGAAATCTGGAAGCAGCTAAGTAGAGAGGTTCTGGCTCAGGTTCATGAGATTGTAGTCAAGAGATATTGGCAAGATCTACAATCATCTGAAGGCTTGATTGTAGCTACAGATGGCTCATTCATACAGATGAATTATTGGTAATATTGTTGCTAGAAGCCTCAGTACCTCCCACAGTGGTTTCTTCAAAGGTCTGCTTGAGTATCACCATGATATGGCTTCTGGCTTTCTCCAGATAGATAGAACCAGGAAAGCCACCAAAGTTTCATCATCACTTTCTCAATATTCTACTGACACAGAGAGCAACCCTACTCAATGTGGGAGGGGGTCTACATAAAGGCATAATATTAAGAAGCACAGATCATTGGGGGCCATCTTAGTATCTGGCTATTAAACCTAGAAGAGGTTGGTTTCTAAGTGTAGAAGGGTATATATATATACTATATTATATTAATAGAGATGAAAAGTAATAGCTGTGAAAAGGAATGAACCAGAACTGCACTAAAAAACATGGATGAGCCCTAACTGGTTTGGCTCAGTGGATGGAGCACTGGCCTGCGGACTGAAGGGTCCCAGGTTCAATTTTGGTTAAGGGCATGTACCTTGGTTTTGGGCACATCCCCAGTAGGGAGTATGCAGGAGGCAGCTGATCGATGTTTCTCTCTCATCGATGTCTCTAACTCTCTATACCTCTCCCTTCCTGTATGTAAAAAATCAATTTAAAAAAAAAAATGGATGAATTTTCCCAAAACAATACTGAATAAATAACCAAGTCTCAGAAGACAAAATAAAGTATAATACCACTTATATAGGGTTCAAAAACAAACTAAACTAAAACAATTTATTAGTATCACAATTTAGGTGATGAAATTATAAGAAAAATCAAGAGGGGAAAAAATTTCAGAACAGTGGTTACCTTTGGAAAGGTAGGAAGGCCATGAGATGGGGAGAAACACACAGGTCATTGCAAGTTATTGATAGTGTTTTGAGTCTTGGATGAAGTGGTGAATTTAGTTGTTTATTATATAACTACAGGCCCGGTGCACAAAAATTTGTGCCCTCGGGGGGGGGGGGGGGGTCCCTCAGCCCAGCCTGTGCCCTCTCGCAGTCTGGGACCCCTCGGGAGATAACGACCTGCTGGCTTAGGCCTGCTCCCGGGTGGCAGAGGGCAGGCCCAATCCCTAGGTGCAGGCCCTGGTCGGGCTCAGAGCAGGGCCGATTGGGGAGTTGGGGCGCCGCCCCGTCATGCACAGAGCAGGGCAGATTGAGAGGTTGTGATGCCACCCTCAGTCACGCTCAGGGTAGGGCCGATTGGGGGGTTGGGGCACTGTCCACTGTCACACTCAAGGCAGGGTCGATGGGGAGGTTGTGGCGCCACCCCCTGTCATGCACAGAGCAGGGCCAATCAGGGGGTTGGGGCGCTGCCCCCGTCACGCACAGAGCAGGGCCAATCAGGGGGTTGGGGCGCTGCCCCCGTCACACACAGAGTAGGGCCGAACAGGGGGTTGGGGCGCCGCCACTCTCACACTCAGGGCAGGGCCGATGGGGAGGTTATGGCTCTACCCCATCACACACAAAGCAGGGCCCGTGGGGGGGGGGGGGATTGTTGGGGAGCTCCCCCCTATCAGGCACAGAGCAGGGCTGCTCAGGGGGTTGGGGCCCCGCCCCGTCACACACAGAGCCGCAGGGCGATCAGGGGGTTTGGGCGCTGCCCCCTGTCACGCTGATCCCGGTGCCGGGAGGCATATTACCCTTTTACTATATAGGGTAGAGGCCTGGTGCATGGGTGGGCCCGGCTGGTTTTCCCTGAAGGGTGTCCTGGATCAGGGTGGGGGTCCCGACTGGGGTGCCTGGCCAGTCTGGGTGAGAGGCTGAGGGCTGTTTTCAGGCTGGGGGTGACTGAAGTTCCCAACCGCTCCTTTTTTCCTTTTCTTTTTTTTTATTCTGGGCCAGCTTTACCTTGAGGCTTGGCTCCAGCTCTTAGGCCTCCGCACGGCTGAAAGTAGGTTTCTGGCCTTTGCTTACAATGTTGCGAATCCACTGGCTGAAGTCCAGCGGTATTTGTTACAATGTTTCTTAAACTGCCGGCTCAGAGGCCTGCAGCCGCAGGCGGGGAACGTTGGTTTCCTCCAACGATCCTCAGTCACTGAGGCAAGCAAGCCTCATGTTAGTTTCAAGCTGCCTGGCTGCCGGCCGCCATCTTGGCTGACAGTTAATTTGCATATCTCGCTGATTAGCCAATGAAAAGGGTAGCGGTCGTACGCCAATTACCATGTTTCTCTTTTATTAGTGTAGACTAGAGGCCCAGTGCATGAAATTCGTGCACAGGTAGGGTCCCTAGCAGCTGCCAGCTGCTGGCCAGGGCCTTCATTTCGCACTGACCCCTGCCCTTCTCTGCCATTCATTTCACATTGCCCTCTGCCCTTCTCTGCCGCACCTACCTTGCCCTTCTCTGCCGCTCCTACCCTGCCCTTCTCTGCCACTCCTACCCTGCCCTTCTCTGCCACTCCTACCCTGCCCTTCTCTGCCACTCCTACCCCACCCTTCTCTGCCACTCCTACCCCACGCGTCTCTGCCGCTTCTATCCTGCCTGTCTCCACTACTTTGGCTCCATTGCTTGGCTTCCTTCTACGGTGTCTTCAGTCTTCGCTCTCAGCTGGTATATCAGTGATGGCAAACCTATGACACCCATGTCAGAGGTGACACGCGAACTCATTTTTTTGGTTAATTTTTCTTTGTTAAATGGCATTTAAATATATAAAATAAATATCAAAAATATAAATCTTTGTTTTACTATGGTTGCAAATATCAAAAAATTTCTATATGTGACACAGCACCAGAGCTAAGTTAGGGTTTTTCAAAATGCTGACACACCGAGCTCAAAAGGTTCGCCATCACTGTGGTATATGCAAATTAGCCACCATCTTTGTTGGCGGTTAATTTGCATATTGCTCTGATTAGCCAAAGGTGGGTGAAGTGAAGGTACAGTCAATCAGCATCTTGGTCTATTATTAGATAGGGCTAGAGGCCCGGTGCACAAAAATTTGTGCACTCGGGGGGGAGGCAGGGTCCCTCAGCCCGGCCTGTGCCCTCTCGCAATCTGGGACCCCTCAGGAGATAACGAGCTGCAGGCTTAGGCTCACTCCCAGGTGGCAGAGGGCAGGCCCAATCCCTAGGTGCAGCCCCTGGTCAGGCTCAGAGCAGGGCCGATTAGAGAGTTGGGGCGCCGCCCCCTGTCATGCACAGAGCAGAGCGGATCGGGAGGTTGCGATGCCACCCTCAGTCACGCTCAGTGTAGGGCCGATTGGGGGGTTGGGGCACCACCCCCTGTCACATTCAAGGCAGGGTCGATGGGGAGGTTGCGGCACCACCCCCCGTCACGCACAGAGCAGGGTCGATCAGGGGGTTGGGGAGCTCCCTCCTGTCACGCACAGAGCAGGGCCCATCAGGGGGTTGGGGAGTTACCCCCTGTCACGCAGAGCAGGGCCGATCAGGGGGTTGAGGAGCTCCCCCCGTCACTCACAGAGTAGGGCCAATAGGGGAATTGGAACACCGCCCCCTGTTACACACAGAGCAGGGCGGATCAGGGGGTTGGGGCACCGCACCCTGTCACACTCAGGGCAGGGCCGATGGGGATGTTAAGGCTCTGCCCCGTCACACACAGAGCAGGGCCCGAGAGGGGGGTAGGGGGGTTGGGTGCCGCACCCTGTCACACACAGAGCAGGGCCGATCAGGGGGTTGGGGCACCACACCCTGTCACACACAGAGCCGCAGGGCGATCAGGGGTTGGGAGCTCCCCCCTCTCAGACACAGACCAGGGCTGATCAAGGGGTTGGGGCGCCTTCCCATGTCACAAACAGAGCAGGGCGGATAGGGAGGTTGTGGCCCCGCCCCCTGTCACACACAGAGTGGCAGGGCAATCAGGGGGTTTGGGTGCTGCCCCCTGTCACGCTGATCCCGGTGCCGGGAGGCCTCGCGGCTCCGCTGATCCCGGTGCTGGGAGGCATATTACCCTTTTACTATATAGGATAGAGGCCTGGTGCATGGGTGGGGGCCGGCTGGTTTGCCCTGTAGGGTATCCTGGATCAGAGTGGGGGTCCCCAACGGGGTGCCTGGCCAGCCTGGATGAGGGGATGATGGCTGTTTGCAGCTGGTCACACACCCTTCAGGGTGGGGGTCCCCACTGGGGTGCCTGGCCAGTCTGGGTGAGGGGCTGAGGGCTGTTTTCAGGCTGGCGGGTGACTGAAGCTCCCAACCGCTCCTTTTTTTCTTTTTTTTTTATTCTGGGCCAGCTTTAGCTCTGAGGCTTGGCTCCAGCTCTGAGGCCTCGGCTGTTGAAAGCAGGTATCTGGTTTGTTTGGGTTCTATAATCAAAACACTGTTTCAACTCCAGCTCTGAGATCCCGGCTGGCTGACAGCAGGTTTCTGGGATTTTGTTTAGCTTCTATATTTGTAACAATGTTTCTTAAACTGCAAGCTCAGACGCCGGCAGTGGCAGGCGAGGAATGTTGGCTTCCTCCATCACTGAAGCAAGCGTCATGTTCGCTTCAAGCTGCCTGGCTGCCGGCCGCCATCTTGGCTGGCAGTTAATTTGCATATCGCCCTGATTAGCCAATGGGAAGCGTAGTGGAGGTACAGCTAATTACCATGTTTCTCTTTTATTAGATAGGATATGGTTTATAACTTGCATAGAATGGTGACTTTTGAACTGGTATATAATGCATATACAATCACACACAGGCTCTGGTTGCATAACATCTTTTTTTATCAACAATATTTTCTTAAATAATAAAGAAAACATTAAAAGAAAAAGAATATTATAACAATGTTTAGTATCACTGCTTTTTATAATTTTGGGGGGGGCTTTTTTCTCCAAACATAATGTTGAGAGTCCAGTTCCAGCTATTTAGTCAGAAATTTTGGGTGCTGATGATAAATAAGCCCTAGTGGAGGAAGAAAGTATAAAGGGGGAAAAAAAAAAAAGGCAGGGGGTGAGGGAGTAAGAGATCAACCGAAGGACTTGTATGCATGCATATGAGCATAACCAATGGACACAGATGCAGGGGAGAGTAAGTGCTGGGGGTGGGCAGCAGGGAGAGGTCAATGGGGGAGAAAAAGGAGTCTTATGTAATACTTTAAACAATAAAGAATTTAAATTTAACAAAGAAATTAAAGAAGTAAAGTAAACTAATAAAATACATCAGTTTTTATGTGAGCAAAATATTTCTGTAAATATTTTTTTTAAAGAATTAATGTTGAGTATATTTCAGAACAATTATATATCAGTAAAATATGGTATTGCTAAAACTCAATTGATTCCTTGCCTGTTTTGAAATGGAACTATTATTTTGAAAAAAAAAATTATTTCCTCAAAATCTTTTGTACCAGCTATTACAAAAGACAAACTGTAAATGTTTTTTAAAACTGGTATTAAAAAAAAAAATAATGCGCCCTAACCGGTTTGGCTCAGTGGATAGAGCGTCGGCCTACGGACTCAAGGGTCCCAGGTTCGATTCCAGTCTAGGGCATATACCTTGGTTGTGGGCACATACCCAGTAGGGAGTGTGCAGGAGGCAGCTGATCGATGTTTCTCTCTCATCGATGTTTCTAACTCTCTATCCCTCTCCCGTTCTCTCGGTAAAAAATCAATAAACTATATTAAAAAAAATAATAATAATGCAAAAATCCTAAACAAAATACTACCAAATCAAATACTACAGTACATCAGAAAAATAATATATCATGATTAAGTGGGGTTCATTCCAGGGGCACAAGGATGGTTCAACATACACAAATCAATCAATGTAATACACCATATTAACAAAAGAAAGGATAAAAATCATATGATCATATCAATAGATGCAGAAAAAGCATCTGATATAACATCCATTTATGATTAAAACACTCAATAAAATAGGAATAGAAAAGTACCTCAACATAATAAAGGCCATGCCATCTATATAATAAAAGCATAAGCGACCTTTACAATGGAACAACCAGAACGACCAGTCATTATGATGCGCACTGATCACCAGGGGGCAGATGCTCAACACAGGGAGCTGCGTTGAGCATCTGCCCCCTGGTGGTCAGTGCGCTCCTAGAGTGGGAGCGCTGCTCAGTCAGAAGCTGAGCTCACGGCTGGCAAGCTCAGCGACGGGAACCTCTCCTGCCTCTGCGACAGTGCTAAGGAGCAGCGAGCCGAGAGGTAAGGAGCCAGCAGGCGGGCGGTAAGGAGCAAGGTGTCCCGGACTGCGAGAGGGCACAGGCGGGGCTGAAGGACACTGCCCCCCCGCCCCGCTCCCGCCCCCGCCTCCTCCTCGAGTGCACCAATTTTGTGCACCGGGCCTCTAGTATATAATAAACCCACAGCCAATATTATACTCAATGGCAAAAAACTGAAAGCTTTTTCTCTAAAATTAGGAACAAGTTAAGGATGCCCACTCTCACCACTCTTGCTCAACATATTTGCAAAGACATATGCACCCCTGTGTTCATTTGAGGCAACATGGATGAACCTTGAGAATATCATCCTAAGTGAAATAAGTCAGTCAGAAAAAGCTCAGAACCATATGATTTCACTCATATGTGGGATATAAAACTGAAACTCATGGACTCTTAGCATATTAGGCTTTTATTATATAGGATATTTTAAAATACAACTACATACTTCTGAAAGTGTCAACTATCATTTATGTTTTTGTTCTTTGCTTCATACACTGCCGTTATTAAATATAACAAGTAAAATCTGCCTTTGAAGATATACAAGCAATTAAAATTTTTAAACGTTGGCATAACGAGCAGTTATAAGCAACTCGAAAATGACAGACAAGACCTTAGAATTCAATTCAGAAAATTCTACCCCCTTGGTTACTAGAGTATGAGCTCATCTAGTCACAAAAGAATATTTCCCACAGAGGATTATCTGCCAGTCTTTCAACATAACACAAAAATGGGAAAAAAATAACTTTCCTTGTTTTCCCAAAATAAGGTGAAAAAAGAAAATGCTGTAACAGCAGCCACTGGAGGGAGGACTTGTTGTTAAAATGAGAATAAAAAAAGCATAAAACATTTTATCTGGTGCTTTGTCTGAGCATAACATTTTGTTAAACTCATTTCTATTTGTTTAAATGACAAATGCTGAAAATACTGCTTTTTCTGCGTGTGTTAAACTTCCTTTTACTGAAAAACAGATGTTGATTCAACCATCCTTTATTGGTATACAAATTAGCAGTGAGAAAATGATAAAGCTGCCTGGACTAACATAGAATTAGCACCAATGCTTAGTCTAAATGTGTATACTTAAAGGCCTATGCTTTATTTTAAATAAATCTGTAGTTTGTTCATTTGAAATATTATCCACAAGTTTTGCCAAAAGACCTCAGGCACTACTTAATCCCTAAGTAACTACCTGAAATCTGACCATACATAAATTGGTGGAGCTTCTATAAACTTGTGGCATTGCTGGTAATGTGCTTGATGGGTTTTATTTAGTTTTTAATGACACTGTACTACAACCTCATGAGAGATCCTAAACCAGAACCACTCAGCTAAGCTGTTCCAAAATTTCTAACCCTAAGCGACTGTGTAAGATAATAAATATCTTTCATTTTAAGCTGCTAAGTTTTGGGGTACTTTGTTACACAGCAATAGACAATATATCTTTAAATCTGCAGTGAACTAGTGAGCATCACTTAAGCTCCCAGACTCATTCATTCTCATCATTATGGAAGTGTTTACTGATTTTCCAATTCAGCAATAATTTACTTTTTATGTGCAGAAGGAGCTTCCTTTGGATTTACCAAAACAGAAGTGCTTTCTTTTACTGTCTTTGGATTTAAAAAATAGTAGAAAATTACCTTCCATAACTCAATATTTTCAGTATTAAGGGTTGATCTCACTGAAAGACTTTGTTCATTGAGAGAGAGAAAAACAGACTGTACTTTTTAATTAGTACAGTCAAAAATACAAACACATGTTTGTTTGGATTAAAATAATTATACATTTTTTATTGAGAAAAATATTCAGAATAAACTAGTTTGAAATGGCTTGTTTTAAAATGATAAAACTGAAATGTCTACTTTCTTAAAAGTACTGTAGTATTCCTAATGCATATAAAATTTTCACCATCATAATCACTCACACGTTTTCAAAATAATGGAATATTATCTATGAGCAATAATGGTCTAATCACAATTACCTGTCAAATACATTAGCAAGCTGACTTATCATATTAGTCACCTAGAAAAATGTAAGAAAAGACCCTAAAAAAACCAGGATAAACATAAAAAAAATGCTTGATGCTGGAAGAAAGAAGTACAAAATGATCTCTAATAAACAACTTTGCTGGATCCGAAAACCAAACCTATAGACATCCTCTTTACAGTTCAGTAAAGACGCAACCTACAGAAAAGACCCTACCACCACCTTGACAACAGTGTAGGGAAGTCACCAGGGCACAATGAGACTTTAAAAATGTAATTTACAGCACAGACAAGGTAGATTCATAGAGGGTGTCTACACTGAATGCCATATACCCCAATCACTATATGTATCGGGAAAAATAAATATAATAGATGCAGTACAGCCACAGAAAGTAAAAAACAAACAGTATCCATGTTAAAGTTATATAATGCAAGAATAAAAAATAGAAACATCTATAGGCACCAGAAAGTTCATAGTAAATGCAAGCAGTTAGGCCCAGCTTAGACTGAATGAGTGTGAAGCAACAACTGGAAAACACGTGGCACACTTCAGAGGAATTGCTCTTTGCCTCACTGCTGCCACATAGATAGAAGGTCTAGAGTGCCGGAAGTTCATGTTTTTCAGGAAGAACCAAAAACCTAGATTTTCACACAAATTTTTACATAGTTGGAAACTAATTTTAAAACATTAAAGATTGTTCAAGTCCATTTAGCCTGGGGGGAGGGGGATCCCCCAATTTGCAAACTCTACTCTGTGCAGTATTATAGGGGACATAATTGTGTAGTATTCTCCTATACAGTTCAGCAACATCCAAGACAAAAAGAGATACACCAGTAATAAAAATAAGCCTGCAATGATTCCAGAATCTACACTAATAAAAGAGAAACATACAAATTGGTGTCACTCCGCTACACCCACCAGCCAATCAGAGCGACTATGCAAAGTAACCCAACAAAGATGGCCGTTAATTTGCATACACAGGCGCAGACTGAAGACTGAAGACTGAAGACTGAAGCCAAGCCTCGCTGCAGGTGCAGCAGAGAAGCCAAGCCTCGATGCGACCAGAGGGGAAAAGCCAAGCCTCGAGGCTTGACTTCTCCACTGCGGCCAGACCAAAGGCCTGGGTCCCGGGTGCCGGAGGAAAACTGGTGCCAGCACCCAGGGGAAGGAAGGCCTATTGCGCGAATCTTCGTGCAATGGGCTTCTAGTAATTATAATAATTCCTCAGGAAGTGGAATCAGGTCAAAAGTACTTTCCAAAACCAAGCCTACATGATTACTCCCATTTTTGTAATTGGCACAGGTTAATAAAAATTTTAAATATGGTAATATTTGCCCTGGCTGGTTGGCTCAGTTGGTTGGAGCATCATCCCATATACCAAAAGGTTGTGGATTCAACCCCCAGTCAGAAGGCAACACAGGGGAAGCAACCGAATGATCTTTCTCTCTCACATCAATGTTTCTCTTTCTCTCTCTCTTTCCCCTTCCTCTCTCTCTCTCTCTCTAAAAGAAAAATAATAATAATCAATAACACCAAATCCTCACATGAGGATATTTCCCTCTGCTCTCAGGTCTTTACCATCTATGTTTATATCCATGTGCCTGAAAGTTCATCACTGACAACTCATGATATATCTCCATATGTACATTTGGGTAATATGGTTACTGACATATCATTACTATGTAATACTAATTCTAATGTCAATGCTCGTAATTATATTCCTTGCAAACATATAACTCCAATTCTTGTTTTTGTGTTATTTTGCTCTACTCTACAGATTTTTTACATCTTATTGGTAAACTTCTAGTGTTATACCATTTCAATACCCATAAGTAAAAACTCAATGCTTATAATTCAAATATTATATTTAGTTCCTCTAAACTTGGAAGGTCCTACCTAGATTCCAACCTAGATTTATTTACTGAAAAATAGCCTACCAAAATCCTTCCATCATATCTAGGAAATAGTAGATACACACATAATTTGTGGATGAATACATATCTATTAATTTTATTTGTTCTTTAAATTCTCCTTTGCCATTTTTTTCAAATATATTTTTATTGATTTCAAAGAGAGGAAGAAAGAGGCAGAGAGAGATTGAAACATCAATGAGAATCAACAATCAGCTGTCTCCTGCATGCCTCCCCAATGAAGATCGAGCCCACAACATAGACACATGCCCTGATCGGGAATCGAACCTCGACCTCCAGTTCATAGGTCGATGCTTAACCACTGAGCCATGCAGGCTGGGCAAATTCTCCTTTGTTTTTTATATCTAACTAGTGGCCAGTACACGGATTCATGCACATTGAAAGGAAATTAATTAGAATATTTATTGCTGAGTAGTATCCAGTTGTATAGATGTATCATAGTTTGTTTATCACTCACCAGCTGAAGGACATATGTGTTGTTTCTAGTTTTTGTTGATTATGAAAAAAGCCATTATAAACAGTCATGTGTAGGTTTTTAAGTGAACATAAATTGTCCATTCACTTGGGTAAATACCTCAGAGTGAACTTGTTCAGTTGTATGGTAAATGTATGTTTAAGATGATAGAAACTGCCAAACTTTTCAATAGTGACTGAACCATTTTGCTTTCCCAATTTCATTCTCATTTTGCATTTTATTAAGCTGTAAGATACAGGCTCTTTATCAGATGGATGGACAGTTGGTCACAGATTCAGAATGTCAACAAAAACAAATTCTCAAAAAAAACAAAAAAACAAAAAAAAACAAATTCTCAATCGACAATGACAGCTCGAAACACACACGTGTGATTGGCGCCAGTGAGAGCTTTATATGTATCACACACGCGCAAGTCAACGTTTATTTTTAAATTGCCAGTGTGCATCATATATACCGGCCAGTCGGTCGGCCAGATGTACGATCGATCACTTAGACTTTTATATATATAGATTGAAACCACTCTATTCACTCTCCAAGTCTTAGGAATACCTAAATTGTAGCAGGTTAAGTTCCTAATAAACTCTGGGTAAATCCATTTTTTAATGTTATAAAAGACTTTTTTTTAATTGCCCAAGAGGTTTTTCCTTGTACAAAAACACCATTACTTTGCAAGTCATACAAAAATACAGTATTAAAAAAAAAAAAAAATCCCAGCTGGTGTGGGTCAGGCAATGGTTGAGCATCGACCCGTAAACAAGGAGGTCAAAGTTCGATTCCCATGTCAGGGCAAATGCACAGTTTTGTGTTCGATCCTCAGTGGAGGGGCATGCAGGAGGCAGCTGATCAGTGATTCTCTCTCATCATTGATGATTCTGTCTCTCCTCTCTCTTCCTCTCTGTAATCAATAAAAATATATTTTTTTAAAAAGACTGCTCCCAGTATAATAACCAGTAGCAGCTTATAAAACACAAGCTATCCAGGTGAGACATCAGTAACCTACTTCCCACCAGTTCTCCTAAGACAGTCCCAGAAAAATAATCTTTAAACGAAATCTGCAACAAATCTTGTTAGAAGGTAAATTTCTTCAATTAAACTATTTCAAACTATAGAAAAAAATTAAATTGGATCTTTTTCAAGCATAACACAATGTATTATTTCCTATCATCTTTCATTCCATTTTCCTTCTTTCTTTTCTTCTACTTTCATGCACTTTCTTTTTTTCCTCAGTCACTTTGGATGGTATAGAAACCAAAATTCTTCACTAATTTCTTCTTTCTGACCACTTTCTTCTTCCAAGTTTTTGAACAATCTCAGATTGTTCAAACTGGGTCTATGGGAAACTAAGTTCAAACTCTAAACATTCCTCTACTAGAGCACAAGCAATCCAATCAATGATTAAGAAAAAAAGATCAGCCATTAGTCTGCTCAGGCTGTCATAACAAGATACCAGAAACTAGAAGGATTAAACAGAAATTTATTTTCTCAGAGTTCTGGAAGCTGTAAATCCCAGGGCAATATCGAGCAGGGCTGGTTCATGGTGAGAACTCTACCTATTCCTGGCTTTAGACAGCCATCTTATTGCTATGTCCTCACTGGGTGGAGAAAGCAATCCAGGGAGCTCTCTGGTGTCTCTTCTTATGAGGACACATACTAACAGATCACGGTTCCACACTATGACTTCACTTAACCTTACATATTGTCCTTGGGATTTGGGCTTCAACATATGCATTTGGATGGCAGTGGGGAGTAAAATTCAGTCCACAGCAATTAGAAAGAAATGTATCAGAGGATTTTATCATGTACAGAGACATCTATGTGATAATATTCTTGATACTTTCCCAAATACCCTCTAACCTTAGAAAATAGGTTACTTCAACATCATGAGCTCATTTGGCTCTGCTTTAAAATTCTAAGGCCATTTTTGTCCTTAATCAGAGAAAGGAAGGAGCAGAGAAAGGAGATGTGGAAGTTCGTGGACAACTACAGAGTTAGAGGGCACAGTCCACACAAGAGACTACCCCCACTTCTAACACCAATTGCAAGTTCAGAGGCTTCCTAAAGTCCCCTAAGGTTCCAAAATCCCCTAGAATTATTATCAGATAATAAATTATTACTTTATTATTAAAGAATCAATGAACTCACTGAAAACTGTTATACTCATGGTTATGGTTTATTACAGGGAAAGGATAACGATTTACTCTGGGGAAGAGAAGCACATAGGACAGAGCTCAGGAGAGCACCAAACATGGAGTTTCTGATGTCCTCTCCCTGTAGACTCACGGACATGCTACTCTGCCCATATCTACCAGTATGTCTGACAATGTACATGGAGTATTACTGCCAACCAGAAAAGCTAACGGGAGACATGGTGTTCAGAGTTTTAGTGGGGCTCCATGGAGGCATGATTGGCTATATGGTTGATCTACGTTTCCAGGTCCACTGATACCATGTGACCCAAAGCCCCCACCCTAAGTCATGTAGTTAGTATTTCTGGCATAGGCAGTCTCCATCCTAAGACTGCAGGAGAATGACTCATCCCACCCTAAATCACACAGTTGTACAACGTGACCCAAGACCCCCAGGCAAACAAAGATACTAGAGTTTACCAGCCAAGAGGCTGAGGACAAAGGCCAGACCTCTTTTTGAGCAAGGGTAAATTCTTTACTACATAAGAGACAAGAAAAAACAACCAGGATTTTCTAATGCCTTAGAAGGCAAGTCTCTACTCCTCAGCAAACTATACAAGCCTTCTCTCCTCTTGAGTCCCGCACCTTCAGTGATTTGGCTTCTATCTCTTCCTTCCATCTCTCATGACAACAAACTTTCTTCCTCTAGTAATTGCAAATTCCTTTTTGTTTTAACAAACATCAGACTGCTGAGAGGTATTTCTTTGTGTGTGTGTGTGCGCGCGCGTGCGCACCATTCCTGGAAGTGCTGTAGGCAGTTAGACAGACACAGCAGAACAAGACCACAGGTCAGGTACAGAAGGTCACCAGGGTGAAAAGCCCCAGGTGCCTAACAACGGACAATCAACTGTAGGGCTGGACCTAACTCCCAGGGTGACTCTTCCTCCTCTAGCATATCACTGGTCATGCAGTTTGGACTCCATAACCTTTCCTCCCTAGAAATAACATCTATGTCTCAGTTGTATTTCAGCTCCAGGCCCAGAGAAGCAACAAACCAACCACTGCTGACGTCAGGACCAGCTGCATTGAATAAAGCTCTGGTGCCGGCCAATCAATCAATGGAGACCACAACCCTGAAAGGACACACCTGGAAAACTGCTGAATATTCTATGAAGATCTTTCCCTGGGACCTTCCCTAAAATCTCACCCTTAAAACCCTTAGGACGAAGGTCCCAGTGCACTCTCCCTCTAGGGAGCATGCCCCTGTCTTTCCCTTCCTTCTCCCTCTCCCCCAAGCACTTTATCATTAGCTTCCCCACTCCCTAGCTCTAAGGGCCCTTCCTTTATCTCTATAACTTGTTTCCTAAGCCCATTTCCTCTAGGAATTACTTTTTCTACCTCTGTAATTTACCCAATAAATTTTCTCTTACAGTTGGGTCTTGTTCTGAATTCTTTACTAGCCAGAACCCAAGTACTGAGGTCACTGAAACAAGGTTTGGTCGGACCCCTCTGGTCAGACACCTGGTCGATGTGTGGAGTGGATGAAACAAGCTCCTACCATCTCCTAACACCAAAAATCCATTTAATATACTGTCTTCGGATAGAGGGTGTATCTAATATTAAACTGGTAAGAATAGATACTACACTTGATCTTAGCCAAAAGGCTGAGGAGCAATAACTAACTGATCCTTAAGTTCTCAATTTAAGCATTATTTTCTCGAGAAAGCCTTTATATAACCCCAAGCAAGACATTGTGACTCTCCCAACATACTTCTATCATAATACAAAATGTTTTGTTAAAGTCTTACCTTTATAGCAGACATGCCAACCAGCATGCAAGATCTCAAGTGTGTCTTATGATTAGGTATCCATCTTTTACTGATTCTAGTTAACTGAGACCCTAACTAACTCTTGCTCTGTTTTCCTTCCCTCATACTTCAGTTTAGAGCTTGGGCCTTTGCCTGTTTATCCCCCCTCCTCCCTACCTCTTTTGAGACCAGAGTCCTATCCCTGTTGAGCTAATCCCTACTGACAGACTATCTTTCTTTGCCACCTGAACTTGCCCAATGTTCTTCACTGATCCTTCCGGACCCACCCCCCAACCAATTCCTGGATATGACCACGTAAGATAAGTACTCCAACTACATCAGAGGGGGTTAAGTCAAATGGATCAAGATGATTAATTTCCAAAATTCTAGAGTAAGAACCAGAATCATTTATATAGTATAGACAAAAACAATGATATGCAGAAGACTAGGGTAATTCAAATCAAATGAGCATCTCACCCATCAATTAATCAAATTTTTCACATTTTTTAAATGCCCCACCTTGAAATATAATCTTGCTCACAATGTTAGTTTGTTCCATGTTCTAAACAAGGCACAGAAAACTAAGCTATGCTTTGTACATTAAAAGGGTATCACTCACACTCCTTCATTACCTCGATATTAATTCTGAATTGTTTTTTAAATACTAGTAGAGGTAGTATATCTGTTGAACCACATATAGTATCTTTCCAGCTGCTTTCTTATATCAAATCATATATGAAAGCAGCACAGCACTGCTGTCTGTAACCTTGTTTGACTTAGCTGTGAAATTTTGAGCAAGTCAGTCATCTGACACCTCATCTGTAGCAAATTAATCAATTTTAATTTGCAAAAGAATGATAAGCAAAATTATGGTTCAATTTTTCATTCATTAAATTCAAGCACAATAATCAATTTAAATGAGCTTCATAGCTAAAATAGCCCAAGAATGTTTAATAGACGATGATAGTATACAAAACATTCAATTATTAAAAAAAAAAAAAAGATGTGTCACCTTTAACTAATGGGCCATTAGCCATTAAAAAATCCCTTTCTTTCTTAAACAGATAATCTAAAATGTTTTTTCAAAATGCTGGACAATGTTGAATTACGTTACTCATTGAATTACTCAATTAAGACTCATTATTTTAGGGATAGAAATTATGTGACACCTGGTCTGAAAAACTTATAGTGGGACTATACAGACTGCACACCTCCCAAAAACTGACTGTTGAACCAAATGGACTGATGTACATTACTCGATGTACAATCGGTCTTACTGAATTACTCAAGGTCAAGTGACTGACTTCAGAACCACAGGCTGAGATGTAGCTGGGATTTTCACTCCCTCACCCTATCCCACAATCCATTACAATCTGTGGAGCCACATTACTTTCTGTCACTGTGTTGCTGGGTCCTCTCACCTTTACTGTCAGTTCTGCTGCTTACCATCCATTACTATTACTTATCTCTGGCTCTCTCCATCAGCCACATCCAAATGCTATACTGCTATCCAACATTTCTTTTCTCTGTTTCTTCATCATTTTTGTCTCTTCTGTTTCCTGCTCTTCTCAGCTACTAGACAAAAGAGAGCTACTTCACAGGCACAGTAAGCCAATCAATACACTCCTTTCCTTCTAATGAAAAAGAAAAAAATCAAATTATGTCAGAACAATCTCTGACTTTTCTGAAGCATTTCCATCACAATCTGATACTCAAAGGTTCATTCATTTTTACAAAAGATGTGGTAGTTTCTTTTATTTCTAAGTTTGAAGTTACTGCAGATACCTTTTCTAGACACTGAAGCTTTTACATGATAGTATTTTAGGGTTAAAAAAAAGCAACAAAAGAGCAACAGAAGACATAGTGGCTGCTTTTTTAACTCTTAAAAGATTTATCAAAAAAAAATCTCCAAGAATTTCTATGAAAATCAGATCTTAAAACAAATAGATAGTACTCCAAATGGATGAAAATAGATAGATATATATATATATATATATCCCCCAAAGCATATAAAAAGATCCTTAACATCACCAATCATTAGGAAAATGCAAATCAAGAGCACAGGAGATACAACTTCATACCCATTAGGCTGGTTATTACCAAAAAACAGAAATTCTATTTGGAGAGGATGTGAAGTGTTGTTGAGAAGGGGAGAAATGGAAACCTCTGTGTTTTGCTGGAGGAAATATATAATAATCTAGCCACTGTGGATAATAGTATGGCAATTCCTAAAGAATTAAACATAGAAGTACCATATGATCGAGTAATTCCACTTCTGGGAATATACCTAAAATAAATGAAAGTAGATTGGCACAGCCATGATCACAGCAGCATCATTCATAGTAACCAAAGGTGTGAGCAACACAAGTAACCACAAACAAATGAAGGGATAAACAAAATGTGGAATATACATACAATGGAATATTATTCAGCCTAAGGATATTTTAACGCATACTACAACATGGATAAACCTCAAAGGCACTGTGCTAAGTAAAATAACTCAGTTACAAAAGGGCAAATCTTGTATGATTCCACATATATGAGGCACCTAGAGTACAGACAAAATTCGCAGAAACAAAAGTAGATTGGGGATTGCTAGGGTTGAGGGAAGGGCGGCAATGGGAGTTAATGTTTAAAGGGTACCGATTTTTAGTTGAGGAAGATGAAAAGTTCTGAAGATGGATGATAATGATGGTTGTATATCAGTGTGAATGTACTTAATGCCATTGAAATATACAGTCAAAAATAGTTACAATAGCAAAAGTTATGTATACTTTACCACAATAAAAAAAATGAATAAAGTTGAAATAGAGCAGGGAAGTACTTGCTACTTAGTTACCCATGGCTATTATGCAAACCCAATCTGACTTTAAAACAGCACAAGTTATGTACAATGAGTAAATGGTTCTTGACTTTGTTGGTGCTGTTGGAAACATCTCTACATAACTAAGAATGTCAGATTCTCCTCATCGAGGTCAGCTTGGGAAAGCTGAGAAAAATAGGCTGTCCATAAATAAGATTGCTCATGCACACACCAAACCACTAAATAAATATTTGTTCACAAGATTTTTGCACCTTAATGCCTCCATTCCTACATCCTTGCTACTCCAAGATAGACCAAACGTTCTCTTGCCTCCAAGCCTTCTGTTAGCCTAAAACAGTGGTCGGCAAACCGCAGCTCGCGAGCCACGTGTGGCTCTTTGGTCCCTTGAGTGTGTCTCTTCCACAAAATACCACGTGCGGGCACGCACTTGCGATTGAAACTTCGTGGCCCATGCGCAGAAGTCGGTTTTCGGAAAGGAGATAGAAGAAACAAGTATATAAGATGAGTGTGGATGGGACAGTTGGAAGGGGTCAACCTCAGCGAACGTACCTCAATCAGATTGAGGGCGTTTTTAGCAAAGGCCAGCTTAGGAGTACTCTAATTAAGTTAATAACAATGTACCTACCTATATAGTTTAAGTTTAAAAAATTTGGCTCTCAAAAGAAATTTCAATGGTTGTACTGTTGATATTTGGCTCTGTTGACTAATGAGTTCGCCGACCACTGGCCTAAAACAACTGTCCCCCACTCACTTCATTTAGATCTCTTCTCAAATAAATGTCCCCTTATCAGAGAGGCTGAGTTTGATCACCCTATCTAAAATATTCTCTCTCCCCTTACCGAGCTTTGTTTTTCTTCATAGCTCTTATCACTACTTGAGATATATATGCTTGTTAATTTTCTTTCTTCATCCACTACAGTAAAACCTCAATATAACGAAAGGACTAATTTGGGTGAGAGGGTGTCTGTTAAAGCCAAAAGTCCCTTATGTAATAAAGTAGTTTTTCCGAATGCATGTAATAAAAAATTGACCAACTAATTTACCTGTTTTTACTTATGTAGACACATTTGTGTGATTAAAATTAAGTAATGTATGAAAAGTTTAATTTCACAGAAAAGTTTTCTATATGTATTACTGTTATTTTAAATTTATACTGAATAGGTCTAGTAAATGCTTGCATTCACCAGTCACTGGGAGTAAACAAATACACTCGGTTGGGGTGTGGCTTAGCCCACGTGTTAAAACTGATTTAGGAAATCACACCACAGGACAACAGAACCAATTACTACACAGGATGCAGTGTGATCACGTGGTAATCATTTGCCAAATATTGTTTACGAGAGGTGATTATTAGATTTAACTATGTAGTCTATAGTTGTAGACATGTAATAGTTATTTGTCTGTGAAATTACTACAGTGTTTTTTTCCAACATATGGCCTATTCTGTTAAATTTGTTAAAAATAACGGTGATTAATAACAACAACAAAAAATAACCTATTACTTTCATTATAAGCAAATCTTGGCTAAAATCACTTTGAAATTAACAGCGTGTTAATTTTCACATAGGACATACGGAAATTTTGTCCGTTAAATCGAGGTCCACAAAATGGAGGATTTACTGTACAAAGTAACTTCAGAAGCATAAGGACTTTATTGGCCAGGACGGTATTCCCAGCACCTGGACCACTGCCTGGCACATTGAAGGTAGCCGATACATAGCTGTTAAATGAGTAGATGGATGTTCACAGCTTCGCAGGGCACATTCCCTCTTGGCCTCGGCACCATCTACCAGCCTTGCAGCAGCCACTGCCTCGGCGCCATCCAGAGCATCCATCCCTCTTCAGGCTTCACTGGTGAAGTGGTAGGAACACCTAGTCTCCCAGTCAGAAGCCGGGTACCAGCAGTGACAGTACCATCTTCATTAAGCTCTTCACACAGTGCTCTCTGACTCAGCTTCTAAGTACGCTAAATGAATACAGTACATCTAGCCCTCATAATGCTGGGTAAAGGACAAAAAATAAAGAATGTAGCTCTAACCCTGCTTTTAAGACAAAATGATACTGATGTACTGCACAGCAAACATCACATTGCACGTATTGTGATAAAAGTTACAAGGAACTTGGTAGTCTGAAAAACCACAAAATTTTCCCTTTACAAGTTTTCAGAGTATCGGAGTAAATGGACAAAATGCAACAAAGTAGGCTGTCAATAAATATAGTCAAAAAATTAGGTACCGAGTGACTTGGCCCAACAGACACACACTCTGGAGCACTAGCACGGACTGCTTCCTAAATACACCTAACGTTATGTCCAAGCCGGAAGTGTTCAGCTAAGTGAAATTCAGCCCCGTTCAATGTCCCACCAGCGTCCACGCGTGTGGCAACTTTGGAGAACATTTTATAACCGCGCTTCAACCTTCTGTCTGCGATACGTGACTCTCGGTAAAGTTTTGGCAGTTGATAATTCCTGTAGAAAAAAAATAATCTTGAACCAGAGAACCTCGGTATCTCCCCATCTGAGGAAGCCTGGGAGTACAGGTTACGCCCGGGGCTCCCAGCACCCCGCGTCCGGGTGTAAGGAGAGTCACTGAGGAACACACGGGCCCTGCCTGCCCCGCCAGGGAGGCGGGAGCTGCCCGTCAGCGCGCCAGGCCCTAGGACGGAGGTGTCCGCACAAAACGCGCCGCGCCGCTAGGGAACCTCCGGCCCGGGGCCAGCACCCCGCACCCGGGAAGGACCGAGCCAGCCCCCGACTCTGACGCCGGCCCTGGCCTGCCCGGGGCTCGCGTCCCCGCAGACGGAGGTCCTACCTGAGCTCTGCCCGCGGCTGCGGGGCTGCGGGGGGAGGCGGGAGGAGGCGTGGCCTTCCAGCGCGCCCCGGCGAACTCCCTCGTGCGGTCCGAGTGACTTTCTCTCTCGGGATCCGCGCCCCGAACAAGTTCAAGTTGCACTTCCGGGGTCCGCGAGAGGCTGGAGAGTCATCACGCACGCGACCGCGCCAAATCCGGAAATGGGCGGGGCG
This sequence comes from Myotis myotis, assembly GCF_014108235.1. NCBI lineage: Eukaryota > Metazoa > Chordata > Mammalia > Chiroptera > Vespertilionidae > Myotis > Myotis myotis. The sequence continues at coordinate 53,562,756 of NW_023416357.1, forward strand.
TGGTCGCCGGCCCGGTTCCTGTGGCGCTGGGTGGGCTGGGAGCGGGGCCTGGGGCGGCGCGAGCGGTCACGCTCCTCACCTGGCGGCTGTGCTCGCCCCGCGCTCACCTTTCCGAAGGGCGGGACGCCACTCCCTGGAGCCACCCCGGAGCCCGGTTCTTCCCGCGGCGTTTGAGTAACAATTCCTGAGTGTGCCTGCACTACTGCCCTCCGTGCCGCTGTGGTGTAGCCCCCTTTAGCGATCCATTCACCTCCGGAAGAGACCGGAGGTGATAGAGAAGATGAATGCACCTCTCAATTACCATTCAGATAAAGCTGGAAGTTAAGGGCGGGTGCCCCGAGCCTGCCCTTTTCCCTGTTTGCTGAACGCAGGCATAGCTTGGAGACATTGCAGGTTCTGTTCGAGACCACGGCAATGAAGTGTGTCCTCGTCTTTTTGTTGGCGGAGGTTCTTGTCTTCATTTTGCAAAAAAAATGTAAAATGGGGGTATGCCTAGATGGGAAACAGCGGTGGAAAGCTATAGCCACATTGCTATCCGGGTTTGCTCCTCAGCCCTTAGGGCAAAAATCCCTGAAAGTAAAACCCATGAAAATGCCCTAACTCAGTGGTTCTCAACCTTCCTAATGGCGTGACCCTTTAATACAGTTCCTCATGTTGTGGTGACCCCCAATTTCATTGTTACAAATTGAACATAATTAAAGCACAGTGATTAATCACAAAAACAATATGTAATTATATATGTGTTTTCCCATGGTCTTAGGCGACCCCTGTGAAAGGGTCGTTCGACCCCCAAAGGGTACGTGACCCACTGCCCTAACTGATCCACAGAATCAGTACAGAATACATGCTGTTAAGTGTAAATTTTAGATCTTTAATTCTTGTGCACTATTGAAGGTGAGGTCTTATAGCTAGTTTAAATGTTAATGAAAGGAGAGTTTGTGTGTAGATATCAGGGCGTTTAAACAATCCTGATAAATCCTTAGAGCAACTCAGTCTTCATCTTACTTGACCATTCAACAGCGTTTGACACAGTTAAGCACATCCTTGTTCTTGAAACATTTTTTTTTTCCATTTGACTCTTGTGAAATCACAGTGCTCTTTTGGTACTCCTTTGCTGGATTCTTCCTGATTTGTAAATGTTAGTGTGGCCCAGATCACTTCCCCTCTTTAGCCGACCTCCTTCCCCGGGTGATCTCATCCCTTCTCTTCATTGTCTTTCATATGGCATCACTATGCTGATGGCTTCTAAATATCCACAGCCAGCCCTGCCTTCATGGAGTTCTGTATTCATATATCTAACTTCTTGTTCAACATACCTACTAAGGTATTTATCATGCAATTAAAACTCCATATTTTCTACCTCCAAAACTTGTTCTGTTGCACATCTTCCCATCTCAGTAAATGGCACGTTGATTCTTACAATTGTTCAGGTCATCCTTTGATTTCTCTTTCTCTGATATTCCACATCCAATCTCTCAGAAAAATCTGTTGGCTCTCTTTTCAAAAGGCAGTCCTCACTGGATGCTGTAGTAGTCTCTCACTTATTCTACAGGCTACTATTCTTGCCTCCCTATAGTTTAGACTCCTACTGTCAGCTGTAGAAATCCTTTTAAAATGCACATCAGAATTTGTTCCTTTCCTCTTCAAAACCTTTAAGAGCTTCCTACTCAAAATAGAATAGGGAATTGTTTCCATAAATCTATAGCATCTGACCCCTGTCCACCCCATGCCTCCACTAAAGATGAGGGTGGTAAGAGATTTGGGGTAGAGGACGGGGAGCAGGAAAACTTGTCCAATAACCTTGGATTGAGGAAAACAGGAGTCCCAAAAGTGATTGACAATTCTCTTGAGTGGAAATATTTAAAGGCAAGACACTGACTAAGGGTACCTGTGATGATAGAGTAAAAAGATAAGAACAGTCAAGTTTTCCCAACATCATGTAGACATGTTAGCAAATGGTTGTATGTATTAGTTTTCTATGGCTTTCATGGGCAGTATAGTGAGTCCTCACTTAACATCCATTGATAGTTGTAGTTGGAAGCTACAACTTCAAGCAAAGCAAGGTATAATGATACGAATTTTACCATAGACTAGTTGATATAAATGAGATAAGTTCTTATAGTATACTTCTGATCACAAAAACATCACCAAACTTCTAAATAATGACGCAAACACTTCCTATAGTCCACATTGAAATAAATGTGAATGAGCTATGCATACATTTAAGAAAGACTAATAAAAACTAGTGAAATAATTATTTTCTAACCTGCTCAGTGTTGTGGGCAGCCAGAGCCTATCGCATCAGCTCAGGGAACACGGCAGGAACCAACCCTGGGCAGAACCGCAGTCTTTGCAGAGCTCACTCTGACTCACACTGGGATAATTTAGACTTGCCAATTAACTTACTGTGCACATCTGTGGGACAAAACCAGAGTACCTAGAGAACACCTGTGAAAGCATGGGGAAAATTAGCTAACTCCTCATAGACAGTGACCCCAGCCAGGAATCATTTTTCCCCCTCACCAATGTTATAATGAAATGATGTTGAATAAAACAATGTTATTCAAGGACCTTCTGTATCTCAAACTAGGTGGCTAAAACAACAGAAATTGTCTCAAATCTGGGAATTAGAAATCAAAATCAAATTAAGGTACAGGGTTGTTTCCTTCTAAGGACTGTGAGGAAGAACTTGTTCTGTGCCTCCCTTCTAGTTTCTAGTGGTTTGAAAGCAATCTTTCATGTCTCTTGACTTGTAGATGCATCACCCAAATGTCTGCCTTCATCTTCAGATGGCATTCTCCCTATGTTCTGGCTCTGTGTCCAAATTTCTCCTTTTTATAGAGATAACAATCATATTTGGGGGGGCACCCTTATGAGCTAATTTAACTAATTTTAACTTGATTAATGTTCTAATTATCAAATAAGGTTACATTCCTACATACTGGGATGAGGACTTCAATATAGCTTTTGGGAAGAGGGGCATAATTCAACCCATGACACTAGGGTAGAATTGTTTTGAAAGGAGAGAAGCAACTCCAGTAGAAAGAAGGGAGAAGCTTACCAACCAGAAGAACCAGGTTGTTTAAGCCACCAGAAGATGGGCCACATGGAAATTTTTAGGTGCTCAGTGGAGCATGCATCTCATGGATCAGGGAATGGCAATATTGAAGTTCCTGGATTTGGGTTTACCTCCAAAAATGTATCAAAGGACAGAAAGCACCAGCATTTGGACATTTGCTACAGAAGGGACAACGACCTCAATTTACAAAAGCCTTTTCTTCGCACACCTAAACTGACCCCGAAGGAGCTCAAAGTAAAACTAGTGTGGGACATAGACAAGTAAAAGGTGGAGGAAATAGGACAAAATAGATCATACCCTCTTCCTTTCAACCATATTTGTGGATGACTCAGGCCTAGAAGATGTTTTAAAGTGATTTAGAGGTTTCCAGTTCAATATGTAAAGAGTTTAGAACTTGAAAATCAGTCACTCCCATTCTGACAATAAGAAAAAGCCATACAAACAGAAAGTCAACAACTCTTCTTAGATCTGTCTGAGAATTGTCACAGGGCAAACTGCTGTCCCCCCAAACTGTAGAGACAGGTGGATAAAGAGAAGCACAGCTTACTGGGAGCAGAAGCCAGCAGTGGGAGCCAGTATGGGTAGGAACACTTTAAAACTGTGATTAATGAATTGTTGGGCTAGAATCTCAGTGATGGTGAACCTTTTGAGCTCGGCATATCAGCATTTTGAAAAACCCTAACTTAATTCTGGTGCCGTGTCACATATAGAAATTTTTTGATATTTGCAACCATAGTAAAACAAAGACTTATATTTTTGATATTTATTTTATATATTTAAATGCCATTTAAGAAAGAAAAATCAACCCAAAAAATGAGTTAGCGTGTCACTTCTGACACGTGTGTCATAGGGATAGATTGAGAGTTAAAAACTCCAAGTAATCACAGTTGTGTGAGGGAAGGTGGAGAGTGGCACCCACACTTCAGTAAGTTTTGCCTCCAGGAGATCTGCCAGGTTCTTACAATGAAGATAGCAAAATCTTCTGACAGTGGGAGAGGAAAAGTGATCTTTATGAAATATTCCCAGAGCTCTCTGTTTTCCATAACAACGCCTGCCTTATAAGGGAAACTAATTTACCAGAGCCTACCCAACTGGGGATTTACCAATCTAGAAAATGGATATACTCAACATCAGCCTTTTCTAGCCTTCCAAGTAAAGGAAAAATAGACAACATTCATGAACAGAAGGGTACTGTAAACAGAGCGATGAAAACACTAAGAAAGAATCAAAAGGAAATATTAGAAATCAAAAACACTATAACAGAAATGAAAGGTATAAGTGACTGAATACAAACAAGTAAAGAATCTAGGTTGAGGATATGTCAATAGAAACTTCCAACACTTAAATGCAAAGAGAAGAAAAGAATGAAAGAGATGGAATAGACTATCCAAGAACTGTGGGAAAATTAAACAAGGCGTAATATATGCTTAATGGGAATAACAGAAGAAGAAGAAAGAGAGAAAGGAACAAAAGGACTATTTGAAATAACAATGACTGAGAATGTTTCCAAAATTAATGACCCACAAACCCACAGATCCAGGAAACTCAGAGAATTTCAAAAATGATAAATACTAAAAACAAACTAACAAAAAACCTGTACCTGGGCATATATATTCAAAGAGCAGAAAGTCAATGACAGAGAAAATCTTGAAAGAAGCCAAAGGTCAAACAAACAAACAAAAAAACCCAGCCTTGCCTAGAAAGAAAAGGATAAGAATTACATTGGACTCCTTTTGAGAAACTATACAAGAAGAGAGTAGAATGAGATATTTAGAGTGTTGGAAAAAAACAACAACCAAGAATTCTGTATACAGTGAAATTATTCTTCAAAAGTAGGAAAGAAATAATAGCTCTCCACAAGAAAAAATTGAGGAAAATTGTTACCAGTAGACCAGCTGGTGAAATAAAATCTTTTATTTTCCTTAATTTTATTGATCTAACAGATAACACTGTTTAAAATAATATCAACATTGTTTCCTGTGATGATAGCTAATGGATAAGTAAAATGACTGACAGCAATGTTATAAGAGACATGAAATGATGTTATTTAAAAGTAGACTTAAATAAGTTGTAAATATATTTTGCAAACTCTAGAGCAAACACTTTTAAAAGTTTTTAAAAAGTCTAATTAATATGCTAAGAGAGGAGAGAAACTAAAATCATATACAATATTCAATTAAAATCAGAGAAGTCAGGAAAAAGTGGAAGACAAAGAAAAGAAAGAAAGAAAAAGGAAAATGGATAGAAAATATTTGAAATGATTTAGATCATATTGGACTTTTAAATAAGATAAAATTTGAGACATTCCAAAATATCCTAATATGACCAGAAAAGCCATAATGCCTCTTTGTCGTATAAACCAGGGATAGAGGAAAAGATCTGACAAAGCAGGTTTGAATTATAGTTAGTAGAAGAAAAATTGGGTTTTCTGCTTGTTACCCATCCCCCTGCCAAGTGCTGCATATTCAATATGCCTTTTTTAGAGGCATAGTTATATCTAAATACCTATAAATTAGAGAAACTTCAATGTTTAATACATTATATCAAATAATTATATAAAGATTATCTTTTCAAGGTTGTAATGGTACTTCCTCTTTGGAATATTAGGACTGTATAATTTTTCAATCCCTATTGGTACTTTTCCTCTCTTATATTCCCTTCCCTTTTATATCTCAAACATGAGCTCTATTCCTGGTTTTCCACAATTATTTCTGTAAGCACAAACTTTACTCTTACTCTTCTTTGTTCTAATCCTTTTATACACTGATGTCTCTATTGTTGGCAATCTGATTATTCCCATATATCTTCAGAAACATACTCTATCTCCCAATATTTACTGAAATCTGATATATTGGATGTTAAATATGGTTAATGCGTTTTTAAGATGCATTCCCACATCCTTATAAGGAGCCTTCTCTCTCTCTCTCTCTCTCTCTCTCTCTCTCTCTCTCTCTCTCTCTCTCTCTCTCTCTTCTCACACACACTCATTCTACATTGCTTTGATAAATCTTAGCAGTGAGAGTACAACTATGTGATTAGTCCTGTGAGAGATCTAGCTAATCTCTGAATGGAGAGGTGGTCTTGAAGACTCCCCCAACACAATTACACATTCTCAAAAGAAAATGCAAGCAATGAAGACTGATCCCAAGATACCTCACTGCCAGAATCATCAGATCGGACTTTAAAGAGCTATTATAACTATGCTCAATGACCTAAAGGAAAGGACACTCATACTGAGTGAAAATCCAGGAAATTTCAGCAAACATAAAAACTATGCTAGAGAACCAAATGGAAATTATATTACCAAAGAAATAGAATATCTGAAAAATTTAAAATCTACTGGATGGGCGGAATGGAGATTGTGAACTTGGAGAAAGATAAATACAAAAATATCATAAATATGCACAATAGAGCCAAGCTGCTTAGAGCCAATAATAAAGAGAAAATCTTGAAAGCAGCAAGAATAAAATAACATGTTAATATAGGGGAACAATGATCCAGATGTTCCATTGTTTCCTCATCAGAAACCAGGGGCTGGGAAAGAGTGGATCATCTTTAAAGAGCTAAAAGAAAAAGTCCATCAATACAGAATTTTGTATCTAGTGAAGTATCCTTCAAGAATAGTGAAATACACATTTTCATGTAAAAGAGAAATAACAGAATCCATCACTGTACTACAAGAAAGGTTAATGGAAGTGCACTAAAGGCAGATGTAAATTTAGATCTTCGGTGAGAAGGAACATTGGAAATAGAAAATATCTCAGTAAATATAAAAGTTTACTTTTCCTCTTAATTTCATTAAAATATATATAACTATTTGAATCAAAAATTATCTCCTTTTTTAATGCTATTTTTTCCAAAGTTAATCATGGTATAGTTTTTTTCTGTTAGTTGTGTAGGTGGGGGTATAATTTCTAATCTGGAGGAAAGAATGAGGCTCTGAGTCAGTAGATAGAGCTTTTCAGTAGTGACAGTTCCCCTAAAGATATTGGGGTGGAAAACATAGGTAAGCTAAAGTTTCCCACAGTTACCAAAATAAGGGTTTTATTTTTTGTGGAGGAGGATTTCCCTGTTGGTCTTCCCGCTCACCCCTGGGCAATTTTATACCTTTTTTACAGGCACAGTGTAACGTCAAGCTTTGCTATGTGATATTTTTCTCCCACAACATGTATTTGTTAAGAATTGACTGCTTGACAGAAAACCCAAATAACAGCAGTTTAAATAAGACAGAAGTTTATTTCTCATACACATAAATGCAGGACCACAGGATTACTTTTATGGCTCCACAATTATCCATGACCCAGCTTTCTACCTTTTTGTAGTTCTGGTAAGCCCAGTATGTGCCATCTACATCTAACCTTTATGCCCACATTCCCGCCAAAAGGAAGAGGGAAAATGTCCTTTAAGAATTTCCCAGCCCTCGCTGGTTTGGCTCAGTGGATAGAGCATTGGCCCACAGACTGGAGGGTTGCAGGTTCGATTCCAGTGAAGGACACATATCTCTGTTGCAGGCTTGATCCCTGGCTCTAGTCAGGGTGCATGCGGGAGGCAAACAATGTGTCTCTCTCACATCAATGTTTTTCTCTCTTTGTCTCTCCTCCTCCCACTCTCTCTAAAAATCAATGGAAAAATATCCTCCAGTGAGGATTTACAACAAAACAAAACAACAAAGAATTTCCCAGAATTTGTTCACACCATTTTTGTTTACATTTAATTGGTCAGTAGACCAATAACTGCCATGCTACTAAGTCCTGGGAAATTTGATCTTGCTTCTTCTAGATGACCTTGATCTACGAAACAAAAGGGAAAATGGGTCTTTGCTTTAGGCTTCCATATATATTATTTCCAGGAAGACACTTTCCAAGCAGATTGCTCACTTTCTTCAGGGAGCCATTCTCAAGATGTTAGCCTGGGATGAGATTCCAGCCACAGTGTGTCTGAGTCCAAGGTAATAGTTTCTGTTCAGTTGGCCATCTTAAACCAGAAGCTTCCCTCCATGGAAAAAGTGCTGGGGAATTGCTTGAGGGACTTTATAAGAAAATATATGTACTGTCTAAATAACCTTCTTAACCTTTATATTTGTTTTGTATTTGGGGTCTGCTGGAGTAAAATTCATCTGAAGAAAGCATTAGTCAGTGGAAGTTTGAAAGCTATTATCAGTACCCTTTGCGGATAGCATAGGCTCACCACTGGGCAACTGTAAGAGCAGATTTGGCCTCTTCCCTCTACAGTTCTAGGCCGTCTGTGGTCTCCAGGAAGCAATTCAACTGAAATGAGCCATCCACTCCATTCCTGTTGTTATGCTTACCAATCCAGGGACAGCACCAGACACCTGCACGAAGGAAAAGCTTCTTAGGCCTTCCTTTTTTATTTGGCTTCAAGATAACCAACTCAGCTTGTAGATTTTATTGCATAAAGTGAAGTGTCTTGAGCCTGTGCTTACTCATGCCAGTGCTTACCGGGTTAGATTCAAATACAATGTACAGCACAGTGCTATTTAGATATGCAGTAATTTTATTTTCTATAACTGATCTCCTGTTCTGTAGCTCTCATTTCTGCTAAGGTAGATTTTTGTTTTAATCCTTAATTTTACCAGTTAAGACCAACTTTCTTTTACAGTGTAAAATGGTTTCCTGCTAAATGTTTACTCATCCCAATAACTAAACTTTCCATAAGGAATACATCCTGTCAGACAATTGGCCCCATTTCTAACTTTTTCTTCTCAAGAGAGTATTGTGTATAGGGGAAACTCAGGTATCTTCATGGAGGTGGTGCAGGAGGCCTCTCTGTTCCTCTGGATTCCTGTTGGACTCCTTTGCAGTGAAATTTCTCCTGTCTAATTACTGGGAATCCTATTATAGGGTACATGGAGGTATGGACTGCTCTTTCTTTTGGTCATTATCCTAGTATTCATCACTATTGTTCAACAACACTTGCCTGTAGTTTTGCAGTTCCTTCAAACTGATCTTTATGCCAATACTGTAATGTTTTGATTACAGTAGCTTTGTAAGTAGTCTGAAATCAGGGAGTGCAATGCCTCCAGCTTTGTTCTTCTTTCTTATTATTGTTTTTGGCTATGCAGAATCTTTTATGGTTACATATAAATTTTTGGTTTGCTTTTTCTATTTCTGTGAAAAAGTCATTAGAATTTTGATAGGGATTTTGTTGAATCTTTAGATTGGATTGGGAAGAAAAGACATTTTAATAATATTAATTTTCCTAATCCATGAGCACAGAATATCTTTTCTTTGTGTCTTCTTTAATTTTTTTCATTAATGTCATAGTTTTTAGTGTGCAGGTCTTTCACCTTCTTGGTTAAATTTTTTTCCTAGGTACTTTATTCTTTTGTTGCAATTGCAAATGGAATTGTTTTCTTAGTTTCTCTTTTTGATAGTTCATTATTAGTGTATAGAAACACAACAGATTTTTATATATTGATTTTTTGTATCCTGCAACTTTACTGAATTGATTAATGCTGACATTTTTTTTGGTAGCATCTTTTAGAGTTTTCCCATACATAGTATCATGTCATCTGCAAATAGCGACAGTTTTACTTCTTCCTTTCCAGTTTGGATGCTTTTTTTCCCCTTGCAATTACTCTGGCTAGGACTTCCAATATTCTGCTGAATAAAAGTGGCAGGAGTATGCATGCTTGTCTTGTTCCTGATCTAGAGGGAAAGCTTTCAGCTTTTCACCATTGAGTCTGATGTTAGCTGTGGGCTCATCACATATGGCTTTTATTATGTCGATCTCTGTTTACTCTGTTCCTTTTGTTGAATTTTTATCATAAGTGGATTTTGAATTTCATCAAGTGCTTTTTCTGCATCTATTGAGATGTTATTTTTATCCTCCATTTTGTTAAGGTGGTGTGTCTGCAATTGTTGAACCATCCATACATTCCTGGAATAAATCCCACTTGTTAGTGGTATGTGAGTCTTTAAATGCATTGTTGAATTTGGTTTGTTAAGATTTTGTTGAGGATTTTTGCATAAATGTTCATCAGGGATATTAGCCTGTAATATTCTTTTGGCACCCTTATCTGGTTTTGATATCAGGGTAATACTGACCCCATAAACTGAATTTGGAAGTATGCCTCCTCTTCTACTCTTGGAAGAGATGGAGAAGGATTGACATTAATTCTTTGAACGTTTGGTAGAATTAACCAGTGAAGCCATCTGGTCCTGGACTTTTGTTTGTTGGGAAGTTTTTTTGTTATTATTAATTCAATCTCCTTACCAATAATCAGTCTGTTCAGATTTTCTATTTCTTCCTGAGTCAGTCTTGGCAGTTTCTATGTTTCTAGGAATTTATCCATTTCTTATAGGTTGTCCAATTTGTTGTCATGTAATTGTTCATAGTAATTGTTCAAAGAAAGAAGATGGCACCCGTCAGCCTTTGTCCCTGAGAGTACTCAAGCATGCCCCTAGATTTGCAGTAAGTTAGATGCCTTCCCCTCAGGCTAGTACTTTAAGATTAACATTGAGCTTCTCATAGAAAGTATGGGTGATATTGACTGCTTCTGCGCCTGACCCTGAGGAGAATGAGTTTGGAACCCTGAGCCCTTTAGGAGTCATCTTTCAGATCACTAGGCTCCTTGGACATGAGCACTGTTCGTTTTCAAAGCTACATATTTTGGGGACTCATCACTCAGGTGCAGATCTTAAAAGTTGGGATGCCTGGATTCAAACCCTTTGCTCCTCAAAGAGAATCTGGAGTTTTGAGTTCCATTCTCATTGCAGGTCATAGCACAAGGGGTAGCGTTTTTGGCAAGATGGGTTTCAGCCCATCTGCTTCATTGTGAGTTTTTTTCATTCTCATTTGCATGACCACTCATTTGCATGTAGTCATCACTCAGGTAGTTTTTACATTTTTTTTTCCCCTCAAAGGAAATTGCTCTACCTGTAGCTATAGTTTCAACGTGTTTGTGGGAGGAGATTAAGTAGATATCCCTATATCACATCTTGGAACAGAACCTCCCTGTGTCTTTATTTAAAATTTGGGCCAGTTTTGTTCTACAACTCATTTATGTATTATCTCAACTAGGGCTCTCAATACAGACCTCAATGAGACCTTAATTCCCTTGAGTATTAAATTGTCTACTTATGGAGAGCCTGGCACAGAGCCTGGCTCATCATAGCTGCTTAATAAATAGCACCAAATACTGACTCTCAACTGTTCTTATTTCTAGTCTACTCTATTTCCACTTTCCTACATGGTTCCCCCCATATAGGATATTTCAGGGCCCAAATTCCAACTTGTGGTGATCAGACTTCAGGGTGGCTCCCATCATCTTTACCTCTTGATTCACACTATTGTGTGATTAATCCCTCTCTCCTAAGCCTGGGTGGGATGAGTGACTTGCTTTTACTAGTAACCACTAGAATTTGGAAAAGGTGATTAAATATGCATGGTTACATGCATTTGATTATGTTACATACTAGAGGTCTGGTACATGAATTCATGCACAGGTGGGGTCCCTCAGCCTGGCTGGCGATCAGGGCCGATTGGGGGGACCAGCCAGCAGGGGGGGAGGGGCCTCAGGAGGTTGGCCGGCCAGGGGGAGGGACCATGGAAGGTTGGCCCACTGGAGAAGCGGGGGGGAAGGGACCGTGGGAGGGTGACCGGCCACAGGATGTTGGCTGGGCAAGGGAGGTTGCCTGTGGGAGTACACTTACCACCAGGGGCAGCTCCTGCATTGAGTGTCTGCCCCCTGGTGGTCAGTGCGCATCATAGCAACCAGTCGTTTGGTCGCTTAGGCTTTTATACATATAGATGGTTGTAATATTGATTGTGCAAGGAGACTCTCCCTCCCTTGCTCACCTTAAGAAAGCCAGAAGCCATATTGGGGAAACTCAGATGAAAGGAAACTGAGGCCCCAGGTCTTAAAACCTGCTAAGTAAGGAATGTTATCAATAACTATGTGAGCTTAAAAGGGGATCCTCCCCGAATTGAGCCTTAGATGAGACCACTACTAGCTGACATTTCCATTGTAATCTTGTGAGATGCCAAGCAGAGATCCAAGCTTAACGATGTCCAGACACTTGACGCACAGAGACTATGAGATAATAAGTGTATGTTGTTTTAAGCTGCCAAATGTGGTACTATTGTTATGCAGCAATAAGTAACTAGCACAGATTTTTACTCATGCAAGTAATTATTACAATATTTTGAGGGGGAAAAGGTTTTATGATGTTTTGGATCCTTTAAATTCTGGAGAAACAAGAGTGTACTGCTTTACTGATGGTGCTGTTGAAAATATATCTCAAAGGCAAGGCAGAGAGTTTTTGTTTTGTTTTTTATCATTATGTGGACTATGCTGGCCTCAGTTCCTATTAAAACCTAAGAGCTTTCAGGCATCGTGTTAGGAATGTTTATTTGTGGAGATTCCACCTGCAGAAGTGTTTCTTGTTCAGTTGGGTAAAACATAACATAAAATCTTAATCTTAAGTGTATAGTTCAGTAGTGTTGCTTATTCACAGTGTTGTGAAACAGATCTCCAGAGCGTTTTCATCTTGTAAAAATGAGAAAGTCTACCTATACCCATTACACTACTCTTTTTCCATAACCATAGCCCCAAGTAACCACCACTTTACTTTGTTTCTATAAATTTGATTACATTAGACATGTCATAGAAGTGGAATCGTATACTATTTGTGTTTTTTGTGACCGTCGTATTTCACTTAGATAATGTCTTCAAAATTCACTCATGTAACATATGACAGGATTTTGTTCTTTTTTAAGGGTGAATATAGCTTTTTAACATTTTTATTATGAAATATTTCAAGTATAATAAAAAGCATAAAAAATCTTAAAGATTTTTTTGTAGTAAGATATACTAATTACAAATGAACTGAAGTTCTCTATGACTCACAATTTTATCTGAAGTGGAATTAATAGGACATTTTGAGTAAGCTTGTATTGGTAGACAAAATAGTTTTTCCTATTTCTTGTTTGGTAGTTCTATAACAGTGTTAAATCTGAAACATACATTTCCATCTACATTTTATTAAAAATTAATTCATACTGTTTAATTATTAATTCATTCATAGTAATTGCTAAACCAATAATAAAATAGATACCTCTTTATAATTACAAAAATACAGTTAAGAAGAATAGTGAGAAAGATAATATTTTACAGGGAGATAATATTTTTGTAGTAAGCATATGGTGAGTTATGAAGTATTTATTTCTGTTGTTAACACATACAAATGCAAAATTATTATGAGAAACGAAACTGTTTTTGAAATACCACTTCTTATCATACTTTAAGAAACGTATCAAGTATGGAGTCAAAATAATCTGATAAATTAGTAACTTGTAATTTAACATTTCTAGTTATAAATTTTATTGCACTTATGACCACAGTAATTTCACTGAGCAAGTATAGAAGAGAATTCAACTGCCAGCTCTTCTCTCTTTTCTATTTTCCTCTCCTTCCAACTCATCCCATTCTCCTCTTGCTGTACTTCTTTGAAAAGGGAGGCATAGAGAAATGCCTACATATATTTTGTAAAAATTTCAGAAATGTAAGAACATCAGAAAACATGATATTCAATGTCATATGATCTAAAATAGTTTGTGATATAAAGCTTCTCCCAGATGGCCTGTAGATTGCTCAATAGTCTAAATGTCTTCATTCAATAGCCGTCTTTAAAACAACTGTGTTTATTAACTGTCAACTAGATGAATGACTTTGTAGTATGTATTTGGGGAGACTATTGTATAAAAGGAGACTTCATGTTATACTGTAAGGCCTTTAAAGTTTTTAGAATCTAATATCAGGCACTGATAGGAAGGTTATGATGCGTATAACTTTACCTGGCATATAGGGTGCTAGAACACATTCTGTTTCCTTAGTGTGTGTAATGTAATGGGAATAAAAAGTAACAGAAACCATAGATAAGGAACTGTAGAGTGAAGATGGCTGGAGTCAGTGTTGAACATAATTTTATGAGAATGATGGTTTCTGGTTGGAAAAAAGGCAAGCATGTGGCTTGAGCCGAGAAGATGGCTGGCAGTTGCCTGAACATGGAGCCATTGGGTATAGGATCTGAAAGCATGTGATTGGAACTGATATTTAAAAAGTCACTATATGCAGAGATGTGAATAAAGCTATACTTCAGGAGAGTGCTTTTTGTGGCTATGATTAAGATAAACTGGATGAGGAAGAGGCTATGAGAAAGAAGTCTGGTAAGACCTGGATTTGGAATACAACTACAAAATTAGATTGAAATTTTCAGATGACTCTCAGAGGCCCATGTGACTCCATACAACTTAACATCCAAATGTTGTATTTAAAAATCTTTAGGGGAAGGATTTTCAAACATTTTGTCTGTTGTCATAGATACTTCAAGACTGAAAAAAGAAAAAAATAATTCAAAGGGAACACGAGATGGCAGCAGTTATTATCATCTAAAGAGAAAGATTGAGGAAAGAAAAACATTTGAAATTATTTTTAAAATAAAAAATGTGGAGCAATTTATTCTTTATGTGTTATATTCCTTTTCAGTTCTGAGATTACTCAGTCATTGGTTTCATGCTTCACAGCACATCTGAGGTTCATCCTGACTGTAGTAAAAATCCTACTCCATTATATGTGATTATTTCCTAAAATAAAGCTGTTGCTGTTTTCTGCAGATTACTCTTCCTCCTTGGTATCTGAGGCAGAAGAGTTCTGGATGTTGCAAATTCGTTTTAAATGTTCCAACATTACTTTTTCTTCCTCTTCTAGTTTTTCATCCTTTCTCATTTCCCACCTAAAAGAAAAATCACATCTTAGTATTTTTGAATGTCCAAACTACAATCAACATTCAGTTATTCAAGACTTAAAAATGTTCATCCACTGGTTTATTGAGGCGCCTGTTTCTCCTTGTTTATTCTTTTACCGACTGTCTCTTGGGCAACACAATTAATTCATTGGCACTGATTAGCAGAGTGGGCCAGGAGAATGGGAGAGGAAAATAGTCAAACCAGCTCTACTCCAGGGTATAGTTTTAAAGCATTGTTTTAAAGGAGGTTTCTGTATTTCTAGAATGTATACGGCTTACCAGGATATACATGCCTATAAATAAAATCTAGAATTAGGCATTAAGAAGCAAATACTTTTCCCACACTGATCAACCTATCAATAGATTTAAATTGCAGAGGTTTATCAGGAAGACTTTAGCAGCAAGAAGAATATGAAACTAAACTGAATATGCCTTAAAGGGAGGTCAGTCTACCCCTAGAAATAAGATCAAATTTGAAGTAATCAAGATAAATCACCCAACAAAAGAAGCAAATGGTTAGCAAGGTTCCGCAGATTATTTGTTAAAGGGAAAAAAAGAAAGAAATTAAAGACTTTCTAATTTTGTATGGTTGGGAAATATAGGACAAAATGTTAAGAATATGGAACTAAGTACGTATATAATCTTGCAAAGTAAATGTTATCACAATAACCCAAATACAGTTAACCCTTCCTTCCCCTTCTTCCTCTCTCATATATGAAGGCTCAGGACTGGTCAGGGCGTACTTATCTATATATATTTCCTTTCTCTTTTCCTCCTATTTCGACCTAAGCCATCCACCATGATATACTATCACAAAAGGATTTTAAAAGCAATGTTGATACATCCTAAAAGACCCTCTGCTGTAAGGTCTTCAAGGTCATAGGATTTCTTGTTCTAATTAAATTTACTGGGGTGATGTTAGCTAATAACATTATATAATTTTCAATTGTAAAATTCTATAATACATCATCTGTATATTGATTGCATTGTATACTCACCATCCATAGTCTAGTCTCCCTCTGTCGCCATATATTTGACTCCTTTACCCTCCTTATCCTCCCTGCAGCCCCCTTCTTCCTACAGTTTTCTGAGTCTAAGAGTTTATTTGTTGCTTTCTTTTTATATCTACATATGATTGAAATCATATGATTCTTGTCATTTTCCAACTGTTTTATTTCACTCAGCATGATATTTTCATGGTTCATCCATGTTGTCACAAATGGCCATTTTTCATCCTTTCTTATGGCTGAGTAGTATTTCATTGTATATATGTACTACATCTTCTTTATCTAGTCATTCACCGAAAGACACTTTGGTTGTTTCTATGTCTTGGCTACTGTAAATACTGCTGCAGTGAACACAGGGTACATATATCTTTACAAATAAATGTTTTTAAAATTTTCATGTAGATACCAGAAAAGGGACTGCTGGGTCATATAGTAGCTATATTCTTAAATTTTTAGGAGCTTCCTTACTGTTTTCCATAGTGGCTATACAGGTTTACATTCCTACCAGCAATGTAAGAGGGTTCCCTTTTCTCCACATCCTCTCCAACGCTTATTTCTTGTCTTATTGATAATAGACATTCTAACAGGTATGATTTGGATTTATATTTCCTCTAAAACTAGCAAAGTTGAGAATCTTTTCATATATCTGATGGCCATTTGTATGTCTGTTGAGGTCCCCTGCCCGTTTTTTAATAGAATAGTTTGTTTTTGTTGAGTTATACGAATTATTTATATATTTTGGATTTCAATATGTCCCTTATCAGAGGTATTGTTTGCAAATATATTCTCCCACCTGGTTGGTTGCCTTTTGTGTTGTTGATGGTTTGTTTTGCTGTGCAGAAGTTTTTTAGTTTTATGTAGTCCTATTCATTTATTTTTGCTTTTATTTCCCTTGCCTTTGAGGTCCGCTTCACAAAAGCCTCTTGGAGACCAAGTCCTATACATTTAGTATCTTTGTTTTTGTCTGTATATTTTATCATTTTTAGGTCTTATATTTAAGTCTTTAATCTACTCTGAGTTAATTTTTGTATATATGGTATCAAATAGCAGTCTAGTTTCATTCTTTTGCATGTGGCTTTTCAGTTTTCCCAACACAATTTATTGAAGAAGCTTTCCTTTCTCCATTGTATGTTTTTGGCTCCTTTGTCTAAAATGAGTTGCCCATATTCATGTGAGTTTATTTCCAGCTCTCAATTCTGTTCCATTGGTCTCTGTGTCTGTTTTCATTTCTGTAGCTTTGTGGGATAATTTGAAGTCAGGGTGAGTGATACCTTTGTTCTTTTTTCTTGGGGGTCTTTTTTGGTTCCATATAAACTTGAGGATTTTTTACTCTATTTCTTTGAAAAATGCCATTGAAATTTTGATGGGGATTGCATTAAATCTGTATATTGCTTTAAGTAATATGACCATTTTAACTATGTTGATTCTTCTAATCCATGAGTACAGAGTATCTTTCCATTTCCTTTTGTCTTCTTCAATTTCTTTCAACAATGTCTTGTAGTTTTCAGTATATAGATCCTTAATTTTCTTTAAGTTTATTTCTAGGTATTTTATTCTTTATGTTACACTTACAAATGGAATTGTTTTCTTCATTTCTTTGTCTGATATTTCATTGTTAATATATAAGAATGCAATGGATTTCTATACACTAATTTTGTATCCTGCAACTTTACTGCATTTGTTTGTTTCTAATAGTTTTTGGCGGAGTCCCTCTATTTTATTATAGTTAGAACGTTTGAGTAACAAACAGCCTGTCATGCACGAGGAGAGCATATCAAGTTGTTTTTGTGGTTTGGTTTGAGTGGTGAAAAGAAAGCATGGGCACTGTATTTTCATAGAAAACTCCCGTGGGATCCTGTTCCCACACAGGTTTCCTTGTTGAAGGGCTAGGTTCAATATGCCCTGGCCAACCCTGGGAGGTGGGATATAAAAGCGAGAAGGAAAAAGGAAAGAGTGGCGAGAAAGGGGGGATTTTTCTGAGAGACCAGACCTGGGTTTAATTTAAATTTCTTCTTTATCCTCTGCCTGGGATTCTCCTCATCTCCTAGCACCAACTTTGGTTGAATCTAAAAACTGTTATTTCTGGCCGTCTTCCTTTCTCCATATGTTCCCATGTAATCAGAGTTAAGTTATTGATCATATTGGTTTTAACAACTTAAAGGGTAGAGACTTTTCACTGTTCAAAGCCATGGTACAAGGGGGAGTACTCCCCAAATCTGTATTTTGGGATTTAATGTTTAACACATAAGGTTACCTAATACTGCTTTCATGGAATTTTAAAGAATTATTCCTACCCATTTTATATTGGTGAACCTGGGCATCATTAATTTGCATGTTAAATTGAACTCCTTTCAAGAAGGAAAATAAATAATAAAAATACTTACCTAGTACTAACTTTGTGTTAAGCATTGTGTTAAACACTTGACTGTCAATCCTTAAATCCTTACTACAAAATGTTATCCCTTTTCTACAGAGGAGTGAACTGAAGCACAGAATGTTAATGTCACGTCCCCAGGTATCTTTGATTTGAAATAAGAGAGTCAACTCTGGAGTCTGGGCTTGTAAATGCTGCACCAACCATGGTTTTAAAACCATTTTACAGGTATCATTAATTACTGTTAACAATAGTTTAAATATTTCATTTCCTGAAAAGAACTTTCTAAAATTCATATACTCAAAAGAAATCCAAATGTGGTAAATCGGGTATGCCTTTTTTCTCTCATTTAAAGGTACTAATATTGTACTGAGTAAATGAATTATTTTCTGAATGTCAACAAAATATGTAATATGCACATAAATATTTTGATCATTGTCTCTATGTGTGAAAACTGAAAACACAGTTTTTCTGCTTCATTAAAAATCTGTATAATTAATGTAAAATAAATGAATGTATAATAGAATCAAAGTTTCATGACAATTACAGGCACTTCACAGTATAATAGAGCTGTTAGTGATTAATGATGTTAGGCAAAGTTACTTACCTACCACAAATTTCTTACATATTTTTTGTGCTTATTCAGAAAAAAATCATTTCATAAGACAATAAGAAATTATAACAAAGACAGGAGAAACTAAGTATTAAACTACATTTCTCCTAATATTTTACTTTTAGTGATTAGAAGCATTAGGGGTTTGAAATGTATGTTTATCACAAGCATTGTTATTTTTCACATCTCTAAGTTCTTAAGAAAAATTTATCTCTAATTCCATTGTAGTTTTAGATTTTGTTAACACAGTTAAAGAACAACTATATAAAAAAACTATTGGAAGAGAAAATAATCTATCAATTGTTAAACACAATGGACTGGGCAATCTATCCCTAGTTTCCTCTATATATTTAAAATCTATAGTGGAAGCATGTCCCTACAGAAACCAAAAAATGTCAGAACCAGCATATTCAAGTTCTGCCTAAATCAGCTTTATGAAGTAATTATATTTTTGTTTTTTCCTGACTTAGATAACCTGTTCTCTTCCACTATTGCTAAATTCCCCACCTGCCTACTGTTGAAAAGGAACTGTACCTTGACCCCTACTCCTACTGGTGGCAGTGAATATGTTGTGTCTTAGTGATGAGCAGCAAAATCTCACAAGACCCCCCAACTCATCTGTACCTTAATCTTAAATATCTCTGGAATGTGTGGCTCCTGCATAGGTAGATGTGGGCGCTTGGATCACCCTTGATCAGGGTGTCTCTTTTCCTATCCTAACACAACAGGGGACCCTAAAGCCTTGGCTGAGCTACTTACTCTAACAAAAGTAGCAGGCACAGCTTTGCTCACCAGCACTCCTCAGATTGGCGTGTGTGTTCTCAGCCTTGGTGGGTCTTCCTGGAGTACATACACAATAGTAGGTGATCTTATAGGGCTCTTACATGTAGCAGACCATCGCTAAGAGCTTTCTATTTCTGCTCATGTCAGTGTGCAGTGATGGATTTGGGATCTTTAAAATGAGGCCTGGAGGGGTACAAAATAAAAACAGTCACTGATCAATGAGTAACTTTTCATGATCAGTTTGACAGAATGTTTTATTTTGAGGGGCTTTGTGGCTACTGTGTGTCAGAGCCAACTAGGAGAGTCATGCCTGGGGAGTGGGTAAGCATAAGGTATATTCTTGGTAGTATGGATACAGGCTGTCACAGAAGCAAGTCCTGGGGCTCCTTACTGTAAGAAAGAGCAGTCAACAGCGGACAGGAGGAGGAAGGCCAGAATCGGGAGTGTGAGGAGTTCTCTGAGGCATTGACTGTGCCTTCTACTAGGGAAAGTATCTAAAATTTCTGAACTCAACAGTATCCTGAAAAAGAACATAGGCCCTGGAGTGACTCTGTCTTTGGGTTGATTCACCTTTGGGCAAGTTTATTAACCTCTCTGTGCCTCAGGATTCTCATCTATGAAATGGCATCAGAACTGTTTGATAGGAACCCAGCCATGCTCATTGTTTATGTATTGCCTGTGACTGATCACACTCTGTAATGTAAGAGTTTAGCAATTGTGGCTAAGACCCACTGAGACTGAATGTCCCACAAAGCCTAAAATATGTACTGTTTGGACTTTTACAGAGAATGTTTGCTGCATGCTCTTGTAGAATGGTTTTCCTTTTTTTTTTCTTTTTCTTTATTGATTAAGGTATTACATGTATCCTTATTCCCCCATTGTCCTCCCCCTCCTCGTGCCCCCCCCCCCCCCAGTGTCTGTGTCCATTGGTTATGCTTAAATGCATGCATACAAGTCCTTTGGTTGGTCTCTTCCCTTTCCCCCTCCCCTCCCCTGCCTTCCTTCTGAGGTTTGACCATCTGATGGATGCTTCTCTGTCTCTGGATCTGTTTTTGTTCATCAGTTTATGTTGTTCATTATATTCCACAAATGAGTGAGATCATGTGATACTTATCTTTCTCTGACTGGCTTATTTCGCTTAGCAGAATGCTTTCCAGGTCCATCCATGCTGTTGCAAATGGTAGGAGTTCCTTCCTTTTTACAGCAGCATAGTATTCCATTGTGTAGATGTACCACAGTTTTCTAATCCACTCATCTGCTGATGGGCACTTAGGCTGTTTCCAAATCTTAGCTGCTATGAACATAGGGGTGCATATATCCTTTCTGATTGGTGTTTCTAGTTTCTTGGGATATATTCCTAGAAGTGGGATCACTGTTCTTTGCAGTGGCTGCACCAGTCTGCATTCTCACCAGCAGTGCACGAGGTTTCCTTTTTCTCTGCATCCTCGCCAGCACTTGTCAGAATGGCTGTTCTTAACCAGAGGTGACACTGCCTCCTTACGGGGAAATATGGAGAGTATTACTGCTTAACACCATCTTGAGAGTGCTTCTGGGACCCAAGACAGAGATGGTAAACATCTTTAATATGCAACAACGCCAAACAATAAAGAGTTGTCTTCCCAAATGTTAATAGCATCCCTGCTGAGAAGCATGTGCTCTAGAATCTCCAAAATAAAATTGAGTCATCCCTATCTAGTTTGTGATTTTAATTGAAATGGTTTTAGTATTTCGCTGCTTAGAATATGGTTTGCTAAAGAGCGGAGGTTTAGAAGCCAGGTGCTGGACTTGAATCCCTTTTAAAAGATGTGGCTGTGGAAAAGCCAGATACTGCACCTCGGTTTCCTTACCAACAAAATGTGAACATTAAAGTGTCTGCTTTATAGACTTGCTATCGTGATGAAATGACTGTGTACTCATAAAACATAAAATAGTGCACGATTTGCCCTAACCGGTTTGGCTCAGTGGATAGAGCATCGGCCTGTGGACTGAAGGGTCCCAGGTGTGATTCCGATCAAGGGCATGTACCTTGGTTGTGGGCACATTCCCAGGAGGGAGTGTACAGGAGGCACCTGATCGATGTTTCTCTCTCATTGATGTTTCTAACTCTCTATCCCTCTCTGTAAAAAAATCAATAAAATAAAAAAAAAAATAGTGCATGGCTCACAGCAAACACTCAATGAGTGATAACTTATTGTCATGATTATTTGGTATATTGGTTAAAGTTACCAGTAGCAGAAATCCTGATTCTGGTGGATTAAACCAATAGGGAGTTATTTTTCTCATATAACAAGAAATCCAGAGGTGCCAGCATGGGTTACATAGCAAGGCTGACGTCTCTGTGAATCTCATGGTTCCAAGATGGTTATTGGGACTTCGGCATCATGTCCTTGTTTTGAGGCAGGAAAATGGAGAAGGGGGCACACAGGCTGCACCTGTCCTACTTATTAGGGAAGTAAAACCGTTTGCAGAATCCTGACGGCCTTTAACTGTGTGATTCTGGGCAAGTTTCTTAACCTCTCTGTACCTCAGTTTTCTCATATGTAGAATAGGGGATGTTAACAGTATATGTCTCATGCATTATTGTAAAGACTAGGTAAGCTCTGAATTCATGAGATGTTGATAATTATGAGACTCAAGTTACTTGTATTAACTGGCTTCCCCAGAGCTCCTGCCTTGATTTTCCTTCTCCTGCTCTGTGCCCTTCACATTGTTTTGTCTGACAAATTTTCTTATAAATTATGTGGGTAAAATGAAAATGCTAATTATTATGCATTTTTATGATCATGTTGTCGTTCCCTCTTTTCTTTCTTTCATTTCACAATAGTTCATTCTGTTCAGCCTAGCATGGCCATGACTACTTTTGTTTTCCCACAATCCCTTCATTGTAGTTTTCAAATACATTCTATAATGATGGCATTCAATCATATTATTGGCATTTCTCCTGATACACCAATAAACATATAAACTGTAACTTGAAATAAGTGTCCTGATTTAATGTTATTATTAAACATTTATGTAGTACTTTATATTTACAGAGTGCTTTACAATTATTTATTAGTTAATTGTACTGTTAAACAACATTAACCATCTGGCCAAATTAATGATTTCAAATTGTCCTACCAGTTGGTAGCTGAGGAGTGAAAAATGAAGTCATATTGGATTTTATTCTCTTCCAACAAACCTTTTTGTCCTTCTCTCCTCCTCTGCACAATAGCACAGACTGGCGTCAAAGGAAAATTCAAATCAGAGGGGAAAAGGATGTCTCTGTTCTCTTTTCTCTGTTGTCCTATAAATGTGGGATTTCTTCAGGACTCAGTCCTAAACCATCTTTTCTTCTCCCTTGGTAAGCCTCACGTGTACTCACACAGTCAGCTGTTGTCTCTCCATCTGTAATTCATCTCTCTCCCAGGCTGTAATTCAGTATCTTTAAACTTCATTTTTGTCCCAGGTTTTCTAAATTCAACATTTTGATTATAATTTTCACTTCCACTCCAATTATATTCATCATTTATATACACCCCCCCCACACACACACACATACTCTAACACAGTGTCTTCCTTGTGAAGTAGTCTGAGGTAGTTTTAGGGAATAATTCTTGTTCTTAAGTCATTGGAAAGGTAGCAATATTAATGACAGAAAGAACCCTGATTTTTTGAGCAATAAAGCCATTATTAAATTTTATGGTACAATTGAAAACTATAGAATTTGATGTTCTTCTTTAAAGAAATTTCTATAGGAAGGTAATGCTGAATCACACTTAGTCCCAAAGGACAAACTTTAAGAAGGAGACAGGTACAAGGCTATCCTACATTCCTGGGTATTATGATTCATGAATAGTTATGGGAAATTGATTATAAACCGCAAAATCAGCTTTGAATGTAATCTCCTTGAATATAAATGGCACTATTTTTTGTAGCTATACCGTTTTTATCCACATAAACCACAGAATTAGAGAGTTCTGTCTTCCTCTGGAAGCAGGTCTTTACAATTCATACTTACCTACCTACCCTCTTTCTGATATGTTCTCCAGATGATCCCAGTCCACAATCACTTTTGCCTAATGTTTTAAAAGCTAAGTTTTCAGAAATGTATATAGTCCAGTCCATCTCCTATAGCATACATTTAGTGGAGATGGAGAAATCAACATTATTCATTTCATGTAACCTAGATAATTTATTTATTGCTTAGCTTTATCTTCTCTAAAATAGAATAATTAAAAATTTCCTTGTACACTGCAATTTTTTTGATTGTTGATTGTATTACAGATGTCTCCCATTTTCCCCTCCTTTGCCCCCGTCCACTCAGCCCCTGCCCCACCCTAGGCCTTCTCCACACTTACTGTCTGTGTTCATGAGCTATGCATATATGTTCTTTGGTTAATCTCTTCCCCTCTTTCCACTCCTTTCCCCTCTAAGATCTGTCATTCTGTTCCACATATCCATGTCTCTGGACCTGTTTTGTTCATCAGTTTATTTTATTCATTAGATTCCACATATAAGTGAGAACATGTGATATTTGCTTTTCTTTGACTGGCTTATTTCCCTTAGCATAATACTCTCCAGGTCCATATGTGCTGTCACAAAGGGTAAGAGCTCCTTCTTTTTAACAGTGCAATTTTTAACACTTTAAAAGTTTTGCTTTTCTTTGAACTTGGTATTGAATCTCAATAGTTAAATAAGAGGGGTCCTACATGAGAGTTACAAGGCTTTATACCATTTTCTGTAGGGGCATTTGGGAATGAATGGATTTGATAAGGGAGCAAAGAGAGCTTTATAAACTTATTTATGACTTAATTAAGTTATTCCCTCAAGCTAATTAAGGTATGCTAGTTTGGGGAGAATTCAGTAGAAAATAGAAAAGCATTACGGAAATTTATCCATGAAGAAAGGTCAAGAACAGTTAGTAATATCATTGATTTGTACTGCTTACTTTCATATTTAAAGACAGATTTAAAAAAAATGTTATTATAGACGTTTCCATGAAATTTAAAGGATCTTCCATTTTTATTGACTACTATAAATGATGGTCACATCTTTGTCTTGGGAAGTTATACAACATAGGTTTTTCTTAAAATAACCAACTGAGTTATTCCAAGTCCTCACAAATTGTTTTCACCTAATTTAACACTTTAATATCCAGAAAATAAGGTTTATTTTACAAAAATATATCACTGTTAATATAGTATACAACTTAGAACCTCTGCCACCCAATATTATACCAATATTATATATATTTAATATGTAACAAATAGAAATAAATAGAATAGATATAAGTATATAGAGAAACATATAGAAATAAATATAGTATGTCTATTAAAATCCATGCCTAGACTATTAAATATCAATACTCGCCATAATTAATTAGCAGTTTGGTTCCTTGTTTCAACCAAGAATCTACACTAATAATAGACAAACATGGTAATTGATGATACCTTGCTATGCCCACCATTGGCTGATCAGAGCGATATGCAAATTAACTGCCAACAAAGATGGTGGCTAATTTGCATACTGCAAGCAGGGCGGGACAGCACAAGCCGCCATACAGGCTCCCATGTGTGACCTGGGGGTGGGGGCCCACTCCTGTCTGCGACCCCGGGGCGGGTGGGGGCTCAGGTGAGGTGATCGGCATCACTTGCCTTCACCTGAGCCCCGCCCGCCTGCCGGGGACACGGGACCCACTGAGAGAGAGAGAGAGAGAGAGAGGTGGAATTTGGCACCCCACATCCCTCCCTGATCGACCACTGCGATTCCAAGCCAATGAGGGCTGCCTTCAGGCCACAGCTCCAGGTCCCTCACCCTCACCTCAGGCCCGAGAGCACAGTGCTGGGCAGGGGCACCCAGGGGTTCGGGAATGCAGTGCGAGGGGCAGGCATGACGTGGGGAGGGCTGTGTTTACACAAACAAGTTACCCACTTCTGCCCTGGCCCGTGCATCTCTCCTCCTTCCTCTCAGAGGCCCAGCTTCTGTCTACATGCGTGCTGGGCAGGCCCAACTGCACCAGGGAGTGAGCCATGGCGATCAGGATGGCCACTTCCTGGGATGGGACGGCCGGACCACGGTGATTCATGAGGGCGATGAGGCCCGTGGGGCATGCGCAGCCTTTGGGTGGTCGGGGTGGCCGGCCAAGCCAAGTCTGGCTTCAGTGGGGCCAGTGGGAGCCCGAGGCCACCCCAACCCCCACAGGTCCTGGGCAGACGGTGGCTCAGTGGAGAGCGGTGTCTCCATGCATGGTGCCCAGGGGCGGCTGTGAGCTGCTGTAACCCCGCCCCATGCTTCAGGGTGGGGGAGAAGGCTCGCAGCCACCAGCACCCTAGGCTGCACCACCTGTGCCTCAGCCTGCCAGGTTGGCAGGGTCCAGAGCAGGTGAGCTGCTCCCTTCCCTCAGTGGTAGAACAGGGAGGAGAGCGCTGGGTGCAGGGAGGGGACCTCAGCTGGGATCCTCCTGATGTGGGGAAGGGGCCCAGCCTGGGCCCGGTGGGGAGCTTAGGAAGTCTGGCTAAGCAGGCGCTAGTTCATACCAATTCTTACTCTGCCATCTTCCTCCAGCTCTTCAAGCTAGCCCTCCTGCCCCACCTGTCCAGGGGAACGGGCTCTAGGTGACCTCCCTGAGCTCAGACTGTGGACCCAGAGACCTCAAGGAAGAGTGCCCAGCCGGGCCCGGGCAGGGGCCAGTGCAGAACTACCAGGGCAGAGTTGCTTCAGTATCTTGGTGAAGTTTGCAACTGACCCAAGGAGGAAACCCGAGAGGGGAAAGGCCAGGAGGCATGAATTGCCAGCACTTTAGCCACTTGAAAACAGCTCCACTTGGAATGTGAGGCGGTTGTATGTTCAGCTGAGAAGTGAAGGGGCTGAACTCCACCATCACTGGGCTCCTGTCAATCCAAGGCCCAAGCGTCCACCACGACAAGGAAAGAACAGAGCGAGGGGCCCAGAGGAAGGGAGGACAATTAAAGAAAACTGTGTCTAGACTTTCCCCAGCCCTCTCCTCCTTTCTGCTGCCTACAAGAGCCCCAGGCCCGGCCACAGTTCTGTCTCCACCTTTTAGTCCCCTATTCTCCAACCACAGAGGAAAGAAATAAGGAAGGAGTCTGTGCTGCCTTCAGAAAGTATCTATATACCTGATCGGCCAGTTGCCTTCCACAGAGGGAGGCCAAACTGCGGCTTAGGCCCGCTCCCCACAGGGACATCAGTAAGACATCCTATGAGGGCTCCCAGATTGTTAGAGGGGGCAGGCTGGGCTAAGGGATGCCCCCCAAGTGCACACATTTTTGTGCACCGGGCCTCTAGTTTGTTACATAATTATGATAACTAGCTATATTTGCAGTTTATACAGCTATTTCTGCAGGAATTTAAATGAATGTTCTTTTGTAAGGTAGTAGATTTCTTTTGCTACTACTAATGGATTGTTTCCAAGCTCAGGAACAAGCAGCAAAACCCTTAATTTGAATTTATAGCCTTCAGAGACAATCTGCAATACAGCTTAACTGTCCTAACCAATTTATTTTAATTAATATGATTTGTTCTATATATTTAAGTAGGAGAATTATATACTGACAAATGGGACAACCAAGAATGCTAACAGTAACATTTTAAATAGTTATGGCTTAGGGAAAACATAAACGGAAGCATAGCCATCAGTAGTAATGGAAGCTGAACTTTTCTGTTACTACTTAATCATCCATATCTCTATAGAGAATTCATTTCCACCAGTGGATTTTTAAAATTGTAAGAGTTTAGATATAACACCAAGGTCATGCTATTTGGCCAGCTTTTAGTGCTGATGTAGAAGAAATGCCCTTTGCTGAGAGAAGTGTTAGGACTGCTAGAACCACATTGCTGATTTTTCTCAGAGTAATGTATAATTTAATGAATCAAAAGAAAAAATGTCTTTTTTTCCTAGTTAAATCTGGTATACCTGGAAATGTTCATGGACTGTGCTTTGTAGAAATGTTCATGGACTATGCTCTGTCTATTCCATTTATTAAACTATTATGTTAAAAGGTATTTAAGCTGTGTCAAGCAACATTATTCTTGCACTAAAAATGAGAAAAGTTCTCTTTCCATAAAGAAGGAAAAGATTATGTATTTATAACTCTAAAGTTTCCAAAAAATTGAGTGCTTTTTTACTAGACTGTGTAAAGCTGATGCCAACACAGGCAACAGTCTTGTTTTGGCAACAGTGGTTGGCATAAGGCCCTAACCACTTATAGGGATAATAATCTGAATGAAAGCTCCATTTTTATTTTATTTTATTTATTTATTTTTTTAAAATATATTTTATTGATTTTCCACAGAGAGGAAGGGAGAGAGATAGAGAGCCAGAAACATCGATGAGAGAGAAACATCGATCAGCTGCCTCCTGCACATCCCCCACTGGGGATGCGCCCGCAACCCATGCACATGCCCTTGACCGGAATCGAATCTGCGACCCTTCAGTCCGCAGGCCGACGCTCTGTCCACCGAGCCAAACCGGCTTTGGCGAAAGCTCCATTTTTAAACACGTGGTCCAATGGTTAAAGAGCTTGTTTGCAACCTCTGTTACCAATAGCAACATTGTGTTTAGAAAAGGATTTGAAATACATACTTGGCTCATATTTTGTTTGAAATTAGCTAAGAATTTATAAAGATTAAAATTGTTCTAGAGTCCAGAGCTCTACATGGTTATGGGGCCATTACTCTTCATTAAGTCACTGCCTATATGTTCATATTCATATAGATTCCAAAGTTCTTTCATTCATTCAGTAATCAAAGTATTTACCGAATGCCTACTTACTATAAGGCTTTGGAGTGTATAATAATAGCTAATATTTATTTAGTGATCTCCATGTTCCAGGCACTCACTATTCTTAGTACTTTGCATACATTAGTTCATTTAGCCCTCATAACACCTTTATGAGATGGGTTAACTATCATTACAGCTACAGACCAGGCGTTACCCCAGGTCACACAGCTGATTAGTGGTGGAGCCAGGATTCTAACACAAGCAGCTAGTTCCAGAGTTAAATGCCCTTACCCATATAGTGAGTCTACTGCAACATATGCCTCTCTCTGTCTGTCTTCTGTAACAGTAAGTCAAATGTGAGCTGCTCTCCTGGAGCTCACAGTTTAATAACACTTTTTATCCACTCTGCATATGTCAGAAAATTAATTGATGGGGAAAAAACCACCCCATGTGCCAGGCCATAATTTTATATGGTTTGAGTGTGTCAGACCCACTTGAGTTGTAATGCTTTGACAATGGTGGCAGATTAGAGCCTTTCAAAATAACTGGCATTGCCTCAGCTCCTCCGGGTGAAAGGATTGCCTCCTTACTCCCTTTCTTCACTCCTGGGCAACTAGTAAGAAGTACAGCTTTCTCTAATGTCATGCTGGCATCAAGGGGGTTGAGTGGAATGATAAATAAGACCTTTACCCTCGCAGAGTTTTCATTCAAATAGACATCAAAGTTATTTCCAGAAAGTATTTCATCTTATGGCCCTTTCAGGAAGCTCTGGTGCCCTCATCAATAGCTACACAAAATGTGGAGCACATCACATGCTCAGAGTTGGTCACTCCTTCCAAGATTCTTGTCTTGATCACTTTTTGCTATTTCAGCTTAGGATATTTAACACGAAATCACCACTGCAATGTGGGGCTCCTATAGATGAATTTTAAGTTTTAATAATTTATCGTTTTAACTTTTGAGAGTAGTTCTCTATATATTAAAAAACAAACAAACACTTTTCAACCAAAGTGAGTCCGGGTGTGGCAAAATGCATAAAAGTAGCACCAAGTCCAAGATAAATTGAAACTCTAAGCACATTTTACTTGCATTCCTTCCTTGTTTCTAATTTAATGAATGTTTCCCAGAATGGAGTTTGCAAATCAAAGTTTATATATAAAATGCTTACTTATTCCCTTTTGAGTTCTGTGTCAATTGTGTACATTTCATAAATATAAACATAAGATGTATTTGCCAAGGAATTACATTTGTTGATGTGGCAGCCTCATGGCTTAAAGTATAAAAAATTCATACCTTGTCAATTATGAATTGCATTTCCCCATTTGTATAGAATATGGAATTTGTTTGAGTACTAGCTAAAAATGTACGTGATACTATTTCAGATATGAGTATTGCAAAAAAAAAAAAAAAAATCCTCACCCTCTTCCTGACTTACGAGGTCAGACAACATCTAAAAACTATAATCCTTTTAAATAATAAAAAAAACTTTGTCCTTTGCTCATTTATTCAGCTTTTTCTTACTCCATCCAATTACCAACTCTATCAGTCCATTTCCTTTGATATATCTTTTAAGCTGATGAGTGTCATAATAGGAACACAGCATGAATACTCTTTTAATGCTTATGGCTTTTTCCCCCCCAAATTGAAACATCTTCCTTGCTAAGCAGATTTTATACACTGACTAACTCCCACAGCTATCACCCTTGATGCCCTCTCCCTATTTCATTACCATTTGGGGGATGAACACATCATTTGAATGGTATTTATCTTGATAGACAGTGGGGGTCGGGGGGAAGCCTTGCCCCCAAAGCTATGCCGTGTTTCTAGCCCTAGGTTAGGAGGCATCTTCTAAAAGCAGCACTTTCACTAAGTGGGACCCAACTCAGATCACTGCTATTTTCTCTGAGAAAATACCTATATATGCTGTCAATTTAATTAAAAACTTTCCCTTTGCTCTAGCTTCCCAATTATCTCACCCATTATCGCTCATACCCTAAAATCATATCATTCTCTGGCGAATAGATTATTTCTCCAAACATCCTTGTCTTGTTGCTTTCAGATAACTGTCTGTGACCCTTTCCCCCCTTTAACTGTTTATAGCCATTTTAACATCTGTCATCACAGTTTAGGTGTGATTGTGTCTAATAATGCTTTCTTTTTGCAGTGGGTTCACTATAGCTATTGCTGTATACAGAAAATTCTGACATTTCCAGAGCTTTTTGGAGCCAGGGTAAGTCAAATACTCTGTTACCGCTTTCAATGACTTCTAGGTGAATAATGCAGCACAGCTGCCTGATTTCTTGAGAGAAGGCGTCACTAACTTTTGAGAGCCATCTTCCTTACCTTCACAGCCCTACAGCACTGCCTTTTATTCCTCTCTTCTGAGTTTATCTTTGTAATATAAAGTTTAATTTCAAATGTACTAGTACCAGTTGACTGACATTAACTTTAATTTCCAAAAGGAGTCCATTTATTGATCAATTTAAACAACTTCCAACTGTATGTAGCTACTAGTATACAAATTAAAGGTTGAATGGTGTATTTTTAAAAATATATATGTTTTTATTGATTTTGGAGAGAAGAAGGGAGAGGGAGAGAAACATCAATGATGAGAGAGAATCATTGATCAGCTGCCTTCTGCATGCCCCACACTGTGGACTGAGCCCACAACCCGGGCATGTGCCCTGGTTGGGAGTTGAACCACGACCTCCTGGTTCATGGGTCAACACTTAATCACTGAGCCACACTGGCCAGATGAATGTCATATTACTTTTAGGGAAAAGCCGGGAAGCATTTAAAAACTAAACAGGTGACATTGAGATATTTAGTATACAAAATCATTCCAATTATTGCTACCCTGTTCAGCTATCTTATTTACCATAACCTATGAACTTGTCCAAAATGTAGCAAGTCAAATTCAGTTATAGGCAGTAAACTTTCACAAGTTATCCCCATCGATGTCCAAATTTTTGTGATGAGTTCCTGCTATTGCATTATAATTCTGATTTCCATTTCAAATTTATTAAATTTTCTTTACTGTTAAAATCTATCTTGGTCCAGCAATATGCAGTAAAACCAATAATGTCTATTGATGTTTAATGTATCTAATTTTGTTGTAAATTCACTTACAAAAAATAAAAACAAACAAAAACACAAGATCTTTGCCAGCTCTTTCATTTACAAGCAGTATTGTATACTCAAGAGGATCTTACCTAACAATTCAGAATTATCATTAGAAAATATAAAAAGCCCATCATAAGCCAGTTCTTCTTTACCATTAGCTAGAGGATGAACTCTGACCAGAGAACACTTTGGGAATATAGTACATTAATGACCCAATGGAATATACACTTCACCATCAAAAAGCACTGAGTTTGAAAAATTGCTTTTTCTAACTCTAAGCCTGCATATACAACATAAACAGATTCATTATTGCTGAGACATGCTGCATCTCTAATTTCATTTTCACAAAACTTCCACACATCTCCATAAAATCCAGATTAGTTCTCTAATTAATAACTATGGCATTGCCATTACTAGTGTTCATAGGAAGTCCCTATTTAAAAGCACAACAGAGAAATTACTACATAGTGGCCCCATCTCCAGCAAACACATAGAAACAAACACACACCCATAGATAATAAAACATTGGGAAATGATAAGAATCATCAAGAAAATGCTTTATCTTCAGCTGTGGTTCAGCTATTCAGCCAACTTTAACCAATGTTATATCATCCCATTATTTAAAAAAAAGTAAAAAAAAAAAAATTAGGGCATTGAGGGGATAAATGGTGATGGAAAAAAATAAAAAAAAATGTAAGAAAATATTAGCAATCAAATAATACAAGGAAAAATGTCAAACTATGAAAGTAAACTATCAGTCAATGAAATATTGTATATTATTAACCTTAAATTCTGTATTACATAGAAAGCAGAAAAGAGTTCAGATAAAAGGTTCAGATTGCAGACTGGAAAATATTTTGTGTTAACCTGCTCCTATATTCTCTGGATCTCTTTTCTGTTTTATTTATTATTATTATTTTTAATAACTAGAATTCCATTCCCCATTCATTTGCTACTAATCTGGAATTGACTATGGGATCTGAAAATTGAATTGATGAAGTATAACCAACCTCTTTATAGAGAAAAATCCTTTCTAAAATCCCCCAAACTTCCCTCAGCTTTAATATTCTTGTGTTGTGTTGTGGAATCCATTAATATTAGAGAGGGAAAGTGAAGAAAGATAGTAATGTAGGACTCTGGGCACTTACACTTTAAACCATGAGCCATAATGGGGTCAAATGGATGGTTATTATTATGTGCTAGGCAATAATTAACTAATATAGACTCCTTTCAAAAAATACTATGCTACTTAACAAATGAGTCTTAGAAGCTATACAAACTTCATAAAACAGATTGAATCAAATATTGGTATATCAAAATAAATATTTTTGGAATGTCTACTATGAGTCAGGCAATATATTAAGCATGGGGATAACACATTGAATATGACAATTATTGCTCGTTTTATGAAACTTCTATCTGTGGCAAACACAAAGTAATCTAATTGAATGAATTAATGAATGGCAGTATTACAAAAGTCAATATTCAGGTCCTTTATACTTCAATAATTACAGCTTTCTATATATGGATCCTGCATACTTTGGTTAGGGTTATTACTAGAAATTTTATGATGTGTATGTTGTTATTATTTAGAGAATTTTTTCTACTATCTCATCTATTTCTTATTGGGATATTGATATTTTTTCTTGTGTTTCATAGCCTTAATGATTTCTGCTTAAGAGGATTTTATGTGGCATTTTTGAGTTTTCTAAGAATACTCTGCAATTACTAACATTTTACTCTTCAGCAGTTAGTTCATTACTTCTGACTTGTGTCTTACTACACTAGCCAGAAATTCTAAAATAATTTGAATAAGAAGATCAGGAATTCCATCACCTCTTTATTTTAGTAAGAGCTCTGTTTTTTGTTTTGTTTTTTAAACCTTTATTGTTCAGATTATTACAGATGTCCCTCTTCCCCCCCCCCCCCCCGCCATAGCTCCCATCCACTTGGTTCCCACACCACCTCAGGCCCTCGCCACCCCACTGTCCGCGTCCATAAGTACTGCATACATGCATATAAGTTCTTTGTCCAATCTCTTCTCACACACCCCCACACCCCCTTCCTCCCGAGAATTGTCAGTCTGCTCCCTTTCCATGCCCCTGATTCTATTACATTCACCAGTTTATTCTGTTCATCAGATTTTTTATTCATTTGATTTTTAGATTAACTTGTTGATAGATGTGTATTTGTTGTCACTTTGTTGTTCATAATTTTTTATGTTTACCTTTTTCTTCTTCCTCTTTTTAAAGAATACCTTTCAGCATTTCATATAATACTGGTTTGGTTGTGATGAACTCTTTTAGCTTTTTCTTATCTGTGAAGCTCTTTATCTGACCTTCAATTCTAAATGATAGCTTTGCTGGGTAGAGTAATCTTGGTTGTAGGTTCTTGGTATTCATCACTTTGAATATTTCTTGCCACTCCCTTCTGGCCTGCATAGTTTCTGTTGAAAAATCAGCTGACAGTTGTATGGGTACTCCCTTGTAGGTAACTAACTGTTTTTCTCTTGCTGCTTTTAAGATTCTCTCTTTGTCTTTTGCCCTTGGCATTTTAATTATGATGTACCTTGGTGTGGTCCTCTTTGGTTCCTCTTGTTTGAGGTTCTCTGCACTTCCTGGACTTGTAGGTCTATTTCTTTCACCAGGTAGGGGAAGTTTTCTGTCATTATTTCTTCAAATAGGTTTTCAATATCTTGCTCTCTCTTCTTCTGGTACCCCCATAATTTGTATGTTGGTTCACTTGAAGTTGTCCTAGAGGCTCCTTACACTATCTTCATATTTTTTGATTCTTTTTTCCTTTTGCTTTTCTGGTTGGGTGTTTTGTGCTTCCTCGTATTTCAAATCTTTGACTTGATGCTTGGGATCCTCTAGTCTACCGTTGAATCTCTGTATATTATTCTTTATTTAAGTCAGTGTTTAATTTCTGACTGATCCTTTTCCATTTTCTTGGCATTCTCACTGTGATCCTTGAAGGTCTCACTAAGTTTCTCAGAGGTTTCTATAAGATTTTTGAGTAACCTTATAACTGTGGTTTTGAACTCTATATCCAGTATTTTTCTTTCTTCCATTTCTTTCATTTGTGACATGTTTCTTTGTCTCTGTATTTTGGCTGCTTCCCTGTGTTTGTTTCTATGTATTGGGTAGCTGCTAAGTCTCCTTGAGTTGATAGAGTGGCTTTATGTGGTAGGTGTCCTATAGGGCCCAGTGGCTTGGCCTCCCCAGTCACCTGAGGTGGACACTTCTTGGTATACCCCTTTGTGGGCTGGGTGCACAGTCTTGTAGTTAAGGCTTGATTGCTGTTGGTATCACTGGGAGGAATTGACCTCCAGGCCAATTGGCTCTGAGGACCAGCTTTGTCTACAATGGGAGAGCTGCTGTGCAGGAGATACCCTTATGGGGCAGGA
This sequence comes from Myotis myotis, assembly GCF_014108235.1. Lineage (NCBI taxonomy): Eukaryota > Metazoa > Chordata > Mammalia > Chiroptera > Vespertilionidae > Myotis > Myotis myotis. Next base: position 53,597,631 of record NW_023416357.1, read on the forward strand.
CTTGCTTCAGTGGGGCTTTGGTGCTCACTGAGTCTGCCCCTTGAGTATGTCACTTATGGATGTGAAGATTTGTAATCTGGTATGGTCTCGCACTGACCACTGGGTACACTGGCTCTTGGATCTCCAAGGAGGTGCAAAGTCAGCCACTGCCTGGGGCCACCCAGCAGGAGCTACAGAGAGATCTGCAGATTCATCCTCTTTGTATTGGGTTTGGAAGAGCCCAGACAAGGCCCAGCTGTGAAGCAAAACAGGCTGGTGCAGGCATTGGGCCTTTTATTGATAGCTTTGGGGCTCCCTGACCCAGCTGAAGTTTGTTTGACAGGTTTTAGGCTGAGAAAGGAGAAGGCCATTCATATGCAAAAGACACTGCACACAGCTTTGGTGGGGTTGTAAATTGGGTAGGGCGGGGTCTCAGGGAATCTCCAGGGCAGAGCAAAGAGCAATGGCTGCCAGTCAGCCCTGCACCGGGGAGGTCCCAGCACAGAAACAATGACCATTGCGAATACCTCCGTCTGGAAGAAAGCCACCCCTGTGTTCCTGCCCAGATGTCAGACAGTCCAGTTTCTCCCTGTATGTGTCTGGGTCCCACAGATTCTCGGCCGGCACTGGAGCTCAGAGTAAGCGGGAGCTTGTATTGCCTTCACGATTAAAAAAGCAGCACACCTGTGTGCCGGACCAGCCCGTTCCACGCCTCCACACCTCCTACCAGTCTCAATGTGCTTTCTTCTTTACCTCTCTAGTTGTAGCACTACCACTCAGCAAGCTTTCCTGTGGTTCTGGACTATAGTTAGGTATTTCAGTTGTAATTTTGATGTGGTTGTGGGAGGCAGCAAGTACAGGTGTTTACCTATACTGCCATCTTGGTTCTCTCAGCTCTGGTTTTTTTTTTTTTTAAATTAAATCTTTATTGTTCAGATTATTACATTTGTTCCTCTTTTTTCCCCCCATAACTCCCCTCCTCCCAGTTCCCGCCCCACCCTCCGCCCTCACTCCCCACCCACTGTCCTCATCCATAGGTGCATGATATGTGTCCAGTCTCTTCCCGCATCTCCCACACCCTTTTCCCCCCCAAGAATAGTCAGTCCATTCCCTTTCTATGTCCCTGATTCTATTATGATCACCAGATTATTTATTCACTTGATTCTTAGATTCACTTGTTGATAGATGCATGTTTGTTGTTCATAATTTGTATCTTTACCTTTTTCTTCTTCTTCCTCTTCTTAAGGGATACCTTTCAGCATTTCATATAATACTGGTTTGGTGGTGATGAACTCCTTTAGCTTTTCCTTATCTGTGAAGCTCTTTATCTGACCTTCAATTCTGAATGATAGCTTTGCTGGATAAAGTAATCTTGGTTGTAGGTTCTTGGTATTCATCACTTTGAATATTTCTTGCCATTCCCTTCTGGCCTGCAAAGTTTCTGTTGAGAAATCAGCTGACAGTCGTATGGGTATTCCCTTGTAGGTAACTGAGTTTCTCTTGCTGCTTTTAAGTTTCTCTCTTTGTCTTTTGCTCTTGGCATTTTAATTATGATGTGTCTTGGTGTGGTCCTCTTTGGATTCCTTTTGTTTGGGGTTCTCTGCGCTTCCTGGACCTGTAAGTCTATTTCTTTCACCAGCTGGGGGAAGTTTTCTGTCATTATTTCTTCAAATAGGTTTTCAATATCTTGCTCTCTCTCATCTTCTGGCACCCCTATAATTCTGATGTTGGTACGCTTGAAGTTGTCCCAGAGGCTCCTTACACTATCTTCGTATTTTCGGATTCTTTTTTCATTTTGCTTTTCTGGTTGGGTGTTTTTTGCTTCTTCGCATTTCAAATCTTTGACTTGATTCTTGCGCTCCTCTGGTCTGCTGTTGGGAGTCTGTATAGTATTTGTTATTTCAGTCCGTGTATGCTTAATTTCTAGTTGGTTCTTTATCATAACATTGAGGGTCTCATTAGATTTCTTGAGGATCTCACTACATTTATTGGCGGCTTCTAGACAGTTCTTAAGAGACCTTAAAAGTGTGGTTCTGAACTCAATATCCTCCATTGACAGTTTTGTCCTGTTTCTTTGTCTCCGCATTTTTTATGCTTTCTTGGTGCACCCCCTAGTGTTCTTTGTGCACAGTCTTGTTGTAGTTAAGCCTTGATTGTTGTCGGCAATACCGGGGGTGATTTGACCTCCAGGCTAACTGGCTATGAGAGTCCACTGTGTCTGCAGTGGGAGAGCTTCTGTGCTGGATCTCTAGGGCGGTGCTAATCTAGCGTTTGCCTGAGGCTATCCGGCAAATGGTTCTGCACAGGGCTTGGGCGGGGCGGGTCCCTGGGGATCTACAGGGCGGGCCGGAGCGAGCAGTTATGGCTGCTCTCAGTTCCGTCCCTAGGGGCTCTGCCTCACAGAGTCCCAGCAACTGCTGCAAACCTCGGAGAGAAAGCTGCCTTCGAGTTCCGACCGAAGCCAGACAGTCCTGCTTCTCCGGTTTGAGTCTGGGTCCCCAGAGACTCCCCCGGATCTGGAGCTCAGAGTCTGAAACTCCCTCCCGATTGAAAACAACAACCGCGCCCTCCGCCTCCAGCCCACTCTGCGTGCACTCCGCACCTTAGTATTTCACTTCAGCACTGCACCTCCTCTGAGTCTGGGTATGATATTCTCTTTCCTCCTAGTTGTAGAATTTCCACTCAGCCAGCCTTCCTGTGGTTCTGGATGATGTCCGTTCCATCTTTTAGTTGTTTTTTGAAGTGGTTGTTCGAGGCAGCAATCTCCTGCGTTAAGCTATGTCGCCATCTTGGTTTCTCCTCAGCTCTGGTTTTATAATTAATATTATATGATGTGATCTGTCTTCTTAGATACACTTTTTTAAAAGAGAAGCAGTATCCTTTCTTCATTTATTTTCCTTAAGATTTTGTTTATTAGGAATGGATTTTTTCATGTTCTTAATTACTATTTCTCTCTCAGTTGGCTAGAGTATGACTTTATGTAAGTTCTTTCAAGAAGGGCATTTGGTTCTATAATCTGTAAGTTTTTGAGTAATTAGACTCTGTTGCCATCACACACAAATACCTAGGAGGGCATATACGTCTTAGGTTGCAAGTTTTCTCCTTAACATGCAATAGACAGGTGGCAATGCAAAATTGCACATAGACTTTGGAAAGTGTTTTTGCAGTTTATTAAAAAGTTAAATATATGTCTATCATATAACCTAGCCATCCCACTTCTAGGTGTCTTCCTAAGAGAAATGGAAATTTACATTCACACAAAATCCTGTAAATACAAATTTATGGCAGCTTTGTTCACAATAGCCCCAAACTGTAAACAACCCAGATGTCCGTAAACCATTTCATACTATGGAATAACACTCATCCATAATAAGGAACAAACTGTTGGTTCACACAACAACTTGAGTGCATTTTAAATGCATTTTCCTAAGTAAAATAAGACAGAATGAAGTTGCTATCTGTTGTGTGATTCCATTTTATGTGGCACTCTTAAAAAAGATCAGTGACAGCCAGTGGTTGGAGTCAGAGGAGAGATTATAAAGGGGTAACTCTTGTTTTGGGGAATGATGAAATTGTTCTGTAGGAAACTATAGTGGTGGACACATGACTCTGTACATTTGTTAAAACACATTAAACTGTAAATCACTGAAAATGAATTTTATTGTATGAAAACAACAATACAATCAACTAGGATGCGGGGGGAAAGAGGGTTGGAAAGCAGAATGTGACAAGGGAATCTAACTATATTACAAACGAATCACATAATGACACTAAAGGGGATGGGAGAGACAGGAGCTGAGCTATGAAACTCTGAAAAGCTATGTTTTGACTGAATACTTTAAGGCTAACAACAAAACAACAAACAAACCAGCTGTTCACTGTCACTGTTCTCTAGTTGGTAATTTATTCCTCACAGAGAAATGGATTAGGAAATCTAAAACTACTTTTTCAGATTTAAATTTAAAAAAAAAGATTTTAAAGGTATTTTGGATGCTTTTAAAGATATTTTATGTATGTTTATATACTAGGGTTGACTTAACAAGTAAATTTAGAAAATGGAAGTCAGGCTTCTCACTGTCAGAGAAAGAAATTGCAAATAAGAGAAAGTCTAGAATGAGCTCTGTTGTGTTGGATTAAAATTGGAGATATCAGTATGAAAGTAGCCCAATAGCAATAAGCACAGCCAACATCTAAATCTTGGTTTCTAAATTTCATTCCCAAATAAAAGAAGGATGACTCTGCAAAAATAGCTGATTCTAGGGCTGGGGCAAGGAAAATACAATATGAGCCTAAAGCATCAGAAAATAAGGAGGTAAAAAAAAAAAAAGAAGAATGGGAGCATATCAAATGGGCATAAGGGCCATCCTGGAAAATTTGCCAGGTGCCAAAGTTGGAACATGCGTGACAAAATATGTAACAATAGCACTGCTTTATAACAAAATAATAAACATCCTAATCCATACTAATATAAATAAATAACTTAATAAATGAGGGAGAAGTGACAGCTTTTCTTAAATAACAATTCCAATTTAATAAATATGAGGGAATGAGGGAAACAGGTTAATCAAAATACCATGACAATAATTTCCACACAAAGAATGCTAAAATTAGTGGGTGCAAGTTGATTAAAAAATAGGATATTTGCACAAGATCAAAGCACTCCTCCAAAATATTTAGTAATTATAAAGGGAAATAGTAACAACAGTAGAGAATCCTAGCAAACACCAGCTTAACCAAGTGACCAAGCATTGGCAGTAATAGACATGCTCACATTACTTAGTCCCTGATATGATGCACTGAGAAGGGCACATTGCTGCTAACATGCATGACCTTAATCTAATCATGAGAAATCAGACAAACCAAATATGAGGCCCAGTCTACAAAACAACTGACCAGTACCCTTCAAAAGTATCAAGGTCATGAAAGACAAAGACTCAGGAACTACCACAGATTGGAGACTAAGGAGATGTGACAACTAAATGCAATCTGGGATCTTGAAATAACAAAAGGACATTAGTAGAAACTGGTGAAATATGAGAAAATTCTGTACTTTAGTTAGTAGTGTCCCAAGGTTAATTTAATTTTGATATGAGTTCTTGGTTTTGTAAGATGGTAAACATAAGGGGAATCTGGGTAAAGGGTACATGGGAAACCTGTGCACTACTTTTGCCACTTCCGTAAGTCACAATAAAAAAAGATGGCGCTAAAAAATATTGTATATGTGCCACTATTTAAAGGCACTTAGTGCTTCAGAGAGGTTTAAGGCCAGTCTAATTTTTGTTGTTTTTTTACGTAACCTGCTTTATTTTTTTTCTTGCCTGAATGTTTTAAATCTATTTTCTACTGAAATTATCTAAGTCTTATATATTGTTAATTTGATTTTCTGTAGGGTTGTTTTAAACCTTTTCCCCCTCCAAGTCTTATCCACTTTCATTTTCATTGGCCTCTTGTTGTATCTCATTGTTTCTCTTTTTTGCCTTACAGTTTGTAACCCAAGGCTTTCTTCAGTTTGTTCACAGAGGCTATGCCTTATAGCAGGAACTGAGAATAGCACAGTGTTCTAACATTTTTGTCTGATCCCCATCTTAAGCATGTTTCTCTGTTGTTGATTTTTTTCCAAAGTGATTTTCACTGTCCCTCAAGCCACAGCATATATTTTCACAAGTGCCATTTGGGTTCATTGGATCACTCATCTTCCAGATAGGAGAGCCTTATCTGGACCACTTCCATCATCCTATTATTCACGGACAACCATTGGCAACAAATGTACTGATTGACTTTGGAGTCATGGGTTTTTATCAGTTTTAGAGGTTTTATAGTTATTGTACTGTATTAGATAGTTGGAAGAGTTTTATTAGGGGCTGCTAGAGAGCATTTTAAGTCAGAAGCTACCTACCCAAAATGTCTACATTTTTGAAATACGAATTTTAGTATATCTCCCAAGATATTTCTGTTGAGGGAGAATATTTGCATTGTAAGCATTATATCTAGAATTCCTATACTCCACAATCAGAAAGTAAGAGAGTGAAGCAATAGTTTAGTTCACAGGAAAATTAAAGCAAGAGATTTGGTATTTCTCCACAATTTTGAAGTCAGTGGCCTGTAAACCAGTGAAGCTGATTGCAAAAATGAATATTTAAAAGCCCTTCGGATTTATGTGCTCTTGTTTCCATTCCTTTATTCTCTACAAAAGCAAAGAGTCCTCTGTAAATATTGTTTTAAGGATTAGCAGGCTTCATTTTTCAAATTCATCCAAAGGCTATAATTTAAACCATAATATTGACTTTACAAATGTAAACAATTACTGAATTCCTTTCCTTTAGCTACTAAGGATGCCAATGAAATTAGAGTCAATTAAATAATTGCTTTATTAATCTAATGTATTACTGCTGTGAGACATGCCTGACACCTCTAGCCAGGAGGATAGCTAGGAGGGGACAAAACTACAGGCATGTAGGGAGAATAGAAACCAGCATATTATGAAAACTTGATCCAGCAAAGAATAAAACATTTATTAAAATCTGATGCATCAGTTTCATACTTTATAGTTTAACCACAGCTAAAGATGGAAAAACCCTAAGAGATTTTTAAAGGTTTTCATTTGATTTAGATAATACTTAGTGCGGGACAAATTTTGTCTCCAGGTTAGGTTTAACTAACTTCTGTCTTCCCTCTTCCTCCTGGACACCAGCTGTAGGGAACTGCTTTGTCTCTGCGGCCTCAAGTCTAGTTGCATCTATTGAATGGCTCTTCATTAGTGACTCACCACTGCTGGCAGGATGATGCTAAATTCCTGATTACTATATATAAATCCCTTTATGATTTGACTAGAGGCCCAGTGCAAAAAATTCATGCACTGGTAGGGTTCCCTCCCTTCCCCCTGGCCAGCCCCACCCCCGCCCTCTGATTGAACTCCCAGAAGAACTCCAGTCGAGGGGACAATTTGCATACTATATTTTTATTATATGGGATTCCTACTCACAATGCAGCCTTATTTTCCACAGTGCTTCTTCCATCCTACCCTGGAGTAAGACCTTTAGCTAGCTCCCCCTGCACTCTGCTGGCTTGCATTCATCCTTTGTACATTCCAGAGAACATCAAATTATTCCCTGTGAATCATTGATCTTTCAGGTTATAGGTTAAAATATCCCCTTTCTGGCCAAGTTTTCTCTGTTCACCTCTGTCTTTAGTCTCCTCAGCTTCCACCAGGGAAATTATCCTATTTTTTTCCTTTATGAAAATACAGAGGTGTGTGATTTTACATCTAATATTACATACCTTGACATTATTTGCACTTATTTTTTTAAACTTCTGTGTCCTTTACCATGTTATTCCTCACCTTTTTGAGGACAGGAATGAATATATTATCTCAATAATTCCATAAGATAGTGAAGTACCTAGTAATACTGCTCAGCAATTATTTGAGGAATGCATGATTAATAGGCCAAGTAGCACAGTGTTAATCTCTAGGAAGGTGTAGAACAGGTTCTCAGTAGTTACAGCCTTCCTTGTAGCTACTTCCCTCCTGCTCTGCCCTAATGTTTCTTGTGGATCTGAGCACAGAAGAGCAAGGCAGAGAATTTTTTGTTATTTTATTGTTTCTGACCCAGGCTCAGACTACATCAAGTGTACAGCCAGAGCTGGCTCTTTTGATAATGGGAAGGGGAGGGGAGGAGAGGGGAGGGGAGGGGAGGGGAGGGAAGGGAAGGGGAGGGAAGGGAAGGGAAGGGAAGGGAAGGGAAGGGAAGGGAAGGGAAGGGAAGGGAAGGGAAGGGAAGGGAAGGGAAGGGGAGGGGAGGGGAGGGGAGGGAAGGAAAGGGAAGGGAAGGGAAGGGGAGGGAAGGGAAGGGGAGGGAAGAAAGAAGGGAGGGAAGGGAAGGGAAGGGAAGGGAAGGGAAGGGAAGGGAAGGGAAGGGGAGGGAAGGGGAGGGAAGGGAGGGAAGGGAAGGGAAGGGGAGGGAAGAAAGAAGGGAGGGAAGAGAAGGGAAGGGAAGGGAAGGGAAGGGAAGAAAGAAGGGAGGGACAGAGGGAGGAATAAAGGGAGAAAGGAAGGAAGGGAGGAAGCCAGGAGGACAAAGGTAGGATTACCATGCATTGGGTTCTATGTTATCCTTTCCATATATATTATCTCATTTAATCATAGAACAATTAGAGCAGGTCCTTGAATAATATTGTTTCATTTTAACATTGATGGATGCCACAGGAACTTAACTCTTATTTGTATACTAGAGACCTGGTGCATGAATTTGTGCACAGGTAGGGTCCACCTGGCCCAGCACAATGGGAGCCCATCAAGCTGGGCTGGCAGGGGAAGGGGCCACAGGAGGTTGGCCGGCTGGCCCTGCCCCCGATCGGGTTGTTGGGGGCCGATTGGGGGTGGGGCCGGCCAGGGGGAGGGGAGGCGGGCTGATAGGAGCCCAGATAAGACTGGTTGGCTGCTGCAGTGTACATCATAGCCACCGGTCGTTCTGGTCATTCTAGTCGTTATGCCATTATGGTTGCTGGTATTTTCTATATATAGATATACTAGAGGCCCAGTGCACAAAATTCGTGCACTGGTAGGTCCCTAGTGGCTGCTGGCTGCCAGGCGGGGCCTCCCTCCCTTCCTCAGCCAGCCAGCCCACTGTTCGAACTCCCGGAAGAACTCCGCTCAAGGGGACAATTTGTATACTACACTTTTATTATATAGGATATATTAACCTACGGTAAAATTGGTTTTGTTATATGTCATTTTGCTTAAAGTCACAGAACCTATCAATGACATTAAGTGAGGACTTACTGTATTCAGAGTAAATTTTATAGCTAAGAAAAATGGGTTCTTTATATAATTTGTACCAAGGCCACACAGGTGACCAGTGGCCAAGTTAGAATTTAAATTTCAGATGGCTCATTCAAAATTCAGTGCTCTTAGAATATGGGAATGAAAGAAATTTTAGTTCTACAAAATTATACTGACTCACTCTGCGAGTATCCTAAACTTGATACAGTTTTGTTTTTCAAGTTTAAACAATTAAATTCAGAAATGTTTGCCTATTATATTTACCACTAGAGGCCCGGTGCATGAATTTGTGCATGGTGGGGTCCCTCAGCCTGGCCAGTGATCGGGGCCATCAGGGCCATCTCACCCAGTCCCGTTCGGGGCCGTTGGGGGCTGGCTGGGGGTAGGGACCATGGGCGGTTGGCCAGCTGTGGGGGAAGGACCATGGGAAGTTGGCTGTGGGAGTGCACTGACCACCAGGGGGCAGCTCCTGAATTGAGTGTCTGCTCCCTGGTGGTCAGTTTGCATCATAGCGGCTGGTCATTAGGTTGACTGGTCGTAATGGTCACTTAGGCTTTTATATATATAGATTCTTAGCTTCATTTAGTAGTCATTCATCTATTGGACATTTATTGAACATTCACTAATGGCCAAGCAGCAAGGTAAACACATGATATGCCAGGGTGCTTAAGCCGCAGTCCTTGCACTAAAGTAGTTCTTTTGCCATTTGCTTAGAAGCATTCTCATTCTGGAAAGCCAACCTACTGGCCATCCCATTTATGGTTTCTCTACCTTTTTCTTCTGCCTTTAATCATATTAACAACTCACATAAACATATACCCCATGCTCCTTGTATTAGAATGTATTATCTGCTTTTTGTTCTTAGTCTAAAAGGAAGGGTCAGGCTGCATCTTTTCCATAGTCAATAACATCTCTAATTTTTAAAAAGTTCCCATCCCTGATCCTTTGGAAACCATCAACTTGTTCTTTATATCTATATGTCACTTTCTGTTTTGCTTTGTTTATTCATTTATTTTGTGTTTTTAAGATTCTACATATAAGTGAGAGCATACAGTATTTGTCTTTGTCTTATTTCACTTAGCATAATATCATCTAGGCATTATGTCGACTTCCCCCTGGTGGTCAGTGCACGACATAGCGAGTGGGTGAGTGGTCTTAGCATATCATTAGTTGCTATGATTGGTTGAACAGCCAACTGGTTGACCGGACACTTAGCATATTGGGCTTTTATTATCTATACTAATAAAAGGGTAATATGCTAATTAGGGCAGATGTCCATCCGGACAAAGCCATAGCGGCTGTGAGGCCTGGGGCTCAGGCAGCTGTGGGCTCAGGCAGCTGCAAGGCCTGGGGCTCAGGCAGCTGTGAGCCCTGGCAACTGTGAGGCCCAAGGCAGCTGGCAGTGGCAGAAGCAGCAGGGTGATGGGGGTGGCACCTTCCCCTGATCAGCCCAGTCGCCTCCTGCAGAGGGAGGCCGGGGAGTGGCCTAAGCCATCAGTAGGACATCTCCTGAGGGCTCCCAGACTGTGAGGGGGGCAGGCTGGGCTGAGGGCCACCCCCCTCAGTGCACAAATTTTCATGCACCGGGCCTCTAGTATAGGATGATAGCTAAAACAACACATATTCTGTTTATTAAGTAACATTCTCAACAGTCTAAGGCAGTTCCCTATAGCCAAGCATAATATAGCTGTAGCAAAAAGTATAAACATTCATTTTAAGTGGAATAAATTAAGACTATAAACATATAATAATTTCAGGTTAAGAGATTTTTGTGTTTTAGAATTTCAGATAAGTGATTGTGGATGTCTATTTTATTTTCATATAAGTATAGTTCATTTAAAAATTTTAAAAATTCTACATAATCTTAGTGGTTACGTTTGGCTTTATATAATATAATATAGATAATTCTTTTTTTGTTTTAATGTTTTCTTGTCTTTACTGGTGCATCAATAGCAATATTTAATGACCTCATAAAGTAGAGAATAACATTTACATTTGGAAGAAAAGTGATAAGAGGAGATCCTTAGAACAAATGTCAGTATTGTTGACATAAGCAAGGAATGCATGACAACAAATAAATAAATCTGTAGATCTTTAATTATGTTTATTTAATCTATGGAATATAAAGTAAGTGAAAAAAAACGCATGTGAAAAGTACATTATAAAGTTAGGAATACTGTATATTCCATGTGCCCTACATTGTAGTTGGCAACATGGGGAAACAAATTCAGTCTAAGATCTGGTTTCTACCTTTGGGTACTACAGTCCAGCATAGAGACAGAGTTTATATGTGGAAAAGAGGCTAGTGAGAGCAAAGTGTTCTCCATTCACTAGAAATTGAAAAAGAGTAAAGATTTGTATGAACAGGAGTGCCAGAGAAGGTTTTGCAAAGAAAGTGGTACTTGAAGGATGCCTTCAGTTTGGACAGAGAAAGGATGATTGAGCAACAATGTCATGTTAAGCAAAGATCTGAGAGTAGGAATATGTGTTTCAGAGGCAGAGAGAAGGCCTGTGTCCATAGAGCAACAAATGAATCTGAGGTCATGCAGTGGAGCCATATGTGGAGGGATTTAAAAACCTACTGGGAGTAGTTTGGACTGGGTCATGCAATAGGAAATCACTGCAAGTTCTTGAACTGAAGAATGAAATCTGGAGTATAAGGTTAGTTTAACAGTGAAATACAAAGGTGAATCAGAATTAGAAGACTGTAAACAAGGAGGTTGTTCAAATAATCCATGCAGACATGCGATAAGAGTATGACTGGAGGGTACAGAGTTGTTGAATAGGAAGAAGAAAAGTTATATCTGAAAAACCCTGTTAGAGGGCATGAAGATAAGAAGCAAAAGAAAACTGACTTCTTTTTTTTTTTTTTCCATTTCAGATTCAGATCGGCAAACCTCTTGATGGAATTAGGGATGGACAGTGGAAAGAGGAGTCCACTAGGAGTTGGGGGAGGGGGGGCGGTGGAGGAGAAAATGATGAAAAACAAGGAAAACTGAGAACAGGGAGTTTGTTTTTTGTTTTGTTTTATTTTTAAAGCAAATGACAGGACTTAAACTCCCTCACATTCTACACTGATTGTTTTGTCAGTCACATTAATATTGAGAGATGATGGTAACTCCCAGGTTACTACAACATTCTCAGTCATCAAAGAAAACAAAGCCAGCACAATGTACACCAGGATAACAAGATAGAACACTGCAGTAACACATTTTATAAAGACTTTTCACCAAGTGTTGAAACAAACGTGTGAAGAATTACTCAGAGTTAAGGTTATCCTAGAAACTTAATTAATTAGAACATGTCATTCCAAAGCAGGAGAAGGAGTCTTAGAACCCTAGAATAGGAAGAGACTGAGGCACTGATTATAATTTGCAAGCATTCAGACCTCTGCAATTGATAAAAGTTCAGATCGAATTGTTAGAAAGTTCTTCCTTAGAAAATACATGTTTAAATAAAGGACTGTATCTCTTTAACTCATATCCACTAGTAAATAACCCCTTGGAACAGCTTAAAATAAGACCAGGTAGTGACTGCCTCTACAGCCAGAATTGGGAAATGGTATTGAGAGCAAAGAAGCAAGAGAAAACTTTTTAGATAAGGAACTTCTTCTCTATCTTGATTGTGGAGATACAATTAATTTAATTGTATAAAATTACTAATTTCATTAATGTCTTTTCATTATTAATCCTATGTATATATTTGTATATTTAAAATGAAAATTCCTAATTCTATATGTGCTAGTTAATTTACCCAGCATAGAATAGCCAGGGGAATTATTTTTTCTTTAAAAAGAAAAAATATATGAAATATACTAAAAAACTTAAATACAATAAATATACTAAAACTTAAATATAATGAATAGGAAGCAAAATATAAAATAATCAGGCAATTCCATAGTTATTTAGATAACATCTTTAGATCATAGTCACTCATTTAAGATGATTATCTTCAATAGACTAACTCTGCTTAGGCCCAACGTCTTTGAAAAGCTGTTTTCTGTCGTAATTTAGTATTAGTTCAGAAAATAGTATTGAAGATAAGAGACACTTCATGAGAGAGTGAGTGAAAGTCAAAAAGAAGCAGTAAATTTGGCATTTGCATAACCATATTGGAAAGGTGCCATTTTGGCTAATATATAGGTTGTCACCCAAAATGTACGCACACACTTTGAATAATTCTAAAGGCAGTGTTTATTAAAATACATTTCATTTTCAGAATTGAGCTACCAGCTATTAAAATGTGTGTACATTTTTTTGGGACACCCTGTATTAACTTCTAGTTAGTAGATGGTTCGTCTCTACAACATTTGACTTTCTGTAAGTAATATTAGTAGTTTCATATCAGGGTGATTAAACTGAGCATCAAGGTAGGTGAGGTTAGGGTAAGGCATTTTAAAGATGTACACAGAAAGGCAGATGAATAAGAATATACTTCTTAGATGCCCTAACCACAAAAGAACAAAATCACATTGCCCATGCAGCATGATTTGTAATCTCATTTAGTTGTATGTTTCCCATCAATCATCATCATTTCCATTATCAGGTTCTTAGGTGGAATTACTTACAGTCTAAAAAAACAAAGAAAAGAAACTACAAAAATCACAGAATAACTTCTATATGATTACATTTTTTGGCACCAAAACCCAGGATCCACTGAATATGTTCTTAAAAGAGCAGTATTGCATGTGCTGGGGGCTGGGGTGGCTGGGGAGAGGTTAATGGGGGAAAAAGGAGACTTATATAATACTTTAAACAATAAAGAATTAAAAAAAAAAGGAAGCAAGAAAAAAACCATCATTTCCATAAGAAGGGGGCTTTTAGCCAGTTTTGAACCTTGTCATATTCTATAAAAATAAAAGATTTAAATAGTTAAATAGGTAATAGGTTTATATTTCATATGTTTTGACTAAATATTATTTGTAATCCTGTAGTTAAAAATATAAAATTAATACAAATCTTTAAAGATGAAAGGCTATAGTAAAGATAAGAGACCTCAGATGAATTATACCATTTGAATTCACGGGAAATTGCAAATGTAAACCTTCTTAGAAATGCCTTTTATTGAAGTAGTATTATTTACATACAGAGAAATTAATGATTTTTACATGAACAGTTTAACACATTTTGCTAATTTCATATAGTTGAATTAAAATGATTTAATCTCCACAATCAAGATGCAAGAGTTCCCTCATCTTAAAAAGCTTTCTCATGACTCTTTGCTCTCAATACATTTCCCAACTCTGGTTCTACAGTCATTTGATGTAGTTTATGTCATAGTTTTTCTTTTTCTAGAATTTTATATTATTGGAATCATATAGTACCTAGTGTTTTGTTTTCAATTCTTTCACTTAACACATTTTTGAGATTCATTCATGTTTTTAAATTACTAATATTTTGCTTCTTTTTATTGCTGGGAAGTATTTCATAGTAGGGCTATATCACACTTTATCGACTCAACAGTTGATGGATAATTGTGTTGCATTCTTTTTTGGCTGTTTTGAATAATGCTGTTATGAACATTTGCAACCACATCTTTGTGTGGACATGTGCTTTTATGTCACTTGGGTAAAATACCTGGGAGTGAAATTGCTGGGTTCTTTCATAAATATATGTTTAACTTTGTGAAGTACTGTCAGACTATTTTCCAAAGTGGCTATACCATTTTTTATTCCTACCAACAATATATGAAGTTCTTATTACTCCACGTTCATATCAACACTTATTATTGCCAGTCCTATTTTTAGCCATTCAAGTATCTCACTGTGGTTGTAATTTACATTTTCCCTAATTATTATTGATGTTGAATATCTTTACCTATTTTTGTTGGCCATTTGTATATCATCTCTTGTGAACTACTGTTAAAATCTTTCCTGTATTTTAAAAATGGAATTGTCTTTTTCTTATTGCACTGTAAGAGTTCTTTATATATTCTGGGTTCCAGACTTTTGTCAGAAATGTTCTGTGAAAATTTCCTTCCACGCTTGGCATGCATTTTTGTTTTCTTTTTTTTTTATTTTATTTATTTTTTTTGTGTGTGGAATTTATTTTTTTTTATTGCTTAAAGTATTACAAAGGGTATTACATATGTGTCTTCCCCCCCCCAGCCCCCCGCCCTTGACTATCCCCTGGCCTCCCCCACCCCCCAGCATCCCATGTCCATTGGTTATGCATATATGCATGCATACAAGTCCTTCGGTTGATCTCTTATACCCCTCCCTCCTGCCCCCCAACTTTCCCCGGCCTTCCCGCTGCATTTTGACAATCTGTTCGAGGCAGCTCTGCCTCTGTATCTATTACTGTTCAAAAGTTTATAATGGTCTCTATTATCCATGAATGAGTGAGATCATGTGGTATTTTTCCTTCACTGACTGGCTTATTTCACTTAGCATAATGCTCTCCAGTTCCATCCATGCCGTTGCAAATGGTAGGAGTTCCTTCCTTTTTAGAGCAGCGTAGTATCCCATCGTGTAGATGTACCACGGTTTTCTAATCCATTCATCTACTGATGGGCACTTAGGCTGTTTCCAGATCTTAGCTATGGTGAATTGTGCTGCTATGAACATATGGGTGCATATATCCTTTCTGATTGGTGTTTCTGGTTTCCTGGGATATATTCCTAGAAGTGGGATCACAGGGTCAAATGGGAGTTCCATTTTCAGTTTTTTGAGGAAACTCCGTACTGTTCTCCACAGTGGCTGCACCAGTCTGCATTCCCACCAGCAGTGCACAAGTGTTCCTTTTTCTCCACATCCTCTCCAGCACTTGTCGTTTGTTGATTTGTTGATGATAGCCAGTCTGACAGGTGTGAGATGGTACCTCATTGTTGTTTTGATTTGCATCTCTCGGATGATTAGTGATTTTGAGCATGTTTTCATATGTCTCTCAGCTTTCTGAATGTCCTCTTTTGAAAGGTGTCTATTTAGGTCCTTTGCCCATTTTTTGATTGGATTGTTT
Source organism: Myotis myotis (assembly GCF_014108235.1). Taxonomy (NCBI): domain Eukaryota; kingdom Metazoa; phylum Chordata; class Mammalia; order Chiroptera; family Vespertilionidae; genus Myotis; species Myotis myotis. Next base: position 53,613,345 of record NW_023416357.1, read on the forward strand.
ATCTTCCTTTTGTTAAGTTGTATGAGTTCCCTATAAATTTTGGAGATTAGGCCCTTATCAGATATGACATTGGCAAATATGTTTTCCCACATAGTGGGTTTTCTTGTTGTTTTGTTGATGTTTTCTTTTGCTGTGCAGAAGCTTTTTATTTTGAAGTAGTCCCATTTGTTCATTTTCTCTTTAGTTTCAAGTGCCCTAGGAGCTGTATCAGTGAAGAAATTGCTTCAGCATATGTCTGAGATTTTGTTGCCTTTGGATTCTTCTAGAATTTTTATGGTTTCCTGTCGTACATTTAAGTCCTTTATCCATTTTGAGTTTATTTTTGTGTATGGTGTAAGTTGGTGGTCTAGTTTCATTTTCTTGCATATATCTGTCCAATTTTCCCAACACCATTTATTGAAGAGACTATCCTGGCTCCATTGTATGTTCTTGCCTCCTTTGTCAAATAGTAACTGAGCATATTGATTCGGGCCGATTTCTGGTCTCTCTATTCTATTCCATTAATCGATATGTCTGTTCTTATGCCAGTACCAGGCAGTTTTGAGAACAGTGGCTTTGTAATACAGCTTGATATCTGGTATTGAGATCCCACCTACTTTGTTCTTTCTCAGGATTGCTGCACCTATTCGGGGTCTTTTTTTATTCCAGATGAATTTTTGGAGAGTTCGTTCTAGATCTGTGAAGTATGCCGTTGGTGTTTTAATGGGAAATGCGTTGAATTTATAGATTGCTTTGGGTAGTATGGACATTTTAATGATGTTGATCCTACCAATCCATGAACACGGTATGTTCTTCCATCTGTTTATGTCTTCCTCTATCTCTTTTTTCAATGTCCTGTAGTTTTCTGAGTAGAGGTCTTTTACCTCTTTAGTTAAGTTTTGTTTTCTAATTATTCTGGAAGAATCAAAGTTTTTCATCTTCATGAGAGTCCATTTTTATTTCATTTCTTCTTTTATTGTTCGTGCTTGTGTCCCATTTAAGAAAGTTTTGCCTAACCTAGTGTCACAAAGATTTCTCCCCTATATTTTCTTCATAATTGTGGTAGTTTACATTATTATATTTAAGCCTAAAATTCATTCTGAGTTCATCTTTGTGGAAGGTATAAGGTAAGGATCAAGGCTAATATTTCCCCCATAGAGACATCTAGTTATTCTAGCACCATTTGTTGAAGACTTTTTTATTCCTCCATTAAGTTACTTTGGTATCTTTCTCAAATCATATAATTACCATGAAAGTGTAGATTAATTTCTGGACTCTCTATTATGATTTATTTTAATATATGCCTATTATTATGCAAATTTTACAGTCTCGATTTTTACCTTCTTGAAGTATTCAAATCAGGTAATGTAATTCCTTCAATCTTGTCCTTTATTTTTTAGTATAAATTGTAAATGATGTTGTCAATTTATTCAAAGAATCATGCTTGGATTTTGATTAGGACTGCATGGAATTTATAGATCAATTTGGGGAAGATTGTCATCATAAAAATATTGAATCCTCAGTCCATGAACATAGTATCTCTCATTTATTTATTTATTTACTTTCTGTAAATTACCCTTTGCGATCTGTTTTAATTTTAAGTCTTCAGGTCTTGCAGATCTTCTATTAAAATTTATTCCTGAGCTGAAACCGGTTTGGCTCAGTGGATGGAGCATCGGCCTGCGGACTGAAAGGTCCCAGGTTCGATTCCGGTCAGGGGCATGTACCTGGGTTGCGGGCACGTCCCCAGTGGGAGATGTGCAGGAGGCAGCTGATCGATGTTTCTCTCTCATCGATGTTTCTAACTCTCTATCTCTCTCCCTTCCTCTCTGTGAAAAATCAATAAAATATATTTAAAAAAAAATTTATTCCTGAGTAAGTTTATGGTATTTTAAGTGGAGATTAAAACAATTTTTATTGTCAATTATTTGTTACTAATATATAGAAATGCAAGCCTTTATTTTGACTTTGTATCATGCAATTTTCTTAAATTTATTCATTAGATTTAATAGCTATATTTTGGATTCCTTAGGGATTTCTACCTGTATAATCATGTCATCTGCAAATAAGGATACATTTACTTCTCCTTTTCCCATTTGCATGCCTTTTGTTTTCTCTGCTTGTCTTATTGAACTGGCCAGACCCTTCAATAAACGTTAATTAAAATATATCTTTGAGTATGACGTTAGGTGTAGGTTTTTCACAGGGGCCCTTCATCAAGTTGAGCAAGTTCACTTGTATTTCTAGTTTGCTGAGAGTTTTTATCAAGAAATTGTTTTGTTAAATGGTTTACTACATCTATTACAATGACCATATGGTTTTACTCCTATATTCTTTTGATATGGTAAACTGTATTGATTGATTTCCAAACACATGTAAATAATTTGACCTAAACTAAAAAAGTGAAGGCTAGAACACAACATCATTAAAAATGGAAAATAAAAACATGTGTTCTAATATTACTTACTTACTAGACTATTTTTTTTTCCTAATCAGCAGAAAAATTTCAAATGGTAGTTATCTGATTTAGTATAGGTAGGAAGGGGACCTACTTCAAGGCAAGTATCTAATGTTTTCCTTTCTTTTCCAATTTACAAATGTTTCATGTTTATTAAAAGTACTCATTTGTTTTGACAGCACATTAAAAGTATTCATTTGTGTTGACAGCTCAATACTTATTGCACTTCATTTTTTAAAGATTCAAGTCATTTCCCTAAAATCACAGGTTTTTTTTTCTAAAGGAAAAGAGCTGTCTTCAGGTAACTTGTTTGTATGTGATTATGTAAGAAAATTGAATGCCCACCTGAAAGTTTTAGTAGTAATTCAGTCTCTTTTAAATAAAAAAAAAATTATTTCTGTGACTAAATTTAACTGTAGTGTCGGGCTATGGCCTGATGCTTTTGATTCTGTGAAAGTTTAATTTCATTCTAAAGAGGAAACATTTGGGTGATTAGAGGCAGGGCTAAGCACCCATCCCCACAAAAACTGAACATGAAATGAAACAATTCATCATGCAAAAAAATAGCCTCCATAAAAATACAGTTTCCTGAAAGGTAAATTATAAAAGTATGCATTTACTCAATCATTTTAAATACCATAATTATACAAGCTGCTCATCAAAAGACTTTTAAGACTCATTAAAATCATAAAACAATTCTAATTAAATCCATATTTAAATAAGTTTCTATAACTGACCTACATGGTACTTTAAATCAAACAAAAAAAGTTGTATAAAAGGTCCAATTAATTGTAAGTTTTTGTAAGAATTAAAGTCTAATTACTCTCTGATTAAATTTCTCCCAAATGTAATCGTCAATGGCTCTATTCAGAAGAATTAGCCTTCTGTACCCCAGATGCCAGTGGAAGGCCACAGTCTGTCTTTGACACCAGCAAACCTATTCATCTGAAATCAGCATGACTGTGGAAACTTTACCTCCACCCCCACTGGGGATCCAAGTGGCCAGACTAAACAAAGCCACATATTTTATACAGATAAATGTCTCCCTATCTGAAGAGGTCCCTATCTGATTGAATGGATTCATGTTCATCAGCAAATTAGAAAAAAATCCATTGTCAGAATAGGTTTTGGAAACAATAGTCATTTCAAAGTTTCCCAAGTTGATGGGAAAAGATGCACAAGAAAAGAATAAGATTTGCAGCTTACAAAGAGAACTAGGCCTTCTAAGGGGACAGCACTAAAGCATTTCCTTCTAACTCTGTGCAACTCTTCTTTCTTTCTCAGCTACTTGAAATGTTTTTCATTTTTATTAGCCCAACTTCCCACGGGAAAGAAAATAAAAAAGCTCTATGACATCGCTGCCTCTTGTGTGTTCTCCGAAACTAATTAACCCTATGAAGTTATTAGGGCAGCATCATTTTTTCTATGACATCACCCAAGGTGAAGGTCACTTCTATAATATTCTTGGCTTCATTCATGTGGTGCATACCCCACGAAATATAATTTATTGTAATTTCCCTAGTGCCCTGATAGCCAAGTGATTAGTTATTATGGTACATAAAAAGTTCAGACATCACATATGATTTATAGCCTCTGTTCCTGATAATCTAATTTTCTTTTATGGTAAAAAGAAATTTACTATTTATGTTTTATAGATTGTTATTTTGAGAAAATGACTATTTGAAGTATCTTATGTGGACACTTGCTGATTGCAGAACATCTGGAAGTTGAGGCATCCAAATGATTGGGATACAAAGGCAGTTCTTTATCCAGTTGACAAGAACTTTTTCTCAACTACCCTTGTGTGTGCTGGTGGCAGAATGTTTGTCTGATGATAGGTTAAATTAGGCTGGAGCTACCTGCCATAAGTACAGGAGAACTAAGTGCAAGGAATGGTGGTTTGGGGCAATGGAGCTGAATGCAGGATTAAGCTACAGCAAGATTTCCTTCCCCTCAGGTACACTGTCCCTGCCTTGAAAAGCCCTAACTCTGCCATAACAACCTATTTCCAGACTTTTTAGATGTGGAATTGGCTTACCTGCATGTTTCTGCTTTTAGAGACAGGATCTTTTATAACTATGATCCTTAAATTCCTATAGCAAAGTTCTCTTTTTCTTCTCCTCCACTCATGACTATATTATCTTCATTTTTATTGTGCTTAAATTATGTTATATGAATGGTAAGTTAAGGTGGTTATATATGGTTTCTATTCTAAGAGAAATCTCACCCCCCAGTTGATTTGAGGGGTATATCTGAAGGATAAGGTCAGTACACACAATCACCAAAGATAAGGGTATGTCTTAGAGAAGAAATCTGAGCAGACTTAGGTAGGTGAGAGAAAGGGCTCCATCATCCTACTGCTGACTGTGAAGAGGTAAGGAGATGAAAGAAGCTTCTAGGACCCAGGAGAGACCTCTCTTTGCCCGTGTAAGCTATAAAATGGGATGATACATTTGATCCCTAGCAATCCGAATGCCGTATTGGTAACTCACAGAGCTAATAATAATGGCTGTTCATTATTAAGTACATACTAAGAACTTGATATGTATTGACTCTTTCAATCTTCAAAATTAAGAATAGTTAGTAGTATATCCACATTTTATAGCTGAAGAACTGAGGCCTAGAGAGGTTAAGTAATTTGTTCAGAGTCACACAACTAGCAAATGGCAGAGCTGGGATTTAAATTCAGGCAGTCTGGCTCTATTGACGCTCTGAACCATTACGCACACTACTCTTTCAGTTTTTGTATTCTGTATTTATTTAGTAGAAAATGCTTATATCAGACTTAAAATGTGCCAGGGACTCATCTTAGAGTTTGATATACAGTCAGGCACCACATAACGACATGTCAGTCAACCGTGGCCCACATATAGGACAGTGGTCCAAAAGATTAGAATGGAGCTGCAAAATCATCTATGGACTTCATAGCCACCATGATGTCCCAGTGCAAAGCATTGCTCATGTGTTTGTAGTGATGCTGCTATAAATAAACCTACTGCACTGCTGCTGTGTAAAGGTATAACACAAACCTTTGACCAAGATGGCAAAGGAGGTAAACTGTGCTCACCTTCTTCCAGGAACACATCCAAATTACAAGTAAATTATAGAACAACCACCTTTGAGAACCACCCGAAGACTAGCTGAAAGAAGGCCTATAACTAAGGATATAAAGAAGAAGCCTTTCTGAGACTGGTAGAAGGGGTGGAGTTGTGGAACGGGCAGGTCCCAAACCAACAGTGTGGTGATTAAGAATTCGGAGGGATATCTCAGCTGCAGAGGGTCCACCCGAGGGGGTCCCTGGCCCACACTGGACTTGCCAGCCCGGAGCACCAGTGTGGGAAAAGTAGTTCTCATAACATCTGGCTGTGAAAACTAGGGGGATTACATCTGAGAAACACAAGGGCTGAAGGAGACCAAAACATGCTGCTCTTAAAGTCCAGTTTCTTTAAACTAATTTTTTAATTTCCTGAGTTTGATTTATTTTCCCTATGAAAGAATCTGGGTTATAATCTGGAGAATATATATAACTATTACCTTAAATCCTATTCTAAACAAGATAGGGCATAAACAATGGAATACATAAATATAGCATCAGTGATTTCTATTAAAAATCCAACAAATTCTAATATATATTTTAAATTAATGATTTAATATTATCAATATAGAACACAAAAGCTATTACCAAATATTTAAAAAATAGTAATTTTATCCAATTTGAAATATTTTAGAATCAACAATAAAGACATGTATATGCTATAGTCACATGTAATACAAAGTTGTATAAAATTAATATTTAAACGTCAGGCTATTATTTTTAACTAGAGGCTTGGTGCATGAAATTCATGAATGGGGGGGTGTCCCCTCAACCCAGCCTGTACCCTCTCCAATCAGGGACCCCTTGGGGGATGTCTGACAGCCGGTTTAGGCCCGATCCCTACGATTGGGCCTAAACCGGCAGTCAGACATCCCTCTCACAAACCTGGACCACTGGCTCCTAATTGCTCACCTGCCTGCCTGCCTGGTCACCCCTAACTGCCCCCCCTACCAGCCTGATTGCCCCTCACTGCCTCTGTGTGCCAGGCTGATCACCCCTAACTGCACGGCCTGCCGGCCTGGTCACCCCCAACTCCCCCCCTGACAGCCTAATTGCCCCTAACTGCCCCCCTCTGCCAGCCTGGACTCCCTTAACTGCCCCCCCTCCCCACCGGCCTGGTCACCCCCAACTGCCCCCACTGCTGGCCTGGTCGCCCCCAACTGCTCCCCCCCCCGCTGGCATGGTCACCCTTCATGGTCCCCCTGATGGCCTGGTCGCCCCACGCAGCCTACTATTCAGTCATTTGGTCATCCCTCACTAAACCCCCTGCTGGCCTGGTGGTAGGCAGCCACCTTGTAAGGGTGTGAGGGTTAATTTGCATATTACCTCTTTATTATATAGGATACCTCAAGCAAATTTAGTTACCAGCCATAGTCATCAATTCACAGCTCTCTTCTTTAAGTCTTCTTCTCCAACAGGATGTGGCTACATTAGTATCTAGTGGTATCTATAAATTAGTATCTATAAATTAAATGACAACTGTGTCAGATGCTGTTGGAAATCTGCCCATATGCCCTACATCCTGACCACCAATGGCCAGCACCTGCCTCTTTGTGGGAGGGTTGCTTTCAGGCTGCTGGAACCTCTTTGCCAGTGTGCAACAGTCCATAAGACAGAACTAGCACTGAACTCATGACCACTGCCTGCAAACTAGATGAAGTTATACCTCTCATTTTAGTGATTACCAAACTAAACCAACCCACAAGGAAAAAAATTCCCACACCAGCACAACTCTCATTTCCACTCCTGTTCCTGTGCTCCCTTTTACAGAAACTCCTCTTCTTGATTTGTTCCCCCTGCTATGTTCTCCACATACAGATCACACTTCCATTGCTCCTCAGAACTGCTACTTCCCCAGAAATGTTGAATTTAAACATATTTAAAAAGACCTTAAGTGATTAAGTTCTTTGAATTTTAGAAAGAGTTCTTTCTATTAAACTAGCAACATCTGCATAACAAGCATTCTGTGGAAACATGCTATGAAAACCACGAACAGTGGCGCTGTTTTGGTTAAAGTGGAGAGGGCAAGTGCTTGAGGCTCTGAGGTGACCCAGAGAATCCTAGGCTGTGTGGACAAGGACAGGAGCAGCCGCCATTGAGGAAGGTACCTTTCTCTGATTGAAATGCAGTAGGACCTCATGCCCAAAGCCTTGTTCTTAGCATTGCAGGAGTGGGCTAAGCACCTACATAGCTGCAAAACCCTGGAAAGCTACTGTTTGTTGCAGTTCTTGCAACTAAAATGTGAATGTAAGGATTGCATAAATGGGCAGAGATGGAGGACAGATGTCCTGCCTGTTGGCTACAGGACCACAGGCAGAGGGAAGGCACGTCTCTGTGTGTTATTTTCACGTGCTGGGCTTACGAAATAAACTTTACTGTGTTTAAGAGATAAATTGTGCCAGCAATGTGGCTCAGGTGGTGACCCCTGCCAATGTCAGGGACCTACTAGACACAGGAGAAACAGGCTGTTAAGATCTGCAATGCTTTTTGCTTCTGGCTGCAGACGATTCTGCACCAGGAAACAAACACCAAAGCAGATGCCAGCAACTGGAGGGAGAACAGACTTGTAAACATGGCAAGACTTGTTGCCATTTTATCTATCCCTGTTGCACCCAGGCCAATCGTGTCAATTAAGTTACGGTTTCACCTGAAGTACTGCTGCAAATGTTATTGCAGTTTTTGTTTGTAAACTTAGTAGAATAAACCAAGTGGAACAGCGCTCCAGCTGACTTGATGAGCCGCAAATGGCGCTGGCGTGGTGCCTCCTGACTAGCAGCTTCTGCTGCTCTCAGTCGCTGTCTCAGAGCCTTTTGTTCTGAGGCGGTGGTCTTGAATTCAGGGCACACTGGGTGGCATTTTAGTATCATTCCTAAGATACTGGTTCCACTGTTGTTTCTTTAGAACTGTCCAGATCTGTCCTCAGGTGAACAAAGGCCCTAGTTTTAAGAATGGTGTTCATGTCTACATGCAGAGAAATGTGTAAAGGGTTACTGATTCCTAATGGAAGTAAAGAAACTTTGAGAAGTAAAGCATTACCTGCCATTTTTGTGCTCGACACTTGGAAGAAGGTGCATAAATGCTTCAGTTTACAGAAACAGCGAGAACTTCCTGAACCCTCCTAGTGATTAATTAGAAAGCCTGTCTTACAGATTTTTCTCTCAGGTGTAGTAACCTTGTAGCCCTTACCATTAAGAACTAATAAATAAACGCTTGGTTAAGCATAAACTGATTGATAGACAGTGAAAGAGTGATGATCTTGGTTTTTATGCAATATGCTCACTCTGTCATTTTACCTTGGAGGACAAAATAATATACAAAACTAAAAGATGTAAAAGCAGCCTCAGTAAGCAATTTGTAATTATCCACTTAAAGAGTGTTAATAGCCCTCACTGTGAATGAAGATCTTTATGATTTCATCAATCATGATTAATTTTAATAAATAAACATTCATGATTTTAAGAAAGCATTTTGAATTCTGCACTTACACTGAAGACATATACTGGGTAAAGGCATACAGAAAGTAATCAGATGTTTAAATTTTAAAAAAAATAAGTAAATTAGATCACAAATCAAATGGAAGCCTGCCCATTTAGCAGATCCTCCAGTATCTGATTTGTGCAAATATTAAGTTACCCATCACATTAAATACAGCTCATCTCTTTCCCATATATTTTATGCTAATAAGCCTAGGTAACTGCTGATTCCTTCCATCATCCTGTCTTGTTAAATAAATTTTAAGAAATAATATATCAAGCTGGGAGCTTTGACAATCATGAAATATCTTCAAAATTTTTTAGTTTCTCTCATGAAAATGATAAAAAATAAAGTTAACTCCATTGCAACTATACAATTAGAATGCCACAAACATGACAATTTATTTGTGGGGGGGAGAGGGTGGCGAATCAAACTGGCTAATTATAAACAAAACATTTGGATAACTAGCTAATCTGTGAAAAACTTAACTGATTCATCTTAAAAGGATTTATAGAATAGTAACAAATTATTTTACAAAATCTAGGATACATTATGTGAGTCGAATTTCACTTATTTTATTGGGGCGATGTGGGTAATGCAAATATGACAAACTTTTATTTCTTTGAAAATTGCCAATTCAATCAAGGATTCCTTTAAACCAAAATAATGACTTGAGACATATACTAAAATATATTCTTAAGGTATAATGGACAAATTTTCCTTTGAAGCCCACATTAATGTAGCTTCCAAAAATGATTCCTTATACTTGGAATAATTTCCAAATAAAAAATTACGAATTTACATGGAGAAGGGAGCCATGCATTATGTGTGAAGAGGGAATAAGGGAGCTTTCCTAAGATATCAGTTAAATTTTGTGAAAATCCTTTTCTGTTACACAAAGTTAGCATCACAGTCAAACGAATGCAAAAAATTAAGGACTATCAAGTTAAATTGTAGCTTTTCATGGAAAAAAACAACTTTCTTTAGCTTCCTTTGTTAATTCCTAAAAAGATTAACATTGTGCTCCTCTGACTGACTGGTTTTTACCTTTCCTTTTTTTCTTTCTTTCTTTGTTTTAAAGGAAGAATATACAAAAGACAACAGCAGAAAGATGCTCCAGTTTTCTCAGTAACTAATTCATATCTATTTTTCTGGATATTTAAACTGTTCATAAAATTATTTATGTGCTCAAGTCTCCAGAGGGCAGGTAATAATCACTCAGAATCTTACCATTTAGAAATAACTTCAGTATTTGGTGAATGTCTTTCCAGGCATCTATGTCCATACAAAGAAAATATATGGAAATATTTTTTAATGGAATAATTCTATTAATGTTTACTTTAATAGTAAATAACAAATCAAATTATTTTATTTACTATTAAAATAAAAGAAAATTGTTGGACTTCCAAGAAACCTTTCTCCACTAAATTATTAGATTCCTTAAAAATTTATTTAGCCTGACCAGTGTGGCTCAGTGGTTGAGTGTCAACCTGTGAACCAGGAGGTCACATTTCCATTCTGGTCAGGGCACATGCCTGGGTTGTGGGCTCAATCTCCAGTGGGGGTGGTGCAGGAGGCGGCTGATCAAGGATTCTCTCTCATCATTGATTTTTCCATCTCTCGTTTTCTCTCTGAAATCAATACAAATATATTTTTTAAAAATCATTTAAATATAGGAACAAAATCCCATGAAAGAACTTTAAGTGGCTGAAGTCAGCACTTCAAACAGCTAATTGTAACATATTAATGTTTTCTCGCACCCCTTCCCTGCTTCCTTCATCCCTCAATAGTTCATATATGTGTGTGTGCACATATGTGCATATAATTATTTTTTTCTACTCTCAAGATTTATAACATTTAACCATATAACAAGATTTTCATGATTGTTTAATTTTAGGTATTTTTTACATAGTGTTTTATTTTGATTCATCTCTTGCTAATAATCATCATCATGGGTGTTATAATCCCTAATTCTTACCTACTTGAAAATGCTGTCTTTATATTTAAAAAATAACTTGCCTTTGAATAAAATTCTTAGATCATATTTTCATGCCCTGCAAACCTGATAGCATGGCCCCATTGTTCTCTGACATTGTGTTGTTTTGAAGAATTTAAACATAAACTGATTGATTCCGGTCAAGGGCATCAATTAGAATGTATTCTTCGTCTGTCTTTTGATTATGTTCCATTTTTTTCTAGTTTCATGCATTAGTCACAGCAGGCAGAAAATCTGAAGGATGGACTATCTTTTGTTTGTTTGTGTTCTGTGGTTTCTTCAAAGAAAGCAATAGTTTTACTTTTATTATCTTCTTTAAGAGTTCTTCTAATTCTTGTACCATGAATACCATGAAGTCAATGTTAAGAACTTTTTTGTTCAATGCCCCAATATTTCTCACACATCAAAGGTTTCCTGAAACTCGATTTCCCCACTTTTACATAACTTACTTTCTCAGCCAGTATGTCCATATAATTTTATCCTTAAAGACTGGAAATTGCATTACCATATGTTTTGGTATTCATTGTTTTGTATTCAGTTGTTGCCAAATATAAAGGGACCTTGCAATATATAGATTAAATCTTTCCTCAGGAAAGTATTCCTGTATATTATTTTTTCTTGTTCCATTTGCTTTGCTGTTGTTGTTTTTTTAAATAGTAATTTTGGGATTGTTGGATCTCCTTTGCCTTTCTGCCTTGTCTATCATCGCTATAATATTTTTTACATTGTTCTTTTTTCCTAACTTAATTTTTTATTTCTCAATTCTGACCTCCATGACTGTTTTCAGGAGTATATTTCCTAATTTGTATTGCCTTTAATGGGGCTTTCATGTCTATAATGATTTCTAGTTTCTCCTTCATTTCTTTCCTGAGTTTTCAGCTCAATATCAATCTTCTATTATTTCACTGTATCATTGAACTCTCTGTTGATTTTTTAATATATATTTTTATGGATTTCTGAGAGGGAGGGAGGGAGAGAGAGAGAGAGAGAAACATTAATGACAAGAGAGAATCATTGATTGGCTGCCTCTCGCATACCCCCAATGGGGTTTGAGCCCGCGACCAAGGTATGTGCCCTTGACCGGAATCGAATCCGGGACACTTTAACCCACAGACCGTTGCTCTATCCACTGAGCAATATTGGCTAGGGCTGATTATTTTTAAGAGGCCATGTTATCTGCAATTTCATTAGGACTCTGGAGAAATAATTTTTTAACACTTCCTGAATTTCTCTGTGCCATTCTTCTTTAGAATGTATTCTTCATCTGTCTTTTGATTATGTTCCATTTTTTTTCTAGTTTCATGCATTAGTCACCTAATTAGAAAACCTGAAGGATGGACTGTCTTTTGTTTGTGTTCTGTGGTTTCTTCAAAGAAAGCAATAGTTTTACTTTTATTATTTTCTTTAAGAGTTCTTCTAATTCTTGTACCATGAATACCATGAAGTCAATGTTAAGAACTTTTTTGTTCAATGCCCCAATATTTCTCACACATCAAAGGTTTCCTGAAACTCAGACCAAGGGGCTGGCTGATTCTCATCTCTTTCCCTTTGTCAGTGCTTATCTATCATATTCCTTTAGGCCCCTCGTAAAGTCTCATCAACCATTTTTGTCTAGGACTATTTGTGAAAATAGTTTTAAAGGAATGAAACGGAGGAATTAGCAGAGGATCAAACTGGCTCATTTTAGAAAATACCACGTTAGTGTTCTGTTTTGCTTGGAGAAGTAGCAGGCATATTTCAAAGGTAGTATCTTTTTTAGTTATTTATTTTGAAATGATTTCATGTTTTTATTTCAGCAATTATTATGTTTCTTTTACTCTCCAATTCAGAAATTGAATCAGCAATGTTCTTTTCTCCTAATTCGGTTTTAGTTATATCTAGGGGCTCCCTAGGTGCCCATGGGCAAGAACTCTAATATAAATAAAAATGCAGTATCATTCTCTGTTCTATTGTAATTATCAACTGAGTTGAAGCAAAATCCACCGAGATGACTACTAAACTGCCAAAGAAACTTTATGAAATGTGTGGTCCCAGAAAGCACTTTTTATATCAGTCCTAAAACAACCCAAGGTGTCAGAAAGAGATAAGCTTACAATATCTTCTTTTTAAAAGCATAGTTTCCCAGACCTTCAGAACTTTTCCAACAGCCCCACCCTGGCTCTAGTCTGCCCTAATTATCTTTGGCACTGAAGGAAAGTGTGGGGTATCTCCTCAGCTCATGCTCCTCATATAGAGTGTCTGTAACTGAAGACTGAGGTAGATAAAGGGTTATTATGACTAGAACAGGTTTGGCTCACACTGGATTGAATTATTTTATTTTTTCAAGTATAATAGTTTGAAGTATCCTGCACACATTCTTTCCCCATGGTTCTGTGGTGCCTAAATACATAGCAATATCAAAGTGAAAAGGGGTTTTAAAAACAATTACAACATGGATTGAACTGACATACTGCTTTCAAGAATATCTCTTTTATACTTCCAGGATATAGGGAGGCTCAAAGTAAAACACAACTTTGGCTTACAATCAGGCTGAACTTATTCCGTAGCTCATGGAAATCTAAACAGTGTTTTCTGCTATATTATGGTCTATGATATCAGCCTTAAATCAAATTAGACACAGTTAAAAATTGTAGCCATCAACTGCTAATTAATCATTGTACACAATTATAAGTACTTAAGGCTATACAGTGCCTGTTTTTTTTTACTGAATATCTGAAATACAAAACAAATGGTTTAAAGTAGCATACTATAATGTAATTTATTTTCAAGCATAATTAATACACTTTATATATCTGTTTCAACCAAGGGCTTAAAATATTAACAAATATTCTTTGATTCCCTTGAAGATGGCGGCGGTATAGGCAGACGCGTCCCAGGTCGTGTCCCTGAGCAAATGGAGTGAGCAGCTGAAACTAGTAACATCCACCCCGAATTGGCGAAATTCCTCAGCTGGCGAGACAGTTTACAGCCGGGAAGAGCAGAACTCCCCTGGAAAGGTAAAAAAAACCAGGGATTTGGGCAGGAAAGTTTGCCAGACCTCTGAGCCCAGAGAGTCGGAGGGAGACCGCGTGGCAGACAGCCGCGTCCCTTGGGACAGGCACAGCCCCTAACAGGGGAAAGGAGAACCGCGGGATACCTGGCGCTGATGGGGGAATTGAGAGCTCGGTCTGTGATCACAGAGGACTGAGCCTAAAGGGGGCAGCCTGAAGAGCTGATCAGACCATGCAGTCCCGGTAAGAGAAGAAGCTTACAGAAACCAAGCCTTCCCCGTTTCCGCGGCCGGCGTTTGTTTGTTTGTTTTCACTGAACCCTGTTCATGGGACATTTCGGATACAGACACTCACCTGTGCTGAAGAGAGGGAGAGTGTGCGGAGGAGTGGAATCTGGGGAGAGACTGAGGAGAGAAGGGGGGCCGGGAGAGGTGGCAGCGAATTGAGTGCTGAGACACCCCTGAGCCCACGTCTGAGGCAGCCATTCTCTCCGGAGAGTGAGACTCCTCCCCCCAGCCCCCAGGCAAGGAGCACAGCCACACCCAGATTCCACCCTGTAGGAGATCAAGGATTAAAATAACCTGATCAGTCCCTGGGAGTTAACAGGGTCTGGCCTATAGAGGGATTTTCAATCCCAGCAACAACACAGCACTGGTAACTCTTACGCAGCCAGCTCTGGGCAGTGAACTTCCACTGGACAGAGAGGCCCTGTAGCCTCAGAGGCCAACCCCAGAACACTGCCACCCAGAGGCTGACCCACAAACTGACTCTTTGCTAAACACAAAATAAGGCAGTCTGGGAAACAAATGCGGCTTGCTTTAAAATAAGGACTGTGGTTTACAACACAGAGGAACAGTGTATCGCAGGGAAACTCAACACTCTCCTGAATACCTGGCAGGTCTAAGGCGAGCCACACTGAAGAATAGAAGAACCGAAGGACCTTCACTACTGCAATATTTTTTTTTTTTCTTTTTTCACCTTTTAACTAAGAAACCAATTTTTTTTCTTTTTTTTTCTTTTTTTTTCTTTTCCTCTTCTTCTTTTTTTTTTCTTCTTTTTTCCATCACCTGATTTTACCCTTTTAATTACTACCTTCTTATTTTTAACCAGTATTATTACTGCTACCATTTTACCATTTTTTTTTAAAGTGCCATTTTATTTTCTCTTTATTTTATTTTGGGATTAGTGTTCTCCATTCTATTTTCATCGTTATATTATTGGTTGTTTCTAGTTTGCATTTATCTCCAGGGAGCTGTTGCTGGAATTTGTTGGGATTAATGGCTGTTCTATAGGAGCATTCTCCTCATATAAAAAGTCTCTTCCCCTCTTCCACTTCATTCTCTCTTTTCGCTCTTTTTTTTTCTTTTCCTTTCTTTTCTCGCTTTTACTTTCCCCCCTCCTTTTTCCCACTTTCATTTTTGCACTCCTTTTTTTGGTCCCTAATTTTCTTTTCTTTTTCTCTTTTCTCTTTTTCTCTTCCTTCTTCCTTATCCCCTAATTCTCTTAATTCAGGTGGTCACCTTTATTTGGGGTTATTAATATCGTGAATATATTTGTGTATAGTGCCTGGTACGTGGTGCCTTGTTGTGTTGTATTTTGTGCCTTTAAATCAACACAGCAGATCCAAGCAACAGCAACCTCCTGAGCACCACACCCTCTGCTGAGGAACAGCAGCTGTACGTGAAACCTCGCCCCACCAGCCAGAAGAGCCACCACAGCTGTGAACAGCACCCACCAGAGGAGTTGCTGCCAACTGAAGAGCAGCTGCTACCGCAACCGCCCGAAGAGGAACCGCAGACCAAGGAGTCACTGCCACCAAGGGAGCAGCCACTGAACGACTCAACGTCTAGATATGTCAGTGAGATCAAACATGGGTAGACAAAGAAACCCCCAAAGGAAAGAGAAGGAGGACTCTCCAGAAAAGCAGCTAAGTAATACAGAGGCATGCAACATGACAGAAAAAGAATTCAGAATAAGGGTCCTAGAGTGCATAAACCGGATGGAGGAAAAAATCGACAACCTCAGCAAGAAGCAAGAAGAAACAGATGAAAAAATCGATAACATATGGAAGAAGCTAGAAGAAACAGATGAAAAAATCAACAACTTAAGTAAGACCCAAGAAGATATGAAGAGTGATATAGCTGCAATGAAAAACTCCATTGAAAGTATCAACAGTAGACTAGGAGAAGCGGAGGACCGAATTAGTGATTTAGAAGACAAGGAAGCAAAACACACCCAAAATGTACTGCAATTGGAGAAAAAAATGAAAAGACAGGAGGAGAGCCTAAGGGAGCTTTGGGACAACATGAAACGAAACAACATACGAATAATAGGGGTACCAGAACAACAGAAGGATGAACAAGGATTAGAAAACCTATTAGAAGAAATAATATCAGAAAACTTCCCTGAGGTGGGGAAGAAAAAAGTCACACAAGCCCAGAGAGTCCCAAACAAGGTGAACCCAAAAAGACCCACACCAAGACACATCATAATTACCATGGCAAATGTTCAGGACAAAGAGAGAATCTTACAGGCTGCAAGAGAGAGACGGAAAGTTACATACAAGGGATCTCCCATTAGATTGTCAAATGATTTCTCAACAGAAACACATCAGGCCAGAAAAGAATGGACGGAAATTTACAAAGTGATGCAAAGCAAAGGACTGAATCCAAGAATACTCTATCCAGCAAGGCTATCATTCAAACTTGAAGGGGAAATAAGAAGCTTCACAGACAAAAAAAGGCTAAGGGAGTTTATCACCACCAAGCCAGCAATGCAAGGAATGCTAAAGGGACTGGTATAAAAATAAGAAATAAAAAGCTCAGAAAGAAAACAGCCACACAAAAACAGAAATGCCTACAAACAAGTACCTTTCAATAATAACTTTAAACGTAAACGGACTAAATGCTCCAAACAAAAGACATCGAGTGGCTGAATGGATAAAAAAACATGACCCATACATCTGCTGTCTACAAGAAACCCACCTCATTAGAAGGGACTCACACAGACTGAAAGTGAAAGGATGGAAAAATATCTTTCAGGCAAATGGTAAGGAAAAGAAAGCTGGGGTAGCAATACTTATATCGGACAAAATAGACCTCAAAGTGAAGGCCATAACAAGAGATAAGGAAGGCCACTTCATAATACTAAAGGGATCAATACAACAAGAAGATATAATCCTGGTAAACATATATGCACCCAATGCAGGAGCACCCAAATTCATAAAAAAACTCCTGGAAGATATCAAAGGAGACATCGACAACAATACAATCATAGTAGGGGACTTTAATACACCACTGACAGCACTGGATAAGTCCTCTAGACAAATAATCAGCAAAGATACAGCAATCCTAAATGACTCACTAGATCAGATGGACTTAATAGACATCTTCAGAACACTTCACCCGAAAGCCAGGGAATATACATTCTACTCAAATGCTCATAGGACATATTCAAAAATAGACCATATATTGGGTCACAAGCAAAGTATCCCCAAATTCAAGAAAATTGAAATCATAAAAAGCGTTTTCGCAGACCACGATGGCATAATATTAGAAATAAACTACAATAAAAACAACCCAAAATACTCAAACACCTGGAAGCTGAATAGCATGCTATTAAATATTGATTGGGTTACCAATGAAATCAAAGAAGAAATTCGAAACATCCTGGAAACTAATGACAATGAAAACACAACAATCCAAAACCTATGGGACACAATGAAAGCAGTCCTGAGAGGGAAGTTTATAGCTCTACAGGCCTATCTCAACAAACAAGAAAAAATGGTAGTAAATCAGCTAACTCTACAACTCAAAGAATTAGAAAGAGAGCAACAAGAAAACCCCAGAGTGAGCAGAAGGAAGGAGATAATAAAGATTAGAGCAGAAATAAATGACATAGAGACCAAAAAAACAATACAGAAAATCAATGAAACCAAGAGCTGGTTCTTTGAAAGGATAAACAAGATTGACAAACCTCTAGCCAGACTCACCAAGAAGCAAAGAGAGAGGACCCAAATAAATAAAATCAGAAACGATAGAGGCGAAATAACAACAGACCCCACAGAAATACAAATGATTGTTAAAAAATACTATGGACAGCTCTACTCCAACAAACTAGACAACCTGGAGGAAATGGACAAATTCCTAGAAAAATACAACATTCCAAAACTCAATCAGGAAGAATCTAAAAATCTCAACAGGCCAATAACTATGGAAGAAATTGAAGCAGTCATCAAAAAGCTTCCAGCAAACAAAAGCCCAGGACCAGACGGCTTCACAGGGGAGTTTTACCAAACATTCAAGGAAGAACTAAAACCTATCCTCCTCAGACTACTACAAAAAATTCAAGAGGAAGGAACACTTCCAAGCTCATTCTATGAAGCCAGCATCACCCTAATACCAAAACCAGGTAAAGACAACACAATGAAAGAGAATTACAGGCCAATATCCCTCATGAACATAGATGCCAAAATCCTCAACAAAATCTTAGCAAATCGGATCCAGCAGTACATCAGAAAGATCATACACCATGACCAAGTAGGATTTATCCCAGGGATGCAAGGATGGTACAATATCCGCAAATCAATAAACGTGATACATCACATAAACAAATTGAAAGAAAAAAACCACATGGTCATATCAATTGATGCAGAAAAAGCATTTGACAAAATTCAACACCCATTTTTGATAAAAGCTCTCAGCAAGGTGGGAGTAGAAGGATCATACCTCAACATAATAAAAGCCATATATGACAGGCCCACAGCCAACATCATACTCAATGGACAAAAACTAACACCATTTCCCCTAAGAACAGGGACAAGACAGGGATGCCCCCTCTCACCACTCCTGTTCAACATAGTACTGGAAGTGTTAGCCATTGCAATTCGGCAAGAAGAAGAAATAAAAGGCATCCAAATTGGAAAAGAGGAAGTAAAACTGTCCTTATTTGCAGACGACATGATATTATACATACAAAACCCTAGAGACTCCATCAAAAAGCTACTGGACTTAATACATGAATTTGGCAATGTAGCAGGATACAAAATTAACCCCAAGAAATCCGAGGCATTTCTATACACCAATAGTGAACTTTCAGAAAGAGAGATTATAAAAACAATCCCGTTTACCATAGCACCAAAAAAATTAAGCTACCTAGGAATAAACTTAACTAAAGAGGTAAAAGACCTCTACTCAGAAAACTACAGGACGTTGAAAAAAGATATAGAGGAAGACATAAACAGATGGAAGAACATACCGTGTTCATGGATTGGTAGAATCAACATCATTAAAATGTCCATACTACCCAAAGCAATCTATAAATTCAACGCACTTCCCATTAAAATACCAACGGCATACTTCAGAGATCTAGAACGAACTCTCCAAAAATTCATCTGGAATAAAAAAAGACCTCGAATAGCTGCAGCAATCCTGAAAAAGACCAAAGTAGGTGGGATCTCAATACCAGATATCAAGATGTATTACAAAGCCACTGTTCTCAAAACTGCCTGGTACTGGCACAAGAATAGGCATATAGATCAATGGAATAGAATAGAGAGCCCAGAAATCGGCCCGAACCAATATGCTCAATTAATATTTGACAAAGGAGGCAAGAACATACAATGGAGCCAAGATAGTCTCTTCAATAAATGGTGCTGGGAAAATTGGACAGATATATGCAAGAAAATGAAACTAGACCACCAACTTACACCATACACAAAAATAAACTCAAAATGGATAAAGGACTTAAATGTACGACAGGAAACTATAAAAATTCTAGAAGAATCCAAAGGCAACAAAATCTCAGACATATGCCGAAGCAATTTCTTCACTGATACAGCTCCTAGGGCACTTGAAACTAAAGAGAAAATGAACAAATGGGACTACATCAAAATAAAAAGCTTCTGCACAGCAAAAGAAACCATCAACAAAACAACGAGAAAACCCACTGTGTGGGAAAACATATTTGCCAATGTCATATCCGATAAGGGCCTAATCTCCAAAATTTATAGGGAACTCATACAACTTAACAAAAGGAAGATAAACAATCCAATCAAAAAATGGGCAAAGGACCTAAATAGACACCTTTCAAAAGAGGACATTCAGAAAGCCAAGAGACATATGAAAACATGCTCAAAGTCACTAATCATCCGAGAGATGCAAATCAAAACAACAATGAGGTACCATCTCACACCTGTCAGACTGGCTATCATCAACAAATCAACAAACGACAAGTGCTGGAGAGGATGTGGAGAAAAAGGAACACTCGTGCACTGCTGGTGGGAATGCAGACTGGTGCAGCCACTATGGAAGACAGTATGGAGTTTCCTTAAAAAACTGAAAATGGAACTCCCATTTGACCCTGTGATCCCACTTCTAGGAATATATCCCAAGAAACCAGAAACACCAATCAGAAAGGATATATGCACCCCTATGTTCATAGCAGCACAATTCACCATAGCTAAGATCTGGAAACAGCCTAAATGCCCATCAGTAGATGAATGGATTAGAAAACCGTGGTACATCTACACGATGGAATACTATGCTGCTCTAAAAAGGAAGGAACTCTTACCATTTGCAACGTCATGGATGGAACTGGAGAGCATTATGCTAAGTGAAATAAGCCAGTCAATGAAGGAAAAATACCACATGATCTCACTCATTCATGGATAATAGAGACCATTATAAACTTTTGAACAATAATAGATACAGAGGCAGAGGTGCCTCAAACAGATTGTCAAACTGCAGCAGGAAGGCCGGGGAGGGTTGCGGGGCAGGAGGTAGGGGGGTAAGAGATCAACTAAAGGACTTGTATGCATGCATAGAAGCATAACCAGTGGACATAAGACATTGGGGGATAGGGGAGGCTAGGGGACTGTCTAGGGCGGGGGGATAAAATGGACACATATGTAATACCCTTTTTAATACCTTAACCAAAAAAAAAAAAAAAAAAAACAAAAAAAAAACAAAAAAAAAAAAACAAATATTCTTTCAGAGAAAATATCATTAAATCTAATTTAGAAAATCTAAATCAGCATAACATTTCATAGACAAAGTGCAGTTAAGTAAAACCAACCAACTAACAAAATAACAGACCTCATGTATTTTTGCTTACAGGAAAACCCACTCCAAAATTCTAATGAGAATTCTGAGTACACAGTAAGAGAAAGCACTTATCTCTGTGAATGACTTAAAGGTATAAAGCATGGATTTGAATGAACTAACATCTATTATTCAACACTGCAATTCTACAGACATCTACTATACATATGGCACAAGGCGATGAGTTCATTGGTATGAGGTATAAACAGATATACAAGGCATTTCCGCAAGGATTGGACAAGCTACTAAGTGGGAAATGACGTATGTGCACAGGCAACTGCAATAGAAGGCAGAGTTGCTAATGCTATGAAAGGTACAAACAACTAGGATAGCAGGGAGGCCAAAATATTCACATCTAGCTGGGAATGTGGAGAAGGCTTTATGTAGGAGGGAGCATTTGAGTTGATTCTCAGAAGACGGAAAAGATGGGGCTTGGGCATATGAAGGACATAACATGGTCAAAGACATGGAAATGTAAAAATATTAGAGTTTATGAAAATATTAGAGAGTTTATGAACAAAGGCAGTACAGGTTGTGCAAGGGGGAGATGTGTTAGCAGTGGAAAGAAGTGTTTCTACTTAAAAATGGACTGGGGCTTATTCATATAAGAAAAAGTGGTTTTCCAGTTTCACTGTACATTCAGAATCATGCTGGGTATCCTGATGAAAGCCATTTCCCAGGCCCATCTCAGAGCTTTGTCTGCAGTAGGTCTGAGGTCAGTCTGTGCATTTTTAATGAACACTCTAGATCATTCTGATGTGTGTGGGCA
This sequence comes from Myotis myotis, assembly GCF_014108235.1. Classification (NCBI taxonomy): domain Eukaryota; kingdom Metazoa; phylum Chordata; class Mammalia; order Chiroptera; family Vespertilionidae; genus Myotis; species Myotis myotis. The sequence goes on from NW_023416357.1 coordinate 53,635,205, forward strand.
ATGGGCCACACTTTGAGAAACACCTACGTGGGGTGGGGAGAGCAATTCTTCAAGACTTAGACTCTATTTTTATGTAGTAGAACCTCTGCACATTTTTTTTAAGCACTGAAAATTGGGTTAGTTTCAGAAAGTCTGGTTGTTTGGATTTGTTTATGACATTAAATACTTTTCCTAATATGAAAACAGATAATGAGCTCTTAAAAGAATACTGATAAAGTTTAATCTCTCTCTCTCTCTCCCTCTCTCTCTTCCTTCTCTCTTTTACACACACACACACACACACACACACACACACACACACACACACACACCATGAACAGTTCACACCTCCAGATGCAAGGAATCTCTCTTCTACCAAAAAGAGTGTTCAGAAAATAAGCTGTGCTCGCCCAAGAAGTCTGCCGAGTTTGAAGTGTCTATATTCTGAAGCAGCGTGAGACATCAAATGCTCTGCACATCAGTAGGTTGGGGTAGAAAAGAAATTTAAATAAGAGATGAACTATGCTGTGGGGAGGTAAGGAGGACTCATATGCAACCTGGCCTGTCAGTATTAAGTTGAAAGGGGGTATGCTCATGCTTACAGAAATCTACATGCTGCTTTACTAATTAACATTTGTAAAAACCTTAGGACAATTTTCCACAGGGGTAATACCTCTCTTTATCCCTTTATAATGCTTTTTCTACTAAGCTTTTTTAATGGTGGTTAGAATCCTGCAGTTGGAATCACGTTCTTGATTTTTTTGACAGCATTGCCACATTTTTATCCTTTCGTGTTTTTTAATTTCAGACTCTGCATTTTGACAGCTCAACCCTGTTGATTAATGCCTGGTAGGAACCCCTATATGGCCTGCCTGTTAGCGATCTAATTTTGTGCTGGAATGCCTGGGCTGGTATGTTGAACCGATTCACCACCCAGGTGGCTACATTTGGACTAAATGAGCTGTGAAGGGTTTCATCTTTGCCCATCACAGTCTTCCTTAGCAGAGCCCCTCAGTATGCAGCCACTGCTTTGACATGATTTGTCACAACCCATCAATAGAAAATAAATTATTGCCATTCTCACTTGTCAATGGGCTTGCCTTCGCTTCAGCTGGCCTAATGATTGGAAGCTCAAAGGGAACATTTCCCATCTTTGTGGAGCATGATTATGACCGAACGCACTGCTCCCCTATGCATCTTGGCCAGTAAAAACACGTAGGGAAAGCCAATTAATTGGCTGTTTTGCGCCAGTGATTAGAACATTACACTTGAAGTCTGCAGAAACTGATATTAGGCAAGCAAGATTAGGTCGGTTCTGACTTTTATTTGCTTAGTGCAACACGATTAGCAACTGCTTCATTCAAGGTTAGTGCACTTGCTGCTGAAGAAAATCTTCATAACATAATGATGCTGCATACCTTTAAGCTGATAAGAATATTCCAGGCAGAAATCAAAAATCTCCTTAGGAAGGAAGCAAATGAGGAGATGTAACAGAGAACTCAAAATGGCTTTAGAGTCATTCTTATGTCTGGCACTTTTGAAATGATATTCCTAGGAAACGCACTCTACAAGCTATATTTGCAGAATGTAGAGATGGTAATTGTGTCAGTTCAGGAGACAAAGAATAAAAGAACCAAGGAGCAACATGAAGTAGAAGGTGACACCTTTCAATGAACTAATGAAAAATGAGCTTACTTTAAAAGACACAGAAAACACTCCCCCCGCCTTTTTTTTTTTTTTTTTTTTTTTTTTTTTTTTACAAACTACAGAAAGAGCAAGAAGAGCAAAAGATACAATGGCAAGGCATTAAGTTACACCTCATAATTACATTCAGAGATGCAGTAGATCAAAGAGGAAACTGTATTAAAAAAAATTAAGTCCAGGGTGTGGATTTGAGATTCCCTGTTAATAGCTTTGCCTGCAGTATAATGACAAGAGGCTTTATCTAACAGAATACTAAACAAAGATGTAGTGTACAAGTAAAAGAATGTCTGACATTTTAATTATTTTAAATATGACAGTGACTTAGATTTTGGTCATTTCTCCAAAATGAAGGAGTTTTTATTATTGTCCTATCTTGTCTACCACCACCTAGGGATTAAAGAGGGAAAAATACTGTCAATATGATCATTACCTGAGCTCCTAACTTCCATTTTCTCCAGCTTTCTTAGTGGACTGTTTTTTTCATCTCCTTGTCAAGTCTTTAGCCAGAGATGATTCCCCAATTAAATTTTCAAAGAATGTCCATTTTAGAAAAACTATTGGTGTAGTTTCACGTTCATTTAATTTAGCTTAGGTTTCACCTCTGCCACAGAAAGTGGCACCTGTGGTTAAGAACACTGGCCAGGGCACATACACAGGTTACGGGTTCTATCCCTGGTCAGGAGGCAACTGATAGATACTTTTCTCTCTCACTTTTCTTTCCACTCTCTCTAAAATCAACAACAACAACAACAACAAAAGTACACTAAAATGCCTCTCTTTGGTACCGGTGATTCAAATGCATAAATGTCTTTCCCCATATCATAGACATTTTGGTTTACAAAATTCCTGGTTGTTTCTTTTTTTACTAGCATGAGTCACTACTATCTTCCAGTGTTTGGAGACATAATGTTCTTGTGCGCCCAAGTTACCTTTTTCATCTGGATTATACTCACATATCATCATGGTGAACTCCTTTCACATGGTGAGTGGTCCTTGTGATAGGAAGTCTTGCCTGCTCAAGGCCTTATTTCTTTCCACCCTGTGCAGTATTTCCAGAGTCCTCTATTAAAGCACAGTGGCTGTTTTCTCCTATCTTATATTTGTCTAGGACTATTCAAGTAAGACTTATCTCTTTTTTTTGTTTGTTTGCAACCACTTCCCTACTGCATCTCATTTGCTCACAGTTGATCCAAATGAACCTTCTTCATCTTTCTTAACTCCTGCATCATTTTATTTCCTATAAAGCTAATCCCTAACTATATTTTGAGATGTGACTAGGTCTTTTACACACACACACACACACACACACACACACACACACACTTGCACACACATGCCCAAATAAAAACTGCTGTCTTTTTAGCAATTATGTGCCCATTCCTGAATGAATACTGGGAACGTAGAGGAGAGATCACCTGATATATAAATAAATAAACACGTGGCCTGTACTCTACATAACACATAGGTGACATCTGCTAGCCAATGACTGTCTTGATCTAGGCTATCTTGTCAATGATTGCTGTCAATACTATGGATATGTTTGTGTGATTTGAATGTATACTTGTGAAATTTAAAATATATTAGATAGCAAGGATTTGTGCTACACACACATGTCCCCCATAGATTTGTGGCTGAAATAATAATTTTTAAACACAAAGTAGTCTTGTGTTTCTCAAACTTTGCCCAATCATATAAGCAAAAAGATTGAAATCTATACTATTGTCCTTTCTTTAGTGATAGTTTAGGGGGGAAACTGGAAAGTACAGAAACAGATTAAAATCTATATTTTAATTCTCAGTTGCCAAATTTCTATAAATCTATGTTAATTAAATAACTTGAATCAGGCCCTCATTTACACATTTACTCCTTAATTATTGTGATTATCTTCATTTTAAAAATTCTGTATCAACTGGAAATGAGTCCCATAAAACAAAAAATACTATGACATGTTAATGTTGATACAGGAAAATATGAATACTTCAAAGGCTTTTCCCTCCTCTTTTAATGTACATACATGTAGGAGTTGAATGTGAAAGATTTATTCAAACATGTCAGAGTTCAAATATCTAGATAACTGAAGGAAATATTTCAAATGTAAATTATTCATATTTTTTAAATTTTCCATTAAAATACTTTTTCTTGTTAATCCTTACCTGAGGATATTTTTTCCATTGATTTTTTTACAGAGAGTGGAAGGGAAGGGGAGAGACAAAGAGAGAGAAACATCAATGTGAGAGAGACACATTGATTAGTTGCCTCCTATAAGTGTTCCAACCGGGTTAGGTGATGCAAGCCTGCAACTGAGGTATGTGCCTTTGACCAGGAATCAAACTGAGACCCTTTAGTCTGTGGGAGATGCTCTAACCCTTGAGTTAAACCAGCTTGGGCTAAGTTTCCATTTTATTTGGTGAACATACACAGTTTCAAATGACTCCTGTGTCATCTTTTATTGATTTATAATTAAACTAAATAGCATAATCAAAGAACTTAGCAAGACAATAAAGAACTTCACTCTTACGAATGTGCAGATGTACATTGCCAGTGGTATCTGATTTCACTTCTTTTGCACACAGTAGCTTCCATTCTAGGTTAGCAGAGCTCCACCAATGAGGAGTTATAAATACCGAGCTTCAGAACACCAAGTAGTGAATGAAACCCTGGTGTCCCAGATGATATTTACAAACTCAGGATCATCTAGGGCTGAACTAGTGGCCCTCAGAACAGCATGGTATGAATTTAGTTACATATATTTAGTTTTATATATATATAGTATATGTTTAGTTATAAATACCATATTGTAGATAAGCCTATATTTTAAAATAACAAACTTGGCTTAATTTTACTTTCTTAAAACATTTCAAGGATAGAGAATTATTAGATCAGGGTAGAAAAGAGAACTACAGTCTAGGAAGAACTCTTCTGCTTTTCATATATTCAGATATCAGTGTTTTTTTTTTTGTTCTATTATGGAGATTGTAGGTGTCAGTATTGAGAACATAATGGGACTGGAAGCACATGATATTTAGGATTGGTACAAATTGTAATTAAAGTCACTTATAGAGCAATAGATTTTCTTATCAAAACAAGAAGGTGGGAATTCTTCAAACATCGCATTGTTGTGTTCTCTTATAACTCTTGGGTATACTGCCCAATAATATATACTCATGGGGCTCACTGAGTCAAAGTAATGACATTTAGAGAACAGTGAATAGAGTGTATTTGGTTACAAAATCATCACACACTATACTAACAATATAATGCTTAACATAAATATGTATGTATTCAGGGAATGGAACACCATTAGTAACTCTGAAGTTTTTAGATTAAGGATGTGGGCCTACAATAGAAACCATAGAATTATATTCCTATCTCAGTCCATATAAAAAAAACAGACATAGAAAAACAAAAGGATTAGAGCAGTAATGACACTAGAAACTACTACAATGCTCTGGAATCCTGAACTATCAGTAGTTTCCAAATTCAAGTGCTGTTTCACACCTTTTGGTTTTTTTTTTATGCCTTTCCCCCTGTGCCTTGAACACCTTTACTTTTGTTTTTTACATAACTCCTACTCATCCACCTAAAGTGAATTTCAACCATCCTGCTTTGGAAAGCCTTGTGTGACTCCATAGGCTGGGTTAGGGGCTCTTGTCCATCCAACAGCATTCCACACATATCTGTAGAAACTATAATACTTGAAAGTATTTGCCCCACTGTAAGTGATCTGAGGGCAAAGAATGTGCATACCTTTTCATCTTTTATTTCTTTGCTTTGGCACAGTGCTTGTTACTTCGCGAGCATTCAAAGAATGGCTATTGAACTAATCCAAAGAGCAGAATAAAACATTCCAGAAGAAGTCTGAGGAAAAGGCTAACATACCATAGAGTTGATCCTGTGCTATGATAAAGTTGGAGTGATTTGTCCAAGAATTTACCCCATGTATCTCACCTCTGGGCTCTAATTTATGTTCCTTCCCACTGCACACTTCTTCCCCACATCACCTGCTAAAATCCTATGCATACATCAAGGTTTCCATTAAATTCCTGTTCGCAATGAATTTATTTCTTATTTTTTAACAGGATATTATTCCTATGACCTTAACCTATAGATTTTATTGTTGTTGTTGTTATGACATGCACTTTACTCAACTTTGGGTTCTTACTGTTTATATAGTATATATCTCCTATCCATTTTTTTCTTTTGCACTGGTGATCACTAAGCTTTATACATAGTAAGCAATTAACCTTAGGCAAAAACAGTTTTAATAATGACATATCAGAAACAGATTATAAATATTACCTTGCTATAATCATGAGTTATAAAGGAAACCAGTGTTTACTTTTAAAATATTACAAGCTATATGAGATTATAAAAATATATTCACATTGTTAAAAGTAGTAAATTTATACAAGAAGGGACAACTAACTAAACCAAATCCTTGACTCAGCTTCTATTAAGAATTTGTATTTTCACATGAATGTTCATAGTGACTTTATTTGTAATAGTAAAAAAACTGGAAACCCCAATGTCCATAAACAGATGAATGCATAAACAATAAATAAAGCAATAAAAATGAATATTACAAACTAATCTGTAGTGACTAAAGGCTGACTTGTGGTTGCTTGGGAAAGGGGCAGAGGTAGGTAGGAGACATTACTAAGGGACATGTGGAAACTTGGAGGGACACTGGAAATGCTCACTGTCTTGATTCTGAAAGTGGTTTTAAGGGTATGACTATCCTATCTAATAAAGAGAGAATATGCTAATTGACCCTCATGCTGTCACAAAGATGGCGGTGCCCACAGCCAATAAGGTGGGAATATGCTAACTGACTGCCACACCCTCAAAGATGGCAGCACCCACAGCCACATGTTGGCAGCACCCAGTCCCCTCAGCCCCACTGGGGTGGCAGGTGTGCAGCAAGGCCAGGCCTGTCCCAGGTGGGCCCGGCCACTCAGTGTGCCTGCCTCCAGAGACCCCCCAGTCCCCTCAGCCCCCCAGCCACCCAGAGCCGGCCTGAGGTGTAGGCAAGCCTTGGATAGCAGCTGCCCAGCTGATGCCTGAGGCACAGGCAAGCCTGCCCAGCTGCCCAGGGCCGGCCAAGTCTCAGGTAACCAGGGCCAGCTGAGGCTTGTGCTGCTGGCAGTGGCAGCAGCAGAGGTGTGATGATGCATCACCTTCCCCTGATCGCAGGGTCGCCTCCTGCCCCTGAGAGCTCCCGGACTGTGAGAGGCAGGCCAGGCTGAGGGACCCCTGCCTCCAGTGCATGAATTTTCATGCACCAAGCCTCTAGTTAATAATAAATAAGTAAAGAAGCACTATGAGTCTAATTCAAGTTATCTGTGAGGCCCTATCTGGGCACATGTCTCCTGAGGCCCACATCTGGGCTCTCTGTAGCTAAGAAATGTGTTTCCAGTGGACTACACCCTTTTGTGAGCTCTCATTTAGGTCCCGCTGCTGGTCTTCAGAGAAACTAACTGCAAGTGGAATAAGTCTGTTACGTTCCCTATCAGTTTGCCACCGGTCCTGTCCCTATAAGCTCTTCTCAGAGGACAGGAGCCACATGTGCAACTCTGTCATGTCAATCACTCTATAAACATTTTCCAAGTGAATTGAATGTTAAATTCCACAAGCAGTTTTGTAAGCATTCCTGTGCAGATATTTTGAGTCTATCTAAGATTTTTTTCTGACCCAGAAAGTGTTATGAAAAGATTAAGGAAAGTATATTTTTCTTTTTAGGAAGTATTACATATGTCTTCTTTAATTGTTACACTGAAGATTCTCTAACCAACAACATTTGCTTGCTAACAATTGTTGTCTTGAAGAAATGTGAATGTTTTCTAATGGGAGGCATTTAAAATGCTTTAGTTGAAGATTGATTCATAGAAAAGGCCTCTTTTGGATTCATCTTAATACCTATCAGGTGGTATTATTTTTCCAAGAGTCTTTTACTTTGTCCTTTCCATTCATAAGAGCTTATGTCCAACCTGTTATTATTTTCTGCTTATTAGAATGATGCATGGTTAATTATTCAAAATGATTATCTTCAAAATCAAACCTATTTTTTGTCATGACATTTAAAAAGATACAAATAAAATATTATCAGAATATAAATTTGTCGGAAGGAAATACTTTAAAAAAATTTTCTTTAAACAGCATTAAAATCTTTATCAGCAAAGGCCTATGGTTCCCTACTTCAGTTAATGTGAACTAGAAAAGGGCAACTGAGCCATGAAGTGACGACTATCAATGTTTCTGCTAATTACTGGGTTTAAAGAAGAGTTGCAAAGCAATACGACTTAACATTGGACAGGAGCAAACAATAAACAGGTTAGCTTGGGACCCTGAGTGTCCAAAGATGTACTTTGAAGATGTATGCCTCTCTGTGGACTCTCATTTGGGTCCTGCTGATGATTAACTCTCCCTTTCCTGGGCTGTCCCAGTCTCACTCCCTTCAAGGGGCAGCTGCTTTCCCTGTTATCTCTAAGGAGGCCCTGGACCTGTCTCCACACCAGGATTGTGCTTTGCCTGCATCCTGCCCTAATAGCCGACTGAACTCACTCTCCATTTTGTTCTAATTATTGTATGAGACCCAACTATATTTCTGAGTTCTCCTCTGCCTACATTTTTCTTAGTCAATAGCCTTAATCTACATGTGCTATGTACATAATCAAATTGTCTACATACATTTACTGAGTACCCTCAGTGTGCAAGGCACTAAAGTTGTATAACCTCCTGAACGAAAAAAGCTGAACATATCAATTGTGTGTGAAATAGACAGTTCTACTAGATTCAGACAAGGAGAATCAAGTTACATATGTATAAATATAAGTATAGGAGAAAAAGATCTTTATAAATGGCAGCTACTTCTGGGATTCAGGAAACAAGAAGAGAAAATTATAAACCTGGAAATGCTGAAGTTATTGCTAGAGGAAAGCAGACTGCTTCCACTTTGGCCAGCACTGATGACTGTCTTGTTTATCTTCACTGAGATTTTTCAACTTAGTTTGCTCACCACCACCCCCCCCCCCACCCTTCCCTCAGCCACCACTAGTGAAAATACAGATCAGCTTTTATAATAAAAATTAATTTAAAAAATGTTTTTCTCAAACATCCACATTTTTGGAATAGCCATGACAAAAACTAGGAGGAAAAAAACAACAACTAGATAAGTGGCATTATAAAGTCTGTGACAATGACAGTCATGCTTGCTAAGTAGTCCAGGTGTCCCTTTTTGTTATGATGGAGCCATGTGACTGGTACTGGCCTATGGACTCTGAGCAGACTCACCACGTGTCAAAGGATCTGACTGCCTGTGGAAAGGGACCCTCCAGTGACTCTTCCATGGCCATGGCAACAAAAGAGGCTGCGGGCTGAGACGGCAGATTCAAAAGTGGAGGTGGCCTTGGTTACTCAGTCACCACATAGAGAATACTGTTCCCGAAAGTTGTCTGGGCTCACAGTTACTTTGCTTTCTTCACCATAAATAAGTCATAGCATTAATCTGAGTTGTATGTGGCAGGCTAGGGCCTGACGGTAGACCTCTGTGCTGAATGAAATTGCTCCTGATAGGCCCACTCCTCATTTAAATGCCAGAATAAGTTTACCCAGGCAGCATAGTGGGGTGTCCTTAAACACCTGTCACCATAAATGCAGAACTCCCTTTTTGTGTTTGCAGAAGCAATTCCATGTCTTTCATATGTGGGAGGCAGTGTGAAAGACTTCATACTATTTATTAGAGGAGTTGTTTCTTTTTAAAGCTAATCAAATAATTTTTTAAAACCATATGTATAACTTTGTTTTTTTGTAGTTCACTGGGTATACAAGAAAACAGAAAGGCTGATGGTAATAGAATTTTAAAAAATCTAACTATCTGGAAAATTGCTTTTCTATACAACTCTTTGAAAATGGTTGTTGATTTTGGGCTTATATTTTATATATATACTAGAGGCCCAGTACACAAAATTTGTGCACTCGGGGGGAGGGTCCCTCAGCCTGGCTTGTGCCCTCTCACAGTCTGGGGGCCCTCAGGGGAATATCCGACTGCCACAGAGGTGGGAGAGGCTCCCGCCATGGCCCCTGTGCTTGCCAGCTGTGAGCCCGGCTTTTGGCTGAGTGGTGCTCCCCCTGTGGGAGCGCACTGACCACCAGGGGGCAGCTCCTGCATTGAGCGTCTTCCCCCTGGTCAGTGCACGTCATAGTGACTGGTCATTCTGCCGTTCAGTTGATTTGCATATTAGCCTTTTATTATCTAGGATATATATTTAATATTTTAATCATTACTTATCCAGATGATCAAAGATCTTAAGGGCTTTAATCATGGTGTTATTTAAATAAAATATTAGAGACCAAGTAAATGTTCAATTATAGATTATTCACATATATGAGACATCCATTTCATGAAATATTTTATAGTCAGCGTGATAATGCAGAACATTAATTTTGAGATATGATATGATAACACTCATTTTACATGGTTGGAACATAACAAATGGTTGGTAATGGAAAGAGTTACAGTTAACATGCTGGGAACTGTATCTGGAAAACTATCTTAACTATAGCACAGCCTGCTTCTCAAAATTTGAGCACATGTTTTGAATTTTGTACAGGTGAATGTGCAAGTTGCTTCAGGGGAAAAAATAGAGAACTATCATGAAAAGACTATTTAATAATATATCTCTATATAAAAGCCTAAGCAACCGAACAACCAGAACAACCGGTTGAATGGTCGCTATGATGCGCACTGACCACCGGGGGATGCCCAGTGGTCATCCACAGTGGGAGCGCTGCTCAGCTGACCAACCTGTCCCGGTGGCCCACCAGCCCAGTGGCAGCCCCTCACTCCCTCAGTAGTCGTTCAGGTCCAATTGCCAGAGAATGGGCCAGGCACCGATGGACTGGCCTGCCATTATGATCCTGACAGCACTGCCAGCCTCCTAGAAGTCAGCCTCGGGCACCACGGCCACTTCTCCTTCCTAGATGCTCCACAAGGAAGAAAGGATATAAAAGCGGCTGCCAGGTGGCTCCTGACAATTGGCACAAATGTCAGCAGGACGGATCCAGATCCTGGGGTGGCAAGGGCATCCCACCACCTACCCGGAGGGCCCATCGCAACCCGGCCCCGCCCCCCACCCTCAAGACTCCACCTGTGCATGAATTTGTGCACTGGGCCTCTAGTAAATCATAAAGAAAACCTATAAGACAAGAAAATGAGCTGGGCCACCAACTAATGGCAGCTACATAAAATTGCAGGGATTGACCTAAGACAGTGATGGCGAACCTATGACATGCATGTCAGAGGTGACACAAGAACTCATTTTTTTTGGTTGATTTTTCTTTGTTAAATGTCATTTAAATATATAAAATAAATATAAAAAATATAAATCTTTGTTTTACTATGGTTGCAAATATCAAAAAATTTCTATATGTGACACGGCACCAGAGTTAAGTTAGGGTTTTTCAAAATGCTGACATGCCGAGCTCAAAAGGTTCGCCATCACTGACCTAAGAAGTGCATTCGTATTAGACAGATGGTCCAAGAAACTCAGCACAAGGACAAATATTAGAGAGCATTAATGTCTGTTTTGAAAGCAGAGACTTGTCCTACTTGATTAGGTTGTGGTTATATTTCACATATGCCTCTATGAGGCCATATTTTCTTTCTCTAGTGTAATTCCAGTCATTGGTCATGGAATTTGTTTTCTTTTCTTTATTTGTTACTTTAAGGAAATTAAGGTCAGCTGATATACTTTTACTCTCCACATTTGAATCTAAAGCAGAACAATTTCCATTGAGGGTTCTTGTGGAGCTTCATTTTGGTTATGTTTTAATAAAGTCTTATATTGACTTCTGGGTGCATGACATTCCCTAACTGATAAACTACTTGGGTTTACTTTTTTATGGGGAGATTTTAATTTAATATGATAGATCCAGCACTGTTTTTCAGGTTATATATGCATGCCTGGAAGCCTTTTAATAACTTGCAATAACAAACAAAATGAATGTGACTTTTACAGTAGACACTTTTGTAATTGATATTTTTACCAACTCAGGGTGTTTATTTATTTTGCCAAAAAATAAAGTGCATTCTTTCTATCCCTGGGGAATAAAGAGTAATGGAATTGCAATTTAATAAAAAGTTGTGAGATATTCCATAGATGCAATGAAAAAAATTCATACAGATATATTTCTTGCTGTAGACCTGATCCTTGCATAACTCACAGAAAAAAATATTTTTCCCCTTTCTTAATAAATTGATTTGCCTATGTATAAAGTAGTTAGGGATCAAGGTGTGATAGAATATTTTAAATATATTAATAACTAATAGGTAAGATTTGTATGGACCAAAATCCTATATAGGATAATTCTATTATTTTATATAAAATTATTCATATGCATTTATGTATATATAACATACATTAAATATATAAATATTTATACAAAATTCTATTATTTGAACTTTCAAAATTATACATTTTTAGTACTGAATAATAGGATTTTGGACACAAAAGTGATTTTGTTAATTGACAGAATTCTGCCTAAGACCACAGTAGAGCCAAGAACAAGAAACAAGAATAGGGAACCTACAAATTAGCATTTTATGATTTTTTCTCTTTCATAGCATTTAGGAGCAGCTTTGAAAAGATCAAATGTCCTAAGCAAATTAAACTTATTTCTTCTACATTTAAGTAGCATATTGACATGGATCCTTGAGAAATACTGGAACTCTTGTATAGTTTTGAGGCATTAGTGAACAATGTTTTTGGATGATAAACAGTAATAGAAATTTGAGATTAAAATGGCCTTTTCACGGGAGTAGGTCACACCTATGAAAACCCAGGTAGGTATTTAAGTTTGTCTTCCATTTCTTGATATTGAGCTTCTTTGGGTGTTTGTGCATTAGTCAATTTGACACCTCAAGGATCCCTAATTTTTATGAAGATGTCAGCATGCTAGTAACATTTTTTAAACGACCTATATATTTTTTAAAGAGTCTCTGCTTGCCCATGATTGAATATAACTTTCCCGGAAAGTTATAGGGCTGATGAAATACTGAATAGGTTATGGGAGGAGGGGTTGCAGCTGAGGAAGGGCAGTGAAGAGGAAGTAGAAGAACATGAGGATTTTAATAATTTGCTGCCGAGATGCTTTGTCTCAGTTCTCCAGGCACAGAAATAATAGCTACTAATTATTAAGCTGTGCCAACAACTTGAAGAAATAAAATCACCGAGTCTCAGTATTTTCCCTTTGGATTTAAGGGCAATTTTATCTCACAGATTAATGTGATGACAAAATTATGTAATATATACAAAAGCTATTCTGAGTTGCATATACAAAAGTATTCAAGGTTTCAAATCCATAGGGGCACTTTCATAAACTGGGTAACACTGAAAAGTCTTGCAGGGGTTTTTTCCAGCTGTACATGTATTTCTGATGTGATGGACACACTAAAGAAATAAATGTTATATCATAAAAAAGGTTGAAAGAGACACTGCCTAATATAGATGTCACCTACGTCATTGAAGACTCTGAAAGTCCCAAACACTGCAAACCTTAAGGACATCTGAATATATAATCTCAAATGCCTTTGACCCATCATCACCAGCTGTCACCACACTCATTAACATTTTCTTATTGCAAATCTTATTTTTATGCATTTCTAAATTCAGGTTTAAATAGTCAAGTAACTGCATCAGACTTACAAATAATAGCCAAAGTTAAATACTAATATAATCACTCATGGGAAAGAATAATTTGAGGTTTTTCTTATGATCTCATTTATGTTAACAACTTTCACTATAGCAAAAAGTTTTAGATGGGCTTATAAACTTACCCTGCTTATTTACAGTACCAAAATAAATTTCCTGAGCCCTTCAGTTCTCTCTTGTGCCCTTATACAAATGTTGCATGATAAATAATCCAAGAAGAGTCTGATATCAATAGTGGTTACTTCTGCTAGAGTTTCTATTTCTTCTAGTTTTCAAACTTGAATATCTTGCCTTTCTATTCACATATTTATACTCACCAAGTCCTATCTACATTTCCTTTTAATTTTGTGACTTTGATTTTTTAGTTTATTGCTAATTTCATTCAGATGCTCCTCCAATAATCTTGTGCACAAACTATCTAAACTAATTTCCCATGATACTGCAACAGCCAAGCAAGTCTACTCCTGCATCAAACATGCTTTGACTTGGGGCAGGGTGGTTGGGTGGTTTTCCTTCTGCTGAGAAGACCTTTCAGTGGGAGCATTTGGTGTGAGACCTGAATGATGAGAAAGGACCAGCTGTTCTAAAAGTTGGGGGAGGAGTGTTCCAGGGAAAGAGCGGAGCAAGAGAAAGGCTGTAGTGGGGGGTGCGAGCGGGGTATGCTTGAGGAGAAGAAGGCTAGCAAGGAGAATGTGGGAAGTGAGAAGAGATAGGTGGGAGGGAAGCCACATCCCACAGGGCCTCACGGCAGTTTTTCCAAGTTTGATGGAAAGCCATTGAGGGGTTTTAAGCAAGGAGAGTTGGCAGGACCTGGTTTACTTTTTAAATGGTCACTCTGCTCGCCGATAGATATATGATGTGGGAGCTAGAGCGTCCTCTGCAACACTCCAGGACATTCTTACTCCTTCCTCTGAATTCCCTGGAACTTCCTTGCTCACTGACTTGGCTTTTAAGTATATGCAATCTTGTACTATTTCACTTCAGCTGTGTAGCACACAACTTGACTAAATGCTCTTTGATGGACTTTAGACCTTGGCTTCTGTCTTAAGACCCCTTTGTGCTCTGTACAGCATTTAGCCAAATGCTTTGCACATAATAGGTACACACCAGATAGTATAGTAATTTTTGTGGAGCCCTATTATATAAACTAGCAAAACAGAATGAACTTGAGACTTTCAGAAGTGAATGTCCCAAGTAGGAAGTGGCCCTGTAGGTTAGCTCATCCTAGCAATAGTGAGCAGTCTGGACACTGGGCCTTTGAGTTTTCTACATTCAATGAATCTTATTCCATGTTGGCACCTAATAGAGTTCATCAACATGGCTGGAGCATACTAAAAGTTTATTAAAAATTATCAAATGCTACACTTATGATTAGTGCATGTTATTATATGTAGATTTACCATCAAAAGAAAAGAACAGTAAAAATAATGTGCACTCTAGTTAATGATCTATACTAATAAAAGGGTAATATGCTAATTAGACTGGGTCAACTGGACATCCAACTTCCTTCCGGACAGTTAGGGGGCGACCAGGCCGCAGGGGACCAGTTAGGGGGCGATCAGGCCGGCAAGCAGAGGCAGTTAGGGGCAATCAGACAGGCAGGCATGTAGAGTGGTTAGGGGCAATCAGGCAGGCAGGCAGGTGAGTGGTTAGGAGCCAGCGGTCCTGGATTGCGAGAGGGATGTTCAACTGCCTGCGGGATGGGGCCTAAACTGGCAGTCAGACATCCCCTGAGGGGTCCTAGATTGGAGAGGGTGCAGGCCAGGCTGAGGGATGCCCCCCCCCCCGGCCCCCAATGCACCGGGCCTCTAGTATACTAATGATAATGTAGTATTTAGGGAGAAGTGTATTGAAGGCTGAAACTGACTTTGATATGCATAAAAAAATAACATGGATTGACGAATGGGTAGAAAGAGGATAGATACGTGAAAGGGTAAATATAGTAAAATAGCAGAATCAAAGTAATGGATATCTGAGTATTTGCTGTAAAATTATTTAAATTTTTCTATAAGTTTGAAACTTAATGATAAAATATGTTGAAAAGTTAGTTGAAAATGACAACTAAAAAAGTCAAAAACCATATGATTTCACTCATATGTGAGATATAAAACTGAAAACAACACTTGATTAAATAAGACAAACAAATAAAACTCACAGACACATCAACAGTATGGTGGTTATCAGAGGGAAAAAGGGGTGGGGGGTGGTAGTTAAAGGTAAAGGGAGTCACATGTAAATGTAAAGAGATTTGACTTTGGGTGGTGAACACACAATGCAATATACAGATGATTTATTATAGAACTGTACACTTGAAACCTATGTAATTTTATTAAGCAACTAGAGGCCTGGCACACAAAATTTGTATGTGGGTACGGTCCCTAGGCCTGGTCTGCGATCAGGACCATCTTCCCCGGCTGCCAGCAGCCAGTCTCAACCCCCCGCCGCCAACCACCCCTGGTTCCCTGTTCGCCATCGGGCGATCAGAGCCTGCCGGCCAGAGGGAGGAACCAAGAGGTGGTCAGTGCGCCTGATAGGGACGGGTCAAGCAGTCATTCTGGTCTTTCTGCCATTAGGGTCAATTTGCATATTACCCTTTTATTATATAGGTTGTCACCCCAATACATTTAATCAAACAACTTAAAAAATGATAACTGAAAAAAATCATATTGATAAAATTATTAAGTTTATAGTCATTGTACTTTCAGTTTTATGTATCTGAGCTTTCAGGAAATCTAATCCTTCCATAGAATACAGAGTGAGTCTTAATTAATGCCTTTGAAAAGTAGCCCAGGAAGAAGTATAATCAATTCAACTTCCTATTAGCTTCATAAGTTAAGAATTTGGATGATATTTACCTATATTTCCTAAGTATTGGTTATCTTTCTGATATTTTCTTATCTATAAAATTCAGAATATAAAATTATAACATTAAATCATTATCAAAATTTAGTGTTTTGCGATGCTTAATGATAATTGATCAAAATAATTATATATTACTTATAGGTCAGTATATTATTGCCTTAGCAATCATGAGTGATAGCAAAACAATACAATCAACAGAATAAAGCAAAAATCTCTCCCGCTTTCCATCTTTCCCATCACCCTCTTCCCCATTTCTCCCTCTCCCTCTCTCCTCTTCATCTTTCTCCCTCGTTCCTCTTCTCCTCTACCCCTCTCTCCCATCTCCCACTTTCCCATTTCTTTTTTTTCTGGTACAGAGAAGCTGCAAAGCTTAGGTAAGCATGGCATTTAAATGGGAGAGGGAATGAACAACATTAGTGCAACATTAAAATCCTGTAACTAGATTTCTCTTTCTTTTAGTATGAAGTCTCTTACTAACCTGAAGCATCATTGTGCTACATCATTGTATACCATCAATAAAGATTAACAATTTTTTCTCAATTTGCACAAATTTTGATCTCCACTTTTCTCATCATTTAAGTTCTAGACAGTTTATTTTAATGTATTGTTTTTTAAAATATATATATCTTATTGATTTTTTACAGAGAGGAAGGGAGAGGGATAGAGAGTTAGAAACATTGATGAGAGAGAAACATCGATCAGCTGCCTCCTGCACACTCCCTACTGGGGATGTGCCCGCAACCAAGGTACATGCCCTTGACCGGAATCAAACCTGGGACCCTTCAGTCTGCAGGCGGACGCTCTATCCACTGAGCCAAACTGGTTAGGGCAATGTATTGTTTTTTGAATGATTCTTTAGTTTTTCTTTTAAAACAACAGAATGCACATTCTCACATAATAATTTTCTTCCTCTAGGAAAAATGAATGGAATGCCTATCTGAAGTATACTTTTAACTTTGTTTGTATTGCTGACAATCGATATCTTGGAAGGAGATTTGGCAGCACAAAAATGTTCCTGCTTCAGCTGGGCCAACCTATGTAAAATGTTTGAAGCCAGTGAAAGCTTGACGTTTATAAAAGGTCTGCCCAGGTGTCAATAAATATGAGAAATGGGCTCAGAGTTGCGTGTGAATGAATAGGTTGCTTACATTTTAAGGCAGTCTCACAGGAACACATTGAGATATCTGGCATTCTTAAAATCGAGCATATGTCATATCAACATTCCTATACAAAGTATTTTGTTACTGCTTCTGTGCTATAAATAGTCCCATGCAAAGGCACATCATTGAACCAAAACACATGGAGGCGACTATTCCATTATGCTGAGCTATGCTGCAATATCAATGTGCTACTGTCTTACTCACCTTTTTTCTGCACATTTGCCAATGAAAATTTCTGCTCTACAAATTATACTGTAGCAAAGAAAGAAGTAAATACTGAGGTGGATTCCATTTCTCAAGACATATCAATATGAACCAGTGCTACTGTCTGTTTCCTGAGACTATTGAATCAATGCAACATATGCCCCTATGCCTAAGGAAGCAGTAACTCTTTAAGCTGCCCTTTATATTTACAATTACTTAATTACTTTATTTTGCCAAAAATAAAGGTCATTTAAATCATCTTGAAGCTTGACTTAAATTTCAGAAGTAGCCTGCAAGTTGTACAGTCTTTAACTATGTTCCATTTAACACATTTAATAGATGTAAAAGCTCACAAGTGATGATATATAAAAAGGATAATTTACGCTTGCAATGCATTTTTGTCCAATTAATAGATTGCCTGTGTGTTGCATATTTTGCATGACAAAAGAGCAGAATATTAAACTGCCATTCATAATGAAAATGCACTTTGCAAATTAAAAGTGCCGAAACAGAAATTTTTCACCCTGTTTAGGAAATAAACAGTCCTTAACCAATTAAACTGCATTGTAATAATTCTATGATTTATTGCAAGTTGTTTAACTTTCAAAACTCGGCTAACCCATATTAAGGTCACAATCCATCATGTCTTGCTTGGAAAGCCAGCAAATAATGGCTGTTGTATTAGCTGCTTTTGATGATAGTATGAAAGAAGTATTAGCACTTGTCAACAAAACTGCTTACAACATAACATTAGCATGCATGGGCTGCTGTACCTATTTATTATTCTGGCAGCTTCACACATATTGTTACAAGCTTATAAAACATTTTGTCGGGTGGAAACCGAATGTACACTGTTTGGTTTTCTGATAGACTGGCAGCATAAATGTCTGGGCTGACTTAGTTTAGTTTAAGTGTAAATAGAGACACAAATTCTTCAACCTGTTCTCTTATTGATACTGAAAAGTGCTGAATTATTCAGCATCCAACTCTTCTGTTTGTGTCTATCACAGTTATCAATTACCCATCAGTCTTCTTGTCAAAACAGAATGGATTAATCTGGCTGAAAATAAGACAAATAAATGGATACTATAACAGGGGTGCGGGGTTGCCAGACTGTCAAAGGGAAATCCAGGCAGTGACATTTGCCGTCAAAAATGGGATCTCTGGCTTAAGTGAGCAAATGATGCCCCTTTGTGAGCCAAGAATGCACTTAGCTCACCGTAAGTAAATTAATCTGCCTTCACTGACTGCTAATGTATTAGCACTGAGGTAATAGTTCGGTTGATGAAATTCCTTCATGTTTAAATAATTTTGGTCATCGTTATTGTTTCTCACAGGAAATGCAGATACATTCAGATGCTTTATCTTGGTAAAGAGAGGTCTGCCTGGTAAATAAATGGACCCATTTAACAATGAAGTTACCCCTGAAAGTTTTGTGCTACTTCATAGCTCTCAGCTGATGTGATACCAAGTAACTCTTTGCACAGATGGGTGGTGGAACCCATCCAACATCTGCAAAGTCCATCCCTGTTTTCTGTCCCAAACATTTTATTTGGAAATCTTGTTTGGCAAACTTCCTGAGATTCTGCCTAGCTGTTCAAAGTACATATTTCCAATCTATCTCATTTTGGCCCTTCTATTAAAAAGAGCCAGCAAAGTGCTTTCTTATTTGGCACAACACCCACAGACTGAAACAAGTTTTAGATTCCTGGCCAAAAAATTACAAGAATTTTATCTAAGATGTTTCCATACTGGACTGTTTTACAGCCATCACTAACATCTGAAGCCTTCACTTCATGACAGAATCAAAGCCCCCCAATTCGTATCTACTGATAGCTTAGCTTTGCCAAAAGTTCCCTCTTGTTCATATTTTCCTAGACACGTGTCCTAACTATTGTGAACACGGTTTTTATTTAGACTATGAGATGCTGAGTTATTTAAGGAGAGCTACCTGCTAGAGCATAGCTCTTTCTACTTGATGAATGAACAGATTACTTTTGAATGAATCATCATCGTTTCTTTTTCCAGTAGTTCATGTAAAGGATTTTAAGCATGTCAATACCCAAACCCAAAACCTTCCTATATTTGGGGAGTTCAAAAGAGGTGACGCTAATGATTAAATTCCAGATAAAATTTTTACAATTCTCATAAAGACTTTTGACAGACTGGACATTTCGGTCTCACATTCCCAGAACATTACCTCAAATTTCTCCTCAATGTAAATCAGTTTCCCAGAACTTCAACATTAAAAGGAAATGCTCTAATTGGCCTGGTCACAAATCCTCTTTGCTAAATCTCATTCGCTTGGTATATAATCCTAAAACTATGGAAGGCAGCTATTTAAAATGTGCAAATACAACCTTCTTGCCAGAGACCAATTCCAGCTTGTCATAATTTCAAGAGTTTCATCAAAAGGTTGCTGAGACTTGGGGACTCAACAGGGTTGAGTCACACATGTAGTCACCTGTTGGAAATGGCTGAAGGCATTTCCCCAAACCTGAATAGGAAACTGATTGTGGCTGCCAGACAGTTAAAGCGCATCTTAATCTACATGTTATTGCCTCCTACTGGCCAAACACCTGAACAGCCGTAGGCTAATTCCCCCATTCTGACAATGGACTCTGTACCAAACCCTGACCCTTTGAAGTGTATATCTCTGCCTCACCTCAGGACAAGTTGTGTTAATAAAAAGCATGGGACCCGGGGGAAGAGAGAACCTAAGACCTTAGATTTAAGATCTTGGATCTTAGCTCCTTTAGCTAAGCTCCTCTTACCCCCAATGCCTTTCAAAATTATATCTCATCTCTGGACTCTTTATTAGTCTCTGGACTCTTTAAACTTTGCATGGCCTTCTCCAGATTCCTGAACCCTTCTTGATGCTGGGACAAGAACCCTGGCACTTCTCTTGAAATGAAGAGCTATTTTTGTTACCACTTTGTTTCACTTTGTCTCTCTCAACCTTCTCTTTTAATATAAATAACTCAATTATTTGCAAAGGTAACGTTGTACAAAATTAGCAATGGCCTGCATTGGGGGCTTGTCCTGGGGGGTGGGAATGGCCAGGGAGGTGTCAATCAGGGGAAAAAGGAGACGTATGTAATACTGTAAACAATAAAAAAAGTTAGCAATGGCCTAAAAGTGTTTTCAAATTTCAATTATTTTTCTAAAATTCATTAGTTGCAATACTAGCTACCAAGTTAATTGACAAGTTTGTGTGATGACCTTATTTCCAAAATTCAGATGCCACTTTCTATTCTTTGAGGAACATTTCAAAATACATGTCTTCCATTTCAAATCCAACTTGTCTAAGTGCAGACATTCTCTTTGACTGGTTCCCTTTAACCAAATCTCAATCAGTTGCTAAGTCCTGTGAGTCTGCATTTGCAGTGTCACTTGTTATTCTCTCTTCACTTATGATTGTCACCATGTTTTTGCAGCTCCTGCCAATTCATTCACGCTTTCTTGCAGGTATCAATTCATTCATTTAACAATTCTTTGAGTGCCTAACATGAGTGGTCACTCTACCTTCAGTTTTGCCAGCACCCTCCCATTCTGATCCTCTGCCATCCTGTGCATCCCTGAAATACCAATTCCAACGCAACCCTTTTGTACATTGTTCTTATTCCCTCACTCACATGGGATTTCTTACTTCAGCATTTTTCTATTTCCCTTATCACACTGTGATAGAAACCCTGTCTCTGCCACCTACTAGCTAGGTGATGGTGGGCAAGTCATACAACCAACTGAAGCCTCAGTTTCTCCTTAAAAATTGGGACTATTATTACTGTACAGGGTGTGAGGTTAAATGAAATAATGCACATAAAATACATAGAACAATGCCCATGAATATTCAAACTCTTACTTGTTATATTAGTGCATGCAGCAGGAACTTATACATGTCTGCTGTAACATTCGCATGTGGAGAAATAATAATTGTTTGACATTTCTGAGGGACTTTAAACTAAGATTTACCTACGATCCCAGGTGGTGGGCCAGGACATGGAATTCTGGATAATCAATCAGGAGCCACACCGCCTGTCTTGGTATCCTGGCCATTGACATTTACCAACTCAGTTTTTGTTTTTGAGGGAAAATCAAGCAATTAGAAGTTTCTATACCTCGTAGATAGTTGTTGAGATTAGCTGAAAGTGAAATGCTTAGCAGACTGTCATGCCCATAGCAAAATCTCTATAAATGTAACTTGTCATTACAATGCTTCATGATCTAAATTCTAGGTGGTATATTAAAAATAAGGACCATCAAAATGAATGCATAATTCCCTGAATTATTATCACATCCTTCTAAAAGGGCTTTCTGAATAACCCTTAACACAATCCCAGTCTCTCTTAAATCTTCCCGACTAAAAACTGCTGATTAATGCTTCCTACTGCATCACTCCCCAAACAGAGGGGGTGTCCACATGCTCCATCCAGTGGGTCATCAACCCCTCTCTTCAGCTTTCACAGTGCTTCCAGTCCTCTCCTCCCACCCCATCCCACATCCATAAACTCAGAGGGTGTGTGTGTGTGTGTGTGTGTGTGTGTGTGTGTGTGTGTGTGTGTGTGTGTTATGAGGCCACACTTTTTCTGGCCTTCGCTTTCCTGCCCCCACACCTCTAGAAACATCCTCCTTATCTGCAACCATCTTTCTAAGATTAAGAGACTGACCTCTTCTCAGACTTTCTGACTAACCTAGCCCTCAAATCTCTCTACCTTTTAAGTATCTGACGCTTTTAGAGATCTGACTACACAATTTAAGCATTAACTACAAATTGTCTTATAACATTTGCGATATGTGTGTTTGGTTCTCTAGAGATATTTTACGATCTTTTCTGCTTCTCAGCTCTTTCCTTATTGAACTAATCCACACAGCCCTCTGGATAATCTCCCCGGTTTGTTATGGTGCCAGTCATCCTCCAGTCATCCCCCAACTGTCCTTGCTATTGCCCAAGTGCTTTTATGAACCAGGGAACATTGTCATTCCTTCCAACTGTATTTCTGCTATTCTTAGAATGAACAGCATCTTTAGTCTATGGTAGCCTTACCTGATTGAGACAGCACTGTGTTGGGAGGAAGGAGTTGGGGGTTTCAAACTTGGCTTTGTCACTTACTAACTGTATGACTTTGGTCAAGTCACTTTTCTGGGCCTCAGTTTTGCTCAATATAAAAACACTAATACCCAGCTATCAGAACGGATATGAGGTCTCTAAGTGATAAGTAACATAAAGTGCCTGACAAAAAATAGACAGTAAACTTTAGATACTTCAGCCCTTCAATTATTATTGTGAAAGTAAATAAAAGAAACCTTGTTTGAAATGGAGTTAGGAAGCCCCGAAGACATAATTATCTCTGGTAGGGACCACTCCTTGCAGCCTACATAACCAGCAGGAAGAAGGAAGAACATGAATCACATGGGAAGCTCATCTGCTTTTTTAAAAAGGTGGAGGATCCCTCCCTGCCCCAGCAGCAATGCACTAACCGCTGCCTGCAGCCAATGAGAACTCCTATTCTTCTCCAATGAACTTTTGTTCAAACAGCCCTCCCCAACTTCCTCCTAAAACCTAATGCAAGCAAGCCCCTATCCTTTGTTCTTTGGATTGGCATGTGGTTTTTCCACAGCTTGCTTGTCCCGAATTGCAATTCTCTGCTATTCCCCAAAAAACCCATTTTGCTGTTATTGCTATAAAATAACTGGCTGTTTTATTTTAAAGGTTGATAATATGAAACCATAGTAATATCAATATTCTAATCTTAGTTCATATATACACTGACACAATCATAACTTTATAGATTTACGGTTATGTTGGGTACTTATGCACACATTTAACATCCCTCATCAAATAATTAATTCTTTAAGACTAACATACATACTAATCTCAGTATTTGTAAATTTAACCAAGTGGTTTGTCATAAAACCTGCAGAATCCAAAGCACACTAGTTGTTCAAAGCTGATTAATATTGAAAATTATCTTTCAAAGGAAACACTCCCTCATATTTAAGGAAATTGAAGGCTTGGTCCCTTGGTAAGGATACAATGCAGAGAGAGGCATGTAACTACCACGCACAGGGTTAGCCTTCTAATTTTTTGAATTCTAGAAATATGTTCTGAGATAATGAAGCAGGGTTTTGCAAGCTATCTAATGAAAATTTCCTGTACAGCAATCACAATTATATGTCAAAAGGAGTCTCAACTGAAAGTACCTCCAAATTTTTAAGAAATCCCTTGGCAAACGCTTGTTCTGGTTGAGTGTACCCAGACTTTGGATGAGAAATGAGTGGTCTAAAACTGAAGCTTGCTGTAAGCAGTTTCTAAGCAGAGAAATCACAATAAAATATGGAATTCCTAGGTTTGAAAGGGAAGCCAATTTGAACCTGAGCAAGTCAGTCTGTTTCTAGCTACACATATTTTCATCGTCCCAGGGGGACAATCTAACCTTCTTTGTCAGAGTTAGCACGCAGGGGTTAAACTACCTCTACGGGCAGGATACAGAGACAGAGGGAATTCAAAACTTTATGTGGCTGAAATGCCAGTCTATCACACACAGTGGTGAAGACAATCTCTACGCTCACAGATCCATCTCTAAGTATAAAAGAGGTCTTAAGAAACCACAATCCTTACTGTTGACTTTTGTAAGATGGAGAGTCGGGGAATAGTTTACCCCTTTCTCTTTGAACTCTTATTAGAAGGCTATTGAGAAGTTCTGACTCAGCAGCTTCCCAAGTTAACTGGTCCTTTACAAAGGTTTCAATGTGACCTCAACTCCGCACGACACAGATTCATAATCTGTCTGGGAAGCCAAGCTTTACAGAAACTCAATGAGCAATGTTATAATAATGGTATTTCAGTTCAACAATAAGATTTCCTCCCATCTATATAAAAACAGAGCCTGGGAACAATTTTCAGGAGCATTTTATTGTTTTGATGGGACAATAAAATGTGACGTTATCATAATAAACGTGAGCTACCTTTTCTCCTTCTGGCAGGAAGAAGTACAGCAAAACCTTTCCCTAAGTAGCACTGTGGACAAGAGCGTCTCTCCTGTGTAGAAAGTGTCTTGTCCTCAGAAGTGGGATTCTCAGAGCAATAGTTTTTACCACATGTTGTGAGAGAAGTCAACGGTATATCTCTGGTCACAGAGCATTAGCACTGACAAGCTTATTACATAGCAGACCAAGTTTCTTCCTCTACCGGGCTCTAATTTAACACACCTGAACTGGGTTTGAGGGGGGATTGGGGCAGGTGGGATGCATATATTAAATAAGCAAATAAAACTCCACAGGAATTCTCTTAAAAATTAAAATTGCCCAGTACTTATTACTTTGTTTACTTTTACGGTAATTGTCCCCTTTGTTCATAAACTATTCCAGTAGAACTTTGCCATTATAACGATCACTCTGCTATAACACATATGTATAGCAGATGTTAGTTATCTCATATAATCCCCATACCTGTTCTGTGAGTGAGGTATTAATGTTTTTATATCTGAGCAAAACTGAGGTGCAGAGAGATTGAGTGACTTGCCCAAGGCCATACTGTTAGCAAGTAGCCAAACCAAGATTCAAACCCAAAATTCTATGGCACCACAGCCCATGCTCCCACCACACCATGTCATGCTGCCTCAGCTGGGGAAGGTGGCTGTAGAATGAAGATGTCACTTACTCTAAGAAGTAGCAGAAATACAGTTGGAAACGAAGGGGGAAGAAATGTGATCATTTTCTTGTTTACATTTCCACTTCTTTCATAAACCTCTTAAATTTTCCTCCCTTCTTCATTTTCCTATCTTTATTTTCCCATTGAATAAATGAGAAGGTTGGTTCTTTAGGTACAAAATGGTGGCAAATGTGTGCAGTTTGCTACTTAGTGGAATATGGGGGAAGCTCCTGATGCAAAAAATACCTTCCATTCACCTGCCACAGCCACTGAAACTCCCAACATTAGAGTCACTCCTTTGGATTAGGGGAACTTTGTCTCTAAAAGCTGTCTTTTAGCATAGCTGTTTATCACATTATTTACATCTTTTCTCACAATTTATGTGTCCAATGTAATCAATCACAGAGCACACAACTTTGGGTTGGAAATAAAGCAGCATGAAAGGTTTAAACAAGCCCTGTGTAGACAGAGAGGAGAACAGGTGCTTTGGGAATGGAAAACTGAAAGGAGCAGAACACGGGAAGGGGCATGGGGCTCTGTGAAAAGTAATCTTGAAGTACATCAGCCGTTTATTTAGGGTTGCATGAATGTAGTGAAAAATGAGACATGTGCAGACTTTTATATAGGCTTAATTTCAGCTTAGATGTCAGGAAGCCTTCCCTGACTCCCAAAACCAGATTACAAGTGCCTGCTCTAAACATTTGTAAATACCTGAACTTCCCCTTATAATGGCTCATCTTATTTTGCTACCATTGTCTGTCTGATTCCATCACTAGACCATAAGTTCCTTGAGAGCATTCATTCATTCATCCATTCATTCATTTGAGGAATATTTCTGGTGCCAGTGTAAAGTTCAGGAGGAAAACTATATAGATTACAATATCCAAATGGTTAGACATGTTTTCATTTTTTTATAATGTGAAGGTCCTGTGTAGCTTGAACATAGAAAAAGAATCAAACACAACCCTGTACTTCAAGGTTCTGGAATATGTAATCACCTGTCAGCAGAAGGCTATAGACAATTATTAGGAAAATAAAAAGGGAAATAATGAATATATTTAAGAAATACTTTTGAGGTAAGACTAAGTCTTCTTAGGAGTTTTTCATTTTTGTTAGGTTACTAAGAAGTAATTTATAATCCCAATACTGACTCAAAAATGTGTGGTTAGGTTTAAATGTTCAAAATGTAGGAGATTTTGGGAAATCAAAGAAAGCAATAAAATGTAGAAACAGAGCATGCAAGTGGGAGAACTACAAACTAATGGATTTTAGTGTATTGCTAAAATGCAAAAGAACACCCAGTAAGCAACTTGACAATGATTATTTAGAACCAATAACCAAAAGAGACAATAATTATTTAGAACCAATAACCAAAAGAAGAGTTAAGAAGCAAACAGCAAAAGCACCTCACACAGATTTTTTTGAGAATTTATCAGCTTGAATTATAAAATCACCTCTTTGTGCTGATCAGAGAAATCCTCATGACATAAAACCCTGCTAGCCAGATTCTGTCACATGACTCCATAATGTCATTGCACTTAGGACTCATTGGGTAAATCCTCATAACCATCAACAAATGCAAATAGATTTGCTCAGAGGAAAGGTTATCAGTAAATAACAACGTGTCAACCAAAGCCCTGTAACTTGTTGAAACTCTGAACTATGCTGTGGACTTAGGCTACTCCAGTAGCAATTCCTGGTGACTCACCACTTGCTATAATGCAGAATGTAGTAGAAAGTGGGTGTCAAGTCACAGACTCCATTGTTGGGGGAGGGCAGCTGCTGACTGGCAGCAAGGCCTTGCTGCAGTGTGGATTCACCTCTAAGGAGGCCCATGGGTGCGGACCTGACAGCCCTGATCAGCGTGGTGCGTTAATGAACAGCCCTGCACTAATTGTTTATTCCTCTTTTAAATAAATCCTGCAGGGGTTACAAAGATGCCTGTCAGGTTTCTATTTACCTCCTTAAATAACCTGCAATTTCAATCTGCTATTGAAAATGCCATTTTCTAGTCCAAAATATGGTTGGGGATCAGCAGTTTAATATGATTTGGCCTGACTGTCAAAAGGTCATACAAAGTTGGTACTACAATTTAACTACAGGAGGAAACCAGAATTCAAATGTAAACACTAAATGCTTTATTCACCACCCCCGCTCCACCCCCTCAAAAGCCCTATTGGGTTAAAAGAGAAGGCAAATTCCTTTTAGCTGCAATTAGTATTTGTGGAGTAGCTAATCACACAGTGCTATGTAGTGTATACAATACACAGAAGAGACCAATATTACCCTTGAGGAGTTTATCATCCGTATGTGAAGATTTGGCTAAATATAGAACAAAATAGTGTTTCCACTTTCTACACAGCAGACAAAAATGGCTGCATTGTAAAGTGCAACTAATCCTTCATAAACTATATTAATGCTTAGTGATATCACTTACCTTATTTTTTTATGCACACCTGCCTCATTCCAACACACACATGCAGGTGCACCCCTGCCCCCCACTTTTACTATATTAGATTTCTTTCCAAGACTGGCTGTGTAATTTATAGGAACATGAGAATTCCAAGATGGTGATAGGAGAGCATTAAACGGGGCCCTTCTCAGCATGGAACCCTGTGTAACCACCCAGGCTGCATGCCCAGGAAGCCAACTTTGCTTCTTTCTGTTTCTCATGCATGCCAGGCTCATTCCCGCAGCAGGGCTTTGGCACTTGCTCGTCTCTTTGATTGGAATGCTCCTCTCATGTCTACGGTCTCAGCAAAAATGCTTCCTCTTTAGAGAGGCCTTCCTTGACAATCCTGTCTAAAAAGGTCTCTTGTTTTGGTTACTCTCTGAATACTGTTTTGCTTCTGTTCTAATACACTGCTCTGTTATTTACTTGCTAATTTATTTATTGACTTGTTTATTGTTCCATTTATTTCCACTGTAAACTCCACAACAGAAGTGACTTTATCGCATTCACTTCCACTGGTTTGCATGGCTCTTCAAATATACTGGGTACATAGTAGATGTCCAGTAAGTATGCTTTGATGAATAAATGAGCAAACTAGGTTATTATAATAGGATATCATTATTAAGACATTGTTAACACTTTATTAGAAAACTGAATGAAGCTATCATTTTTTTCACAAATACTCACTTTAGAGTAAGGTAACAAAAAAATCAAAATAATTATAAATGATCACAAAAACTAGGACTCCGATCCCTTGCAGAAAGTGTTGCCATGAAAATAACTGGTTGAATTATCTTGAAGCTCATGTTAGATTACAAAGCCTCCTATAACACACTTATTTAATTATATCTTCTGAATTTAAGAGTCAAAGATAATGGCCCCCTAAGTCTCTGGACTTTGCTTTTCATGGCTCAATTAGCTCTGGCTAGAGAGTTGGAACTGCATGCAAATCACCTTTTTTGGTCGTTTCATAGTTTCCAACTACAACTAGAAATTAACAAAACAACTTATAAGCAGTGATTGTCGGAGACATTTCTACATATCCAATGAGATACGCAATGTAAGCTAAATAGGAGAGCATTTGCAATTTAAAATATAATTTTCCATAATGAAAATGTAAAGCGGTCATTCTGTTTCATTCAGCATGGCAGGTTGGGAATCCCCATGAAGCTACACTGAAGCAGAGTAGATTAATAATTTAATTTGGTTCAGAACGATGCAGTGGGGGCACCACAACCTTTAATTCTGTAACCAGCTGCTGACCCTAATACGGAGGAACCAATTAGACATCTCTCTTTAATTGTTGAGTGACCCATCTAAAACACACTAGGAATTTTCTTTTTAAACAACACTCAAGTCTAAAAGAATCCTAGTTATCCCCCTGGTGGAGGTGGTTGATTTGATAGAAGCACACAAAGGAGTTCAGCAAACAGGGGTGGGAGGAGTGGGGTCTGCAAGACCATTTTAGACTGTTCGTAAAATAACATCTTAATATAATGAGCCTTTTTTCAGTCTCCCTTGGCAGAGCATCAGCCCTCTCAGATAACCCCACACAAAGCAAATACCATTCGTCTGAAGTTACATTTGCTCCTTGTTATCACAACTTATGCCACTTAATTCATTATTCAACGAATTCACTTTCTTGTTTATTAGATGCAAGGTAGCCGCTTATCCCTAAAGGCCATGTATGCAAAAGACTGCTTGTAATCCTGTCACTTCAAACCTCTCTAGGCTTTTACATTGCTTCAGGAATTAGGAGGAAAGAAGCAAACAGTTTAGATTTATTCCTGATGATATTAAATCTGTACATGATGAAAGAAATAAGAAACAAATGCTAACCTGAAATTTGCTGATTTGGAGAGTGGCTTTAGATGCTATCTTTACATGTAAAAGTTAGTATATTCACTCGCTTCCCATAATAAAAACCTTGACTTATTCTTTCTACATTAAAGAGAAATAAATTAAATGCATCTGTTTTTTTTGTATAGGTTGCCTATAAAAACAGGTAATAGAACTTATCAACTTCATTTCAAAGATGCAGGCCAGCTTGACAATTCCCATGCTGAAAGCGGGTATGAAGCATACTTCAATATCTGATATCTGTTTTGTCAGGGCTTTGGGGCACCACTCTTTAAGTATATTTAATGTTGGATCAAAAAATGTATTGAAAGTAGTTTACATACTATAATAATGGTCAGAGATATTTCAATTTGATTTGGTAATCTTATGCCACTAAAATAATTGAAATGTAAATGAATTACTGAATTAACTTTCATTGCACTTTTAGCACAATTAATATTGTATAAAATTATCTGCATAATTATACACAGTATGTTTACATAAAACATGCAGGCAAAAGCTACAAATCAGGGTAAAATGAATGAGGGTAAAATATTTTAAGCTATGTGCTGAAGGCTTCTAAATAGGAAATCTAAGTGGCTGTTTTAGTATCGGTGCTTTCTGTAACTGTAGACAGTTCTAAATTTCACGCTTTACTTATTTAAATGCTAAATAACTCTACACTTATTTCCTAAATTCTCATAAATATACATATATACTCTATCTAGACAATGTATCCTAAACCTGTGTGAGTTATTCACAAACTAAGAGGTACTTATTTTCTTCAATTAATTGACATTATGAGGTAACTATTTGAGATTCAACGTTAGTGCATCAATAAAAGCCACAGAGAACATTTGAATGCAACATAGCATACACACATATGCCTAGGACAAAAGACTCGGCATCTCTAGAAAAACAGAAACCACTTACAGGGAACCTCATTTTGTGAACAGAGTTGTGACTAATAAAATAACGTGTCCAGAATTACCTGCAACTGTTCGAAGGAAGGAGATACACTTGAAAACTCACACACCCAGTAACTGTGGATATTACTGTAATTATTGCCATTCTTCCAAAGCATCACTCATATTAATATAGTGATGAACAAATTGATTCACCTGAATAATTAACCTTTACTACAGAATAATTACCTTAGGTACAGATTTATGTTTTCTATTCAGCTTAAGATATAAACCTACCAGAGAAATCACACTCACTAAATATACTACAAAAAATCAATTGGTTCCTGCAACTCTGAGAAATTAATATCAATGATGAAGTTGTGCAGTATTTCTAAAAGCTTATATTCATCAGTCTATGCCTTTAAACAAAAACAGCGAAATAGAGCAAAATGAAATTAACAGAGTGCTAATAAAATACAACTTTTCTGTTGATATCTTAGATATGTAACTTTATTCATTATTGTACAACTCTTGGTTTTTTTGCATGTAGAAGATTTAAAAAGTCACCCAGTGATTTTTATAGTGCAACCGTATGCTAGATAAAGATATTTAAGCTGTCAGTATAAACTGCTTCTGTTTTCATTTTGCATTTAATTTCAATGCCAGACTCAAGGCATAAATTTTTCATCACCTGCAATGCTATGAATAAAAGATTAAAAAAAGAACTGAGAAGAAATTCTAACACATGCGGCGCATGCGGCACATTGTGCAGACACAGTATTCATAACTAGATGTTTAATTTTCATCTTTTTTAACGTCAGGAACATTATTATTTGAGTTAATACATCATGGAGCTAATTTCCAGTATTTAGCTCTGCAGAATTCAAGTTTACCTAGTTTGGGCCAAATAGGCCATTCATTACCCTTGAAACCTGAAGTATATACCCCAAGATTTACATGCTACTCTGTTAGCACTGCAGAATTCTATTGCGCTCGTATTTCTCTAAAGGAAATATTTCAACATCATGTATTTTTTGTTTCATTCCATGACATAGTATGTATATTAACCTTGCCTGAAAGTTCAAAGAACTAAGAATTATAGAAATGGTCCCGCCTAATCTCAGTTCCTCATTACGGCTTGCTTCATGTTCTCAGCTGAAAGATATAATCAATCCCAAGAGAGACTTCACGAGCTCAGGGGTTGAGGCATTAATTACTTAGTACTTAGGACTGTTTTTTGTAGCACAATGCATCCTCATTGTTACTTTATTAGCAACCAAAGGATACAGAGACCAGAACAATTTCTAATTCTGCCAATAGAGTCCTAGTGAGCAAGAGATGCACAAGAGCCCTTCCTAATGGGAGAAACTTGGGTTTATTAGCCTTGTCATTCTCCAACTTCACTTTCTTAGTGTGGTCAAGAGCCTACTGATGACTCCAGGACTGTTGGAGCTAGTTCCTTGGATGTTAGTGACATCTAATCATATCTAGCTTATTGCCTTTGGCTCTAATTGCTCAAACTAATTTTTTTAGAGTTATTGAAATTAAACCTAGGGAAAGCTTTGGGAACAAACAAACAAACCAAACCATGTCCAAATATATTATTATCAATGAGGTATCCAATTAGCTCAGTTAGCTGATAGTGTTAATGAGACCTAGGTCATTGTTTCAATTCCAGGGGGACCAGTTAGATTAACTTTGCTTTATGGTCACAGACAAATGCCCAATCGTATCCAGCTTGTGTTAAGTGCTGTTTGTCACCAAAATAAGCAAATGAAAGTGTGAATGGATCAGTGCAAATTCATCCCTCCAATGAGGCTCTAGGGGGCATCCATTTTAGCAAACATCATACAAAAATTAGTATTTTCATATAAAACCTTTTTTTTTTGCTTATTGTTTATGACTGCAAAGTAAACACTTTATATCTTCAAAACATTTAATGGGTTTAATTAGCTAGACTTCATAACATCTCAATGATATTGGCAAGTTTAATTAAGCTTATTTTACAGATGACAAAGCTCAAAACTGTCTAAGGTCAGAATCCCTGACTTCTGTATCTCATTCCACCACAGTACCAATGAGGCTGCTCTGCCTCTATGGAAACAGCCTCAAGTCACAGCTATATGTCATCGGATCGTCACATTATTGTTCATTATGCTAGAAGACACAAGCTTAGTGAAAAGTTGTGGTGAGTCAAGGAGTACAGATGTATCTTCCTTTAAGCAATATAAATATATGTAAATTTTGATTTGTTAACAGATAAATTAGAGGGTATCATATCTCACAAAATCTATGCTACTTCATCTTATTAATGAATTTTTTTTTTCATGCTCTAATTTCCCAACTAGATAGTAAGCACAGGGACCAAACCATGTTTTAAATCTCTTTGAATCCTTGTTAATATGTATTAATAAATATTTATTCATTACTATGGCATTTAATTGAAGGGGAATAGGAGAATAGAAGACTTCATACCCTATGGGAATGGCAAAATAGGGTATGAGATAAGCTTCATGATGGCGGGCAAAAGTGGATTCTTCCTATTGAGCCTCTATAATTATAGCAATTCTAGTCTGACATATTACATGCAGAAGCTTTGTGAGAATATCCAACACATATCCTGGATACCAAGCATTAAGAGGATTGACAGAGATGACGCACTTAAGAAAAATGCTTGCAAAGAGGCAGCTTGGTGCAGCTATGGAAGGTAGAGACCTCCCTGTGCAACCCAGTAACATGTTGTCCATGGGGAAGTGGTGCTGTGAGAAAATCAGTGGCTCAGTATTACAGAGGAGAAAAACACGTGATGGTGGGGTGGCAGAGGATAAGTACACATATTTATATTGTGTAAAATATTATTCATAAGATGTTTTTGAGTTGTACTTTTCTCATGCCTGAATTGATCTTTAGGATAAAATCAATTTACCTACAACATTTCAAAAATTCCCTTTCCCTCATTAATAATTGACTTGGTTTGATTTTCTTAGTAAAGGACCAAGTCAAGGACTATTGGGATCTATCTACACTAATAAAAGAGAAAAATGGTAATTGGCGTACGGCGTTACCCTTTTCATTGGCTAATCAGGGCTATATGCAAATTAACTGCCAACTAAGATGGCAGTTAACTGCCAACAAAGATGGCGGCTAATTTGCATATGTAGGCACAATGCAGGGAGGCGAAAGGGAAAGCAGGAAGAAGCCCCCTGCCACTGACAGTGATCAGAAACCCAGGGGGGAGCTAAGAAGTGGGGGGCAGGGCAAAGGCAGCCCTGGGGCCGCCTTTGCCCTGCCCCCCAGCCATGATCGGAGAATCAGGCGCCTTTGCCGCCCTGGCCAGTGATAGCAGGAAGTAGGGGTGGAGCCAGCGATGGGAGCTGGGCACGGTCGAAGCTGGCAGTCCCAGGAGCTAGGGGTCCCTTGCCTGGGCCTAAGCGGAGCCCACGATCGCGGGGCTGCTGCAGCGGCGGGTCCCCGCTGCCCGAGCCGGACGCCTCAGCCAGAGGCGTCCTGCAGGGGCAGGGGTGGAGCCCGCGCGATCGTGGTGCCCCCCGCTGCCACTGTGGGTCCCCGCTGCCCGGGCCAGACGCCTAGGCCAGAGGCGTTAGGCCTGGGCAGGGGCGGAGCCTGCAACCGCGGGGAGCTGGGGGTCCCCTGCCCAGGCCTGACACCTCTGCCGGAGGCCTCAGGCCTGGTCAAGGGGCCAATCTGGTGATTGGTGATCGGAGGGTGATGAGGGTCAACTCCTCTGGCCGAGGCATCAGGCCTGGGCGGGGTGCTGGGAGTCCCCTGCCCAGGCTTGATGCCTGGGCCAGAGGCATCAGGCCTGGGTGGGGGGCGGAGCCGGGGATTGGAGGGATATGATGGTCCCCTTGCCCAGGCCTGAAGCGTGGGTCAGAGGCGTCAGGCTTGGGCGGGGGGGTGGAGCAAGCGATCAGAGGGAGATGGGGGTCCCCTGCCCAGGCATGATTCCTGGGCCAGAGGCCTCAGGCCTGGGCGGGGGTCAGAGCCAGTGATCGGGAGGAGATGGGGGTCCCCTGTCCAAGCCTGACACCTCTGGCAGAGGCGTCAGGCCTGGGCAAGGGGCCGATCAGGTGATCGGAGGGTGATGGGGTCTATGCCTCTGGCTGAGGCATCAGGCCTGGGCAAGGGGCAGAGCCAGCAATCGGAGGGGTCTGGGGCTCCCCTGCCCAGGCCTGACGCCTGGGCCAGAGGCGTCAGGCCTGGGCAAGGGGCCGATCCTGCGATTGGAGGGTGATGGGGGTCAACGCCTGAGGGGTCCCAGTATGTGAGAGGGGGCAGGCTGGGCTGAGGGACACTCCTCCCCCACACACACACCCAGTGCACGAATTTCGTGCACCGGGCCCCTAGTAGTATATAAAAGGCTAATATGCTAAGTGTGCTATGACGTGCACTGACCACCAGGGGGCAGGCGCTCAACACAGGAGCTGCTGTGACGCACACTGGCCATTTACAGAGAAATGGCACCGTGGACCTGGTGCCCACAAAGCAACACTCGGCTTCCCCCCAAGTGGGACACAGGCCCCCCCACCATCCTGGAGCAACAACCCACGAAATTGCAGCCAATGCTTCTGAGATCTCATGGCACAAAATGCAGCCCACAGACCAGCCCAGCCTGGAAATGGTGGCTGTGGGCACTGGGTAATGATGTCACATAGCAACACCCGGCCTCCTCTCCCTAGTGACTAGCCTCCTTGCAGTTTCTTCAGCCCAGGAACATGGCTTGCTTAATAGACAGGTGGAAACATTTTATACTTCAACCAAATGTCCGTGAAGCGTTTTCCCATGCCTCATCTCATTTGATCCTCACAGAAGTCCTGGAGTAGGTAGATAGGAGACTCGGTGGAATCCTATTTTCTTTTCATTAGCTGGAAAATGGAGATTTAGAAAGCTTAGAAACTTGACCCAACTGAAAAGAAGTAAGAAATGGTGGACCTTGAAAATGATTTCAGGTTTTCTCACTGTGCAGAATATAGTCAAACTGCTGCAATTAAATATTTTACCTTTGTTCTCCCTGATTGATCTACAATAATAATCTCCTTCATGTTGATATTTATTTCTGACAATTACCTGAAAGAGAAGTTGGGGTGCTTCACTGGGCTGGAAAAAGTTTAGTTAAATCAGAAAGCGGGTCTAATTAAGCAAGTTTATCTATCTATCTATATCTATCTATCTATCTATCTATCTATCTATCTATCTATCTATCCATCTATCTATCTATCATCTATAAAGCTCTTGTTGGCGCCAATCACACACGTGTGTTTCAATTTGTCATTATCGATTGTGAATTTGGTTGACACTTCTATTATAGAGAAAGGGTAAATAGCGATATTAAAATATTTCTTCTAATTAATTTCCTTTCAATGTGCATGAATTCATGCACCAGGCCTCTAGTTGTTTTATGAAATGAGTTGCTATTTTGGAAATAGGTTTTAACACCTATATTATCCATGAGGGAAATAGCAAATTCAGCAGCAAACTCGAGATACAATGTGCATGTCCCCAGACATGGGCCAATCCAAGTTTTTCATTTCAATACAGTCATTGCCTTCCTGTTCATGTCTACCATTAAAACTCTTGGTACTGGAATCCCCAAAAGAACAACCTTCTGAAATCTAAGAGCTGGTCTTATTACTGACTTCTATAGTGGTTAGGGATAATCACTCTGTTTTTTCTTATATATGAACTAGAGGCCCGGTGCACAAAAACTTGTGCACTCGGGGGATGGGGCCCCTCAGCCCAACCTGTGCCCTCTCACAGTCTGGGACCCCTCGTGGGATGACCACCTGCTGGCTTAGGCCTGCTCCCTGGGGGATAGGGCCCAAGCTGGCAGTCAGATATCCCTCTGACAGCCTGGCAGCCCTTGGGGGATGTCCACTTACCAGCAGGGAGAAGACCTAAGCTGCAGTCGGACATCCTTACCGCTGCTGAGGAGGCAGGAGAGGCTC
This sequence comes from Myotis myotis, assembly GCF_014108235.1. Lineage (NCBI taxonomy): Eukaryota > Metazoa > Chordata > Mammalia > Chiroptera > Vespertilionidae > Myotis > Myotis myotis. Next base: position 53,671,635 of record NW_023416357.1, read on the forward strand.
CCACCACCACGGCTGTACTGGCAGCCATCAGCCTGGCTTGTGGCTGAGCAGAGCTCCTCCATGTGGGAGCATACTGACCACCAGAGGGCAGCTCCTGCATTGAGCATCTGCCCCTGGTGGTCAGTGTGTGTCATAGTGACCAGTCATTCCCAGTCTTTCTGCTGTTAGGGTCAGTTTGCATATTACCCTTTTACTATATAGGATAGAGGCCTGGTGCACGGGTGGGGGCCAGCTGGTTTGCCCTGAATGGTGTTCCAGATCAGGGTGGGAGGTCCTGCTGGGGTGCCTGGCCAGCCTGGATGAGGGGCTGATGGCTATTTTCAGGCTGGCCACACTCCCTTTAGGGTGGGGGTCCCCACTGGGGTGCCTGGCCAGTCTGGGTGAGGAGCAGAGGGCCATTTTCAGGATGGCCGGCGACTGAAGCTCCCAGCCTCTCCTTTTTAAATTTTTTTTTTTAATTCTGGGATTTATTTACCTTCTATAGTTGAAACTTTGTTGCTGTCTCTGGAGCTGAGAGCCAGCTCCAGCTCTGAGGCCATGGCTGGCTGAAAGCAGGTATCTAGGGTTTGTTTAGCTTCTATAATTGAAACTTTGTTGCTTTTGGAGCTCAGAGCTGGGCCACGGCAGGCGGGGAACCTTGGCTTTCTCCATAACTGGAGCAAGCAAGCCTCCTACTTGCTTCAGCTGCATGGCTGCCGGCCACCATTTTTGTTGGCGGTTAATTTGCATATCGCCCTGATTAGCCAATGGGAAGCATAGGGAAGGTATGGTCAATTACCCTTTTTGTCTTTTATTAGATAGGATATTCTGTACAAATCATTAGAAAGCATACATTTCTTGCTCAACTTTGTTAAACTCTGGAAAAAATTAAAATCACTTAATGCTTATTCTCAGGTGAAATATAGCACTCACTTTCATGCTACATGAATTTATAGTGTGGTCAATACAGCTCAATTTTCACCTTTTGATTTTTAAAATATTAATGAATTAGTGCTTTATACCATATGAGCTTTGATGATAATTTGCCTCTTTAATGAATGATAAACTGCATTGGGCACCAATATTTTGGGGATGGTCTCTTTCCACCAGATTAGTGTTTATTAACATAGAAAGCGTTTAGGGCCCATGCACCTCCTGAAAGGATATGCAAATTTTGGAGGTATATAGACTTATATTGCATGTTTCTGAGCAGAGGGCTTTTCTTAGAACTTAAAGGAGTTCCTGTTTCCAATAAATAAATAAATAAATAAATAAATAAATAAATAAATGGGTATGAATCACTCACTACTCTAGATCTCTAGCATGTGTTCATTTCTAAGAATACTCATCTCTGTAATAAGTATACTTATACATATACTAGAGGCCCGGTGCATGAGATTCGTGCACTGGGGTTGGGGGCCCTCAGCCTGACCTGTGCCCTCTCGCAGTCCGGGACCCTTTGGGGGATGTCTGCTGGCTTACATCCCCTGGGGGATCGGGCCTAAGCTGGTAGGCGGACATCCCTCTCACAGTCCAGGGCTCTCACAGTCCGGGACCCCTCACTCCTTACCGCCTACCTGCAATGGAGAGAGGCTTCCACCATCACTGCTGCACCTGCCAGCCACGAGCCTGGCTTCTGGCTGAGCAGAGCTCCCCCTGTGGGAGCGCACTGACCACCAGGGGGCAGCTCCTGCATTGAGCATCTGCCCCCTGGTGGTCAGTGAGCGTCATAGCAACCAGTTGTTCTGACATTTGGTCAATTTGCACACTACACTTTTATTAATTAGGATAGTTCAATGCCTTATGAATTAGTGGGATACTCAAATTAATGAAAAGTGCTATATTTTGTTTCTAAAAAGGCACAAGAAAGGAAAGGGTCATATATGACAACTAAGAAATTTTTGCTAATTATAATATTTCTATATTGAGCTTTGGAAGAGATTAATGGGGCAGTTAAGAAAATGTCTTTCTGTGAGATACATGAAATGAAATAAAATCCTCCTTCTAAGAGACATTACAGGTAGTTCTTCCTAGGAGGGAGTATGCTAAACTAGAAATCTTAGGGTCCTTTACAGGTTTATGATCTTTTGCTATGTGCTTCTGGGATATGTAAATTAACTATTTTTATTCATTGTCAATCAAACACATCATGTCAAGACACATGCTATGCTTAACTAAGCTTCTTTTTAAAAAGGGAAATTTATTTTGAACCAAAATATCCCAATCACATACACAAATACAGACACAGAGGGTGAAATGATAGAAAATTGGGTTCTGTTTAGATTTGTGTCATCAGCTCACTTAGTTCTCAAAATCAAGTTAATATTGCCCAAACCCTTGAATGTTTTTTCTTCTTTCCTTTCAATTGCCTTAAGTACAAAAAGTTGGATTTGAGATAAATCAAATGCTTTTCAGTGCATCTAAGCTGATTGAAAACAAAACAAAACAAAACAAAGCAAAACCCCACACAGATTCTTAGTCCCTAGCCCAGGTCTGTGCAAACAGAATACTCAGGAAGAGCCCTTGTTTTCTGTAGTGTAGCAAGTGATCCAGGTGACTCAGGATCGTGAAGTTCAGGAACTTCAGAAAGATCTGATATTCTTCGTCCTTTAAGATTTTTGGATTTTGGCTAAGTATCTAAGTGGTTCTTTCCTTCTGAAAATCTTCAATATAGCATATAATCCCCTAAAATCAATTTCACCTGGAGGCTGGGGGAATACATTTCCAATTATAAAATTAATTGTTGGTGAATATTCAACACAGCATTCAAAGAATTAACTCAAAATTCTATTGTCAAGACATGTAAAAGAATGGGAACATGCATATGATATTAAAAATAACAGCTTTCTATATCTGCCTTTAAAATTCAGTAATGATTTCAAAAGGCTTGATAAGCACAGGGTCAGAATATTTTTTCAGTCATGCTCTTGGGAAATACTCATTTGATATGCTATTCTGAGCTATTCTAAGCACTTGATTCTATATGACTCTTACCAAAAAAAGGCTTATAATTCAAAAGAAGGAAGGGCACAGTATTGGTAGAAAATTGTAAACAGTTTATGAGGGTATTTTTTATTAACAAAATTGAGAGCCAAGACACCTTCTGTTTCTAATCATGCTTCTATTAACTTGGATTTTCCCCCCAACCTGAAAGTGTGGTATGTAATCTTATACTTAGTTCTAGGGAAGCATTTGTCCACATAATAATGCATTACATTTTATCACTTCAGGAACAGATCTATGACCAAAAACATTGTTGACAATGAACATTTTTACCTTAGATTCTGTTTTATTCCAGTAATATATAGTATATTTAAGAAAATGCATGCTTATATATATAAAGGAGTGAAAGCAAGTGTAATGACACATGTATGGACAAATACCAATGTTTCCTAATCAACAGTATGTGATTTCAGGTTTATATCACTGAAAAGTGATTGTAATTAAGCTTCCAAATAGTATCAATAATTTGAGAAGTGACCTAATAGTGAGAAGATAACCTTCTTAGGTTTCTACAAGGTAATGTCCAGATATACAAATATATTTCTAGATGTTTCTTTATACTGGAAACACTACAGAATGGTTGCTATTGCATAAGAGTGGACCACTTTATTATAAAAAGAAGGGCATGCAGCATTTTGGTGTAATCTCTCACTACTCAATTGGTAGCTCCATGCTGGCTGGTGTGTAATATAGTTCATTCTGGTGTATAATATAGTTCATTCTCTTATAATTTAAGGTGAAATGCTAAATTGTTCATGTAAATTCAACTGCCCCTTCTATAAAGTATGCAGATTTATTTTTCCCATTTGGTTGACTTCAGGGAGTAACTATAAATTTTGTTAGGCAGCTAAGTGATTTTCATTTGGGGTGTATGTGAACATTTTAAAAAGAGAATTCCTGCAGATACAGAATTGATACTTGGAGTTTCTTCTAAATTTTATGTTCCAACTTATTTAAATTACAGATTGAACTAGCTTTTGAGCCCTGACCATTATTTTATCTATAACAGATAAGATTGGCTCTACTATTTCTTCACAATAATTGTTATGCCTTAAATTGAAGATTCATGCGTTTAGTAAATCTAAGGTGATCATCTTCTCAATGAAAAAAATTATTTGTAGGTCTGTAGGCAACTTATTAGTAAGGTGCAGCTTAGAATGCTCTCAGTAAAGATGTAAAATTATTCATGAGACACATAGTATATTTCAGAATACTACTGTTAAAAAATCACTGAAGTTTCCAGATGACTTCAAATGTCTGCCAGTGCTTTCCATGTTGATCTCTAGTAGCATTCCCACCTATGACATATTAACAAACTAATGACTTAATTTTTTAGACTGCTGAATATGATTTTTTGAAGTTTCTATTGTACCATAAATTACTTTGAAATAATTTTTTGGGGGTAGTTTATTTAAATGACCCTAAAAACTTGGGAAAGATGAAATTAAAAGTAAAGTTTATGTCAGCTTCATTTTTAATAGTTAACTGGTGCCTTTCTTCTATGGAAATCTAATTTATGTTATCATTAAAATATATCATATAAATATATAATTACTATGCATAACTATTCTACACATTACTATTATTTTATATTTATAATTATTTATTCATTTCAAGTCACTCAGCATAATATTAATGGGGCATGTAGTTAGATAACCTAATTTGTTCTTGTGACTTATAATTAGTTTAAGTAGAAGTTTAGATAAAGCATTTAGAAATTTATAAAAATTGTTTTTGTGTTACATGCATGTCCATAGATATAAAACTCAGAGATTTTCTTTCTTTCATAATATACTATAATATGGTTACAAGTGCATTGAAATTCATCTTGTTAGAATGGTAGTAATATATCCCACCAGGACTACTGTTCCTAGTAGCAATTTAAAATAATTATTGTGAGACTTGATGCTAGACATCAGGTTTGCAATAGAATTACAATGAGGGAAGTGTATTAGAGACAAAACATTGCTGGAAGAAAACTTCATAATGGCGCAATTTGGAACTAAGCCTCAATTTTACAGTAATAGATTCTCTTTATGATGGCACAAAGGAGTGAATGCACTTAGCAAATTTAAATCTATTATTAGTCACACTTTGTGGATTGCAGTGCAAAAAGGAGAAAAGAAATTAGCTTTTTAAGAATGTTCATATATAAAACAGGTTCTAGTAAGAACCGTCTTATAAAATCTTGTTACGGTTCAGAAGCACTGTCAGTCTTTATAACAGCAGGGAGTTGTCCAGGTTTAAAAGTCTTGCCAAAATAGTGCTGGAGGTCTCTAATTTCAAATTACAAGTTTCTGAAGTCAGAATATATTCAACATGAGTACATTTCTTATTTGCAGAAATATAGGACAGCACAAGATAGACAGAGTTAATTTGGTCTCTGCTGCTTACTGTGATCTCTCTCCTTGAATGAAGAGGTGTTTGTAGTTCATGCTGGTGCTATACCTGCCTTTAATGTGATTTCAATTACAGTGAGAGAACTCAACAGCATTAAGCTGGTATGATTTGTCACTCATCTATGTAAAAGGACTTTCGATGGGCAATTTTGCAAAGGAAATCAACAGTAAGAATCAGGTAGGTGCTTTCACTATAAAATAAAAATACTAAAAATCCAAGCTTCCATTTTCAAGTTAAGTAAAATGTTGTATTTTTGTTTTAATTATGATACAGTTTCCTATCTCATCTTATAATAGTACTCAGAATATTTGATAATAGCACAATTCAGTTTAAAAATAGTGTATAACACTTTTGTAATATTACTGAATACATAGGGATGCAGCTTTAATCCTTAAGCATTATTAAATTAAATTATTATCTGAGATGATTAACATGAAGTGGAATCACCCAGAGAAAATGGGAAAGGTTAACCATATATACAAATTAATACTGGTAGATTGACAGGTTAAGAAAGCAAAGGCCAACATGGTCACCTGTAAAATAATGTTCTATGCAGCCTAAACAGGGCAGGTTTTAAACAAAAATTGTACAAGGGAATTACTAAAAAAAAAGTATTTTACCATAAATTTCCACTTTTACTGCTCATATTAACACTTAATATTGCTTTCATATGGTTTTGTTTTGCTTTTGTAGCTGTCTGCTGCTTCCATTTGTTGAATGATTTGAGTACACTTTTATCCTGCCGGGATCCAATTAGTAATTTATATATAGGCTCAACTCTGCCAACATTAAACTAAACTCTAAAATATGTACTCTCTTACTTCCGGTCAAGATGGCAGCCTAGGTTAACATGGTTCTCAGAACCTTCCACAACCACATCAAAATTACAACTAAATTGCAGAACAGCCATCATTCAGAACCACCTGAAATCTGACTGAAAGGTAGTCCTACAACCAGGGAATGAAATAAGTAACATCAAGACTAGTAGGAGGGGTGGAGACATGGAAAGGACTGGTCCCACACTCACATGTGAGGGATAAAAATTGGGTGGTATATCTTGGCTGCAGAGGTCTTCTGAGGAGCAAGGGGTCCCTCCCAGCTCTGCACTAGGCCTCCCAGCCCAGGGTTATAGTGCAAGGAAGAAAAATCCCCATAACTGTGGAATATGGGAATTAACAGAATGGGAAGAGAAAAATAAGGGTAGATTTCATGGTGAATATTAGGTTTTCACTTGATCTTTAATGAGATAATAAATGGGAAATAGATGTGAAGGGCTTTCTAAGTGAGGGTCAGAATGTAAACATGAGAACCGGGGGGTTGGGGGATGATTTCCCCAACAAAAGTGCTTTTATTCTGTCCAAAGGGAGACTCAACCTCCTTTCTCTGCGGTGTTATGAGGACTCCATCCCAGACCTAGTTTAGAGTTACTATGGTCTGCATAAACGAGCGCTGGGAAACATATTAGAGGTTCCCCTTGGCCCTTGGGATAGAAACATTGCTGAGTTATATACATAGGGCTCACACATGTTCAGTTTTCAGGAAAATTTTGGTGAGTTCTAGGCCGCTAGGTACTTTAGAAACCTTGAAATAGAAAAAGCAAGATAATCCAATCAGAGAAAATAGCATAGGAAGACCTGCTTGGCTTTCTCATCCGGCTGCAGTAATACTAATAGCCTCTGGCTCGTTTTCCCCCCTTCAATTCCAGAACGCAGGTCTTCACACATAGTTTTCTACCAATGGTCTGTCCTATCGGCTCCTTTCCCTGCATCTCCACTGCTGCCACTTGAATGTAGGCCCCCATCACTTCTTTTCCAGAGAACTTGGCTTTTTACTTCATTCTTTCCCACGTAAGATCCATTTTTTTCCCCGTACGTATGACAGAATGCGATTCCCGTGCTGGGCGCTCCATTCCCACTCCCTATGTTTTCTACATGGGTGACTGTTTGCTCCCATTTCTCCAACAATGCCCCGCACACTAACAACTCCCAAATTTATGTTTTAGTCCTGACCTTTCTCCTGAGTTCCCAACAGGAAACTCAATGCATCCCCAACTTGTTCTCTTTCCCCAAGAGCTTTTTCTCCCATATGTCTCCTCTTGTAACGCCATTACCTAGTTCTTAGTAGATCAAGCTACAAGCATTTAATATCTTTTTGTTTTCCACAATTGCTGACAGTATTTTACTAATTCTTCCTCCAGTGCTGTCCCACATTGCTCTTTTCACACGGCTGCACTGCGGGGATCCCAGTCCTTGGTAATTTCTAGTTCAGTCTTCTGTTTTCCAGGCTGGTAGGACCTCCACTCTGGATAATCCTCTGATTGCCAGGGTAGCATATGAAGAAGTCGCCAGGGCCTTTCCAAAGCATAGGTTATAGGGATTTTTGCTCTCTGAATCCACTTGACATTTGCAGTCTTACTTCCAACCACACTGCCTATGTTTCCTACTTTCTCACCAGGATGAACCACACTCTCTATTTTTAAACAGTGCCAAGTTTATCCACATCTCTGTGCCTTTCTTTGAGAATGCAATTTCCTCAGTCCAGCATATGCCTTCCCTTGTTTCTAACAGGGCAACTCCTAGAACTCCTTTCATTCAATCTCACAAGTCATCTCTCCTACGCAATTTTTTCTCTTTCCACCCAAACTGAATTAATTGATTGCTCATCTGCATTCTGATAACACATTAAGGACACATAGCAATGTGTCCTGACCAGCTTTCTAGGACCATCATTATTGTGTGATCAAAGCACAAAGCTGGTTCAATGGGTAGACGAGGAGTTCCACTGTTAAAATATGAGTTTTGACTCCTCCAGTGCCTAGCACAGTCTTTGGCACCGGATAGTCACGTAATACTAGTACATGTGTTTGGAATGAACAAATGGATCAATATGTGTGGAATAAGCATTGTCTACTATGGCGTTTTTCTACATCAAAGTTAACTTTGTAGGGATGGCAATTACAGAACTCTTTCAAATTGTCTATTCCTTTCCCAATAACATTTCTTCTTTGTTTTTCAAGCCTCAGAGACGGGGCTCTGTGCCTCACATAGGTCATAAATAACCTTTATTTGCATTTATATCCACTTCTGAAGCTTTACTATTTCCCCTACTTCTGCCTCTCCTACCTGTATGAAGTTTCTAAGTATATCTCTTCAACTTAGAAACTCAAATGCTCTGCATTTCAGGCAGATTGTGTACTAGTTTCCATTCTCCTAGATCCACACCGTTGTATGACATGATTCATTACATATGCATTCTCTCTCATGCACCCACACAGACTAGTATATTTTTTCTAAAGATGAAACCAGATGAAATTGACAATAGTCAAAGTTTTGGACCTACAAAAATGGCAATTTCATTTGGTTCAGCTTAATTATAAACCTTTTGAAAGCAGGCTATTATATCATAAAAGTTTCTGGTTTTTTTCTTGGGTACAATTCTATGCAGACAGTGTGCCAGAGGTTTTCAAAGTGAGGTCTGTGGACCTATATGATCTCTGAAGAGCCTTTTCAGGGTCCATAAAAATCAAAACAATTTCCATAATCATACTAAAGTGTGATTTGCCTTTTCACAGATTGAAATTTGCACTCATGGTGCAAAAGCAATGGTGAGTAAAATGACTGTGCCTTCCTACAAACCAATGCAGAAGCACCACTCTCCACTGGTGCCTGTTGTACTCTTCAATGCCATTAAGTTGTATTAAAAAACAAAACAGAACAAAACAAATGCCAGTCTGATTTAGGGACACCTGTGAGGAGGCAGTTAAAATAATCAATTTTATTAAATCAAGACCCTTGAATACACACTGTTTAATATTCTGTGTGATGAAAGAGAGTGCACACACAAAGCACTTCCACTGCACACCAGGGTACAATGATCGTCTAGAGGAGGCACTCCTGTGATTGAGTTGCAGGCTGACCTAGCCACCTTTGTCATGCAATACCACTTTTACTTGAAAGAACAATTGATAGGTATATGGTAGTTATTTTCTAAAAAATGGACAAAGTGAGACAGCCAGTTCAAGAAAAGCAACTGAAAATATTTGTTGCCAATGATAAAACTCAAACATTCAAGCACAACCAGAATTTTGGAAAATTGTATCTACTACCACAAACTTGACAGCTTCCTAATATTTAATTATTTTTCTTATGAGATCACAGGTGATATTAACAATTATATAAATTTTTACATTATATAATGAAATGCATCAACATTTGAAAATCTGTATAACTCAGTGAACCGATATTTTCCAAATGCACAATACATGAGGTTACTACATGTTACATGGTAAGAGATCCATTTGAAATCCAAGACATGGTTTCAGATTCCCCACTACAGCTAACCTTTTTTAAAAAATATATATTTTATTGATTTTTTACAGAGATGAAGGGAGAGGGATAGAGAGTTAGAAACATCGATGAGAGAGAAATATCAATCAGCTGCCTCCTGCACACCCCCTACTGGGGATATGCCCGCAACCAAGGTACATGCCCTTGACTGGAATCAAACCTGGGACCCTTGAGTCTGCAGGCCGACACTCAATCCACTGAGCCAAACCAGTCACGGCTGCAGTACCTTTAAGAAGCCACCACTTGGTGAGTTTTGGGGCACTATTAAAAAGAATAGCCTCAATTATCTGAAGTAGAAATAAAAGTATTCCTACAAATCTGTGTAAGACCAGATTTCCCCCCATTTACTTCAAAGCAAAGCCACATATCAAAACAGATTCAATGCAGAAGCAGATATAAGAATCCGGCTGTATTAATCCAGACATTAATGACATTTGAAAAAATATAAAGCAATGGTATTTCTATCATTTTTTTGTTGTTTCGGAAAATATATTTTCATAAAACATTCTTTATGTCAATATGTAAATAATTTGTTATTTTCAAGTGAACTAACAAATACTTTAAGCACATCTCAGTTTTAATTTCTAACATGGTAAATATTAATAGATATAATCTACATAAACAAAAGTTCTTTGACATCCTCAGTAATATTTAAGAACAGAAAAGGGTCCAGAGACCAAAAAATTTGGGAGCCACTGCAATAGATGGTTAACATAAGACTGGTGAGTTAGTGCATCAGTGGAATAATACAAAAGAAACAAGGAAGGTTGTGATTGTGTAAGCCTCATTATATGAATAGGGAGGAGTTCACTTTTGTGGGCTGCCTCAAATAGTTGGCTGTTACCAAAATGAATGAGGACTAAATCCTACTCAATTTCAGAAAGCAATGAGGTGTTCCATCAGAGACATGTCAACTGAAGCTGTTTTAAATGGAAGCAGGATTAATTATTCTTAAAATTTCCAAATAAAAGAGGACTCACAGAGAAAATGCCTCCCTCACTGGTTCCAAATACCAGGGAAGATTTTTTAAGAACTACTGTTGGGCTTCCCTTAAATCGCTTTAGAAAACGTGACTTATGAACACTACCACACAGCATGTTCCTGGGAGGCTGGACCACAACCGCACAAAACTGGAAAGTGGCCAGTCGACCAGCACTGGGGCTGTGCTGTCCAACACAGCTCCTCTGGGCAGGCGGGGGTGGGAAATGTATGGCAGAGGAACACTCCAGCAGCTGCCGCACAGGGAAGTGAAGTGGGGCAACCACGAGGGGAGGGGGCACGAGCAACACTTCAAAGGAGCACTGAATTACAATGTCAAGAACATGTGGCAAAGTTGTTGACTGCCGAGAACCCGCGGCAGTGACAGACTGGTCTGCGCTGCCACAAATAGAAACAGAGTAGCTCTTTTTGAGCGAAGGCATTGGGCCAAAAGAGACGAAGAGGCAAATCGCAGCTGCAGCCCCCGATCAAAGGAGAATCTTTGTAACATATTCTATGAGGGAAGGGTTGGTGGTCATGCTCTGCTTATCTATTCAGCCACACCTGCACAGACAGGCACCAGAAGCCCAATTTCGAAAAATGAAGCACTCTGATGAATAAATGGCACATAATTTCTCAGTAAGCATCTTTTTTTTTTTTTCCCGGAGAGTTCCCTTCACACTTTATTTATGCCTCTTATGTCATAAGTTGCTTTTAGCCTGGCAGTCTAGTTATATTTGTGAAACCTGCTACTTCCAACTCTAATGTAAACTTATTAGAGACCACTTATTTACCCCATGTACATAGTGGGTGCTCAATAAATACTTGTTGAATAAATTAAGTCTAAAATTAGAATGTGAAACTGTCAAAAAACCTGCTGTCATATCCTTATTCATCTGTTGGTCCATCCAACAAATATTTATCAAGCCCCTGTCACATGCAAGGTTAACATACTAGATGATAATGATGTTAAGATGAAAAAGTCATGGAAAATGAAGAGAGTTAGGACAAAGCAGGATCAAATTCATAAACAATATATGCAAGGAGAAGAAAATATCAGATTTACTTTACCAAAACTCCAAGGATGAATAGGATGTTGTGCATATAAAATAGGTGTAGTTGCTACAGAATAGAGAAAAATGTGCCAGAGAACATGGTGTGCTCATTTATTGAGCCTATTCAAGTCCACAGCTAGAAGCAACATAACTCAACTGAGAAAAAGCTTACTTTGGAATTCTTAAGAACTTAGAAGCTTCATGTCTCATATAGGGAATATAAAGAACAATTTCCAGGTGGTAAGATTAGTTAATATTAGCATATGTAACAGAACAGGGTTGCAAACTTCCCTTTTCGAGCTTGTTTCCCCCCTAGTATCTAATGTAAAAACTCAGAAATGCCAGAATTACAAGAAGGAATGGGATGGAGCATGGAATACCACTTAAAAGTGGTCTGATTTCACTCGTTTGATTTTGGGAAAGTTGCACCCCTCTGGGTCACATTTTTAGGTCTTCACCTTTAAGGGGTTAAAATCAAGTAATATTCAGATGTTGTCTTCCATGCTATGCAATTTTCTATAATTTCCTGTTATACTTCCTGTCAGACCCTGTGCTTCACTTGGGCCCCCATGTAGGCAGCCTGCACAATGGCTCTCAATGGTCCCTGTTGTCTGATATTCACATCTTTGTATCACCACGAAGTAGTTAGGAACTGACTTCTGTACAGCCATACAACCAATAGAAGGTTGACTATTAATATGATGTGACTGAACTAGCTCTCTCACCCTTAGAAACTGTTGAACAATCATTTAGGACCCTTTCAGTCATGAATGTCAGTGAAAGAGAATGTAACAGGGTTTGTCAGCAATATGTCAATTGAATTAGTTTTATTACAAAGCCAAAGATTATTTATTGGCATTGTCACATAATCACATAAATTTACATTTATTCTTTTATTTCAACAAAATAATTCTTGAGTATATATTGTTCTAGGCACTGGCTGGTTGATACATCACTAGATGAAGAGGCAAAGTTCCTGTCCTTAAAGCTCACAGACTAGGAAGTGTCATTAGTGTGATTCCAACATTACAGGACAGTTATAATGAGGCTGGTCAGGTATGGTTCTTTTGCATGTTAAGAGCCAGAAAGCCCATCTCAAATCAACTTTAAAAAACTCATTAGCTAAGATAACAGAGCAGCAACAGAACTTTGAAGCATAACAGGGGATCATTCTCTTGATTTCAGTTTAGCTTTCTTTGGGTTGGCTCCATCTTCAGACAATTCCCCCCTTGCAGAAAAAGGGAGCTCATGAGTTGCATCCTTTCCGTACAACAGAAGAGAAATCGAAGCCTTAGAATGCAGTGTTATTGGCCCCGATTAGGCTGGTGTGGCTCACGTGCTCATTTCCGAACCAATTTCAGAGGCTAAGGGGATCAAATGCCCCGATTGGCTCAGTCTTCAGCACACTCCCCTTTACCTGAGGCACATAGGTGTGGGAGGAGAGATTTCCCAAAGCAGACACAGGATACGCTTGCCTCAAAAAGAAGAAAGTGATGCTAGACTGCTAAAACAGCACATGTCCACTGACTAGGGATACACATGCTTGACAACATCAAGAAAGTGTCTTTGAGCACACTGTAGAGATTGATGATGCACTAGCATTTCTGAAAATCAAAAGCATGTTGACAAGAAGCTTCTAATTTAGAAAGGGGGATAGGAAGATAAAACCCAAACTGTCCTTTGGAGAGTTGTTGGAATAGAGTTCCTTTCCTATTGTGGCTTTGCAGAGGATCCCAAAGGAAGGGTGGGATGGACCTATCTGCTCTGATACAATCTCATCAGAACCTAAAGTAATAAGAGTTTTTCCTTACTTTGGAATGACCTTTAAACATCTATATTATCTTGTTCTAAAAAATATGTGAAGAAATATGGTGCTTACCTTAAATTCAGGGCCTCAAGAAATCTTGGTTGAATTAGTTGATGAATACATGTCTGAATGGACAAATACTATGGCAACATGTTAATGGGTAATAGACGAGATTCCTGTGGTCCTGTAATGTCAATTTAAAAGCCATCGCTAAACCTTGTCTATGACAAGTTGTTCCTCTACAGGTTCACACGGAGCCACCTTGCTCCCTCAGGTAGCCCTCCGGGGCCCATCAGTAGCATCATTTGCACAGCTCGCATTGTGTGTAATGAATTCCAATCTGGCATCCACCACACCTTCAGCCTTTCAGCATAAAACAAAGTGCAGCTTCCCCCACAGAGCATCCTGATTAAACAAATTAACTATGGCGCTGCCTGCATATACGCACACTAGAGTGCAGGAAATGAACAGATACAATGGCCAAGTCTGTATTTAATTTTAATTAAATTTCATTCTGTAGCTCAATTAATCCACATCTCCAAATGTCAGCAGGACTGAGGCAAATGGAATGACATCTGCTGCACCGCACAGGACCATAAAACCTTCCCTGCATGCAAGGTCTCTGGAAGCGCACCAGGAAAAATGAAATATCTTTATTAAGTGTGTAGTAATGTATAGAAGTCTAACTCAGAGTCTAATGAAATAACATAAACTGGGAAGGAAAATTAGACTAAGAATGTGAGTGGTTACAGGCATGGCAAATATTATTGTTCAATATCCTGCTTTGTGCTATTTATTGTTTTAGTTACTTTTGGCTTTATAGCTGTTTCCTTTAATATTTACCTAGTGGGCTTCCCAAATGCCCAGGTTGTTGTTGTTGTGGGTTTTTTTTTTTGTTGTTGTTGTTGTTTTTTTAACTGACAGAGATTTCTTTCCTGAGAAAAGGGGATTGATGGAGTAAAGGTGTTCTTTCTACACAGAATATGGAAAAGACTACATTTGCTATGCAAGGCCATTTGTCATGGGAAGCCAGAGGGGTAGCAGAAAGAGTGTGAGCTTTGACAAGCCTAGATGACAATTTTTGTTCTGCCACTTATATATCAGATTAGAAGGTTCAAGAAAACTCCAGCCATTATTAATTAGTGAGGTTGTTCTCTGCTTGACAATGACTAGTTTGGGGAAATGCCTGTGTAGTATTTTTAGAAAATATCAATGTGAACATTATTTCAGATGAGAAAAAAATAGATGAATCTTATTATAATAAATTTGTTCAGCATTATGTGCCAGATACTGTGCTAGACCTGGAAATGCAATAATTAATAAGACATGGCCCCTTCTCTGGAGAAGTGAGAGAAACAAGTAAAAATAACTATAATAAAATGTGACTAATTTCTATCAAAGAGATGAGCCCAGATAATTAGGCCAGCCAGCCCTTGAGGAATGTAGAAAGCCTGGGGATGGTGCTTGCCTCCTTTAAAATGGCTCTAAAGGATGACTGATGCTTGAGCAAATAAATAGCAGGAAATAAATAGATGGAAAAGATGTACAAAAAAAGTGTGGGGAAAATAGTATGTTTTCTTGTTGTTATTTCAGACTTTCTTTTCTACTTCTCATAAATCTGTCTTTATTATTCTAGCTCTTCTTTATATGCCTATATAAAATTTTAATTCTCTTCTAATTTTACATATTGATTTAAATTATGTTCTTACTCAAAAGAACATAATGCATTAGAAAAGATCAAATTTGTCTATCAGAACAGAAGGTTGAATGAACTGGAGGACTAAACTTCAATATAGTAATTAAAAACTTACAGATAACAGAATTAAGCATTTTGACTCTGACAAATTCATCAAGAAAATTTTTCTAGTTCTGCTATGCTATGCTATTGAATTTTAAAATCAGTATAAAAATATCATACTGACAAATGCGATAAAAATGTACAGGATGTAACAATTAGCTTTGAACTATCTTATGATCCTATCTAGTGAGACACTGAATTGCTTAGTGGTTCCTAGCTTATTAATGAATTTGAAACAGAAATAAATAATATGCCACTAAGTCAACCAGGTTTAAAGTTGACTTTATTTCTGCCAGAAAGACAATGAGACATATTGATTTTATAATAGTCCAAATATGTAAAAGCAAAGAATTGAAGTTGTAAAAACACTTTCCTTGAGTTGATGAGTTAAACTGCACCTAATAATTAATCTTAATGTACTATGGGAATAAGTACATTAAAGTATTTCTGGTTGCAACATTTCACAATTTGTTGGCATTGATTTCTAAGTATTTTATATACAAATTAGGTATAAAAAGTTGAAGTTTAGAAACACTAATCTATACTATTGAATGTTTGCTATATTTTTCAAGGACCCAGAAAAGATAAAGTCTAACCATGAAGTTATATAATTCTATCAAGCACTTTAAAAAATTATTGACACTAATTTCAGTTGTTTAGTTGAGCTTTTTCTTCTAGTCAGGGACCCTGAGTTTAGAGTTCCATCCAAGTTTCTTGTAGCACTGAGGGTCCAGGAATTTAGGCAACTCATATTTATGATAGTATCTTGTAGGTGAAAATAAGTTTTAAGTGATCTTGAATGATCACTACTTCTTAAGTCAGATTTTTGATAGTAAATGATGTTAAAATATATCTTTTTAGATAGTGAAAGTTAGATATGCATAAATGACAAGTCTGCATTTTCTTAAGTTATCTGAATAATTTCCTCAATTTTCAATTTTGTTCCCACACATGTGGGCCTCTGATTGGGAAGTCACTCCATAAATTACAGATTTCCCTATCTTTTACCCTTAGTTTTTCTCTAAGATGGGAATCAAATGGTCACATAATATAAATTAGCTATTTTAATACTATTCCTTTATTTTTATCAAAATGAAATATAACATGCTGCCCTGTCCGAACTATACACATTAGCCTAAGCCACTTAAAGGGTAGGTTTAATGAGTCACCTATATTTTAGGTAATTAATGATCATAAAGTATTAACAATAAGCTCTAAAAAATTTACCAAATTTTCTACTTATATATTCTTAAATAAGTACTATTTACATATCAAATGGCATAATATCTAAGTAAGCTGCTTAGAAGATACCAAGAGACTCACACGAACTATAAAAATCTCAAAAAGAGATCAGCGAAGTTTAGTGTGAAAAAGCAAATTTTAGAGAGGTTTGAACATCTACTTCCTGGTCTTGATTTTGCCCTCTATCAGACTCACTGCTAGACAACCCATTCAAACTCAAAGGACAGTGCAGGGATGAGCGTGGCACAATATGTACAACAGCATGGAAAGAGTAGGGTTTACATGGAATATTGTAATGGTATAGAGTCACAAATATTAAAAATGGACTAGACCTTAGAAATCACCACAGACCAACTATATCACCCATCATCCGTCCTCCCTTTCTTTTTTATATTTCCTATCCTATTTGATTGATCTTACTCCATCATATCCCTTCCCTCTGCTTTCTGTCCTCACCCTTCTTTCCTCTTCTTCCCACCTTCCTTTGTATACCATTCCCCACTGAATGCCCATTCTTTGCTAGGCATCATGCTGGATACCAAGGGAAGCTCGTTAGAATCAGTTATCTGTCTTCAAAGAGCATACCACCATCTTTATCGGAGGGCCAGCACCTAAACAGGTAATTGTCATGCAGTGTGGTATTTATAAGGGAAGTGATGCTTATAATGGAAGAGAAGGGAAGCTGAGGAAGGGCACCTAAATTAGCTGGCTCTGTGGAAGAGTGATTTCTGAGATGCTTTTTTTTTTAGATACAAAACTCGTGCTCCCAACTTTATTTATAAAAGTGTGGTTAGGAGAAACCAAGATGGCGGCATAGGTTAACGCCGGAGATCGCTGCCTCAAACAACCACTTCAGAGATATAACTAAAGGACAGAACGGACATCACCCAGAACCACGGGAAGGCTGGCTGAGTGGAAATTCTACAACTAGGAGGAAAGAGAATATCATACCCAGACTCAGAGGAGGCGCAGTGCTGAAGTGAAATACTCAGGTGCGGAGTGCGAGCGGAGCGGGCTGGCGGCGGAGGGCACGGTTGTTGTTTTCAATCGGGAGGGAGTTTCAGACTCTGAGCTCCAGATCCGGGCGAGTCTCTGGGGACCGAGACTCAAATGGGAGAAACGGGACTGTCTGGCTTCGGTCAGAACTCGAAGGCAGCTTTCTCTCCGAGGTTTGCAGCCATTGCTGGGGCTCTGAGAGGCAGAGCCCCTGGGGAAGGAACTGAGAGTCGCCATAACTGCTTGTTCCGCCCGCCCTGTAGATCCCCGGGGACCCGCCCCGCCCAAGCCCTGCACAGAACCATTTGCCGGATAGCCTCAGGCAAACGCTAGATTAGCACCGCCCTAGAGATCCAGCACAGAAGCCCTCCCACTACAGACACAGCAGACTCTCATAGCCAGTTAGCCTGGAGGTCAAATCACCCCGGTATTGCCGACATCAATCAAGGCTTAAAGGCAACAAGACTGCGGACAAAGACCACTAGGGGGTGCACCAAGAAAGCATAAAAAATGCGGAGACAAAGAAACAGGACAAAACTGTCAATGGAGGATATTGAGTTCAGAACCACACTTTTAAGGTCTCTTAAGAACTGTCTAGAAGCTGCCGATAAACTTAGTAAGGCCCTCGAAAAGACTGGTGAGACAGCCGATAAATGTAGTGAGATCCTCAAGAAATCTAATGAGACCCTCGATGTTGTGATAAAGAACCAACTAGAAATTAAGCATACACTGACTGAAATAAAGAATATTATACAGACACCCAACAGCAGACCAGAGGAGCGCAAGAATCAAGTCAAAGATTCGAAATGCAAAGAAGCAAAAAACACCCAACTGGAAAAGCAAAATGAAAAAAGAATCCGAAAATATGAAGATAGTGTAAGGAGCCTCTGGGACAGCTTCAAGCGCACCAACATCAGAATTATAGGGGTGCCAGAGGATGAGAGAGAGCAAGATATTGAAAACCTATTTAAAGAAATAATGACAGAAAACTTCCCCCACCTGGTGAAAGAAATAGACCTACAGGTCCAGGAAGCGCAGAGAACCCCAAACAAAAGGAATCCAAAGAGGACCACACCAAGACACATCATAATTAAAATGCCAAGAGCAAAAGACAAAGAGAGAATCTTAAAAGCAGCAAGAGAAAGAAACCCAGTTACCTACAAGGGAATACCCATACGACTGTCAGCTGATTTCTCAACAGAAACTTTGCAGGCCAGAAGGGAATGGCAAGAAATATTCAAAGTGATGAATACCAAGAACCTACAACCAAGATTACTTTATCCAGCAAAGCTATCATTCAGAACGGAAGGTCAGATAAAGAGCTTCACAGATAAGGAAAAGCTAAAGGAGTTCATCACCACCAAACCAGTATTATATGAAATGCTGAAAGGTATCCTTTAAGAAGAGGAAGAAGAAAAAAAAAGGTAAAGATACAAATTATGAACAACAAATATGCATCTATCAACAAGTGAATCTAAGAATCAAGTGAATAAATAATCTGGTGATCATAATAGAATCAGGGACATAGAAAGGGAATGGACTGACTATTCTTGGGGGGGAAAGGGGTGTGGGAGATGCGGGAAGAGACTGGACAAAAATCGTGCACCTATGGAAGAGGACAGTGGGTGGGGAGTGAGGGCGGAGGGTGGGGCGGGAGCTGGGAGGAGGGGAGTTATGGGGGGAAAAAAAAAGAGGAACAAATGTAATAATCTGAACAATAAAGATTTAATTTAAAAAAAAAAAAATAAAAAATAAAAGTGTGGTTAAAGTAACATAGTCTGTGTATCTATTTCACACTGTCTGTGAAGTGATAGATAAGTAATAAAAACTTTAACTGGAGTATCACAAAATTTTAAAAACCTACTGGCAGATTATTCACTAGCTCTTTTTATATACAGAATTGGTAAGTACATATATCTTTAAATATAAGTATACACACACACACACACACACACACACACACACACACACATCTTTAATTGCTACCTTAAGTAAAAAGCTTGAAATCCTATCATAAGTGCTCAAGAATAAGGAAGTTGCATAGTTCCCTCCCTTGATTAATTTGGGAAGAAGTTTAATATTTCAGGAGATTCAGGTTCACCTTGATTTATGTATTAACTGAGGTGAAAGGAAACACAATCACAGAATTTTAGAATTACTACAAGAAATTAATATCATTGCAAGAATCAGCAACCAAGTCTGCTCATTCACATCCCAAGGACATGAGAAAAGTGCAGAGTGGCAGCATACCCACATTAGCCCTTTGGGAATGATAGAATGCAGTGGCCTACTGGTGGCTGAAACAAGGTCAGGGACAACCTGGAGACACCCCAAACCTCAGGCTCCTGTGCTTCTGTGGCTGATGGGACGGAGCCTGAGATGCATCTTAAAGCATGACGAAGACTATCTAGGAAAAATAGACAAATATGTACCAGGCAGAGAGGAAATCATGAATGGAGACCCAGGGAACAGAAAGCATCAGACAATATCTGTATGAGAAACTCAGACTGCACAGCCCCACTTGGTGGCCTGGGGAGTGACAGGATTAATTTTATATTTTAGAATGTCATGCCAGCAGCAGAGTGGAAGGTGGATTTAAGAAGAATAAAACGAGTTCTGAAAAACAGTTGGGGACATTTTTTTTACCAGATTCCAGGTGAGGGATGAGTAATGCCTAGTGATCATAAAATAAAGAGCATTAAACAACATGCTTGGTAGATTCAGAATCAAACCCCAGGTTTCTCCACTCCCAGTCCAAAACTCTCTCCACTATACCAGAAATACAGTTTCTTATCCTGTGGTGAAACGAAAACATTTTTGTTGAAGCCTCTGTTAACTACATGTAAATTCATAAAGGATAACGATTTGGGAATGACCAGATTAGCGAGCTCTGGGAGCTCAGCTGCAATTTTTTTATGAGGAGCAATTCACTATTCATTTACCATGAGTATTTGGCACAGCATGCTCATCTTTTGCCCATATAGATGTGCCATTTGAGGTGGAAGGAGAATGCCAACCAGAGCCTTTGATGTTATATTCACTGTTATCAGATATTTGGAATCCATGTGAATATAAGTCTCTTATTTCCACCATAAAGGGTGAGGGCCTTCTCCTGGTTTAATTTCTTTATGCATAACATCTCAATGCTGCCACTTCTGATGCCCAAAGAGCTGCTCCATCACCTGCCTACCCCCACTGCTGGTACCACTGCAACATCTCAGGTAATGAGGTAAGAACACACTTGAGTTCTTTATGTGCCAAGATGAGAAAAATTAATTTTCAGTGCTAAAAAGATGAGACTGCTGGTGCAGTCAGTCACTAACCACTACCAGCTGCTCAATAGATTTGGAGTTTGGAAATGGGAGCCCATTTCAAAATCAATAACATAACTCTAGGACATGAGAAAACAAGTTACATCCGTGTTTTCAGCAAGATGATGTCCAAACCATAATAAATAGTTGTATCATTTGACAAAAATATTGACAATTCAGTTTGTGCAACACTATCCTTCTAAATATCTCAATGAAGAGAGAAAGCCATAAACAACAAAAATATTGTTTACTTTAGTAGATGAATAAATAGAGTTAAAGTAGGCATCTATAGGATTCATTTACAAGACGTCATGAGGTCATTACTTGAGCATGGGGTCATTTGTTGGAGGTGGGGGAGAATGTGAAATCTTAACTACATACAATCATCCTGAATTCCAATAGAATTCACACACACACACACACACACACACACACACACACACACACACACACACACACGCCATACCCAAAAGCTTTACCTTGTACTTTGTGTCATTTAGAGTACAGAAATATGAATTTTCTAAAAGATGGCATGAGTAAAGAGTATGAATATATAATTCATTAAATCAAATTGCCTCTCCCTCTCAACTACACGGAACAATGGTTCTCAACTTAGGCTGCACATGAGAGTTGCCTAAGAGGCTAATGCCCAAGGCCCCATCCTGGACCCAGGAAGTCAGAATCTCAACCTCAGCACTACTGACAATCTAGGCCGGTAATTCTCTGTTGTGAGGGCTGCCCTGTGCGTTGTAGGATGTTTATCAGTATTCCTGGCTTCTACCAATTACATGCCGGTAGCAATCCCTTCTGACCCATTGTGATGACCCAAACTATCTGCAAACATTTAACAATTGTCCCTGATTGGGGGCGGGGGGGGGGGGGCGGCGGCAAAAGTAACCCTTATGCAGAACCACGGTTTTATTTATTTATTTTTAATTTCTTTATTGATTAAGGTATTACATATGTATCCTTATCCCCCCCCACCCCCCCACTCATGACCTCACCCCCTTGTTGTCTGTGTCCATTAGTTAGGCTTATATGCATGCATACAAGTCCTTTGGTTGATCTCTTCCCCCTTACCCCCACCCTCCCCTACCTTCCCTCTGAGGTTTGACATTCTGATTGATGCTTCTCTGTCTCTGTATCTGTTTTTGTTCATCAGTTTATGTTGTTCATTATATCCCATATATGAGTGAGATCATGTGATATTTATCTTTCTCTGACTGGCTTATTTCGCTTAGCATAATGCTCTCCAGTTCCATCCATGTTGTTGCAAATGGTAAGAACTCCCTTTTTACTGTAGTGGAGTATTCCATTGTGTAGATGTACCGCAGTTTTTCAATCTACTCATCTGCAGAACCACTGTTTTAAGGGGGAAATCCCCCTTGCCCTCTCCTGGGTGACTCTCAGCAGCTGCTATGTGGACACATCCCTGTGGTCTCCATGGTTTCTTATGTTGCTCTCTTTAAAACTGCCTGTCCTCACCTTATTCCATGTTCTCCCTACCTTCCACCTCTGACATAGAATTCTATCAAGAAGTCTTCCCCAAGTGATCCCACCCACCCTGACTTCCTCTTCCTTCCGTCATCTCAGCACATCTGCCAACAGAATGTGAGCAAGCGGCATCCCAAATATTTTTGTCTCTTCTGGTGGAGGACATTCTAAATTAGACTGTAATCCACTAAACGAATGGAGGCACTGTCTGCTTAATTTAGAATCAGAGACTTTGTTTTAACCAGTTAACTGCCACGTGTCCATATGCCACGATTTTTGAATTTAAAAAATCAATTTGCAATGAATATTATAAAAATAAATATATTACAATTCAGGTGTTCTTGAATATTTTCAGTTGAAAATTCTCACAAAAAATGATTTTAAAGTTGGTCTATAGGCACTTATGGCAGGCAAATGGTAAAAATGAAAGGTTTTAAAAATGTCATCTTATTGCACTTCTTGACTTTACCAGGCAATATATAAGACAGAGTCAGATACAACTTAATACAATATTGTATCTCCCAATTAAAATTTCAGTTGAATATTTTTTAAAGAATTCAAACTTACTTTAAAATTTATATGGAGGAATATCCACACACAGATAAGTACACCTTAGAAAAGAAGGACTTGTCCTGCCAGATATTAAGCTACACAATAAAGCCATAATAATAAAAGTCATACCAAACGTACACAGAAATAGCCCAACTGAAGAATGGAACAGAATACAGACCTCAGAGACAGACTCATGCATAGATATGAATTTAATATATGAATAAAGTTGAACCACAAATCAATTTTAGCACAGGAGAGGAAATTACCAGCTAGGAAATTTTATTCAGTTAATTCTTTTGATATGAAATATTTGAATTCAGTTACCGTTTGATTTTCTCAAATAATTTCAACTCTTAATTTTTGTTTTGTCAGTTTCATCCTCAAAACCAAGTTGCTTTTCAGCTGGTTGCTTTTTCATAAAATGCAACCTGCCACTTTATTGTAAGAAATGTTTGTAGGAATGTCCAGTGACAAGCAAATAACTTTGACTTAATTTTCAAATGTGTAGCCAGTTTCAAGGTAAACAATTGTCTAGTTAAAAGAAAAGGAAATAATAAGGAATACTTTCAGATGAAAATATAAAAAGTACAGAGTACAAAAGTGACACAAGGTGTTAAAATTCTGAGGGTGGAGAGAGGGTGTGTAAAATGCAGAAGAAAGCACCTGAAATAGAAGCTAAGGAAAGCCATAAAATAAAATGATTCTCAAGAAAGCAGAAGAATGCAATAATTACCCCCAGAGGATCAAAGCTTCAAGGAAATAGTGTAAACATTCAAGACTAAAAGGCAGGAGTAGGAAGAAATTCTAAAATCAGAGATTATCTTTAAATCTGAGCTGACTGGTTACTACATTAAAAAACTCTTTTATTACATTTTGGATGAGTAATAATACTGCTTTTGATTTATTGAATAGCTTTATACTAGTGATTCCAAAGTGCCCTGAAAATATCTTGTGACAGATATTATTTCCTTTTAACAGGTGGAGAAATTGAGGTTATGTAGAACTTATGTGACTTGTTCATTGGCACAATTAATCAATAATAATGCTGAAAATGGAATTTCAATTTCTCTGCTATTCTGTGTAGAGACTGTTTTTCATCTCATGTTAAATGATCCATAATTAACTCACTATAGGAATAAAGTAGATTCTTAAAGAATAATTATGAAAGTCATGCCTTGGTTAAGATATATGCTTATGTTATATAACTAATAAAAGCATTAAAATACCCAAATCCTTAAATACTTTTTAAGAAAAACTTACTTTGTTATTTAAATAAGACCAATTAGAGACATGGCAAAATTTCAACAGCAATTAGCAAATTCAAATATATTTTAACTTAAACATTTAAAATCTATTTTTTATTCCCTAATAATTTATTTAATTGTCTTCTTAATGAGTTCCTGGAAAGTCCAATTAGTATTTTAAAAGCAATTGCTTCCAAACTAGGAAATAACTTCATGTATAGCTTATGACTTTTTAAGCTTAACACATCTTTTTGATGTAATAAACATTCACAAGAAGAGAGTGGTTACCAATTAAACACAAACACGATTACTGAACGCCTAAATTGGCACCACAGAAATAATCTTCTGATGTTCTAAGTGTTTATGGAATCTAGCGATGATATATTTTTAAGTGAGGAATCCATCCAGTTATTCAATTATATACTGACTACAAATAATTGATCCTTTGCTGATTGAACAGTCTACTGATGCATAATTATTCATCTGGATCTGACATAAACAGAAAACAGTGACATTTAAAACTACCATCCCAAGTAAACTTATATCATACAATTTATATGAAAATTACACATTTGAGCTGAATTCCCTATTATAAATTAATGAGACATGAATCACCAGTCACTTTCCCATTTGATATTTTTCTCCTCTCAGACCTTTCATGTTCTCAAATTTTTATAGTTTCCCAATATCTAATTATAACTGATTTGTCTTTAATAAAGGTGTCACCTTGAAAGAATTATGTTCTGAAATTATAGAAAGATAGTAGCATGCTTGAAAAGTCCACTGACATCTTTGCCTTTGTCATTCCACTGTGACTTGTTCCAAATAATAATTACACCTTAACACACTGTGTTAGATGCCACCACACAGAATCCTCTCTGTTCTAATGACCACAGTGTGCTTAGTCTGGACCAGTCGTCCTGCAGACAACGTATTAGCTTCTTTTAGACATGATATATTTAGTGTCATTTCTATAGCAAAAATTCGTCAGTGCCCTCCCCTTCCTTCATTTCTACCGAATGTTTATTAAGTAAGTACAAACTTGTAACTTGTCATTCAATTCTATCCACAATCTGGATTCAATACAACTTTCCAGTGCTAATATGCACCAGTCAATTTTGTGTTGCTATTCTTTAAATACATCTTGCCTTTTTTTTTTGAACCTTTGCTATGTCCCAATAATAGCTCCCCAAATGTCCACCTTAAATGTTACCTTCTCTGTGCAGTATTCCTTGATCAACCCATTCATGTCTCATCTCTGCTATTTCCCCTGCCCCAGCTCCCCGCTAACTCTGTAGAAACATTTCAGGACTTTTACTAAATGTATCATGTATTAATTCCTGTATGGCTGATTGTGTATAAGTTTTGGTTTATCTTGCTAGACTGTGAGAGTCCTGAGGCAGGTCTCCATCCTGGCATGCTGGTGTTTCACACTCACTGGGTGCTCAGTACATATTTGTTAAATGAATGAATACAGGAGAAGAAAAAAAATTAGAGGTATTATGCAAGATAGTCAAATTGGTAAAGTAAATAAAATCAAAAGCTGTACATGTTATTTACATGAACTTATAGATCAGTCTGGGTATTAAAATAATTATTTACTTCTCCAAAGAAAAGAAGATAATTTTAGAAGGTAATAAACATATTAAGGCAGGAATTTTGGTCTATTTTGTCCACTGATATAGTCCAAGTACTTAAAGCAATGTCAGGCATACAGTAGGCCTTTAATAAATATTCAATGAATGAACAATAAATACTAAAAATTGTTATTTTAAAATACGTTCTGGCTTTTATATGTTCTTTACACTTATTCTCACCATCAATTTCCTAACATTCCAGTTAAAAAAAATCTAGTCCAATTTCATTTTCTTAAATGTATCTGCTAATGTCTCTATCCAAGATATTAAGAAAAAACCCAAAACTATGCGCATTGAGCATGAGGTCCGCATACTGAAATACTTTATTGGAAAGAGAGAGGCCATTGAACTTTTTGAGCAGATAATTTGGTTTCAGGTTGTCAATGATGAAGAGAACTATTGTCTATATGTTGACCTTATGAAAGGATTGAACTCAAGTTTGTCAGCATGTTAAACTTCTCTAGCTCTTGTCCAAGTAGAACTGAGCTGAGAGGGTTATGAAGACTGAAGAGTCCATTAGGTAATGACTAGTCATGCCTGAGCTGAACCACTTTTGATCCATTTCTCATAGCTTCCAGATAAAGCAGCCCTGTAATCATAGGCTTAGCCTTCCTAAACACAGCACAGAGAGCCATGATCAGAAAGGGTAAAGAAAACCTGAAGCCGGGGCTGAAGTGGGGGGCGGGGGGGGGTTAGTCTATCCTGCAAGTTCTGAAGGAAACTTTTCAAATAAAACACTGCAGAGGTCACATGTCAGTCAACACCAGAGCAAACCCACAGCAATTCAGAAAGCAAAGATGAAAACTATAATCAAATTCTGCTACCTGAGCAGCACAATGCCTAATGAACTGATAGCAAAACAGAAACCCCTAATCAAGAAGTCAGCATGCTACTAAGGACAAGGGTATATCAAGTGCAGTGTCAACATGGCTACAAAGTCAAACCAAGCAAAATATTGAATGCTGACAACATTAATTTGTTTCTTTTCTTTCTTTCTGATGAACAGACTTGGACAAAGTGGCATATCAAGGCTCATGAACACCATACGTGTGTGTGTGTGTGCATATACATGTATGTGTCCATGATGTATATTTACTGCTTGTTATTCAGAATTCTGTTCAGATAAATTTTTCAATAAGCCTTCAATAATTGCCACCCCCACCTCCTATAGATCCTTGCTCCTTGATATGTGATATATACATACAGTGACCAAACACCATGAATGAGTAATATCTTTGTATGTGTCAGTCTCCCACTTGGGACTGTAGGCTCTCTGAGGCCAGGGACAGCCTTTGCATCCCATAGTACTGGCACCTAGTGGTGCTTCACAAATCTCAGAGAGAATAACAGAAAATTGACTTAGATAGTGCTTGGTTGAAAGGCCAATAGCCTAATGCTATGGTCCATATAGCATATAGCATATAGCAGGGGAATTGACAACTCTTTGTCCTGCTTCACCCATGACTCTGACCCCTACAGCCTGGTGGTCAGTCCCACATGTCCCTGTGCTCACCTCACACCTGGAGTTCCAGGATTTCATTTGTCCAGAATAGGAGCTGGCACAGGCCCCAATTGTATTAGCCTTGTATGCTCTAGAAAATAACTTGTTTTCTCTGAGCCTCAGTTTCCTCATATGTTAAATGAGAATAATAATGCTTATACTTTGAATGGTAATCAGGAAGATGAAATGAGATCATGTATATAAACCCTCTGCCACCAGCTCCTGGCACATAGAAGACCCTGAATAAATGGTAACTATTACAAAACCATTTCTACCAACATCACCTCTAGCTACAAATATACAGGTCAGTCTTCAGATGACCTCTGGCTAGAATGCTAACACACACCAGTCTTTGCAGACACATCCAAACCAAGGTCTGCAATGTTGTCTTGAAATATAAAAGGCAACTAGCACATAACTAGATGCTTAAATGCAAACAAACATTCTTTCCTGAATCCTGGCATGCCAGATTTTATACCTTCACTAATTATCACTTTATGAATAAAAATGGGGAAAAATTCAGCTGCTGGGTCTTCCTTCTGTTTGGAAAATAAGGATAATTATTCTGAGGCCCCGAGATAATATGTTTAACAGCTTATTTGTCCAATCAGGACTTTTCAAAACATTTCTATATGTTCATACAAGACTATATTACTCATGTTAAAATTTCAAGTGCTGAGAAATGATGAACTAAAATAAGGCATTTTTTTTTCCTTTCTCCAAAATATATTTAGAAGCCAAAGAAAATTATTATATTAAGGACAGCCTTCAGTCTGAACATCTTAATGAAAAACTTTGTGAAATATCTGCTTCCCACTCACCAAATCTCTAGAAAGGTGTGCTAAATTTAAACATTTCATAGTCATCACTAAGTTATACATTTTAGAAATTATCTTACTGGTGGTGCCAGGCCAAATGGCAACTTCGCCTGTCACTGTGCTCCTGGAGTTACGACTCCAGGAACCCCTCAGACATCTATGTCCTTGGGGGCACTACAACCACATGGGGCCTCCTGAGAATGGTTCTACTCACTCTTTAACCAAGATCACAAAGAGGAAGGTTTAAAGGACACAACAACCTTCACCTTCCTTGTGAAGGTTGTTTCTGGAGAAAAATGGTTAAAGGCAATTGAGTTAGCCCAACTCTATTTTTACCCAATGATTTTTAGAAGGGGGAACTTAAAATGATGGAAATCGAGAGAGTTCTAGCTGGAAGCAGGAAATGCAGCAGTGAGCCCAGGGATGGGTAGTTTAGAGCATTTCTCGAAGTCCTTAATTGTCAACCATCCCCAGCTCAGATTTATTTCTCTCATCTCTGATTCACATTAATTTCCTAATAAAAAAAATATTTAAAATAGAGTTGGGGCTTCTCTCAAGGGAAAAAATTGTAAAATCATAAAATAAAAATTAAAACATCAATTCCAAATAGAGTTTCAGTATATTTACAGAATGGTTATAAGAAAAGGATTATGGCTAAAGGATATAGACACTGTAAGAAAAATTCGAGTTGGAGAAATCCGGTGTCTATTTAGCTAATATGAATAGAGATATTTATTTATCTGTAGAGCTCTAGCTGAAAGTCTTTTTAAAAAAATACATTTTATTGATTTTTTACAGAGAGGAAGGGAGAGGGATATAGAGAGTTAGAAACATCCATCAGGGGAGCAACTAAGATGGCGGCATAGGTAAACACCGGGAAATTATTGCCTCACACAACAATTGAAAATTACCGCAAAGGACTGAGCAAACATCATCCAGAACAACAGGAAGGCTGGCTGAGTGTAAATTCCACAACTAGAAGGAAAGAAAAGCACGCTGAGAGCCAGAGGCGCTGCGGAGGTGAAGTGCAGAGGTACGGCGGCGCGCGCGTGAGGAAAGGGGGTGGCGCCTGAGGACGCGGCTGTCTTTTTGAATCACAAACGCCCGACTGCTCTGAACTCCGGTTCCGGGAAGTCTCTGGGGACCCAGGTCTCACACGGGGAGAAGCTGGTCTGTCCGGCAGCGAGCGAACTTGAGGGCGGCTTTCCCTCAGAGGTGCTTGCAGCCGTTACCAGAACACTGAGACGCGCGACTCCGGGCGGAGAATCGGCCATGGCCGCTTTCTCCGCCCTCTGACTCCCTGAGACCCCGCCCCACCCAGGCTGCGGCAGAGGCTTTTGCATGTGAATGTACCTAACTGCAGCCGAACCAGGCAGACCTGGAACTTCCAAGAGAAGGCCCAAGGCCCCGAAGCGGCTTGCATTGCTTCACAGCTGAGCCTCTTCGTGGCTCCTGCTGTGTGGCCTCAGGCAGAGGCTGAATTAGCACCTCCTTAGATCCAGGAGCCACTGTACCCAGTGGTCAGAGGGGGTCCATCCAGATTGCAACTCCTCAGATCCATAAGGGACGCACTCAGGGAGCAGACTCAGTGAGCACCAAAGCCCCACTGAAGCAAGTCTTGCCCCAGAAGGGTGTCTTCAGCACAGAAGTTCTCCCACTTTAGACACAGCTGATTCTCACAGCCAATTGGCCTGGAGGTCAATTCCTCCCAGTGATTCTACAACAACCAAGGCACCAAGAGTGCACCAAGATTTGTCCACCCCAGGTAACTGGGGAGGCTGAGCTACTGGGCCCTACAGGACACCTGGCACACAGGGCCACTCTATCAACACAGGGAAGCTGCCAAAATGCGGAGACAAAGAAACAGGTCACAAATGGCAGAAATGGAGGAAAGCAAACGATTGGATATAGAGTTTAAGGCCACGGTTATAAGGTTTTTCAAGAATTTTATGGAAACCGCCGATAAATTTAATGAATCCCTCAATAAGTATAGGGAGACCATGGAGGACATGAAAAAGGACCAACTAGAAATTAAGCATACACTGACTGAAATAAAGAATAATTTACAGAGATCCAGCAGCAGAAAAGAGGATCCCAAGAATCAAGTCAAAGATTTGAAATACAAAGAAACAAAAAATACCCAACCGAAAAAGAAAAAAGAAAAGAGATTCCAAAAATATGAAGATAGTGTAAGGAACCTCTGGGACAACTTCAAGCGTACCAACATCAGAATTATAGGGGTACCAGAAGGAGAGAGAGGGCAAGATATTGAAAACCTTTTTGAAGAAATAATGACAGAAAACTTCCCCTACCTGGTGAAAGAAATGGACTTACAAGTCCAGGAAGCGCAGAGAACCCCAAACAAAAGGAATCCAAGGAGGACCACACCAAGACACATCATAATTAAAATGCCAAGAGCAAAAGATAAAGAGAGAATCTTAAAAGCAGCAAGAGAAAGACAGTCAGTTACCTACAAGGGAGTACCCATACGACTGTCAGCTGATTTCTCAACAGAAACCATGCAGGCCAGAAGAGACTGGCAAGAAATATTCAAAGTGATGAATAGCAAGAACCTGCAACCAAGATTACTTTATCCAGCAAAGCTATCATTCAGAATAGAAGGTCAGATAAAGAGCTTCACGGATAAGAAAAAGCTAAAGGAGTTCATCACCACCAAACCAGTATTATATGAAATGCTGAAAGGTATTCTTTAAGAAGAGGAAGAAGAAAAAGGAACTCTTACCATTTGCCACAGCATGGATGGAACTTGAGAGCGGATAAATACCACAGGATCTCACTCATTTGTGGAATATAATGAACAACATAAGCTGATGAACAAGGACTGATCCAGAGACGGAGAGGCATTGATTGGACTGTCGGGACTTGGAGGGAAGGTAGGGGAGGGTGGGGGTAAGGGGGAAAGATCAACCAAAGGACTTATATGCAAGCATATAGGCCTAACCAATGGACATGGACAACGGGGGGGTGAGGGCATGAGCGGGGGTGGGGGGGGTGGGGGGTAGAGGGTAACGTGGGGACAAGGACACATATGTAATATCTTAATCAATAAAAAATATATTAAAAAAAAAAAAAAAAAAAAAAACATCCATCAGCTGCCTGCTGCACATCCCCTACTGGGGACGTGCCTACAACCAGGATACATGCCCTTGACCGGAATTGAACCTGGGACCCTTCAGTCTGCAGGCTGATACTCTATCCACTGAGCCAAACCTGTTAGGGCTAGCTACAAGTCTTTTTGACGCACACCTATTTGGGTAGAAATTTAGCTCAAAACCTGGGATGCTTTCCTATTTTCTCTTTGGTTTTATCTGTCCACAAACAAATACACATATGTTTGAAATGTGAAAATAGCTTAAATTCTGTAGCAGCTTTTATAAAAATAATGGAAACTTTTGTAAAAACAGCTTTAAACACTCTGTTTGCCAAGTGAAACAATATGCCAATTCTGTCAAGAGTTGTGGAACCTGGACTGTTCTGACAGTCACCAGAGATTAATTAAATATAAGAATGATTACAGTACTATCAACTACTTCTTAAAATTGTGTTAAGGCTTCTGAATTAAAGGCCTACTTTAAACATGAGCTGCATTGGCAGTGAGTCATATTTCCCGTGATGGCCCTCAATGTATGGGTGTAATGCTTATCAACCAACCTCCTTAACTGTCTGACTGATATTAGGGAACTTCTGTTGTTACAGATGAAATTTAAGGCCTGTGTCCTTGTTCCTCTATCTTTTTCTGTACCGTTTGGGGGTAATAGTGCATTTGAAAGGTCATTGGCTAAGAACAGGAATACTCCTAGCAGAGATATCTTCTATAACTTTTCTTTCCGTCACTTGCTAAAAACAGTACTGCAGAAGACAGAGAGTTTTCATTATTTCTTACACAACTCTAATAATGTAAACAGTTTTAGGAAAAGAGAGAAATGACCATTATACCAAAAGAAAGGAAGAGTGACTGTGGTTTGAAATTTAGTGGAAGCACAGATTGGTAGTTACAACATTGTCATGGGTATGTAAACAGCACAGGGAATGTAGTCAATAATATTCAAATAACTATGTATGGTACCAGGTAGATACTAGAAATAGTGGGAGGAACACTTTCTAAAGTATATGATCGTCTAGCCACTATGTTGTACACCTGAAATGAAAACAAACTAATATTGAATGTAAATTGTAATTGAAAAATAAAATTTAAAGAATAGACAACCTAAAAACTTGAAAAAGAAAAAAATGGGAACCTCTAAAAAATTAGTACATTTTTATTACTTAGCCTTTAAAAAACCATTTTATTCAACATGGAAATAAGTCAGAGAACTTAAATGTTATGTATTCGGCTCAGACATATGGAAGCCCAGCTGCATGTGGTCATTGCAACACTAAGTTCAAGAGTAGGATTATAACCACTCCAAATTGTTCAATCTGGCTTCAAGTGCGGTTGGTGTCTCCAACTCCTGTGCTATGACATATCGCTGTGTTTAAACAGTGGATTGAAAATAACTTACAACAGTGCAACAAGATAGCACAGCGAGATAGAGATGAAAAAACAGAACTTGTTTTACTACTTCAATCTCTTCATCTCTATGACCACTTGGAGTTTTTATTGGTGTTGAAAAAATTTTTTAAATGTAAAGATCCTTTTCCTTTTTTCCAAAAATATGTCAATGCAATTAAAAGGCATTTATTAGTCTTTTTCCTTATATGGTGCTGAAATATTCATAATTCATATTTTTATTGACATGACTATATGCCCAAGGTTTAATCATTTGAAATTTTGAAAAAAAAGTTCACTATATATGTTCCCCTCCAGACATCACCATCCTCACTGTTATTATTTATTTCACTTCATGGTTGTTTCTAGAAGTAATTGTGTTGTATAGAATGTGGGTGTGAAGAATGGTCTCCTCCCGCTGTCAACTGTGCTCAGTGTGCCACTGACTTAAATAGGAACTTCATGCCGCTGACTGACGTCATTAGTTTCTTCTTCCTTTCATGCTGCAGTTATGATAAAAATGCACAATTTAGAAGACTAGTGGAAATTGCTGATCTCTTCAAGTTCCTGTCAGCTCAGAGGAAGCCGCAATTAAGACTGCCTAGAATTTAGAAGGCAGTGCTTATTTATGTGGAATTTAAGCACTCTTCATTTGGGAACTGAAAGAACTCATTTGAGCTACCCCAGGGAATTTGTGCATTTTATTTTTGAGGTTCCAGGTTATTTGTTGGATTACTTTATCTTTCTTTTTCTCCCCACCTCCTGTCTCAGATCTCACTTATGTAGGTTTATGTCACTTTTGCATTAGAAGGATTCTGGTGCCAAAGTCAGATGCCTTTGAGTATTTTAGTTTTTGAACTCATGATATGCCTCCTTCCAGAAAATATCAGCAGTGAGATTCCTTTGAATATGTTCATATTATATGTGAGAAGCAGGAGAATCAGCTGGCAAGGTAGTTAGTTGTGAAGATATAAAAAATGTGTCACTATGAGAAATATTTGGTATGACCCAACCTTTCCTTTTTTATTGGTTATGAGGGCATGGAAGAGGTAAGGGAACCGCCATATTACACTGTGTAGGTGAACAATAAGCAGGTAGCTCAGTTGTATAAACTCACTACTTTCTCTTCAGCATATTGCACAATTACCTATAAGGCAAAAGGCTTTATTTAAGTTTGTTTCCATTCAGTTTTAAGAGCACCTCTTTTCCCCCACCCCCATTTAACTGAACAAATTTCTACAAGCTAACCTATACAACTTCCTAATGACTGGGCACAGGCTGGATAACTATGGACTCATTCTTAATTTAATATGCATAAACCCTTCCTGTTTCACGTTTATATATAATATTACTCAAATTCACATCTATTAAATTGTTAAGGTGAATTCTACTCACCTTCATGATTTGGAATTTCTAATGTGAATTTTATTTCAACACTTAAAAGTTTAATACTAAAGACAAAAGATATGGGACTAATAATAATTATGAACTTTTAAATGGTTTCAAGGAGCCTTAGTAAAAGGAGAGAATTTATTTTTGAAATGTATCAGAGTAAGGAACAGGGTATCAGCACTCATGAATTTCTTAACTAGAGTCATTAACTATTTCAGCTTGTCTGGTAAAAGTTACTAAATATTTGTACCTTTTTCTCATTTGAAACATGAAGGCACATACCTAAAACAAAATTAACTTTAATTTTTTAAGGACAATTGACCTAGACAAAATAATAATAATAATAATAATTATTATTATTATTATTTAATCCTCACACAAAGATATGTTTTTATTGATTTGAGAGAGAGAGAAAGGGAGAGAGAAAAACATCAATGTGAGAGAGAAGCATTGACCAGGGAATCGAATCCCAAACTGGTTATGTGTCTTGACCAGGAATTGAACCTGCCACCTTTTTTTTTTTAACCTGCCACCTTTTAGCGCACAGGACGATATTCCAACCAACTGAGCCACACTGGCAAGGGCTAGACAAAATTATTATAAAACAGGCAATTGGGGTCAAATTCTTATCTAATAAAAGAGAAACATGCAAATTCACCTTACCTCCGCTACACCCACCAGCCACGCCCACCAGCCAATCAGGAGCAAGCATGCAAATAAACCCAACTAAGATGGTGGCAGCCACAGAGCTGGAGCCAACAGGAGGCTTGGGTTGACCCTGGCGATGGAGGAAGCCAAGCTTCCCACCTGCCCTGGACAGCTGTGGGCTCCGCTCAAGGCTACAAAGTTTCAATTATAGAAGATAAATAAATCCCAGATACCTGCTTCCAGCCGCTGTGGCCTCTGCTCAAGGAGGTTCTGGGAGCCTGGGTTGCCCGGGGCTGTGGCCAGCCAGCAAACAGCCATCAGCCACTCACCCAGGTTGGCCAGGCACCCCAGCAGGGACCCTCACCCTAAAGGGGGTGTGGCCAGCCTGCAAACAGCCCTCACCCCCTCACCCAGGCAGGCCACACCCTCATGGGGTGAGGGTCCCCACTGGGGGGCTTGGCCAGCCTGCAAACAGCCATCAGCCCCTCACCAAGGCTAGCCAGGCACCCCAGCGAGACCCCCCATCCTGAAAGGGGTGTGGCCAGTCTGAACACGGCCCTCAGCCCCTCACTCAGGCTGGCCACGCCCCCACAGCGGGGCCCCCACCCTGAAGGGGGCATGGCCAGCCTGCAAACCACCACAGGCCCCTTGCCCAGGCCACCCTATGTCCCAAGGGAACCCCCACCCTGATCCAGGACACCCTTCAGGGCAAACCAGCTGGCCCCCATCCATGCACCAGGCCTCTATCTATACTAATAAAAGGGTAATATGCTAATTAGACTGGGAGACCTTCCAGGAGACTTTCTGGACGTTCTTCTGGACAAAGCCATGGTGGCGGGGCCGAGGTAGAGGCGGTTAGAGGCCAAGAGGGGAGGGCAGTTGTGGGTGATCAGGCTGGTGGGGGGTGGGGCTGTTGGGGGTAAGCAGACCAGCAGGGGGGCCAGTTGGGGGAAAGCAGGCCATCAGTGGGGGTCAGTTGGAGGTTATCAGGACAGCAGGGGGGCAGTTTGGACTGAGCAGGCCAGCAGGGGGGCAGTTGGAGGCGAATAGGCCAATGGGGAGGGAAGGTGGGGGTGAGCAGGCCAGTGGGGGGGGGCAGTTGGGGGTGATCAGGCTGGAGGGGGGGGGCATTTGGGGGCAAGCATGCCAGCAGGCAGAGTGGTTAGGGGCAATCAGGCAGGTAGGCAGGCAGGTGAGTGGTTAGGAGCCAGCAGTCCCAGATTGTGAGAGGGATGTCCAACTGCCGGTTAAGGTCCGATCCCTGTAAACCGGCAGTAGGACATCCTTCGAGGGGTCCCAGATTGGAGAGGGTGCAGGCTGGGCTGAGGAACACCCCCTCCCCCATGCACAAATTTCGTGCACCGGGCCACTAGTGTGTGTGTGTATGTGTATATATATATATATATATATATATATATATATATATATATAAAATTTCCCTGAAACTTCTTGTTATATTTTGCATATGAATAACAGTATTATTAAAAATTTAAGTGACAATATTGGTATTATGATATGGCACATATTACCAAATAAAATATTTTAACCAGTCATATATTAGAAGATCATAATAATATTTTATCTATACTTCAAAATAATTTAAGTGTTAAGATAAAAAATGTCATACACTAAAGTCAGATAATCCCTGTCTTTCTCCCTGAAGATTAAAATTTACATCCTTTGTAAAAGTGTACATACATAACATTGGTTTAAATCATATTAAAATGATAAAATCTAGTTATTCATTTTCATATGATAAGGCATTTCCTAAGAAGTGAGAAATAGCTCCCAATTATACATATTTTTAATTTGTAATTTGATCTGAATCAATTGCCCCAATTATGATATAGTATACATTAATTTATTTGAATTAAATTTATTTATTATCAAAGTTTTAAGAAAATTAATTATTTGGGGGTTTGTAGAATTGTTAAAATGAGATGGTAACATATATTTCAATTATATTTTAAAGACAATGAACACAAACATATGCTCTCACTAGACATATACTACACTACAACAGGAAACAGTGATAATTTATTATTTAAAGTTTATATAAAACTTTCCAAAGTCTGAAAAAAATAGCAAGATCTATTTGCATTTGCCTTTATAAAGGTGAGGCTCAAAGGCCATAGCTAAACAGAATGATGACTATGGTTTCAGATCTTGCTAATTGTTCTTTCAGTACTTTCCTGGTATAGGTGAGCAAGAAAACAATAGACAGGTAGCCCCTTCTAGGGGGGAGGAAGAAAGAAGACAGAGGAGGGCAGGGGATTAAAGAGGGGGAGACAGCAATGCTCCCTGCTTTGATGGTTTGGGTCCATGAAGTCAGCTGCCTTGAAGTGAGCAGAAATGCACTTGGCTTTGGTATGGATAGATTTTTACTTTTCCTAGAACATTAATAGTGGGTAATAGGAAATGCATAGGAAACATGGCTTGTCTAGACCTACTATAGAATTACATAGTTTTTCTGACCCTCTTTATTAATAACAATTTTGCATAGCCCATGCCACTTCTGAAACTCTCCATTAGGAATCTAAGATTGTGTTCATGCTACTTCCTGCTAAATTTCCAATAATGAGGGAAGATAATTTATGGATAGAAAGAAAAATAATGTAAATTCTATGCAGATACTAGAGGTAACCATTCACACTCAGTTTTATCCCTAGCCTCCAACTTAGCATCAGACAGACAATTAACAGTTTTTCCAAACCAAACAATGCAATGTTGATTGATTAATTGGAAAGGGATGAATGTGAGAATGCTGAACTATTCCCAAATCTAATAGAATGTATTTACCACATAGGTATACCCACAAAACAAAATGGTTTACTCATCTAACTGAATACCTAGAACTGCGGTAGATACACAGTGTGAACTTAGGGTTTGTACCCTTGAGGAGCTTACTGGTACAGTCTCCTTGATGAGATGAGGCTTGTACATCCTAGTAAAAGAGGAAGCATGTAGGGACTCCAGCTGTGAAGCTAAGTGCTTACAGGAATCAGAGAATGGAGTGATTTCTCTGGCAGAAGTTATCAAGATAAGTTTCAAGAAAGAAGAGGGCATTTGAGTGGGTGTTAAGAGTGTGTAGCTTAATATGTACAAAAAGGACAAAGATTTTAGGAAAACAGCCAAATAAAATCAAATATAATAAAAGCACATTATGACCAAATCATGCTGATTATATCTAATCACTTTTCACAAAGAAAGCCTAATATAAACTAGGTTTCGATTCCATCTCCTCTAAAATGAGCATTAAGATGAGCTAGTTTTCTTTAAGTCCTAATTATTAGAACACTTCCCAAACTTTGTTAATGTGAATGGCATTTGTAAGCCATAACTTTGAACACTGTATTTCACAGAACGCATTTGTAACTGTAAGGAATAAAAGGTGATTGTTCATTTTAACTGATTAGCAGCTTCCCTGGCCTCCACAGCAGCGCTCATCTGGCCCCCACTTCATGCATGAGTCATGCAGATTGAAGTTGACTCTCAATTACACCAAGTCTTTCTCTAAAGATGACAGTCCAAATACAGTAGAGATAAAATACATCAAGGTTTAAAATAGGCCCGTTCAGCCCCAGTGCCGCTTCATCATGAAATGATATAATTCACTGATGCCTCTGCCTAGCCTAACATATGCTCTATTCACAGCCCGCGTCACTCTTCATTTGTAATTATTTCCCTTTTTTTTCTTACCCTATCTTGTAATACTTTGCTTGGTTGAAGACAAATACCGAGAGGCAAAGAGTATTATCGTATGATGACCTGTTCCAGGGTGTTAAACCCCTGTCAAGGTTTGATTTTAACATGGGGTATTGATGACAGTACATCAATTCAGGCATCATGTCCTGAATTAGACTATATTAATTATCACTTGAGTGCAATATGCATGAAAATGCTGTTTCATTGACTAAAAGGATCTGACTGGATAAAAATCCATTTCTCATCTGATTGCTTATGGATAAAGACATTTTTTTCTCTTTGCCTTGGATTGTTCTTTATTAAATATGATTTTTATATGATTGTATGAATAAATTGTCTTACCCAACAACAAAACTGGATAGTTTTAAACAAAAAAAAATTTAATGGGTTGTCTACTCTTGGCAAGTCTTTAACAACATATTTACAGCTAATAATTTAGGCAGATTATTTATAATAATACTGCCAAAAAAGTTCTTATTTTTAGCATTTATGAGAAAAAGATATTTTAAAATTGTTGCCTCCTTCACTTAATGAAAATGAAACTTATAATTATTTTCAGATGATGGAAGAGTAACAAGCTCTGTCAGGTAACAACTACATTTTAAAATAAAAACTAATATTATCAACTTCTCAAAAGAAGACACTGACAGACAAGTTAAAATTACTAAACTAACACACAATTGCATATATGCATATTTGCTAAGGAGACAATTTGGTAACAAAAAAGAAAAATAATTGAGGCCTAACTATTACCACACAAAAGCTCTAGGTACTTTCAGTTTTAAAAGAAATATCATGTTGCACTTAATATAAGAATTTTCTAAATCTTCGCAAGTTAGAATATATCTCACAACTTTTCCTAACTATATCTCAAATCTATCATAAGCCTAAATTTAAAATATGATTTCAGCAAAAGATGGAAAAAGAATATATTTACTAAAACATATATTATTATTTTATTTAGTCAATGAAGTGAGGTCATACATTTGAAATAATTTTCAATTGCAATAAAAACAAACCATCTCCTCCTTAAAAAATAAACTGAAATGTTTCTGGCATTGATGCCAGTATTTATTAGTAAATGTGATTCTATAATTTCTCCCAAAAATTGCCTTTTAAGTAAAAATTTCACAAAAAGTCAAATTTAAATTCTTGAGTGGCTAATTTTTTAAATTGGAAATATATATTTGTTTTATTATAAAGAAGAGCTGGCATCCATAAAGTACAATGCTCAAATTTGGCAAGTTAACAGAGTCATCACAACTAAGACAAATCATACCCATTGTCCTTTCCACTAAAGCTCACAATTCCAATGCAGTTATTAAAAGCATTAAGTGGATGATTGTCCT
The DNA here is from genome assembly GCF_014108235.1 of Myotis myotis. Taxonomy (NCBI): domain Eukaryota; kingdom Metazoa; phylum Chordata; class Mammalia; order Chiroptera; family Vespertilionidae; genus Myotis; species Myotis myotis. The sequence goes on from NW_023416357.1 coordinate 53,711,400, forward strand.
AGCCGGTTTTGCTCAGTGGTCAGAGCGTCGGCCCTAGGACTGAAGGGTTTGATTTCGATTCCTGGTCAAGGGTATGTACCTCTGTTGCAGGTTCGATCTCCAGCCCCCGGTTGGGTCGCGTGTGGGAGGCAACAAATTGATGTGTCTTTCTCATATCGGTATTCTTTCTGTCTCTTCCTCTCCCTTCCACTCCAAAAAAATCAATGGAAAAAATATCCTTGAATGAGGATTAGCAACAGCAACAAAAAAAAGCATTCAGTGGACGGTAGAAGAGAACGCTGTGGTGATCTATCCATAGGGAGACCCCTCTCCACCCCTACCTAACTTGTCCATGATAAAGCAGGGCAGGAGCTCCCAAGCTGTGCCACACACTCAAGTCATCAGGTTGAAACCTGGTTACAACAAGATTCATTAAAAAGGTTATATTCTAATATCATGATTTTAGAAAGCAATTGATTTTTTCACATTCTTTGAAAGATAAGCATTGAATACTGCAATCAGAATTAGATCAGACCCAGAAAACAGGGCCCACGTGATACACATTTATTTGGCCTAGGAGATATTTAATAAACCTCACCTTTGCTTCAAGTTATGAATTGTTAAGTTTACATAAAAATCTATTGTGTTGGAAGAAACCTGGATATATTAATGGGGCAAATACGTGGTGTGGCAGATAAAGTACTGGGGTAGAAATTATAAGTCATAGTACACTCCTGTCACTGCCACCTACGAATTTTATGAAACCAGGACAAGTCATTTCTCTGAAACTGGAAAAAATAATGCCTACTTCCCTGTGGCATGAGTGGGGATCATTCCCTGATGATGAAAAGACATTGCGTATGTGCAGGGTAGTACTGCTCCTTTTAGTGTGGGAAGAGGGGGGATAATATGAAGGGAGACCCATGCCAACTAGAAAGAGGTAACACTGGAAGATGCTGACCTGGTCAACAATGTTTCTGATAAAACTGTTTGTAGATCTGAAGACTTGCTGGATCTCTTTTAACTGTGTTATCGTTATTTCCCCTCTCAGCCACAATTTCACACATTCCCTTTTTGCTTTGTCTATGCGTTCGATTGGTCAGAGAATGACCAAACCGAGCCATTCAAGGATTTCTTTGACAACCCTATACACACACACACACACACACACACACACACACACACACACACACAACTGGCTTTGAAGGAAAGAAATTTTCCAATTTTAAAATAATTATATCTGAGCCTGGTCAGAGTGGCTCAGGTAGTTGAGCATCATCCTGTGCACGGAAAGGCTGCCGATTCAGGTCAGGGCACATACCTGGGATTCAGGTTCTATTGCTGGTCCGGCGTGAATGATTCCCTCTCACATTCGCTCTCTCTCTGTCTCTTCCACCCCTCCCTCCCGCTTCCTCTTTCTAAGCATGCCCTTGGGTGAGAACTAAAATAAATAAATAAATAAATAAATAAATAAATAAATAAATAAATTAGTTAATTAATTAGAATTTTAAATTAGTTTAAAAATAAAGGCATTTCAGAACTGAAAACATTCCACTTACCCTTTGCTATTATATTCTGAATTCATAACTCTATAGTTACCACAAGACTATAAAATCTTAAAAGCAATAAAAATACAGACACATTATTCTGCAATTAGTAATGTATTTCCCTTTATTCTCAAAATCCAAACCCTCATGCACCAAGGAATAACCAATTAAATTACATCTCATTTTATGCCATAAACAAGTTTTAAACACATACATTAAAATAAAGGCTACCCAGACACTGGGGTGGTGGGTACTTGCTCTCAGGGGTGGGAGTGGCTGGAGGGGGGTGTCAATCAGGAAAAAAGAAGACATATAATACTCTAAACAAAAATAAATAAATAAATAAATAAATAAAGGCTAAGTTTAAATAATATGCTCTGACTACTTTCTCCTCCAATACAAATTTCAATTTCTAAAACTAGAAAATATCACAATTTTTGTTGTTTTAAGATCAAAATATTGTATAGTAGAAAATAGAATTTTAAGTTTTCATGTTACTTTTTTACTTTAAATTATTCAAAATTTTGTCTCTACTTATGTATATTAATAAAATAACCAATATTTCCTGATTCATGTACACAGGCCCAAAGGCTGACAGTTAACTTATAAAACAGAAACCTCCCTCCCTCCTTCCCCAACCCCCTCACACGTACACACCCCTACCTTTCTTTGGGGCTATAATAAAAAAACACCTCATTGCCCGCTAGTGAAAATGGCCAATCATATGACTATGATACCATCAAATGCAGTGCTTCACAACCACCACAATGTAGGATTGACATATGACATTTATAAAATGTCAGCACCCCTCCCCCAATTTTTACAGCCTATTCCCCAGTAGGATTTCACAATGTAAAATGAACTAAAGGCAACCTGTGTGCTCATTAGCTTTGCCACTTCTGATCTGTTATGTCTATTGACAATGAACCACTGTAATATCAAAGTGCAGGTGTAAAAAATAATAAGGCAACTGCTTGTGTAACAAAATCTCACTAACTGAGAATTCATAATAAATATGCAAGGAGGCAGTTTTTTACTCATTGAAACTGTGGCATGGTATATCAAACATAAAACCCAAGAAAGTGTTTTGACATGCTAAACTCAATTAAATTTTTTTTTCATGACTATCAACACAGAGAGAGGCTCAGTAACTTATTTGTGAATATAAAAGATGATTATGCAAGTACCAATGGAAAGATCCAAAGATATCAAGAGATTCAGACAGTGCCAGAAGCAAAGATAATGTCTAACTCTGCAATCACTTTTAATTTTAATAAGTGATAGCATGTCACACTGAAAATTATTTTAGTAAACTTAAAAGCTGCTCTGGACACGTTCTGCCTATTGGAAGCCTATACGCACTAGTACCTCTCCATGAACCATGCATGCCCCATCTCCCTAATAGCCCCAGGATCTTAATGCTTAAAACGTCCATAAAGGGGAAATCTTAAATTTTTAATAAAGCAAAATAGTGATAACAATTTGAATAATGTATATAACATATATATATATGACCATATGACAGGTTTTATTTAGAGATAAAAAATAGGAATATGAGATTCAATCGACAGTTTATTTCCTAGAAAAGTTAATCACTAATTCCCCAAATCAAGAATATGTTTATATTTTATTGCTTTTCAGAGTCATCCAAACCAAAAGTATACAACTATAACTACAAAATCCTGAACTCAGAAGATGATAAAGACATTGGAAAAGAATCTGTTTGGTTTTTATATGCCCTCATCATTTAAGAATTAACAAAGTGATTTAGTATAATGAATTGTCTAGGAAATTCCAGAACCATATAAAAATGCCATGGAAGTAACAGCCATATTTTTTCACATGAGTGAAATGTCCCATTAGATAGAACTTTCACAGCATGTTAAGAATCCTGACCAGGTTGGTAGGTTTACTATTAAATTCTATCCTTGTAGTCACCCAGCCTTCAGTTAAACTTGGAAATAAAGCTACTTAAACTCATTCCTTCTCAGTGATCTTTAATGGGTCACTGAGAAAATCCAGAGATATTAAAGAGAACTTATCAAGATGTCATTAACAACACTGATATTAATTAATCTTGAAGTATGGATATTGCAGCCATCACTCCTCTCCATAAGAATGGTAACTGCCTTAATAATAAGAGAAAAAAGCATGATAGAAAGAACACACAGTCCTGGTTTTCAAACTTCAGTATGCATCCAAATCATCTTCAGAGAGTTATTATACAGACACCAAGGAATCCTGATTAGGTACCCCCTGGGCTGGGCTTGGGTTTATGTATCTGTAACCATCTCTACAGGTCACTCTGATCAATACCAACACTTGCTACCCTTTCCCTCAAGATGCTGATAAAGAATTTAATATGATCTTCTCAGGTCAATTTTCTAAAAACTTGTAGTCTGCATTCCCTTGTTCATCCCTTATAATATTTAAGTGTAATCTTCCTTTTTTGCATAAATAAAAGTAAGTGTAGAGGGCTATGGTTTAGGAAAATGAAGAAAAGCATAAAAAGTACTCCATTTAGAATACAGTATATTTTTAACGGCCTTCGCTCTTCCTTGTGCCTGACGGTGCCTCTTCTCACTTTCATCTTGGCTCCTGATTATGGTCCCTTCACTAACTCATCCTTGTTAGTCTGATGCATGATGGTCCTTCAACTGCTATGGTTAACAACTCAAAGTTCAAAAATTGTGTTTACCCTCACTGTGCCCCAAAGCCCAAGAAATCAAAGGGATGTTCCTTCCTGCAGAACATGAGCCCCATTGTGATGTGGTTCCAATCCACCTCTCCAGCCTACTTTGCTTGTACTACAGGTCATCTTGTGATCTCCCCATATGCCCAAAATGGTTCTGCCTTGGGATTTTTGCTTACATCATTTGCTTTATGCTAATGACCATCCTTGAAAATTTTTGCCCGTTCTGAACCAGAGTCCATCCTCCAAATTCCAGCTCAAGTTCCACTTCATTCTGGATTAGACTCTTTTCCCTACCGAAAAGAGATACTTTCTTCTTCTGGATCCTCGTACAATCTCCATTTGGGACTTAATACATGATATATTATATTTTCATTAAATTAAATTTTTTCTGCCAAATACAGTGACATTGAAAGCAGGATCTCCCCACTCCCAATTTTTAAGTTTCCTTTAGTTCTTTTTGGAAATCATACTTTCAGGAAATCCTTATTGATTGGGATTATAGAGTTACTTCTTTAGGAGGTATACTAAGAATCAAACTGCTGTGGGTAGACTAAAAAAGCTACAGGATCAAAGAGGATGTGCCTCTTTCACTACAGATAAGCAAGGGTTTAATCATTTCATGGTAGAGTGATTGGAGATTTTAAAGGTTTTTTCAATGTTAAATCTTTCAGCATCACCACAACACAGAAAAATTCAGGTGTTACTCATCCTATATAATAAAGAGCTAATATGCAAATGGTCATCACACCATCACACTGTAACCGCTCAGACACTCAACACTGGGGAGAGAGGAATGGGGACCAGCCAGGCACAAATGAGCTCGTGAGAAAGGATTGGGGACCAGCCAGGCACAAATGAGCTCGTGAGAGAGGATTGGGGACCAGCCAGGCACAAATGAACTCTCGAGAGAGGAATGGGGACCAGCCAGGCACAAATGAGCTCACACGAGAGGAATGGGGACCAGCCAGGCTGTGGCCTGGGAGGGGGACAAGCCGCCCCCCCCATGGCCCTGGGCACCAGTGCTTGTGTCTGTGGCCCGAGAGAGGGACAAGCCACCCACCCCATGGTTCTGGGAGCCTGCGGCTGCGGCCTGGGTGAAGCTGGCCCAGGTACTGGGTGCCTGTGGCCAGCCAGAGGGAGGGAAACCCAGGTCTAGGGTGCCTGTGACCGGCCAGAGGAGGGAATCTTGGATCCCAGGTGCGGGCCGAGGCAGAGGTGGTTAAAGGTGATCAGGCAGGCAGGCAGAGGGGTTAAGGGTGATCAGGCAGGCAGGCAGGTGAGCGGTTAGGAGCCAGTGGCCCCAGATTGTGAGAGGCAGTCGGACATCCCCTGAGGTGTGCTGGATTGGAGATGGTGCAAGCTGGGCTGAAGGACCCCCCTCCAAATTTTGTGCACTGGACCTCTAGTAGTAAAATAAAATTAAATCTGACAAACATTCATGGAGTGTTTCTGCAAAGGGCAAGATACTCTGACCTCAGGTACTGGAGGGATAGTCACTCCTTCAGAACCTAACAGAGTGCTTTATATCTCTCATACTGGGAATTTCTTTTCTATTCTAAAACTAATTTAAGTAAGAATTTAAGCACCTGTGTAAGAGAGAATGATTAGCTGCAGCCTCTTCTTTTAAGTAGCTTTGAATCTAGTAGTATTGGTTTCAAAGATCAAGCAGCCACCCAGTTTATTGGATGAAGTAAAGGGAAGTTAGTAAAATTCCAGAAGGAAAATGAAATTTATTATGATAATATATAAAGCACAAACTTCCCTGATGAATACAAAGAATGCTTATGTTTCAAGATGGGATTATTTATTCTTTATTTGTTCAGCCATAAACATCAGAGTGAATACCCGTATTTATTCACTCATTCAACCAACATGTGAGTGCTTGGCTTTGTGCAGTGTTTCCTTCAATCCGGCCTGTGATAGATCTGGGTTCTCAAGCTTAAGCAGCCTTTTGGCCATCCCTTTTTTTGGTGGGATGGTGTTGCATGAAAATCTTTTTTATTGAGGCCCTTCTCTGATTCCCACAGAGAGAAGTCTTTACCATGGACCATGCCACTGACATTGGACTTAAAGGCAACATACACCATACCAGCAAATATCCAACTGAAAGCTTAAAACTGGCCACTTCCATTCTCAACCACAACTTGGGCTCTCTCCATTCACTCTGCTCTGGTCATGTTCTTGCATTCTTTCCATTCATTACTCTCACCACTGTATTTAGGCTCCTTTTTGGTATAGACAATAATGCTTTATGTTGTATCATCCTCAGCAGTTAGCATAGTGCTCTGTACAAAGCTATTCACTAAATTCTAGTTAAGATGGTGAAAAAATTTAACTGAAAACATGGTTCTACATGTGGTTGTTTTAGAGATTATAGTGTGGGATATAAAGATGCATAAGACATAGTTCTGCTCCCCAGGAATTCCCATTGTAGCTGAGGAGATAAAACACATTCTTAAATAACTATAATACAACGTATGAAGTGATGAGGGTCAGAGAAGTGGTGCTAAGGAAGGGCTAGGAGCGTCAGAGGAGGAAGAGATTGCTTCCAGCTGCTCAGCGTCCTGTGTTCGGCAGTAAGGATTGTGGGATAAGAGACATAGTGCTGCAACTGGATATACAAACTCACTGATGGGGTGAAATGAACGCACAGTTTCTGGTTAAATAACAACTGAATGATGCACATATCAAATCCAAAATGAGTGGGATACTCTGCTACGCTGTCTGCATGTGAGAGATTTTCCTGGTGCAGGGATGTCTGGGAAAGGCTTCACGGAGACACTCAGCATCCAACGCTCCACAATGGACAGAATGACTAGATTAAAAAGGGGGATTTGAGACATAAGATGTCTCAGAAAGGAAGTTGAAAAAAAGAAGATGCTATGCAGTTGTTTCTTTGTAAAAATCAACCAGCTGGAGCCTGAATTATGGCTCATCAGTTCCTTCCAATGAACCCTAAATAAGGAGAGGCAAGGAGAGTGGGCGAAGCCCCTTGTGGTATAAATAGCAGAGAAGGCTCGAGTTGCTGTTAGTGGACAAATACCCTTGGATGTCATTAGGCTTTGACTAGGGCGCGTGATGGTGTGCCCTCTGCTCCCTTGATCCTGCCACCTCATACGAATCTGTTAAAGGCATCTTCCTATATTTAACTCACTTCTGACCTCTGACTCTTGTACCAGATAATTGACATAGTATTGTGTTAAACATTTATGAAACTGGATAGAAGAGTCCTTTCTCATGAAGGATTAAAAAGTGCAATAAAAGAACTCTAAGAAAACTAGCTATGTATACCGAGGTAATATGTATCAGGAAAAATTCAAGGCATTCCCATTCCATCTTAAGAAAAAAATAGATAAAATGTATTTTCCCCTGTAAATGTTACACTTTGCTCATTACAGCTTCCAGATGATGAACCCTTCCGTTTTCAGAATATTCTTCTCACTGAAATGGAATCAGATACTTCTCAATCTATTTTAGGCTCCAATTTTGAACGACTTTAAGATGAAGGCAAAATGTTTTTTTTCCTCCTCAGTTTTATGTTTTGTTATTGAGATATTTGCAAATACCAGAGTTCTTACTGAGTTTAATAAATTTGTTTTTATATATGTCCTTGCTTCTAAGTAGATTTTTAAGCAATAAATTTTTGTTTATACTCAAATCATGTCATTATTTTTATTTTGAATGGACATAAAAATGTAAAAGTAACATGGTGGGAAAACAGTAGAACATGGTCAACTATTTAGCATACCAAAATAAATTATGTGAAAATAAAATTACTACAGAAGTAATTTTTCTTATCAACAAGCTGTAAGTATTACTAAGCTAAAGTTACCCCCAGAAATGAATGTAGTAAAAATAATCTGACAAATTATTGAATAAGAAATGCTTACAAACTCTATTCTAGAGTTCTAACAATTAGGAAAGATTTTCAAAATCCATTACATATAATATATAATAAAAGCTTCTAGTTTTGTTTTGAAAGCTCCTTGTCATTTGCTTATTTCATCAGAAAAATCAGACAACCATAAGATTTTTATAATGGGTTCCTTAATTGCACTTGATATGACTAACTATAGATGGAATACACATAACATCCATGTATTTATACCAAAATATGCAAACTGTGGTGCATATTAAAATAATGCAGCACCTACTTTTGTTTTGTAAAATTGTAGAACATTTGTAAATAGCAAGGGTGACCTCCAGTGTGCAATAGGTTTATGCCATTGCATTTTTTCAGTAACAGAAAATGTGCATTGGCCTACTCCAATTCTCTTAGAGTGCTGAAGATAAAGGAAAGGGAATTTTCTGAGTCAAAATGAGTTTGTAAGTTCAAAGCAATTGCTTTGTTTCTTTGCTTTTTTTTTTTTTTTTTTTTTTTAAAGCTTATGATGTTGCTTAGTATCCGAAAAAAGCAAAAACCATGGAAAAAGAATGTATGGCCAATAAAAGTAAGAAAGCTATTTTTTTACATATATATGCTCTGATTAGGACTTATATTCATTAAAGCTTTAAAGAATAAGCTGAATTTACATCTTAGTGAAAATACCAAAAGGGCATTCTTTAACTGCGACATACTGCCATGCAAACAGTGAACCCACCTGATAAAATTTCCATACACTGTTACCAACACTTACATCAAATAACAAACTACCACCACCAAAAATCAAACTTAAAAAGCTTTTTAGAAAGTCTTCAAGATCAAAAGCTCTTCACTGTAGATAAAATTTCTTTTTTATGGAAAGCTAATGGCTTGCCACATTGTATAATATAATTTCTATTTGCCTCTAATCTCAACACAATAAAAACTATTCACATGAAAAGAAAAAGCGTGATGTTTTCCTTGCAAGCCAATCCAGCGTCACTCGCTGCATCTTTTACACTGCAGATAATACAAATCATCCAGAACTATCAGGGAATTTTTCTCTGCAGATTTTATTTTCATTTCTTTACTTGGCAAACAACCTAAACTTTGGGGAAATGAGGTTTCTTTTCAAAGGATTTTGTTAGTAAAACATAAGTTCTGCCTTAGCAAACCAGACCACACAAAAGATCTAATTATATGGGTGCCCACCAGAGCTCCTGCCTGTCAGAGTCAGTGTCACTCAAGCTCTGCCACTCTTTCCATTAGGCCTCTCTGCTTTCAAAGGTCTAGGCCAGGATGGTAAGATTTGCTCGAGGCTGACTCTTGGCATAAAAGGTATAAGGCTGAAAATGAATGGCTTTTTATGAATATTCATAATAATCAGTGTGAACTTCTTAAGTTCCTAGACGGGGAAAAGTGTACATAACTGCATGTGATCAGGTTTGTTTATATAATGTATAATATACATGGTGTATGTGTATGTGTATCCCATGTTTATTACTAATAGAATATAATTAACGAATTATTTAAAATTCACATTGGTGATAATATCCTGTAATTTTAATAAAATTTGAAATTCCCAAGTATAACCTAAGGAACGATAATTATTCCTTTGGCCTTGTTATGATCTATCATGTCATGAGTCTGTGTGCTACCTGCTACGAAATGTTGGAGGCGGCCCTGACATGATGGACCCTAATGGTTCCAAAGGAGCCATTATCGTCTATTGTGTCAATATTTTGTGTGCTAAAGAGGATCCACAGAAGAGTTCTAACCCAGACCTTTGCATATCAGTCAGTAATGATGACTTAATCTATTATGTCAATAATATGTTATAAAAAAAATCCTTCTCTTGAATGTATACAGTCACAGTCTGTCTAGGCCTGTTTTGTCAATGACCCACTTAAATTATTTTTTGAGTACTCTTAGAAGACAGCATCTTTGAAATCTTGCTTGAATAATTTTTTTTTTCATTTTAAAACTTTGTTTTTAAATATCATTTTAAATGTGGCAAATTAATAGCATAAAAAAGATTGGATCAAAAATTAAATTCACATAAGCAAATTATTTTCACCCTCCACTCAAGTCAAAGTATATTCTCTAGGGCCCTCCAAAACATTTTAGATAATTTTGTAAATAAAGAAGATACCTTTTACTTTACTTAATGAAGGAAATAAATCAAAATTATCAGCAGCTTTGACCTTAATTCATGCCAATACAAGGGGCTCAGTATTGAAAATATATAAGTATTACATTCTGTAATCAAAGAAAAATTAAGGTCACATATGAGTCTATTTTTATTTTTGAAGATATCATAAATAATTTTACTTTTGAAAAAACGATTTTTAAAAAATGTATTAGGATTCTACTTTGAGACATCAATTTTGGAATGTTGATTATATCTTTAGATACTAACAATTATTAAGTGATACTTAAGAAAACAGAGGTTATCTGTAAAATAACAGGTAAGCAAGAAAAAGCATGATAAAGTATTGTGTTATAGTCCAACTAACTTTTTTTAAAGCTACATTTTAAGACCAGGAAGAAGAGAGTAACTTTTATGGCTTAATAAGTTGACTTCTCATCCTAATTATTTGTTAAAAACCTGCACTGGCAAAATGCCAGCTATATTCATGCACCAAGTTTAAGATCAAGAATTTAAAAAATAAGTATCAAATGCCTTACATTTAAAATAGGAGTTTTAACAAAATGTCTCCTTTTGTAATTATATACAAATAGATTAAGTATCATAAAAGGTGGATATAGTGCTTTTTTGTGTGTATTGACTTTTAAGAAATAGTTTCTCAGATGTGTCAGACATGCCTAGATTTTTGAGTAAGAGAATTTTTTTAAAAAAAATCTTGGCGCTGTTCTTATAAAGCAATGTTTTGGCAAAGTCGGCAAGTTCCTTAAATGAAGATCTTTTTTTCCTCCCTTCTGAGTATCAGGAGACCGTTTTAATTCACTCACCAGCTAAATTCTCAAAGGGGCTGGTGTATATGGTAACATAGGAGCCAATATCCCAGCTATCAGTTTTCATACAGCCTAGCTGGACCTTTACATTACGGCTGCCCCACATTTATTGTTCTTTCATTGCATCTGTCAGCATTTCCTGACAGCGCATTATGGAGCACATGGCTACAAAGTCAGTATCAATCAGCCCACGATCATGCAGATATAAGTAGCAGACTATTGATAATAGACCTTAAATCAGATCATCATGGTTTAAGCATAAAATTCTTAAAAGGCAGCAATCTCCCAGGAACTCCTACTTGCCTGTACCTATTACAAACCCTACAAACCAGTTTCTACACCCACCACCTACAACTTCTTTGAAAGAAAAAAGGGAGTATTAAACACACACCATACCATATAGCACCATGTAAAATGAAGCATAAAAGCAAAGATGGCAATTAATATAACTTTTGCTCTATCTCTTTAAAAACGTGCAGAAGTAATGCAGACTATCTCCCTTTACACTAATGAACACAGATACCCCTTCCCTCAAGCCCCACAACACACCTCTCATTGATAATAGCAGTTTTGTTGTGCTTTGGAAATGTCTTACTTCAAAAGCATTTCAACTTGATATGGCCATTTAACAAGAAAAGTGATAGAATTCACAGAGTATAGAGGTATGCTACACAAAACGCAAGGCACCATGTTAAAAACAAAGGCATCTAGTTTTTCCCAGACATAAATAATAAAACAAGACAGGAGTTGCATGCAAATTTAGTAACATAAAATTTAAGGTGATAAACAGAATGGAGGCTGGCCTCTGGTTTAGTATTCCTTAGTTATCACCATAATTGCCGCATGTCTGTCATCACTAGCAAGAGAAAAAAGTGTCTTTCTCAGCTGCTCCCCTGCTTGTTTTGTTCGCTGTATTCTTGTAAAGTGGGAGAAAATAAGTGTCATTTAATGAATAGTGCTATTCTTTGTCTGACAGCTTCATATCTGTTAGGTGTAGGAGGCCTAGTACTTTCTTTTTCTGATAATGTTTTTGACAGTGTGCTAAATTCCTCCCCCAAAAGGCCGGCGTGTATATTCTGCTAAAAGGGGCTTCATCTATCCTGAATGGGTGCCCTCTTTTAACCCCCTTCAGCTTCTGTTCTTACATTAATTGAGCTGATCAGATTGAGCATATGAATTTGTCTTTGATGTATTCGTATGTTTAGTTGATGTTGCTCTCTCATTGGCAGCGGACAGAGCTCACAGACAAATAGGACTGTTGCCATGGTAACAGGCAATAGCTAGGGATCTCTTGAAAAATATTTTTTTTTTCAAAATTCAAACTAGAAAATTCTCACTGGATATGGTTCTCAGTCCTAAACGTGTCATATCTAATGATGAATGCAATTAGGAATCCCACCAGTGTTTTAAATAATAAATTAGCCTAATTTTCTAGGCCTGGCATGATGACATACAAATACTAAAAAGGCGTCTTCTTTTTTAAAATCCATGACAAAGGACTTATTAATGACTTTTGTTCTTAGGATTTCAAATTAAAACGGATGGTAGGCTAATGATAGTGCTTTCTATCTGCTGAAAACCAGAGGCCTAGAGGTAAACTTATTATTATTTCTTTTAAAGAAAATACTTCAAGCTGCTCTGATACTTGGTTATTTCATAAAAAAAGCAGGTGTAGAAATCTTCCTGTAAATGTTGAAAGCTATAGCAGTTGGTAAATCTCAGTGGATAAAAAATGCCCATAGCCATTTTTAATTACTGAGCATGAAAAAAAGGATGGATGGTAAACATAAGTTTTATAGATCACTATCATCTAACAATGGCAGTCTTCAAATTCTTATTATTTCACTTGAAACACAAGGCAAAAATAGAAATACTTGAATATATGATATAAATTGTAATTATTTTTGAAACTTAATTTATTCACGAATATACAACCCAAGTTATATTAATTATTGTTTCCCCAATGCGGGGCTCAGGGAACAATGAAATTCAATGTACAGTGGACAGTTTCAAGGATCTGACCTAATGTGCAATCGCATTATAAGAGGATTATTAAAAACAAGATGGATATTTCTATTCTGTAAACTATTTTTTAGCATATTTCAATTATTTGGTACCTGTTACTAGGTTATATGTCAAAATGCAGAATTTAGCCTTTTGATATTAACTGGCAATGGTACTACTTTCTTTAATTTTGAGTTAAAACAATCAATTTAATAAGATCAAACAAATCCATGTATATTGTGGGTTTGTCTGAGAAAATCAATCTTACTCAAACTTTAAAATGTCAGCACACAAATTAAATCCAAATGGAAATGAGTGTCTATAATACATGAGTATTCCCTTGTTAAATATGACTTTATATCTGTACATATTAAATAAAAAGTTTGTGTTTAGAGCAAAAGATAAAGAAAAGCTAAGCCTATATTAGCAATTACTAGTTTCTACTCTTCGATTATAACTGCCTATATAATACTTTTGTTACTATGATCTAAATAATATATGACAAATTATAAGTTTTATTCTAGGTTATGTTACTAAACCAGTTGCAATATTACTTTTTTTTTCTCAAAAATTGAAGTGTAGTATTTTCTAAAATACCAAAAGAAAAGAAAAGAAAAAAGGCTTCCTTGTTACATGGAAAACTGCAGGGGACTAGCAAAGGACATCTATGCTTCTATTGATAAGCGAACATTTCTTCCCTGTTCGATTTCATAAAAAAAAACCCACAGTGAAGACAGTAAATCCAAATCAACGTCTAGTTCCCATGAGAAGCGGTGGCCTCCTGAAGCTCTCCTGGAGGGTGAGCGCATACCTGGGCGGTCCGCGCATACATGTCACCTCACCTGGCTACCTTAAGGGTCATATAGAAACAGTCCACTCTGAGGAAGGGGGATGTGCTCTTCTTCCAAAACAAGGCTTTAGCTGTTTTTCTAAGTTGATGAAGTATATCTTCCTTGCATTCTTTCAAAGAGGATAACAATTTTTAAAAGTTTCCTTGATTTTTTTAAAAATTCAAGGTAATTAAGTCTTATCACAGGAAAGCCAAAAAATATCTTGAAAGCTTCCCTTTATCCCCAAAGCTAACCACTCTAAAAAAAAAAAAAAAAAAAAGTGCCACCTTAAAGTTAATAATTGGTTATGCTTCTGTTCAGACCTCTTTATATTAAAACCATTTTGAAAGCACCTCATTTCATTTCTCCTCTACCTTATGACCATGATAAAAAGTCATATGAGAAAGGAAAAAGAGAACAGAAACGTTTTTCTATTTCTTTTTCCTATTCCCAAATTAGATAGTAAGACGGGTAAAGTAGTTGTTTCACCTCTCTATCATCAACAGCCACAACCCCGACGCAGGGAGGAAGTAGATTCAGGTGGTTCCTTCCCCAACAGTCTACGAGCGTGGAAGGCACAACCCTCCATGTGCTCCCAGTCTCACATGGGGTGGGAGAAACTTCCTTGATGTGACTAAAAGATACAGAAGCAGTAGTGCCTACTCCTCACCGGAGCACCATATTGTCATGCTGGGTTGTAAAAGGAAAGCCTTGCCCATAAGTGTTTAAAATATTTTGAAAATACAAAGCATGATGAAGTCAGTTTCTTGTCTTGCTCAGCACTGCACAGATCTACTCCCAAATGCAGAGTGGCTCGCTGACTGGTGCTCAAGGCTTAAATCAGCTCCAGAGGCATCCGGTAAGCCAAAATGAAAGCTAAACATGTTGCCACTGAAACCTATGCCGCATTCCACAACACAGGGATGTAACGTAAAGACAATTTACCTCGGAAAATGTAAGGCAGCACAGAGCAGTGAAAAGAGACCTAGAGTTGGAGTTGAAATGACAAGGTCAGACATTTCTCACTAGCACCCAGACCTTAAGTGACCTTCCTGAGCCATTACGTCTTCATTTATAAAATAGGGATTTTTTAATATCAGCCCTCCTACTAGGATATTGTGCAGTGAAAGTGAGATAACAGATGCGAATGTGCTTTAAAATATCTATACATTGTATTTGAATCCTATTTTCTCTATATTCTAAAAATGTAAATCAAGCAGATTAATTTTGCCATGTAAGTTACATTTTTCCTTAAAATCTTCAAATGTACACTCAATCATAACTAACTTAGTTTTATAATATATTACATTAAATTATAAAAAATTAATTTTTAAGATGTTAGTATGGAAAGTGTTTTCTTTAGAAAGTATTTAACTTAAAAATGTCTAATTCCTATATTCCATTTTTGTTTCTGTGTTGGAATATTCTTTTGAATTCATAAATTTATAAAGTAAGAGAAATTAGAGATAATCCAAGGCAAAAAATAAATGTTCTATGATTCAATAAATTCTAATTAAATAAAACTAATATTAATCTAAAATAATTTATTTTGATATAAAATTTTAGTTTTCACATTTCTAAAAATGATTACCTGAATTATCTATTAGACTTATCATTACTAATTATGTGTATTATAGATTATACATAAAACATGTGTGCTATATCTATGTACATATAACAAATATAAAATATGGCAAGATGGCTATAAATACAGAAAGCAGTCCCTCAAATGTAAATTATATTTTGAAACTTTATTAGTAAGTAAACTGCTTATTAAAACAGAATATATTTTATCATAGAAACAACATTAATATGATATGGTGGTCCCCAACTACCTCAGAAAAAAAATCCATTTGACCCATAATTTACCACAAGATTAATAACCAAGCATGGAGACTTTGCTGTAGAAAATACACATCTGCCCTTGCTGGTGACTTCAGGCTCTCCCACCAACCATTGTGGAGTTGCAAAGAGAGGGTGCTACAACGGCCTGGGCTCTGACAGCACAGAGAGCAGATGCCAGTTTAGAGGAAGAACCAAACTCAAATGACCAGGACAGGAATAAAAATGAAGGCAGAGAGTAGATTTCCTATTTTCTGGCATATAAGAAAGGGTTAGTAAATATTGGCCAAAATATATTAAACAGAAGAACTAAGCAGGCTGGGACCTGTGGGAGGTGCAGTAGGTGGAAGAATTAGGACAGGCCTTGCAATGGCGGCGCTGCAGCAGTCTTGGTAGGGGGAGCAAGAGGAAAGGCTGAAGAGGAATGTTTTCTTCCTGACGGTGCCCATTTTTTGCTCCCACAAAGTTTGTCTGAGGTTAATCCTATATCCGCCCAAGAGAAAAATGAGGAGCATCATGAGGAACCTGGGTATAAGGAAGGTGCATTTCTGTGGATGGCAGTACTTGAGTTGGTACTGAGGGAGGAAAGAAAGGGAATAAGTCAAAGTGCGGTGACTGAAAAGGAGAGACAGGGATCCCCCAAAGCCATGGGCTGTCTGTGAACATTTGTGATCTAAGTGACAAAGGTAAGGGCTCAAGGGAGATGGATAGTGGCCCTTGACCACTCCCTCCGCTCTCTGAGAGCCTCACTTGACTCTCAGGACACCACATTCTCCTGTTTTTCTCTCCTCCACTGACCATTTCTTCACCACTGACCTAATTGGATCTTCCTCCTCCCAACTTCTCAATGTTAAAGTGCCCTGGGCCTCAGATCTCAATCAAAATGATGTTAATCAGTTCCATCATGTCTTATAAATAACCTCTGAACTATGATCATGACCACAATAACTTCAACTCCAATCTCTCCTTTGAGTTCCATATTACTATATCCTGTATCCATCTCCTACTCTTCCTAGATGTCTTAAAGGCAACTCAGATGCACTATGTAAATTCTTGATCACCCCCCAACCCCAAAACACAATCTTCTTCCATGTTTCCTCGCCTAATAAACCACACCCTTATTCACACAGTTGTTTGTGCCAATAGCCTTGGAAATATCCTTGATTTGTTCCTCTCACAACTCATACTTAATCCAACAGCAATCCTCAATTTCTATTTTTAAACGGTTTAACTCGGTATCTTCAAAATAGAGGAAAAGGCCAACCACTTCCTACACTCTCCATCAATCTAATTCCATGTAAACTATTTTTGCAGCATTCTAATTTTTCTTTTACACCCCTTTCATCCTTACATTCTCTTCTTCTCATAGCAATCAGAACAATGTTTTAAAAGTATAGGTCCCACTACTACTCTTCAAGCTCAATACTCTCCAGTGACTTCTTATCACTCAAAATGAAAGCATTCCTATGTGATCTGGTCTCTGACTGCTTCTTTGCCCTCCTCTCCTTTCTCTCTCCCCTCACTCATTTAGCTCCAGTCATAATGATCTTCTTGCTCTTCCTACACCATTTGGAGCTTGTTTCTGTCTCTGAACAGAATGGAATGTGCTGTCTCATGTGCTCTTCCCCAGAAATATTCATAGCTTCTCCCTGAGGTCAAATACACTTTCTCATAGATTCCTTCCCTGGCTACCCTTCCTGTCCATCTAAAAGAGTCACCTACCCTCCATACCCATCTATGCTTTAATTTATATCATAGCCTTTACTACTACCTGACATTATTTTATATATTCATCAGCTTACTATCTACTCTATCATTTGAGTGTAAACTTGCTCTTTACTGCCCCACTCTGAGCCTAAAATAGTCCTGATCCAGAAGCTACTCAGTACATGTATGTTAATTGTTCATTTTGACACAATGGAAAAAATAGTAGTTAACTCATATCAACACATAAAAATCATGTTCTACAGAGGAAAAATGCTATGCTGCATAGGTTTTATTTTTTATTTATTTATTATTATTTTTTGCTACATAGCTTTTAATCTATCTTTCAAAATATGATTTGCATGATTTTTCTTATAGTCATTTTCAAAACCAGTTGAATTTTTCAAAAGCAGTTAAGACCTTTCCCCCCTCTCTTTATTAAGGTATTGCATATGTGTTCTTATCCCCCCATTACCCCCCCACCCCCTAACTCATGCCCTCACCCCGCTGGTGTCTGTGTCCATTGGTTAGGCTTATATGCATGCATACAAGTCCTTTGGTTGATCTCTCCCTCTTACTCCCACCCTCCCCTACCTTCCCTTTGAGGTTTGATGGTATGATAGATGCTTCTCTGTCTCTGGATCTGTTTTTGTTCATCAGTTCAAAGTAAGTACTTTCTAGTATTATATGCTAAGAGAAGAAAAAATGAAAAGACTGACAAATTCTTTACTCTTATATTTTTAAAATGTGTTCTGAGATTTAACAAGTAATTATATAACTATTCCTACAAAGATTTTGTTAAATAATTTACTCCTTGACAGTGTGTGTCACAGTGTTTCACACTATATCTGGACTTATGAATGAAAATGTAAGTGTACTAGAAATTCTAAGTGTAGGTAAAATAGAAATCCCAAGGGTAAAGAGTTTATTTATATTAATGAGTTAATTAACAAAGTTATTGACTATCTATGAGAAGTTTTCTAAATAAATGCTAAAATCTTTCAAGAATTATAAAAGTGAGCATTGCATTTTATTTATTTATACCATGAATTTAAAATTAGTGGCATGAATACTACAAAAAAATAAAGCTAATAGAAAGTGCTTACTTTGTGTCAGGTACTATTTGTAATCTTTTATTTGATAAATTCTCCTACTCCTTCTAACAATTCCAAAATAGCTCCATTATACAGATGAAAACATTAAGGCATGGAAAGGTTGGCTGTGCAAACCTAGAAGGTGGCAGAGCTAAGAATTGAACCTAAGTGATTTGGCTCCAGAGCAAGTAAAATTAGCTGCCATGGAATTATATTACAGGCTGTTTGCTCATGATTCTGCCAGCAAAGTGTATTTATGTTAGCAAAACAGAGGTTCTTTAAATGTAAACTGAAATGTGTATAATGCCTAGAAAAGATTTTATCATACAAATTAGGTTACAAATGATTGCAACTTATAAAAGTCCATTATTAAATTTGTTTCTTACTCTAAATTCCAAACAAACTATGGACATCTTACCAAAACACACATATTATTTAAAATTGGTTTCTACATAATTTGAACAGGTCAAAAGCCACAGAAAAAAAATTCAAGAAGCATGCTAATGATGAATCCTGTTCTTGGGTCTTAAAAGACTAGAATTTTGTTGCAATTTCCCCTAATTTCTAGCAACTTTGAGTTTGTTCTTATTGAAAAGGAGAAATAACAGATCTAAAATATTTCAGGCTATAAAACCCCTTTCAGAACAGGATACTACATATACAAAAAAACATAAGAAGCACAGATTTCTTAACCATCTACCTTTCAAAATCTTAAATTTCTGTGTCATAAATATGTTCTCTGTACATAGCCAACATGCAAACTAAAAAATTTGCAATAATTTAGAGGGTGTTAAAACAACCGAAACTTAAGGTTACCTATACAGGGTGTCCCCAAAAATGTATACATACTTTGAATAGTTATTAATTCCAATGGGTTAATCTGAAAGGAAATCTGAAATGAAAGAAACATCAGTTGAGCTATTAGCTGTTAAAGTATATATACATTTTTTTTTGAGACCTATATATTAACTAACTGCCAGATAAGGCCATCATCTAATTAACTACATAAGCTAATAATTTCAAAAATCACTATAAACTTCCTATATGCCCAACACTGCATTCTACAGGCATGCCTTGCACTCCAGCTGTAGCTGTAAAATTACTGAAACTGTAATTCTCTTAATATTTAAATAATATATTAAAATTTAATTTTCAGCACCTGGAAGAATCTGTTTGTGTGCCAGCAAATGAGATAGCTGAGCCTGGAGCTCCTAATCATATGGGACTCAAAAACAACCTATCACAAATAATTACTAAGCTAGAGCAGCTGTAGTCACAACAGTAGTCATTTAAAAATCAGGTCAAAGTTGCTTGAACTTGTCTCCATTTTCAAGATACTGTGTGCATAAATTCTATAATGTTTATCTTTTTATATTTTCTGCATTTTTTCAATTATTTATTTTTACTGGTAATGGTAGATTGGGGTGGAAGGAAGAGTAAGGGCATCTTGTGAATATATACATATATATGTATATATATATCTAAATATATATATATTTAAATATATATCTAAATACATATATATATTTAAATATATAATATATATATATATATATATATATATAAAAATAAAGTTGGGCATGTTAAAATAAATTAAACTGATTTCTCATATTCTTTAGATGACCGATATAATTTTCTGTATGTATTTGTTAAAACTGTCTATAGGAAAGACTATACATTCTGTAAATATGCAAACAAAAAACAAGAAAGTATTTTCATTGCTGTATATATATATGGCTTTCCACACACATTGTGTGTGGATAAAACAGGTCTAAGTATAATACACACATATGTCATTAATAAGATGTTCTTCAATGTATTCTCTCTATATATTTTTCAAATCATGATGCCATATGGTCCATGTATAAAAGAAAATTTAAAGCTTTTCAATTATTAAATTGAACAAATTACTGGGGGAGGGGACCAGTGAATTGAAGAGTCAAAACATTTTATATTTTATACATTTTTACTTACACCTAAGAAAACAGAACATTTTAAAGGATGTCTGATATAGACATTCGTAAGTTCACAATCCTATCTCGTATTGGTAGGCATTACATGTCTCCTCTTCTATCTCTCAGCACTTCTAATATACTTATTGAGAAACAAAAACTCAGGAGAGCATGGAACATCTTGGGATTTTCCCCATCACTTTAGTGAGATTCTCATTGCTTTACCCCAAAGCTCTAGATAAAAATATAATTATTTTAAAAAGTGTATTTAGTAAAAGGATGGCAATGGTAATAAACTACTCTCAAATAGAAATTAATTGCTTTGTGTTATTTTTAGATTTCATATTATTGGATATGACAAATGGTATAAATGTCTGTTTTTGGAAAGCATCAAATGACATCCTACACCTGACATTTCCAAAGGAAATAAAGATTTTTTATTAGAGGAAAAGATGGGGATAAAGGGATAGGGAAAAATGTACCAAGAATTCATACACTATTACCTTCAATCATTTTGATGCAAGTCATTCATACCACCACCATGCTAACAAGACATCCAATTTACTAAACAATGAATACTGAAAATACATTTAAAAGGTACAAATGACTGTCCAAAGAATGACACTGAAAAATATTAAGTAACAGCTCTACCTCAAGATAAGCCTCACCATTAAAGAGTTTTAATGAAGAGAGCCTTCAAAGGCTAAATCAGGAGGCATTGATTAGATTGCCTCTAACTTGGTGTTTTGACACCTTCGTCTTTCGTAGCATTATATTGTCTCTGTGCATCTCACAAAGGAAGCATTTTACTGGGCCCACACAAGAACAGGAGACAGCAATGCTTATAAAAGAGACTGTCAGGGTGTGAGCCAAAATGGGTCTCATTTGGATTTCAAGTGAAGGAAACTCCTAATGCATTTCATTACAATGTATGCGAACCTCTGAAAAGAAGGATGGATTGGGATTCTCATCCCTATTAATTTATTGAAATGGATTCAGTTTTTTCCTTGTATATCAAGAGAGACCATGTGTTTCAAGCAAGGTAACAATATTATAGTCCTAATAACCAAATATGCTATGATTCAGTAAGCCCTTCTGTGAGATAAAGAGGACGCAATTTTCCTGATAATTGGGATTTGAGTTTTCAAATAAATCCTACAATAGTATGGTTACAAATAAATATTCTTTGTTACTATCAGTTTTAAAGATATGATCAAGCTGCTATACAACACAGGGATTGATTCAGTCTTTGTTACCAGAACAGGCTTTTTACCATTCGAAATTCTATTTTCTTCCCTCACTACTGTCATTCACATATTGACTTTTTATTTCATTGAGGAATTGTGTGTACGATGTAATTAGGATAACACCAATGAAAGTCATATTTTATTAAAAGATAGTAAAAAGAGAATGAGACAAAGTCACAGCATTTAAAGTACTGTATTGTATATATACCTTCCTTCATAAGAATGTTCTAGTCATCAAAACACTCCTTAGGTAATTCATGGTTTAAATAAAGAACTTATATTTGGCTGATTCATCAACTTTATTAGAATGATACCCACCATTCAAAAAATTTAAGTCCATAACCACAGAGAAATGCCATGATCTAATGCTCTTAGACATCCTAAATAATGTCGTAAACCCACAGGATTACAAATATAAGACATATGCTCTCATTGCTCTTTAACACCATTAACATTTAGAGATGATTGATTATGTTATACCAATAACGTTCAGTGAATTCAAAGCTGATCTATTTTTTATGTAAATCACACAACCTGCTAGTCAAATTAAAGGTTAAATATACATAAAGTCTTAGAATAAAATAGAGATCATCCTTCACGCAGAACATGGACTCACGATAGACATACTCAAATGTAATGGGAGCCACAGATTCACCGGTTGCTTACTAATTAAATCCAGAAAAACAGCATGAGAATGTCCTCCGTATGTTGTTATACATTTCATTCCAAATGGGAATAATATATCCACAGCTAAGTAGAATTACAAAATATAGCTAGAAACACAATTGGAAATAAACGTACATTTACAAACTTGGAAAGAACCCTCTACAAACAAATTCATATTCATCATTTAAATTTTCCCATGGATGTGACTATAAAATAGGTGCAGTAAGAGTACATGTAAACCAAATACTCGGCTGTGCTAGTATATATATATACAATGTTGATTTATGTGTGTGTGTGTGTGTGTGTGTGTGTGTGTGTGTATTCCTTAAGCAATAGAAAACTATATACAAAAAATTCTAACAGCAAATCTCAATTAACTTTAGTATATGCTTATTTTTATAAGTAAGTTTACACATCTCCCTGCAGTATATACAATAGAGGAATTTTTTGATGAATTGTAATTAAGTTAGAATGATGCATGTTTCTTATTTTTATCTTGACAGTTCTTGTATTCTCAAGCACAGCATATTATATACAAATATACAGCAGGTTACCTGTTGAATAATGTATTTCAAGTACTTAAAATTACTTGGAGTTGCCTAAGACCTGCACATGACTACATATGTTGGCCTTAATTTTCATCATTGCATTTCTTCAACTGAATGTATTTTATAATCTACTTACAAAACTGTTAATATCAGATTTTTTTCAGGACATAACAAAGGTAATAATACCATTGTTATGAAATAAACTTTATGGCATTCTGAATAAAATGGACAAGTATAAAATTTGATATATAAATAAGTGATATACTTATGTTAATTCACCTTTTTAAAGATATTATGTGTTGCTCCGTTTTGGGTTTTTTTTTTTTGACAAGGCTTCCATTCATACTAGAGACATGTTAAAAAACACTATATTTTCCTCTCATAAGGAAAATTACTTTCCCCACTATCATGCTTGTTCTGTCTCAAAGAAAATCAATCATCAAATGCTTGCTTCCAAGTTTTACTTATTAAACTGCCAATTTGGCTCAGCAGAATTTAACTCAGCACCATTTCTTTCATTATTATAATTTTGTACATTTCATAAGATATCTTAAACTTAGAGGGTAGGAAAAGTTATAAAAGTTTATATGTATTTCTACACAGTATTTAATATTTATAGTTAAGATATAGTGGTTAAATGTAGTTCCAAACCATGCTTTTTTTTAAAAAAAAAAAGAAAATATATATATTTCTGTGGTTTTTCAAAGTAATAAAGGACTGATTGATCCTACTGACTAAGGCAATTGAATCGGTTGTCTAAATGGTAGTAACGTCAATGTCAGATAAGTGGTTATCTTTTCATCTGGGCCCATTCTTGAATGTAAAAATCAAATGTTTGAAGGACATTTCACTGACCTGTTATGGCCTCTATGACTCTCAAACACAATACTAGTATTCCTTATATAAGTGCCACATTTTGGATAAAAACCATTTCATCAATGATGCCTTTGCGACATCTGGCGGCCCTTAGGATATATAAAAATTACTTTTTGTTTCTCCAAATCTATTGGTACTTGAAATTCCAGTCCAAAAGCCTTTGATACCCTCTAGCGGGGGCACAAAAGCACTCTGGCCTGTAAGCTAGGACGTGGACTACCATGAATCCATATGGTGCAAAAGGTCACAAATCTTGAGATGTGGTGACATCATGACAATAAGACACTTTCTAGACAGAAGCTGATCCATTTTGAATATAAAAAGGACCCTGATCACATGTTCCCACACATTTAAAACTATAGAGAAAAAAGAAATATGCTAAGTGCTCTACGCAGAAGCTAAACACAGTGTTTGAGGATACCTATAGTTCTCAGACTTAAATACCACCCTGAGATTTCTAGCAAGACTGCTTTAAATGATCTAAGAGTCCTGGTTTTCTATACATTGATATTTAGCAAATGTTAATAAGCCACATGGCTAAGTCACAAGATGCATATTTCTATGCAATCTTTAGTTCCTTTTAAAATTATTAATATAGCCATACTCATGCTACATGTTTTTGCCTTTATTTATATTTCCTTTAGAGCACAGAACTTTCATATTACTTTATGCAGTGAAAAACACTACCTTTTGGATTTTCATTCTTGTTCTATAAGCAATTCAGTATGAGAGAGGGGGAATAAAAACTTATTTTTATCTTTCTGTCAGTCTCTACAGGTATGTTTGTGTCCACATTGAGAAATCATGACTTTGCTAATTCTTCGCTCAATAGGACAAAATTATATGTACTCTACAGTTGCTTGTTCATTTATGCTGAGTCTTGGTAAAGTACCACACTTGATAGCAATAAAATCAAATTTAACCAAGTAGGGTTTATTCCAGGGATGCAAGGCTGGTACAATACTCGCAAATCAATAAACATTATATATCACATAAACAAATTGAGAGGGGAAAAAATCACATGATCATATCAATTGATGTAGAAAAAGAATGTGACAAAATTCAATAACCTTTCTTGATAAAAAACTCTCAGCAAAGTGAGTTTTAGGGAATAGAGGGATCATACCTCAACATCATAAAAGCCTTATATGATAAACCTACAGCCAACATCATACTCAATGGGCAAAAACTAAAACCATTTCCCTTAAGAACAGGAATAAGACAGGGATGCCTACTTTCACCACTCCTGTTCGACATAGCACTGGAAGTACTAGCCACAGTGATCAGACAAGAAGAAGAAATAAAAGGCACCCAAATTGGAAAAGAAGAAGTAAAACTATACTTATTTGCAGATAACATGATATTGTACATAGAAAACCCTAACCCCCCTCCCAAAAATACTAGACTTAATAACTGAATACAGCAATGTGGCAGGATACAAAATTAACACCCAGAAATCTATAGCCTTTTTATACACCAATAATAAACTCACAGAAAGAGAAACTAAAAAACAATTCCATTTACCATAGCAACAAAAAATTAAGATACCTAGGAATAAACTTAACTAAGGAGGCAAATTACCTTGGAAAAGTACAGGACATTGAAAAAAGAGATAGAGGAAGACATAAACAAATGGAATAACACACTGTGTTCATGGATTGGTAGAATCAACATAATTAAAATGTCCATATTACCTAAAGCAATCTATAAATTCAATGCAACCCCATTAAAATACCAACGGCATATTTCACAGATCGAGAACAAACTCTCCAAAAATTCATCTGGAATAAAAAAAGACCCAGAATAGCTGCATCGATCCTGAGAAAGAAGAACAAAATTGGAGGGATCACAATACCAGATATCAAGCTATATTATAAAGCCACTGTTCTCAAAACTGCCTGCTACTGGCACAAGAACAGACATATAGACCAATGGAACAGAACAGAGAACCCATAAATCGACCCAAGCCATTATGCTCAATTAATATTTGACACATATGTAATAACTTAATCAATAAAGAAATTTAAAAAAATTAAAAAATAAATGGAAAAAATATTTGACAAAGGAGGCAAGAGCATACAATGGAGATAAGACAGTCTCTTCAGTAAATGGTGTTAGAAAATTGGATAGATACATGCAAAAAAAAATAAAACTAGACCACCAACTTACAACATACACAAAAATAAACTCAAAATGGATAAAGGACTTAAACGTAAGGTGGGAAACCATAAAAGTCTTAGAAGAAGCCATAGGCAGCAAAATAGCAGACATATGTTGTACCAATATCTTTACCAATATAGCTCCTATGACAATTGAGACTAAGGAGAAAATAAACAAATGGGACTACATCAAAATAAAAAGCTCCTGCACAGCCAAAGAAACCAACAAAACAACAAGAGAGCCCACTGCATGGGAGAACATATTTGCCAATGTTATATCCAATAAGGGTTTAATATCCAACATTTACAGGGAACTCATACAACTTAACAAAAGGAAGATAAACAATCTAATCAAAATGTGGGCAAAGAACCTCAATAGACACTTTTCAAAAAAGGACACTCAGAAAACCAAGAGACGTATGAAAACATGCTCAAAGTCACTAATCATCTGACAGATGCAAATCAAAACTACAATGAAGCACCATCTCACACCTGTCAGAATGGCTATCATCAGAAAATCAACAAATGACAAGTGCTGGAGAGGATGTGGAGAAAAAGGAACCTTCCTTCACTGCTGGTGGGAATGCAGACTGGTGCAGCCACTGTGGAAAACGGTATGGTGTTTCCTCAAAAAATTAAAAATGGAACTTCCATTTGACCCAGTGATCCCACTTCTAGGAATATATCCCAAGAAAACAGAAACACCAATCAGAAAGAATACATGCACCCCTATGTTCATAGCAACACAATTTTCAATAGCTAAGATTTGGAAACAGCCTAAGTGCCCATCAGCAGATGAGTGGATTAAAAAACTGTGGTACATCTACACAATGGAATACTGGGCTGCTGTAAAAAAGAAGGAACTCTTACCATTTGCAACAGCACGGATGGACCTGGAGAGAATTATGCTAAGCGAAATAATCCAGTCGAGAAAGATAAATATCACAGTATCTCACTCATTCGTGGAATATAATGAACAACATAAACTGATGGACAAAAATAGATCCAGAGACACTGAAGCATCGAACCCTATGAGGGAAGGCCGGGGGCCGGAGGGTGGGTAAGAGATCAATCAAAGGACTTGTATGCATGCATATAAGCATAACCCATGGACACAGACAGTAGGGGAGTGAGGGAATGTGCTGGGGTATGGGGGCATGTGCTGGGGGGTGGGAACATCTGTGGAGAGGTCAATGGGGAAAAAGGAGACATATGTAATATTTTAAACAATAAAGAATTTTTTAAAAAGATCAGATTTAAA
This sequence comes from Myotis myotis, assembly GCF_014108235.1. Taxonomy (NCBI): domain Eukaryota; kingdom Metazoa; phylum Chordata; class Mammalia; order Chiroptera; family Vespertilionidae; genus Myotis; species Myotis myotis. The sequence goes on from NW_023416357.1 coordinate 53,738,642, forward strand.
TGTACTGTTTTGATTCTCTATTTTCAACCTTCTTTTCAAATATTTATCTGAAAAGCTATATTATTTTGGTTATAAACTAATCCTTTCAAGAGTTTTCTCAGAGAATAAAAACTCATGTTTTTCAGATTTTGTTTAATGATCAATATTTCATATGTATCTCATTTCTGATTTTTTAAAGTAATTAAGAGTTTATAGACAGTAACTATCATAGTGGATTCACTTCTCCTGACACAGTACTAAGACCATATTTATGCACACATTACTGAGTTACACTCAGAGGTATTTTTGTTTTATAACTGAATCAATTTATTTTTCTTTTATAAAGAATATATAAAAGCTGGCCCTGTAAAAATGAATTTGAATTTACATGCAATTGTAAAAAAATTCATGGACATAAAAATTTCTCAGGCGTCTTCCATTAGTTTTACACTGTTCTTAGAGTGGCAATAAGTTTCTTTGATAGTATTTATAGATTGAAATTTGAAATGGACATAAATACTTATGTTTTAAAATTATTCCATGTTCTTCACTTCAATGATATGGAATCATACAGAACAATAAACAGTCTCTATTTAGAAGTTGATATTGCATTCTCTTGGTATTGTTTAAAAGGATCTTATTTAGTTGAGTAAATAGTATGCCATAAAAAATGCCACTGTGCATTATTTTAAAAAATAAGAATAAGATGAAAAGTGTAAAATAATTCATTATCACTATATTATTTACTAATATTTTAGACTAACAGATGGTTTGATAAATAATAAAGTAAAAATTATAATGTGATATATTGAGTAAAATACACTATACATATAAAAATAAACATTACAATGTAAGCTAGAAAAAATTATCACAGATATACCTTTACAATAATAAGACTTAAATCTTTTCAAATGTTAAAGCAATAATTTTAATCAGGGATAACAATAATATACAATTCACCTATTTATAATTAGATACTACATTAGCAAAATATATTTCTCATATGACTGTACATATAGATATAAAAAGTAAAGTCGTAAGTCTAAAGTAAATGTTATTATTCTCTTGAGTATGTCTTTTAGAAACAGATTGTAGGACATTATGAAAAAATTTTACTATGCACCTTCCAAGAACCGCAAGAAGAATATGAAAATATATTCTGCCATCAACTCTCAATACAAATAATTGAAAATTTTGCCACCTTATTTAACCAGTTAACTGCCACGTGTCCAAAACAGAAATCATCCCCACGTGCCACGATATTTTGAATTTAATTTAAGAAAATCAATTTGCAATGAATATTATAAAAATAAATATATTACAATTCAGGTGTTCTTGAATATTTTCAGCTGAAAATTCTCACAAAAAATGATTTTAAAGTTGGTCAGGGCTGCCACTTAGGGAACACATTTTTTTTAATAGACGCGTGTGGCTTGTGGGGAAGGTCTGCTGCTTGCATCTACAGACGCTTATGGCGTACAATGGGTTAAGTATTTATTAAAGTTATTTTGTTTTTTGGAGGCCATTTTGGAACAGCAAAAAGAGGACATAGAAGGATTCAGAAAAGTAAGAAAATAAAATAGAAATTACCAAACAACTAAAGATAAAAAGATGGAAGGCATTGAAGAAAATCCAACATAAGCATAATTGGTACCCCTAAAGAAAAGAATTAAACTAATGCAGTGTGGAAAATATCTAAAGATATAATTTAAGAAAACTTAGAAGAAATAAAGTAATATTTAAATATACAAATCAAAAGGATGCATGTCTTTGGGAAAACTGACACAGAATGATAAAACCCAAGACATGCTGGTGACAGAACTGATTTTTTGAAGACAAAGAAATAATTATTTCACCTTTCAGGTAAAATATCAAGTTTCTGAAAAGATAGGCTGGCTCCAAAGCTATGTATTGAAATAGTAGAGCTATGGCTACAAAGTCTTCTGAGAAACAAAACATCCTATATAAATAAAAGAGAAACATGCAAATTAGCCATCCCTCTGCTATGCTCAAGCCATGCCCACCAGCCACGCCCACCAGCCAATAGGAGTGATATGCAAATTAACCTGACAAAGATGGTGAGCAGGCAACCCTCACCGCCATGCCCCGGCCGATCCTGGGCCTGTGGGCAGCACACACAGGGACAGAGCAGCTGGAGTTGGGTGGGGCAGGATGCCTGGCTTCCACCCAGATCTGGTCACTCCAGGCCAGTGCACAGCCAGTGGAGGCAAGGAGCGGCTGGGGCGGGGTGGGACGCCAGGCTTCTGCCCTGCCCCGGTCACTCCAGGCAGGTGAGCAGCGTGCACTGGTGTCCCGCCCCACCCAGGCCACTCCAGGCCTGTGGGCAGCACTCGGAGATCCTCTGGGCTGGGGAGGCAGGCCAGCAGAGGGTGGCTTGTACTCCCCACATGGCTGCGGTGGCAGCTGTGAGTGCGCCAAGCGGAGCCTGCAGGCTGAGCGGAAGTAGTGCCTGCAGGCCATCAGCAGAGGAGTGGCTGCGCAAGTCCCGCCTCCTGGCCCAGAAGGTGTGTGATCGCAGGGACTGCCACCATGGCGGGCCAGATTGACATCCTCCTGGCCACGCCACAGGGGTTTGTGAATCTGTGAAGCCACAGGCCTCCAGTGCACACATCCTCTCTCCCTGGCATGCGAACATCCCCCAGGGCGCCTGCAACAGTCCCAGACCAAGGCACGCACAAGTTCCCCCCCGCCCTTCCGCCACACTTCCATCAACCCCAGCATGCCTAAGTCCCCCACAGGATGTGCACACGTCCCCTCCGGCATGCTCATGTCCTTTGGAGAATGTCTGGGTGTTCTGGGTGCTGAGGGTGGGCACCTGTGAGATGACAGTGAGAGGGCGGAGGGGTGACACCCTGTTCCCTCGGAGGCCAGTGCAGCGAGGAGATCACCTCTGTGGGGCTAATGCAGGTGAGAGCAGGTGCAGACAGACACACCTGGTGGGCGCGGGCAGTCCTCTCTGAGGTGCCTTCGGTCAGCGGTCAGCATTTAAGATAAAGAACCCAGAGGAGGCAAGGAGTTCCATCCTCTCAGTGAAACAGTGGGATAGTCAGGGTGACTGCAGAGGAGGAATGTGCACTTTGGGTGCTGGCGCCCATGAGCGAAGGCCGCCCTGACTGAGCCTCACTTGCTTGGGGCCTAGCACACTCCTGCCAGGCAGCGGGTGACAGGACATGCTTTTCCAAGTTAATGAGAGAAAACATTGATTCTCCCACTGCCCGCGAAGGTGGAAAATGAATTGGGGGGACATATGGGGAGTGAGCGAGGTTCCCTGTCTTAGGGTTCCAAATCCACTGTTGGTTCCTTTCACCGCTGACTGGAGATATACAGGGTGTCTCCCCAAAATGTATACACACTTTGAATACCTACTAATTCCAATGGTTTTAGCACGAGAAGAAAGAAACAAAAATGGAGTTGTCATCTGTTAAAAGTGTGGGCACAAACAGGCAGTCGGGCATTCCCTGAGGGGTCCCAGATTAGAGTGAGTGCAGGCAAGATTGAGGGGTCCCCTTCCCCCCCCACCCCAGTGCACGAATTTTGTGCACTGAGCTACTAGTTAGCCAATAAGTACAGTATGAGGCAAAAGTAGGTTTACAGTTGTTTGTATAGAACATAATATAATAATTAATAAATGATAATATAAGAATAAACTCTATGTTTTGTGTACCCACAACTTTAAACCTACTTTTGCCACACCTTCCACACCCTGTAAATAGCCAGTTAAGCTGTCATTCAAAAATAAAGGCAACAAAGAATATTTAAATGTGCAATATTGAAGAATGACAACTATCATGAACCCATCTCAAACTGCTAAAGACTGAATTTCAGATGAGAGATAAATGAAGAAACCATGATCAAAGGATGACAATGATAATTGAATCCATTTAAATATACAACTAATATTAAAATAGCTATGAGAATAATGGTTCAGAAACAATGTAAATGTTAAAACCATCATGATTTGTAAATAATATAAGTAAAACATCTTGACAAAAACTGAGAAATAAGGTTGAACTTAAGGAAGTACATTTTCTTTATCTTCTATATATTAGAGGTCAAAATATACCCTTAAGAATAGAACTGTAGCAATCCTACCTCCGGGTATTTAACTAAAAAATAGGAAAACACTAACTCCTAAGTTCATTGCAGCATTATTTACAACAGCTCTTTAATTAACTATAAACAGTAAAAGAACCAAGACAAATAACATATTCAATTAAAATTAGGCAGTAAAGAGTACGAAGGTTAGATAGAAAAGGAGGGAGAAAGGTGTAGATATTAATTTCATCATTGCTCATTGTGGGAGTCAATAGATAAGACTAAGAACTATGATTAAATATGTTATATAAAGTTACAGTTACTCAGAGTAGTCATTAAAAGAATTAACAGCAGCAAACAACAATTTGTAGGGGAAAGCTGAATAGCTTGAGGACATGAAAGGGGCCTTCTTTTTCACTATCCATCTGTTTGTAACTTTAGATTTTTTTAAAAAATATATATTTTATTGATTTTTTACAGAGAAGAAGGGAGAGGGATAGAGAGTTAGAAACATCGATGAGAGAGAAACATCGATCAGCTGCCTCCTGCACACTCCTCACTGGGTATGTGCCCGCAACCAAGGTACATGCTCTTGACAGGAATCAAACCTGGGACCATTGAGTCTGCAGGCCGATGCTCTATCCACTGAGCCAAACCAGTAAGGGCTAACTTTAGATTTTTACACTACATTTATGGCTTCATTTATTCACTTAAAAAGATAAGTAGTTTTTAAAAAATTTTATTTTATTGTTTAAAGTATTACAAATAGTAGTACATATGTCTCCTTTTTTTTTTTTTCCCATTGACCTTCCCCCGGCCTCCCTTACTCACCTCACTCCCACATGATCTCACTCCCCTTCCCAGTGTCTTGTGCCCACTGGTTATGCTTATATGCATGCATACAAGTCCTTTGGTTGATCTCTCACCTCCCCGCCCCCCCGACCCCCGCAACCCTCCTCAGTGTTCCCACTGTAGTTTGACAGTCTGTTCGATGTTTCTCTGCCTCTGTAACTATCATTTTGTTCATCAGGTTATAATGTTATTATCCATAAATGAGTGAGATTATGTGGTATTTTTCTTTCACTGACTGGCTTATTTCACTTAGCATAATGCTCTCCAGTTCCATCCATGCTGTTGCAAATGGTAAGAATTCCTTCCTTTTTACAGCAGCGTAGTATTCCATTGTGTAGATGTACCACAGTTTTTTAATCCACTCATCTGCTGATGGGCACTTAGGCTGTTTCCAAATCTTAGCTATTGAAAATTGTGTTGCTATGAACATAGGGGTGCATGTATTCTTTCTGATTGGTGTTTCTGTTTTCTTGGGATATATTCCTAGAAGTGGGATCACTGGGTCAAATGGAAGTTCCATTTTTAATTTTTTGAGGAAACACCATACCATTTTCCACAGTGGCTGCACCAGTCTGCATTCCCACCAGCAGTGAAGGAAGGTTCCTTTTTCTCCGCATCCTCTCCAGCACTTGTCATTTGTTGATTTTCTGATGATAGCCATTCTGACAGGTGTGAGATGGTGCTTCATTGTAGTTTTGATTTGCATCTGTCAGATGATTAGTGACTTTTGCCGGGAGCCGGTCCATGCTTGCTGTTTCAAGGGACCTGGCATATATGGCATACTGTTCTTAATATGTTTGCTCACCTTCTTGGCACTATGTGTTTTAACCAAGGTCTCTGAGAAAGGTTGTTTCCCCAGGTAGGGATTTTCCCCTGAAGTTAGGGAGGGAATAAAACCTCTTAACTAAGTGCCAGGCGGGTAATTAATCACTTTAACTATGAACAATCATGCTTAAGCTACATAATCTTTACTCCCTGGAATGGAGATAAGAAACGCCCTAACCTTTGGAATAGAGATTGATAGGATTGGAATCAACTGGTATAAATATAGATGTAACAACACAGAACTTAGAAGACAGAACCTACACAGAACCTAGAGACAGAAGAACTTCGCTGGAGAGAACATGGCAAAAGATCCTGGACAGAAACTGGCCACAGAACCTAGAGACAGAACCTAGCGAGAGAACCTGGCTGAAGAACCTAGAGACAGAACCTGGCTACAGACCCTGGATAGAACATGGCAAGAGAACCTGACTAGAACCTGGTGACTGAACCTGGCTGGAGAACCTGGACAGAACCTGGCTGGAGAACCTAGTGAGGGAACATGGCTACAGAACCTGGCTGGAGAACCTAGCAAGAGAACATGGACACAGAACCTGGCTGGAGATCCTAACCAGAACTTCGCTGGAGATCCAGACCAGAACTTGGCTGGAGATCCTGGCTAGGCTGCTGATCAACTGAACGCTGTCTCTGTGTCCTTCCTTCTTCGCCGACTCCGTCTACGCCTTTGGGAACCCCTGGACCTGCTGGGGTTGGACCCCGGCAGACTTTGAGCATGTTTTCATACGTCTCTCGGCTTTCTGAGTGTCCTCTTTCGAAAAGTATCTATTGAGGTCCTTTGCCCACATTTTTATTGGATTGTTTATCTTCCTTTTGTTAAGTTGTATGAGTTCCCTGTAAATGTTGGATATTAAACCCTTATTGGATATAACATTGGCAAATATGTTCTCCCATGCAGTGGGCTCTCTTGTTGTTTTGTTGATGGTTTCTTTTGCTGTGCAGAAGCTTTTTATTTTGATGTAGTCCCATTTGTTTATTTTTTCTTTAGTTTCCATTGTCCTAGGAGCTGTATCGGTAAAGATATTGCTACGACAAATGTCTGCTATTTTGCTGCCTATGACTTCTTCTAAGACTTTTATGGTTTCCCATCTTATGTTTAAGTCCTTGATCAATTTTGAGTTTATTTTTGTGTATGGTAAGTTGGTGGTCTAGTTTCATTTTTTTTGCAAGTATCTGTCCAATTTTCCCAACACCATTTATTGAAGAGACTGTCTTGTCTCCATTGTATGCTCTTGCCTCCTTTGTCAAATATTAATTGAGCATACTGAAAGTTGAAAGTATCTAACATACGTTCAATATGAGAGTTAATAACAAAATGCAAATCTGATCATGTTAATTTCCCCATCCATGCTCACCCACTAAAAAGATTCTTCATTTAAGGTTGCAAACCTTAAGGCACTTCAAAACCTGTAGAATTTCTCTCTATGACTCATAGAGAATGCTTGCCACCATGCATGCTTTACTCCTTCCACATTAGGTGCTTCCCAGCTCTTAAAAGTTCTGTGCTTCCTCTTGCCACTAGGCCTTAACTCTGCTATTCAGACAGGCCAATGAGCCCCAAATTGCACCTTGAGTTGGTGAGATGCATTTCAGAGTTAATTAACCTAGACCTAGGTAAATTAACATTTCCCATAGGAAATGATACTAAAGTTGAGACCAGAAGAATGAATGGTATTTAGCCAGTGGAAGTATGTGTAGAATAAGAGGGCACCAACCAAAAGGCATTATAAGGGAAAATGCCTGGAAATAAGAGAAAGCAAAGACTTTTGAGGAACTGAGTTTCATCCTGGTAATGCATGAATGGTTTTGAGGTAACTAGAATGGTCAAATTCATGGAGACAGACAATAGAATTGTAGTTGCAGAGTCTAGAAGAAAAGAAGAATGGGGAGTTTTTGTTTATTGGTACAGAGTTTCAGTTTGGGAAGGTGAAGATGTTCTGGGAATGGAGGGTGGTGATGATTGTACAATAATGCAAATGCATTTAACACCACTGAACAGTACATGGATGGAGATGATAATCTTTACAAGGGAGTATGGGGGATGCTTCAAGGGTGTTGACAATGTTCTACTCCTGGACATTGGTTATCAATGGTGGGTAAATAAATGTTTGCTTTATGACAATTTATAAAGTTTCATATTTAAGTTTTGTGTCCTTTCCTGTTTGTCATACTTTAAAATAAAATGTTTACAATAACATATATATGGCATGCATATTCACAGAAAACAAAATATTCACATTGCATGTCATTACAACTTGTATTTTGCCAGCAGTCTATAATGAAAAGGACACACTTTTGGAGTTAACTACAGGCGTTGGACTTGAATTCCAGATTAGCCATGTATGGACAAAGTGTGCAAATTCTTACTTTCTTTAAATCTATTCTCTTATCTTGATACTTAAGAACATGGCAAGTATTTTATAGAAAGTTTTGAGAATTAAAAGTTCATGTAAAAATACACAGCATGTTGCCAGTCAAGTATTTTCTCCCTTTTAGAAGACAACTTTCTTCACATTTTAAATTTGTTATAATTGGACAGTCAAGAATATTTTTGTATGGAACCAGCTGTGAAGAGTATAGATCAAATTGAAAATTGCCCCAAATTAAGTTATTCCTGAGAAGTTTTAGTTCATTCTTTCATTTTAATGGATATAATTTAAAAACAAAGAAGGCTGGATTTATAACTTTGTTGTGGGGGTATAAAGTTATATTTTTAAAATGTAAACTGACAATAAAGTTATGAAATAACACTGGTCAAATATTTTTAAAGAGCTGGTTATCAGAATAATGAAAGAGAAAATTTACTTTTTAACACATTGTATGCGGGAAACGTGTTTACACGTTTTACGTATTTATACGTTCTACCAGTGTAGTAGTAGAGCGCGGGACACGTATTAATACGTTTTTTATAGACTAGCAGTAGAATGTGGGTAACGTATAAATACGTAAACTAAAGTTATCGTAATTTTACTGAACGTTGCCATTTGCGCAAAAAATTAGCAAAAATGGCCCGCGCCACCTGTTAGCGCGCGATAAAAACTACCCGCAAGCAATGTGTTAAGAACTGCTACTACTTAACATTTTTATAATTCCTTTTGTATCCAAAGACATTGGGAATCTTTAATTTTCTATATACTATTTATAGGAGTTTAACTGCACATCATACAAATGCTTCCAGTTTCATCGAAATCTACTGCTAAATTACCCATGTAATTATACCAGTAGAATTCACTATATATTGTTATTATTAATTTTATTTATACTTTATTGGTAGGAGTCTGGGTGTTTTTAAATGCCATTCTCAGAGGTTTTATTATGACAAGTAAAGAGAACATTTTCTTTTTCTTTTTCTTTTTTTGAGGGGGGTATATAATTACTAAGTTAAAATAATAACAAAATTATTAGCCACTAACACTATAGACAAAAAATAAATGGTCATTAGGCTTACTTCAAAGCATATTTTTCAGTGATTCCAATGACAATATCTTTTTATGCATATTTCCATTAAAATGAAGCCAATTCAGTCATATATTTCACCAATGGGGAGACTTGTGATTTGACAGCCCTTTCTTCTAGTCTTTGCAAATAATAGAATAGTTGCTAAAAATTATACATTGACATACATAGACAGCAAAAAAGGGTGGTAAAGGAGGAAAATTTATGAAGATGCTCAAAACAAATGTTTTGAGGTTAATATGAGCATAGAATATTGTATTTTATAAATAAAAATTTCAAACACATGTCTTAATTAGAATTTTTATCTTTATTATTATATTATTAAACTAGAGGACCGGTACATGAAATTCGTGCACGGGTAGGGTCCCTAGGACTGGCTGGTGATCAGGGCCAATCTGTGGGGCGACTGTTGGGGCGATCCGGGGGCCCCTGCTGGCACCTGCCTTGGCCTGCCTGGGGCCGCCCACTCGCTGGCCCTGCTCCCCACCGCTGCTGGTGGCCTCCCTTTGTGGGGTGACCAATGGGGCAATTGTGGGTGGCCCACTGACACCCACCTTGGCTGGCCTAGGGCCTGCCGGCTGAGAGCAGCTCCTGCGTTGAGCGTCTACCCCCTGGTGGTCAGTGCATGTCATAGTGACTGGTTGTTCTGCAGTTTGGTTGATTTGCATATTAGGCTTTTCTAATAGGATACTTTACTGTCTAAACTATCACATTGTCTTATATACTGTTCTCTATTAAACATATTCAGTGAATAAGGATTACAGATGAAATAGAATTCGTATAACTTGAGTCACTTCTCAGTATTCAATTTTTTCTTTCCCTTTCTGTTACATTCCTGTATTGCTATCAATCCTCCAACTACTTTTAAATAAAAATAAGCAGTTAATGATCGCTTCCTGTTTGCAAGTATCTACACCTAGAGTAAATCAGCTTGATGTCTCCCCAATCCAAGATTTCCAGGAGAATCTTGGGTATATACAAACTGTAGAAATATCAGAGGTTTTATTTTTTCTTCTTCGTGCAGGGGTAGGGTCCCTAGGACTGGCTGGTGATCAGGGCCAATCTGTGGGGCGACTGTCGGGGCTGTTCAGTTTTATTTAGGCATCCATGAAATGGGCCACAAATGAACTTCTTTAATTTCCAGTTGTAAAAGTCTCCCCTGCCCCTGCATAGTTCCTTTCAAGTAACTTATCATAATAACTTTAGGTCAATATAGAGTGGTAATCATAATATTTATGGAAATTTAGTATATATACTAGTATTTTGGCAAAACAGAGATTGACAAGGAATGTGAATTAAAGTATGACTTCCTGAAGGATATAAGGTGAGATTTCTATCAGCTTTTTGACATTCTAGTCCATTTAGTCTAAATATTTATTCGTATTTTTTCCCCAAAAAACCACAGAGAGCCGAAACCCGTTTGGCTCAGTGGATAGAGCGTCGGCCTGCGGACTGAAAGGTCCCAGGATCGATTCCGGTCAAGGGCATGTACCTGGGTTGCGGGCACATCCCCAGTAGGAGATGTACAGGAGGCGGCTGATCGATGTTTCTCTCTCATCGATGTTTCTGACTATCTCTCTCCCTTCCTCTCTGTAAAAAATCAATAAAATATATTTTAAAAAAAAACCCACAGAGAAATAACTCAAAAAAGTTAAACAATAACATACTTAAAACATTTTAAAGAATGTTTCTGCTTTTTCAATATTAAAACATGAATGAAAGATAAAATGAAGCCATGGAAGAATTTAGTAATCAATTGCTTTTCAGTGGATGAAATATAGTACTTTTTTTTATGAACAAGTAACACTTGTGTGTACACTTTGCCTTTTCCTATACTGGTATAATATACGCAGACCAATATTAGATGCTTTTGTATAATACCATTGGCCTTTGTATATTTAATGTTCTCTTAGCTATATGTTTGGATCAAATCCCACATCAAACAATGTTATTGAGGTGTTTTAATTCCATTTTCAACTTAGTGTTCATTGAGTTTGATATTGCTTAAAACATTTAGAAAATCAATACAGTTTGGATTTTTTAAAAATATGAGAGCTCTCATTATAAGGGTATTTATTCAGATGATATTTGAATGGCAGGTAAAAATTAATAAGAGAAAAGAACTGTCCAACTCACCTTAGCCTAAGGCATCTCAAACTTCAACAATCACTTGAGTATCTTATACAAATGCACATTTTCCTTTGGTAGGTCTTGAGTGGGGCCCAAGATTCTGCATTTCTAACGCTGCCGTTCTTAGACAAGCTTCGAGGGGCAAGGTTCTAGAGAGCCTGCACAACTTATAACTGCACCATGCTTAATTTGTTTCCACTGCTCAATGAGCACCAATGTGCAATTCAATGTGTTTAAAGTGAATAAAATGAAATTACAGTGAGGGGGAAAATATGAATCATTTGATATTATGTATTAATTTTCCTTTGTACAAAAATAAAAAATAGAAGTTACAAAATAGACCTGGGAATGTCAAACTTACTCAAAGGGATCCCATATATTTTACCGGATTTCACCCCCAACCCAAATATAAACTACATATTCATTTGAAAGCTTATTGTCATTTTTTTGCAAGTCTCCTGACCAAACCACACATTAAAATTTAAGGTTTAAGTTGACATCTTTAGTGATGTGCCATTAAAAAAAAAATAAACTAAAACAAAATAAAGATTATTCCTTGAAGATCAAAAGAAAGAGAAAACAAAAATCAAAGCAAATTAACTTGGAGTAGAGAATTTCTTTTAGTTAAAAAATGTAGTTTACATCGTCCTTTCACTAAAACATGTATAGACTTTTCCTTATGAACAAAACATTTCTGAATGGTACAACTGAAGCTAACACACATGCTAAAAAGTGGTTTTCACGACTGATAAAGCTTTGACACAGGCAAATCCATCCTCCACCCTTTCATGTAGCACAAGAACAAATTTTTCAAATCAAGAAGAGTAGTAAATAAGCATTAAGAAAAATAAAGACACTAAAACATTTTTATAAAATAAAATAATGCAAAATTTGACTCTTTTTCAAGAAATTTGAATTTTGTAAAATAAAATAAGCAACATTTCACAGAAGGTGTGGATGCTAGTGAACATTTCATTTTGTCTTAGCGACAAAAGAGTTGGGATTTTGCTATGTTAAAATGTTTATGGATGGGTCTAGTTTGACAATTTAGCCTGTCGGATGTGACTTTCACAGTCTGTTGGCGGCTTGTAGGCCAGCCATCACACCTGTGACTCTGTGGTTGATTAATGAGTCTTTCAGCTCATTGCTACCATCTGAAGGAGGGCAATGGCCTTTCTGAGCTTCACTGGTTTATTCGCTTTAAACTGCAGTCCTGCTGGGGTGTCTTCCATAAGAAAACCACACCTGGTTAAAGCTAATGAAAACCTCAATATGTCATTTTCTAGACATGTCAAAAAAGCATGTAAAACTGGACAAAAGATGTATTCAAGTAACATGAATGTAGTTTTGTCATAACCTGCCAATCCAAAGACCAACACAAAAAGCTTTCCTCAGTGACACATTTCAGTGTCGACTTTTAGAGTGATAATTTGGACTTCTCTGTGCTATAAGAAGGTTTCTATAATGCCAGCTCATTTGCTGTACACAGTCTCAAATCTAGAAAAGTTCTAGTTCATGGTGAGATATCCATTAAGCTTTAATTATCTATAAATGATTACTCCAATCAGGAAAGTTTGAGCCTCATTTCAAGTTCCTCACCTTTAGATGGTCCATTTGAATGAAGCGTGTCTGGTGTACTTACAACTTTTTAAGTGCAAGGCAGAACTGCAGCTGCTCTGTCCCCAGTCCTATTCTGGAGACTGAAAAGCCTTTTAAAACAAAAACACTTATTTTCCTCCCTATCCTTTTATAATAAATTGTGAACTAGAGAAGAAGGGCATGGGAGGGAGGGAGAGAGGGAGAGGGAGGGAGGGAGAATGTATACTGGAGGCCTACTGCAAGAAGTCTAGTATGGGGCTAAGTAATGGTAAACTAAGGAAACATGAAAGATAGAAACCTTGTCCTCTTCAGGGCTTCACACTATGGCTTCATTTTTGGAGCGCTATGAATTTTCAAACATCAACAGTCCTTAAATAAATACTAAAATTCATTTTAAAGGTAAATATATGCTATTCTTTACTTGGATCTTCGACCAGCATCCCCTCCAGTAGCTACATATACAGTACAAGGTTTAGCTACCTTTAAGTGGCAGAGGGATTCACGACACTCCCAGTACTATCAATAAATGAGCAGTAAAAACCAAAAGCTTCCATTCTATCAATGCTCATCTTCTGATCCGTATAGTAGCAAAACTGTTGTGTCACTGTCTACTCTACATGATCAGTGAGCAGTCCTCTGCAGTGGAAGGGCATACTTGCATGACTTTCTGGGCAGTTATTCAGATGTCTACCACCATGTATGAAGTCTTCTAAGACTAAAATTGACTGAATAAGGAGTGAATACTATTTCTACACATGCTATCCAGGACATAAAAATAAATGTTTTTCTTAATTTTGCCATGGAATAATCTGAAAGTAATTGTTCATATCATTAAAATAAATGCTATATTGTCAATTTCTCAGTTGATACCTGTTCTTAGAATTAAGGAATAAAAAGTATTTAATAGTCTACTACTCTTTTTTTAAATTTTTTATTTATTTTTAAATTTATTTTTAAATTTTTATTTTAATATATTTTATTGATTTTTTTACAGAGAGGAAGGGAGAGGGATAGAGAGTTAGAAACATCGATGAGAAACATCGATCAGCTGCCTCCTGCACACTCCCTACGGGGGATGTGCCCACAACCAAGGTACATGCCCTTGACCAGAATCAAACCTGGGATCCTTGAGTCCGCAGGCTGATGCTCTATGCACTGAGCCAAACTGGTTAGGGCTATTTTTATTTTATTTTATTGTTTCTATCATCATTTATCCCCTCTATGCCCTTTTCCACAATAATCACCACACTGTTGTCCATGTCCACACTCCCTTCACCTTCTTCACCCAATCCCCTTCTGGCAATCACCAGTCCACTCTCTGTGCAACAATGACTTTAAACATTCACAAAGTGGTCATTTCAATCCTGGATTAAATCACATGGAAAACTTTTTTTAAAGTACCAACTACTGTCCTCCACCCCAGAGATTTTTATTTAATTGGTCAGTTGGAAGCCTGGGCATTGGTAGTTTTTTGTTTGTTTGTTTTTTTAATTCTCTTCCCAAATAATTCCAATGTGCACCACAGATCAGGCATAGCTAGCTGGTCTATATAGCTATCCTCATTTTTATTTTGCTGACCTAAAATAATCAGAATCTTAATCCTACCAGGGCAAAGCGATTTATCAAATTAAGTTGGAAAATGAAATGGTCAGCCTTCGGGATTCTTAGATCTTTACTGTGGTTTATAAGAAAATAAGCTAGACCACTAGGAGTTAGAACTGCTAGGTTTGAATCATTGCTCAGTTACTAGCTCTGTCACTTCAGTAAGTCCCTTAAGACAAATGTTGTCTCAACTATAAAATGAGAAAATTAAGATTTCTTCCAGCTTTAAAAGCATGTTCTTAAATAATTTCCAAGACTGCAGAATGCTGTCCCTAAATGTGAATCAGAGTGTGATTTGATTTTATATACTAAGGTAGGCTTTGAGCCAGGATGAGCAAATGTGAGTCACTTAATTATGCATCACCATTTTTTTCTTATGTCTGTGGCAGACATTGCTAATAGATCACAGCACTACTGGAAAAACACTCCTCTCCTGGAGTTTGCCCTCAAGATAAAATTATTTTACATTTTCAAGTTAGTGCTTATTAGCTGTGGAAGGAATTCAGGACATGCCACTGCTTTGGTATATTGATTAATTAGTTCTGAAGGCACTTGAAAAACAGCAAATGCAGAGAGAGGTTTTCTTTGAACTCCCTTTATCTGCCTGAAGATAGATGCTCCAAAAACAACTCAGTGGTTACATAAATCCCCTCCCTGAGAGTTTCATCAACCAGGGAAGCTGAGTCATCACAGGAGAGAAGACTAGATGTCCACACCAGTCCAAACTTTGTCACAAACCATCACACCTCCCGTTATTCTTCTAAGGACCCATTCATCTTTCCTAAAAATTATTTACTCTCCCCTAAGAGGCCTACGACATCCCTTCTCCCCTTGCCTCATTAAGGTGGTATGTAAGTTTTCAAATCTTACTATTTTGTGAGATATTTAATTTTTTTCCTGTAATGGCCCTGTACATGTATATTAGAAGTATTACTGCCTGGCTGGTGTAGCTCAGTGGTTGAGCGTCGACCTGTGAACCAGGAGGTCATGGTTCGATTCCTGGTCAGAGCATAAGCCTGGGTTGTGGGCTCAATCCCCAGTGTGGGGTATGCAGGAGGCAGCCGATCAATGATTCTCTCTCATCATTGTTTCTATTTCTCTCTCCCTCTCCATTCCTCTCTGAAATCAATACAAATATATATTTTAAAAAGTATTACTTTTTCTCCTGTCCATCTATCTGCCTGTTGTCCATAGCTTTCATAGACCCAGTTTTCTAGTCTAGGTGGGGTAGAGGGAAAGATTTTTCTCTCCTGCACTGTTCTATTTAAAGAGATGATATAAGAGGCTAGTCAGCAGAGGACTAAAAATTCACAGAAAGAATAAAAAATTAACACAGTTCAGAAGCAAGGACACCATGACTGGCAACATGTGAATCAGGTCCTAATAAGGAAGGGTCTACTCCTACTTCCTAAACAAACTTTGTTGCCATAACCTAAGCTATGATGTCAATTCACCTCATGAGAGAGAATGACCAATCTGCTTGAAGTTGTATTTTTCACAATAAGTTGGTAAAATAAAACTCTGATTTTGCAAAAGTTTGTTGTGAGTTTGGTTATTGTGACTCAATATTCCTATATGAAATCAAATTGCCAGACTTTCAAAGCTGAAGACTGGATCACAGACTAGGGTGGAAATGCCAACAAAATCATATCCCACCCACGAACGAGATCAGCTGGTCCTTTAGCAATGAGGCATACATACGGTGAAAACACACTTGCAAATATAATTGTTTTAGATAAAATACTTCCTTACATAAACATAGAAAAGGGGTGCTTTAAAAAAACTACCAAAACCTTTCCAGCTTTGCAGGGTTTTTCATATTTAAAAATAATAATTCATATAAATGTTAAAATGATTTAATTAGGACAAAAGTCAATGCTCTTTGAGGGCAGGGCCCCCATCTCAGCCAGTCCTAGATGCAATCTCATGCTAAATCCTGTACCAAAAGACAGCTAGTCACACCATCTGCTGCCTCCAGGGAGCTAAGTTGCACACTTCAAAGCATGGCAACATTCCACTATAGCATAATGAAGAAAATGAAAAACATATTAGCAAACTGAACACTTTGGGGAAATTTCATTTTCAAATTGTGTGCTGTTTTGCTTTTAAAGAAGTAAAATTATTAAATAAAATGTGTGAGAGGACGCAAATATTCTTCCCTGTAGCAAAATTACGAATGTTTCTACTTTGTGAAAAATAACATTATTTCCAACGAATGCACTAAAATCACACATAAAATCCACATTCTCAGAGCTGTTAGGAACAAACATCTATAGCTGAAATGTACGTACTTTTGCTGAAATAAAAATTCAATCCCAAAATTCCTGTTAGACTATTTGCAAAAATGGGAAAAATGAACAAGTCTTTAAGATATCAGTCTACACACTGTCTTCTCCAGAGACCCGGGGGCCTATAAGTTTAGTTTGGGGCCATCTCAGACCAGCCAGTTCAGAGCAACAAACATGAACTCACTGACATGGAGGTGCTGTTACCACCTGTGGCTATTCCCACCTCTATAGGTAACAACATTAAGAGAGAAAGTAAAGAACAAACCACACAGCTCCAGAACAAGCTGCAAGCACACTGAGAGGTGAAGAGCATGACAAATCAGGTGCACTCTCATTCCTGATCAAGACTGGTATTAAACTAGCACATCTTGTCTGAAGAGCCATCAATCATGCACCAAGAGTGCTTTCATAAAGGTACATCCCATCTGAGCCATAGAAGGCAAATAGAATTTTAGCGACAGACTACAAGGCCATTTGGTCTATGAATTTCACAGTCCCACAATTGCTCACACGTGCCTGAAAACCTTCAGGCTCAGATGAGGCCCAGGATTCAAAAGGAAGAATCTGTAGCTCTTTCAACATTTTCCACTTACAGGCCTACATCGGGCAGTTGTCCCCTTCTCCTCCCACCACCCCTCACTCAGTTCAGCATTCGACTTTGTCCTAAGTAGCCTAACACTCATTCACTGGGTCTCTATGCTGCAAATAGGACTGATTTCAAAGTGAAAGATGCAACGAAGAGATCATTGCTCTAGCCAAAATAACCTGGATACAACGTACTCTCTCTCTTAGGTTGTGTCAAACCCTGTCTAGACCACCTCTCACCTTGGCTACCTGGCTGAGTCATGTTCAACCAACACACAGCTGAAGTATCCCCATCTCCTGGGTATGTTCCCTGACTGTCCCTGCATTGAGGAGTTAGTCTCCCTCCTCTGTGATCTCCTACTGAACTTCTATGGTAACTAGCATGACCCTCTAGGATAGCTATAACCACTGATTTTTTAGTCTGTCTCCTCTACCAGATTCTGTATTCTTGACAGCAGGGGCTGTGTCTGGCTCATTTCTTTATCTGCTGTGCCTAGTGAATGTTTGATGGATGGATGAATTAACAAACAGTCACAGAGCCTCCTATTTACTCAAAGTCTTGCTGGACTGAATAATGGGATGGACGTATTCTTATAAGCAACATTGTATTTTGTGGGTTTAATACTTTATTTCATCTGCTAGCAAATGTGTTCCCTATATAATAAAATAACAAGAGTCTGGACTGTCCTTTACACAAAGATTTCTTTTTCCAGGCAGTCCTAACTATCTTTCTTTACAGATCTGATTTGCTGAAATGGATAAGTAGATGTTTATGACTGGCTTTGGGCTGTGTTAGATGAACACATACAGCAAAGACATAATCCTGAGGAAAAGAGCCTTCTGGGCAAATGAGACATGTAAACAACAAAATCGTAATCAGGTTACTGACTCCTTTCTGAAGACAGACCAATTCTTTTATCCTAGGGCTCTATTAATAGGTTTTAATTCATTAACCTGGAATATCAATTATTTGACAATAAGAGATCCACCAGCTTCCAGGTCAATGGCTAGATCCTTTATCTCTTTGTAACTTTAGATAATTTTTTATTTTGTAGAAAACTTACTTGAATATTCTATTTTTATCTGTTATTTTTTTTAAATCACAACATTTATCCTGATAATTTTTTATTTAAAAATTCTATTCAGAATGATGACTTCATTTGAAGGTTTAAATGAGAAAAGAAAAGGTCAGCTTTGTGACCTCAGGTGGGTGGAATCAAAAGATACATGGTGAGGCAGAGAAAGAGATTAGTAACTTTTACTTTACACACGTTTGTATTGTTTAAATTCGAATGAGCATTTGATATAATTTAAAATAGTTTAATAAAGTTTTTAGTAAATGAATTAACAAAGCCTCTTTGTCTTAGTGATCCCTTCTATACCTCAAAAAGGTCTAAAAGCAAATGAAAATCCTTCTGAAACAGTAAATTTAGGCTGGGAGGCAAAAAGCATGACCTGTACAGCCCTATGCTTTCACCACTGTTTTCTGTGTGTTAAGTGTCAAGCAAGAAGAGCCCGAGATGCTTGCTCTCCTTGTGCTGAGAGTCTATCTGAGGAGAAAACCAAAAAACATTAGTGAACATCACAAGATAACACATGCTGGACATGAACATGTGCAACGGTCTATAAACGCCCTGAGAACTTGGACAATGTGGGCTTTTTGAGAGCTAACGGACTGGAGAGGACCCTGATGGTGAACCTGAACAGTCTTGGAAGGCCAACTTGGGGGATGACAGTCTGAAGGATGATCAAGTTCCATCATGAATGCTGGCACCATCTACTCAGATATCCATGTCTAGATCCTAATTTCTGAGTAACTCAAAATCCAGAACTGAACACAGGACTTGGTGCACAACAGACTTTTATGTTTATTGATTAAGTGTCAAATGTTGACCCTTGTGACCACACCTTCCCTGCCTTGGGCTCAGGAATAGCAGACATCATTTCTAAATTCAACTCCCACCTTGCATCCATTCATCACACACAGCCAGCAACTGATAAAGAGTGCCCTAGATGTCTTTTTTCTCATTTCTGCTTTTTTTCCTTTGTCCTCCCTTGCCCATTTTTCAATTATCAGGATGCTTGAACTGTGTCTTCCTATTTTGTCCCTGGCCTCATGTTTACCATTATAACTATTCTAAAAGAGAGGACTAAATAATAGGCAAAAGCATCTGTATAATATTTATAGAGCGTTCTCTATGTTCCAGACCTTGTGTTGAATATTTGCTGGGAGTTAACCTTTTTTGACCTGTCCACTCAGAAAAAGAAGGATGCTGCTATGATCTCTTATACAGCTAAGAAAAAGGAGGCTTAGGCTTAGGTAAACGGGTGGAGAAAGATTTTAAAACATGGGTTATTATGGTCCAGAATGGGCAAATGGACCTGTGTTAAAGGAGGCATTTGGTGAAGGGGAGAAGAAGGAGGCCTTGAAATTGGAGGTGAGTTTGGATTTAGTGCTACAGGCAATGGAGCCACATTGCAGTTTTGAAGCAGAAGAATGGCAAATATATATATATATATATATATATATATATATATATATTTATATATTTATATATTTATATATTTATATATTTATATATTTATATATTTATAAATATATATTTATAAATATATATATTTCACTCTAGCTTTTACTCCTTGGACTATTTGGTAATTTGTAAAACAAGTCTGCCTGTGTCTTTTTGTGTTCCACCTTTATTCTATCAGCATCAGGAAGTAATCTACACATTCATGGAGTGTGATATGAAAAAACAAAACAAAGAAAAATCTGGAAGTAATAGAGGAAAGGCTAGCTAAATTGTGCTGCATTAATTTGGCATAATGCTGTCACTGAGAATAAAAATTATGCCTCCCCCCGGATGAATGGCAAACCTAGTTTTGTGAGAAATGTAGAGTTCACAATTGTAGGTATTGATACCCCCTCGTCGTGGCTGTGCAAAAGGAGGTGTGCGCTGTGTATACGTGAAGAGAAGGAGGAGAAATGAAGAGCTGGAACAGGATGGTGGGATTCAATTGTCAACATACCATTTCTGTGTTTTAAAATGTTAGTGTTCATTTCTACTTGTTTTCATAATAGTGGAACATTTAAAAACTAAAAACCCCTTAATCCAGCAGAGATAAATGATTAAAAGTTAAGGATAAGCAGGATGTCTAGGCATCAGTGGATGAGGACACTGGATTTCAAGAGTGGACATTAGGAGATAAAAAGTCATGGCTGGGAGAAATGGTAAGAGGGTATTTGGTGTGTAACAGGATATAAATGACCAAAAATGGAAACTCTGCAAAGTGATTCAGTTTCTAGGCTGAAGCTAGAAAAATGTTAGTGCCATAAATTGAAATCTCACAACTCTGAAGAGGAGGAGGCAGTTTCTAATGAAGATAATTATGATGTTAGAGCTTCTATATAAAATGAGAGTTATTACATTAAAATATTACAGTGAAAAATCCAAGTGTATGTGATCTGGAATCTTATTCAACAATTAGAACTAGAGCTACGGATGACTTGGGCATAGATTTAGAGGTTCATATTGATGAGCCTAATCCATTCTGAAGACATGCATTATCTTGCTAACATAGCATTTTTAAAGATAAAAGTTGGATGTTTTTACCTAAGTATGTACTCACTTTTCCCTTTTGTATTATACTTTGCGGTCACATATTTACTTTTACTTGTCCAGCCCTTAACGGCATTTGATTTTGATCCCTGGAATAATCCCTTAAAGCTGTCAAAGTGAGTGAATTGGCTGCAGAAAAAGAGGTGGGAAGGATATAGAGAGTGTGAGAATGGAGGACCACGGCAAAGGAAACCTTTGCAATATCTGAGGAAACAATAAATCAGAACATCTGTCTTTAATGGGAATTCCAGAAACTATATAAACATAACTGGGAATGTGGGCAAAGAGAATAATCAATATTATAAGGAAAAAAATCTCCAAATCTGAAGAAAATCACAATATTGAAGAGCTCTACTCAGTACCAAGAGAAACCAAAGACTCACACACAGACATAACCTCATTTCAGAATGACCAGGAGGAAAAAGTTATTTTTAAAAAGCATCCAGGGAGATGAAAAGGGGAAAAAAGAATCAGCCCGGCATCGGATTTCTCACAGGCATCGTAAAACACGGGAAGATACAGTTTCTTTATAAAGTTAGACCGACTACAAAGGGTCAGCACAGAGGATCTTTTGGAGTGAGTTTGATTGTGAGGATTGTTAAACAACATGATGCATTTGTCATAACTCAGAACTATACACCAAGAAGAGTGAATTTGACTTTATATAAACAATGAAATATTTAAAAACCCAAATTGATTAAAATAGGGGTTATAATATATCACATAAATGTGACCAATAGAAGAAGTGAAATGAAATTAAAATTTTGCTAGCAGAGCTTGAAGGAGAGTAGGAGGTAGCATTAGTAAAATTCTGTATTTTTCATTGCAAGGAATCAATAATATTAAGTTGATAACTTTTTTTAATCCTCACCTGAGGACATGCTTATTGATTTTAGAGAAAGGGGAAGGAAAGGGGGAGAAAGAAACATCCCTGTGAGAAACATTAATTGGTTGCCTTTACGCATGTGCCCCGATGAGGTATTGAACTCACAACCTAGGTATGTGTCCTGACCAGGAATAGGACCCACAACC
Source organism: Myotis myotis (assembly GCF_014108235.1). Lineage (NCBI taxonomy): Eukaryota > Metazoa > Chordata > Mammalia > Chiroptera > Vespertilionidae > Myotis > Myotis myotis. The sequence continues at coordinate 53,760,678 of NW_023416357.1, forward strand.
TTTCTGTGTAAGGAATGACACTCCAACCAACTGAGCCACACTGGCTAGGGCTAGGTTGATAAATTTTTAAACATTAATGGTATAGCATATCCCTTATATTTTTCAACCAAAATAAATAAAAACAGAAATAGTTCAAATGGTTAGAACTAGAGTGGGATTTATGTGACTTGGGAGCTGAAGAGCAGAACTTTTATATTTTACTAGGGGCCCAGTGCACGAATTCGTGCACTGGTGGGGTCCAGCCGGCCCAGCCCCAATTGGGGCAGATAGGGGCTGGGCCTGTTGGGAGGAGGAGATGGCGGGAGGTTGGCCAGTCTGCCCGCCCTGATTGCTGGGGGAAGGGGCCACAGGTGATTGTCCAGTGGGCCCCGCCCCCAACTGGGGTTGGGGGCCCATTGGGGGCTAGTGGCCTGGGGGAGGGGACATGGGTGGTTGGCCTGCCAACCCTGCCCCTGATCAGGGTGGGGAGGCCGATCTGGGGTGGGGCCGGGTGGGGGGAGGGGCTAGAGATTGGCCGGCTGGCCCCACCCCCTTTTGGGGTTGGGGGGGCAATCAGGGGCAGGGCCGTCCAGGGGGAGGGAGCTGTGGGCCAATCAGGGGTGGTGGGGGCTCACTGAAGGCATGGCCAACCAGGGGGAGGGGCTACAGGAGGTTGGCTGCCCAGCCCCACCCCCTATTGGGGTTGGGGGGTACAATCAGGGGAGGGCCGGCCAGGGGCAGGGGCTGTGGGCCTATCATGGTGGGGCAGGCTGGTTGGGGGCGGGGCTGGCCAAGGGAAGGCAGGGGGCATTTGGCTGGCCGCCCCACTCTTGATTGCGGTGGGAGGGTCCGATCAGGAGCAGGCCAGCAGGGGGGAGGGGCCATGAGGTTGGCCGGCCAGCTCCAGCCCCTGATCGGGTCAGTTTGCTGGGTACAGCGAGCATCATAGAGATCGGTAGTTATGGTCGTTACGGTCACTGACTTTTTTATATATATAGTTATCTTCCTGTACCATTTGAAATAATACATGTGTATTATTACAAAATAAATTTCAAAATTATATTCATACAGATAATCTGAATACAAAAACATCTTGATTTTAAAAATTTCCCTCCAGATTTCATATTATTATCAAATTTAGAACTTTATACTCAATGAACATAAAGGTGAAAGTTTCATTTACAGTATAAGAAAATACTATAGGTATTCAGACTAATTTCGTAGATAGGACACCAGAAGTACTGTGATAAATAATAAAAATGTTATAAATATTAATATATAAAGTGAACAATATTATTAGTTATTTAGATTTGTTATATTTAATAGACATTTTAACTTTTTATAATTTTGTCATAATAAAAATATCTCCAAAGAGATAATTTCCTCTCTTTACTAGTATGCTGATATGGGAACATAAACAAATTGAGGTACACCATGATGACCTATTAGCCTGAAAGCAGTCAATGGCTTTTTCATCTTCAAACTGAATCAATGGGCTTATGACAGCTACTCTTGATGGAACCCCTGCTAGAACTTTTGTAGAAAGACATCTCAGATGCTTTGGGGTCTGAACAAGATTTGACAGGAGGAAGAATTAAAGAATAGTTATTGAAAAAGGAATGTACTCCATATGAGCAAGTTTTTAATAGCTTTTGATCCATTGCAAGAACCCCAAAGTGCCAGTACATGAATGCATAATTAGGCAGAAGAAAATTCATTACAAAGTGAATTTTGGTTTAACTTGACAAGCCAATAATTCTCTGGTGGCTGCTATTGAGAAAATTAATATACCTTCCTTTCATCAAAATGTTGCCAATTTTGCATTTCTGTCGATAGCATTTAAAATATTTATTTAGGTTGTCTGATTTCTACCTCACTGAAGTAATAGAGACTTTTACTTAAATCACATTCCTGTTAACTTATATAACACATGCACACAAAATCTCTCCATATCTAAGAATCACTCTGTATCCCCACCAGGGTAGCCATGGAAATGCACCATGCACATCTGCTGCAGAGAGCATGGTGACTAATGGCCCCAGCTGTTATTCCTCTGCTTTTCCCATCATATTTACTCTCAGGCCATGCTTCTCCCAAGCTGGTCACGGTCCGTGTCTGGGTGCGGTGGAGGTGCTAGCGCCAGCCCAGTCCTGCAGGACATGAGACTCCTCCAATGTGTGACGTTAGCTCAAGGCGTGCCATTGGCCTTGTCAAAACTTTCTTAGAACGACCCTGCTATCTGAGACTCTTCCTACCCAACCCTCCACCCCTTTCACAGTACAGATCTGTAACTCGGTCTGAAGGGTGCTGTTGTTTGTTTGTTTTTGGCCTATTATCCCTTCCTACTCTTTATCATTTATCTCCCCCCGAAACAAACAAGCAAGCAAACAAACAAAAAACCTCTTGTAACTCTAATTCCATCTTAGCACCGGCTTGGAGAATGTGAACCAACTCCTGCACTTTGAAGAAATGGTAAGGATGGCACTCCTTCCACCTAAAGAATACCTGGGCCACTGTCTTCAAAGAGAAAGAATCACACCTAACTCTTCTACAAATTAGGGATAGATTTAGCTGAGCTGCCAAGCTTCCTTGGGAACATCTTTTATATCTGATATGTGGTTTCCCTTCCTCCGTCTCTAGCTATAGTCCCTAACCCAGCCTTCCCTCTTTTTAGTTATGCTGTCTCTCTACCCCAGCTGTTATTAATATCTTAAAGAAGCTCTCTGTTCTTGTCACTCCTATGTACAAAGGCTTTGGTGTTTCCCTCAAATCTAGTAAAGTCCAAACATCTTAGCCTTCAGGCCCTCCACAATCTAAAAAGTCAACTTACCTCTCAAATTTCAACTAGAAGAAAGCTCTCTTTCTTCAAACTTAGATACAAGAAACAAAGGACTGGAGATGATAGAAACCAAACTGAGGTTTGGGAAGGAAAGTTGGGAGATTTATACAGGGTGGGGCAAAAGTAGGTTAACAGTTGTTCATATGAAAATAATACCATAGTTAATAAGTAATAATACAAGAATAAACTCTGTTTCTGGCACTCATAACTGTAGACCTACTTTTGCCCCACCCTGCATTAGATGGCTTTATTGTCCTGATAGAGTGGTGGTGGGAAGCCAGTTCCTGAGTAAGATACAGGGAGGTAGAGAGGAGACAAATGTTGTGACAACCAAAGTAAAAATTAAAAATGAATTAGGATTTTGTGAAGCAGCACTCAAGGACCCTTTGAGTTATGTGACATTCTCCAGCAAATTGTTACTTTATTTGAAATAAAAGCCTTTCACAAAGTAAATGCTCAAAAATATTTGTTGAGTGAATACAGTAAGCAAAGCTCTGGAGAAGCAGAAGAGAGACGTGGTTAAGAAGATGGATGCGAGCCCGAAGCTGAGCAGCAGCTCCTAGAGCTCTCTGCCTCACCAGAAAAAAGATGGTAACATGGCCCTAGTTTTACAAGGTTATTTTAAGGTTTCACAGTTAAACATGTGCATGTAATTCATTAAAACAAGCCAGCCATGGCAAGTGCTCTCTCCGTGTGCCGTCCTCATGATCAGTATTTTTATAGTGAATATACAGCTAATAAAAAAGTATAAATTTCCAGTTCTAAGATGAAGATCTAATGTACAGCATGGTGATTATAGCTAATAAGGCTGTGTGAAATAGAGGCATTACTCAACTTATGACAGGGTTACATCCTGATAAACCCATTGCAAGTGGAAAACCTACTGAACATCATAGCTTAACCTAGCCCACCTAAAATGTACTCAGAGCACTGACATTAGCCTACAGTTGGGCAAAATCAGCTGACACACTGAACACACTGTGAGTATCGGTTGTTTGCCCTCCTGATCGCATGCCTGATGGGAGTTACAGCTCACTGCTGCTTCAGGCATCATGAGGGAATGTTATATCATATATCGCCAGCCCAGGAAAAGATCAAAATTCAAAATCTGAAGTATGATTTCTACTGAACGCATATCACTTTTGCACCACCTCATAAAGTTGAAAAATCTGAATTAAATCAATGTGTGCTGGGGATCATCTGTATTTGAAAGTTGCTAAGAGACTAGATCTTAAATGTTCTCAATACAAAAAATTAAATGGCAATTATGTGATGTGCTGGTGGTGTTAGCAAGATGATGGTAGTCATTTCACAATATCTGTGTGTCAAATCAACACAAACTTTTATGGAACATGTCAATTATATCTAAATAAAGTAGGGGGGGAAGCCTTGACGAGAAATATGGTGTGGTAGATAAAGCTCCAGATATGGTAAGGAGACTTCATTTTGAGTTCCAGATGTCATCTGAGATCAGTGACCTTGGGCATGTCATTTAACGTTTTGCAACCTGTGGTATCTGTCTCTCTTACATAGCTGAATTGAGTGAAAGTATTTTATGCACCGTAAAGGACAACATAGACAAGTCGTCAAACAGAAACCAATACACATGCATGGGTTTGTCTCGTTCATGTACTAGCACCCTAACCTGTGGGAATCCCGAGGATCAGAGTGTTAAATGTATACATCTGAAATAAGCCTTCAATGATCTCTGCAGAACACACGCTGCGCTAGGGCTGCAGGACGGGAGGGAAGCCTGCTCCTGCTTGAGAAGATGGTGATGTGAGGAGAGGCACTAGTCTGAGGCCTTTTGGTGGAGGTGGGAAGAAAAGGATTTCCTAAGGAGCTAAAGCATGAATGTCATGGCATATGTAATGGTCCCGAGGTGTGTATTCATAAAATCAGCTTCCCCTTTTTCTGAAACCCGCCTCTGCAGAACTGGCAGCCTCTGCTACATCAGGAATTCACTGCTGTGAGCAACACAGTGCTAATGGCAGCACTGCCTGAGATCGGTCGTTGGAGAGTGCTGTGCGGGCAGTGACAGGCCAGAGGCAGTCTTTTCTACTCTCTACACACCACAGGGCACACACACTACAACCCGATAGAGCATAAAGGTGCCTTAACAATTATTACTATTAAAAGCAAACAATCAACTGTACAGATCAATGACTCTTTTAAAACATGTTTTCTAACCTCTGTTTCCTCTCAGACGTATGGTTATTGTCCCCTGGAAAGGCCCCAAAGTGATGGCCAGGAATCTGCCACCACCACCCCTTCTGCTGTTCCTGCCATCATGTTTAATTATGTTTGCTCAACTCGAAGCCAAGCTCATATGCAGTATATTTAGATGGTTAAAAAGCACAGCATTCCATTGTATTCACAGATTATTTTCAACACCACAATTCTTGGGAATTAGTCTGGAATAAATAAGGTAAAAAGAAAAGGGACAACATAAATTTGTTCCAGTGACAAAGAAAACAATATGGAAATGGCAATCTGGAGATTTGCCCGAGTGAAGGAAGATAGAGGTTCCTCTTGGTGCAGGCTCATTCACAAGGCTGATTTGAAAGAGGGCGAGAAAGCAAGCAAGAAACTAATAGTAAGAAACTGGGAAAAGTTCCTTTATAATTTCAAAAGATCAATGCACAATCTTATGTAGCATTAAAGGTAAAGGTGTGGAGCTGATATATATGTTGATTTTCTGAACCTCTAAGAAGCCTTTTTTTTAAACAATGGCAAACTTTCTAAGTTGAAAAACATATCATTAATATATATCTTTTTTCCTGAGGTCTCAGCAACTGCATATTTCCTCAAATGTCTTGAAAAAAATAAGTCACAAATTTACAAAGGCTTGCTTGAATACTTTGGTCAGCTAACTCCACCTTAAAATGTTCAACTTGCATTTTTAGTTTCATTTAACAAATACTAACTCTATGTCACTCAAATGCCGAAGAAGAACTGAACCAAGGAGTAAAGAACAGACTGTTGCTGAAGAGGTTATGGCTTGAATTGGATCAATTAATTAAAAATAAAGACCAGTGTTTTGTGCTTTGAATCTGAGCCAAACTTTACATAATAATAATAGGCATTTTAACCATGCAGAGCTTAATTAACCAAATGTGGGAAATGAAGAGGATGAATATGCATACAGATAATGTTTTACTTGAGATTATTCCAGGGTATACAACTGGTACCTACATAACTATTGATCAAACATCACATTTAGAGAAAGCCAACTCTGAGCTCATCTGTCAGGAGCTGACTTGTTCTCTGCATTCTTATTCTTCATTTGTTTGTTAATTAATTCAACAAATATTACTCAGAGACTATTATATGCCCAAGGGATGTTATAGGTACTGAAGACACACAATAAGGTGGGCTCTGTGCTATTCTTATGGAGTTTGTATTCTACCCTGGGGGTTAGGATTAAGGGAAGGCCTCTCTGAGGAGGTAACGTGCCCCACATGGACAAGCCGGCACTGGCCATGTGAAGAGCTGAGGGAACTGCAATTATAAAGACGGCAAAAATGGGAAAGATCTTAGAGAATCCATTGAACAGGAAGAAGGCAATGAAATTCAAACTCATGAACTGGAGGGGAATGTTTTGAGATGAGGCCTGATAGTGAGCAGAGGATGTAAGATGGCACATGTAACTCTCATTCTAAAAGTACAAATTTCTGCAGTTTCACTTTCAAATAACTATTTTCAGATAACCATGTTGTCAAAAGTTCAATGCAATATTTTTTAAAAAATCATTTTTAGATAAGTTCAAATAAGAGAGTCTCTTAGAGAAAACACCGGAAACAATTTTCTTACCATTTCTGTATTAGTCAAGTCTTATAACTAATGTTCTGAAAATAAATGGGAAAGTGCTAAAGAGATTAAAGACTCTCAGGTGTCTTTCATCCTTCCAAAGCAGATCAATTATATTCATTGTAGCTGTGGTGTGTGGTAGTTTGGATCAGAATACTTTGCATGCCATTCTTTAAAAATCTAAGACTCTTATTAAGATGAGATTCTAGCTGTTTCTATTAAAAATCCATGATCCTTTTCCAAGAGAACTGTTTTTGACCTGTTACTTCTGGCTAAATTTTTGTAAGTTCTTTTCTTCCACTCACTCCTGCAGTAATATTTTAGGAAAAAAGATTTTAATAACTATTGACCTAATTTAAATATATCTAAATTTGTTAAACAAAAATAACAATATGCAATTTTGGTGCAAACACAAATTCACATAAAAGTGAATGTTATTCAGAGCAAATGCAGTAAGTTTGGAAGGATGTACTGCCAATAGAGTACCATTAAGTGGATTGGAAGCTTCAATTCACTGAAGAAACTTAGCAAAATATAATGCAGTTAACATATATAAACCCCAAACTCTCCAAATAGCAGGAACAAATGACTTACCTTTACTAATTTGTTTCCAGATAGACATTTAACATTGAATAAACATCATGTAACCATTGGTTCAACACAAGACCTGGCCTCTCTTCCACCATTCCAACCTCCAACCTCTCTAAGCAACTTTGGGACAGGACAGGAACACCTCTGGGGGCTAGTGCACAAACAGCGTGCATTCTGGACTACTGCCTGCCAGGGTGTAAGCTCGATGGGAAAAGGCTCTGCCCTTGATGGGGATTGTTCTGGATTGTTCAGCTTTGTCCATGATGGGTGGGTGGTGAACTTCTTTCAGGGGTAAAATATTAGGAATACCACTGTGACCACACATCTAAGCTATAGCTGTTATTGACAATAAAATTGCCTTTAGAAAACAACAACAGTAACAATCATCTGGGAAATATTGGTCTCTCTTTTTCTCTCTCAAGATATTTTCTTTTGGGCACCGAGATTTCTGAAGGATGATTTGACAATTGTACTTATGTCATTGTCATTACTGTCTTTCAGGAAAAATGATACTTAATATATATTTTTTAAAATATAGAAATACATTCTATGTCACAAAGATGCAACTATAAACAAATAGATACTAGAACAATAAAAGGTGTCTCACACATATATATCTTATGTGAAAATGTGATACTTAATAGAGAAATCCAGTTTTTAAAATGTATACCTTACACTTTTCACTGAAAACTTTAAAAGTATTTTAAAAAACTATATTAATTGACCCAAAATATAAAGAAAAATGTTTATACTTTTGTGCAAAATAAATTACATGTTTAGATTTCTAGGCTGAACACACATTATTTCATTGGGTAGTTCTGAGGTATGTGTGTATATGTATGCCCATGTGTGTGTAAGTAATATACTGAGAGAGCCAAATAGCAAGACAGGGCCAAACTAACTGGCTGAACAGCAAAAATTCAATCATGACAGTTTTACTTATATGTTTCCCCTGGTTAGAAGAGTTGATTTGGCTTGGCATTTTGTGTGCATTCATTAAGTTGTTGTAAACAAAGGCACAGTATTATAATGACATGCAAGTCAATAACTTTTGGAGTTTACAATACTGGACTATTATATACACAGTCAAAATATTTAAAATTCAAACTAAAATCAACTAATTTATTTTCAGAAAAAAAATGTACTGCCTTTTGCAAATGTTTACATTTTGCAAATGTAAAAACAACATTTAGAAAGTATGTTTCATATAATTTCAGATATATACATACCTATAGACACCTATATAAGAAGGATAATATGTATAATATATATGTGTGTGTGTATATATATATATATATATATATATATATATATATATCTCCACCCCCAACCAGATCCCTCAAATCCTCAATCTTACCTGTTTCTGAGCAGTACACTGAAGGTCATCTTATCCAGTCCCAGGTAATTTGGCAGCAAGTTTGACCAATTCCAGTTCCATTTTGTGATGGCTGACTGTTGATAAATGAGAAGACGCTATTGTTAGTTATTAATCAGAGTTAATATGATCAGTAAATTAAAGCTCCAGCTGTGATAGACTAACTAAGAAGGAGGGGGGTCCAGAACAAGGACTTAGACAGATAACATCAATCATGTCCACAGAAGAAGGTTTTTATTCCAATGAGACAGAAATTAATTTATAAATCCATTTGGAGATATAGTCATTATTTATAAAAACATAAATCAATTTCTTGAGTCGTTTTTCTTGCAAGTGCTAATGGCTTTTACCCAACAAGTTTCTCTGAGAGGGTGACTCTTTGCAAAGCAAAGAAAAATAATTGGTAACTTTTTCACACATCAGTTTATAGTCTTTTTAAGTACCCAGAAGTTTGATTAAGAAAACAAACTTAGGGCCCTGGCTGGGTAGCTCTATTGGCTAGAGCAACATCCCAATACATCAAGGTTCAGGTTCAATTCCTGGTTAGGGCAAGAATTAACCAATGAGTACATAAATAAGTGGAACAACAGATTGATGTTTCTCTCTCTCTCTCTCTCTCTCTCTCTCTCTCTCTCTCTCGTTATGGATTTAAAAAAAGGAAACAAACTTGGAAGTGCTATGACAAATTATAGACACAGCTTAATTACGGTGTGATATTAATGCTATCTCTTTGGTTAAGAAAATGCTTTAAAGGGGAAATTATTAGAACCTATAAATGTAAATAAAATAAGTGATTCTTTTTTTCTAATTTAATAGATAATTTCACAACAGAACAAGGAGAAAAATTACTGTGAAAGATAATCTCATGTTTCAGAACTGAATAAAACATGCCATTTATTTAAATGAAGTGAGGATAATTTAACAGCCACAATGATTATTTATGGCTTAGAGTAATCTAATGTACAATACAGGAAAGCAGCCAATAAGCTCAAACTTATACAATATATTAGGCTTTAAAGTATCATAGATGTTTAAACTCCTTAAACTAGTTTTGATGATAAGAGTCCAGGCTGATGTTTAAAATCCAACAAGAACTCTGCCCTGTCACCTGCTGATTAATGGAGCACTCCAGTCCTGTCATAGAGCAGCAGATTCTGCCCCGGGTTGTCAGCATTTGAAGGTCTTATTCTACTACAGTATTGATGAGTGTAGACTAGGGCTGTAACTGGCATGGTAAAAATATTATCTGCATCCCGAATTAGGCCATTGTTTTAATTCTTATTTTCTTCAGAGCTCTAGGTCAAGCAATCCTTCTCTTCTGCCCTATTAGTTCAAATAGTCTGTCAAGAGGCTCCTTGGAAAAGTCGCCAAAAGAATGAATAAAGCAAAAGCAACTTCAGATTTCAAATATGTTGGCATAAAGGTGATGTCTTTAATATAACTACTGCGACGTTCAGCTTAAACAATGGCATAACCCAACATTTAAAAATGTGTGGTGTTTATCACAGTGACTTTGTTCCAAACATCCCGACTTTAAGATCATTAGCAAATTCATTTTAAATTCAGGAATGTGTGTAGGGTTATATATTTTAAAAAGCGAACTTACACATGCTACCTAAAATAGCTCAATGCTCTAGTTAGAATTAATTGTAAACTATTTTATGACTTAGCTGATAAATTAGGTAAATTGATAAAGATTCCAAGGTGTTATGTGAGTGCGGGTATTACAGGGTAGGGGTGGGGGGAAGGGAAGTAGAGAAGACTGTTACAAAACGCCTGGTTTTTCAGTCTTTCTGTAGACACAGCCAAACAGATGTTCCCTCTGCCCACGGTGAACTGACCTGGTCAAAAGCTAAATTTTACAGACCAAACATATGAATCAGTTTGACAAATAGGAAGAAGCTAAAATAACTTTTCAAAGTCAATTTTTGCAGACCATATAAATAAATATAAGGTCTTTTGCTTCAGAGAAAAGAGGCTTATGAGTAAATATTCAAACACAAGCCATTTTCTTTTACTAGTGTAAAGAAATCACACATTTAAATTAGATTTACCATTACATACCTGATCTAGCATGTTTTCACTGAACGCCTTGTACACATGGAAAGGGTTAAAGGCAGAAGGCTGATCTTCCACACTCCTCAAGGTTGTTTTTAAAGGTCGGATGGGTAATGGCTTTTCCTCTGAACCATTCATAGAAAACAGCTGTTCTTTTAAATACTCCTTCAAGGGAAAAAAAAAATTACAAGTTGTTGTGGTGGGAAGCATATATTCTCTTTCAAAATAAACCGATCAATATCCAAATCTACTCTTTCAGCACATTTGCCGATTACAGTGTATTACTTGCCTCAGGACAGAATACATTTTCAGAAGAAACACAGCAGAGTACTAATCAGTTTTGCAATAAACCCATCAAAAACAGGTTCACCTGATATATAGAATAGATTAGAAAACCCTTTAGCAAATTCTCACGTAAGGAATGTATGCTTGACAAATCAGAGTCTTCTTAATAGGCATTGTCTTGTCATTGGTTCATGTGTTAACATCCCTGGTTACCAAAACTTAACTCAGGTGCATGATAACTCACAGGACAAGATTGCTTATTCATTTATTAAGTGTCGTTGCTATCTACTCTATGCTCAGCGAAGTGCTAAGTACTCTGATATTTCATGACAAGCAGCCTCACTCTATGTAGAATTGATTATAATACATGCACCTAAACTCAATTTCCATGCTGTGGCCTGAAAAATATCAAGGTACAAAAGAAGATCAAAATATGTAATTCTAATCCCCTAACTGCCAGTACTAGCCTGAGCAAAAATAGTCAATCTACCAAAGGCATGGACACATAGTACAGACTGACAGTCTCAGGAGGGGAGGTGAGTGAGGCAGACTGGATGCAAGAAGGTGAAGAGAATAGCCAAAGAACATATACACAAGCCCATGGACGCAGACAACAGTATGGGTGAGGGCTAAAGGGAAGGGAGGGCAGGGTCTGGTGAAGGTGGGCAAAGGGGAGATGGGGGACACCTATAATAGGGTCAACAATAAAAAAAAGTCAATTTAAAGCATTATTCCCCGTTTTTCCATTCATAAGTAAATAAGATGAGCAACCCTAATCTATTTTCTAGGATTCTCTGGAAAACAAATAAAAATGAAAGTTTCGGATAAACTATCAAATGTGTACTATTAATCAGCAAGTCATGCAATAAATAACTGTTGTCCTAATTTTTAGGATGTCACAATATAATTTTTTTTTCTCCAAGATTAGGATTAAGACTAGATTCAGAATTTCAGAGTTGGAAAGGACTTCAGACGTTACCTAGAAAACCCTTGTTACTCTAGGTCAGATGCACAGATGAGCCTAATGAGCCTCACCAGGGAGCTGGTTGGAACAGAACCTCAGGTCCCACCGAATCAGAATCTGACCAGATTTCCCAGGAGACTGGCTGGCACAGGAAAGTTAGAGAAACTTGAGCTCGCGACACATTCCGTGGTCCGCTCTGAAAGGTCATGGACAAGCCCAAGGTCACTCAGGGGTGAGTGGCAGAAGCCACATCTCTGGTCTCAGTCCACTGTGCTTTTTTCCTGCTGCTCCTCTATAACTCCAGGAACAGAGATCACCCATTGTATTCATTGTGAAACACTCATCGAATCAACAAACATCACCATGCAAATTCACCACCATAAGTATTACACCAGTCACTTAATCATGCTTGTGTTGTTATTTGGGCTTAATGCCTACGTTGCTTAAGTAGTAAGGAGGCGACATTCTCACTACGTCCTTTGATTCCAGCCCCACCTTCCATCTGCATCTCCCCCTCCAGCAGCACCAAGTCTCACTGGGCACCGCAAACCACCAAGCGCTTAGCTCGACACATCTGCTAGACCTTGCCGTAACAGTTAGTATATTCAGCTGTAATGAAAGAACCACCATCACTTTGAATTTAATTAATCAAAATGTGTTGGTGCCTCGGGAAAGGGTCTTCACACATTCGACCTCCAGGCTTAACCTGTTCGGAACAACTGCCTGAGTTCCACCGGCGTCCGGGGGAAACAGCCTTGGAATGTCCTGAAGAGCCAACTCGATTTGTGTTTATTTTATTTACCCGCGATTACTCATCTTTTTCGAGTTACAGGCCTTTTAACAAAGAGGGCCGGCCTCTCCGTTTGGCCACCGATACCAGCAGCCAGTGCTGACCTCAGGATGACTGTAGCGGCCTCCTACCCGGGGCCCGAGTGGGCCCCGCGGGCACCGCGCCTCTGCGGTCAGCAGTGTGGGTGCCGGGCGGGCACGCCAGTGGGGGACGCGACTTGGAAACGGAGGTCGCTCGGTTAGCCAAGGGCAGGAGTGAGAGAGTCCCCAGGTTCCGCGAGTAGAAACCCACCACTAGCTGTGAACGATGATTAATTAGCAAGAGTGAAGGGGTTCCATGACTCTGGAACAACTTCATCCTGAGCTTTAGCCCGTCAGGGACGGGACTGTGTTCTCATAGCTACACACGCCGCCGTTCCTTCTCAGGCGACCGCTGAATACACGATTACAGCACCTGTCCATTATCCGGCTGATCAGCTGTTGAAAAGCCAGGAAACAAGATTTACTTGAAGTAACTTTCAGATAGATAATAGTGGGAAGAATATTTACATGGCTCAGTTATAAAGTGCTGTGAGAGAATGTACTTCTTTCGTAGGAGACAGAGGGAAGCTACGTCGATGGGAACGCGGGGCCCTAGGGGGGCGGGAGGTGGAAGTAGAACCGGAACCGGAACCGAGCCAGGCAGAGTTACTAAGGCAGCCCACCAGGGCAGGGAAGGAAAGAAGCATACAGGGGACAAACTTTAAAATGTATGGATGTTGCTAAGACAGGCAGCTTGCAGATAACCAATCATCAGACAGTAAGAGGTATAAACCAATCGCAAGGATGTTGCTATGGCAGAATTCTTTGAAAAGACCAATCAGGAGCTAGCAAGGTTGTACCCACCCCTAGGTTAAAAAGTACTTGCTTCGGCCCCCTCCTCCCCCGCAGGAGACATGCTCCCCTGTGCCCGCGTGGCTTATGGCCGTGTGGGACTCTACACATGGACTAATAGACTTGAACACATGACTGTAACATGGAAAGAAGACTGGACACGGGGCTGTTCCTGGGACCCCAGCTGCACCTTTTCCAGGACTGGCTTCTTTCAATATTCTTCAGTTCCACTAAGTGTTTTTGTCCTCTGACTTCATTCTTCGATTTCATGAGACAATGAACTGGGACTCAAACACCCCACATTTTTGTTTCAATTCCTTAGAAACTTAGGGTCTTTAAGGCCTATCTCATTGACATAAACAGTGTATCTTCACATAATTCATATTATACAATTTTTACTATTCCAAAAAATACATTCATCTGTTTGCAAATAAAAACATAATTCTACTCACATTAGATGTCATATAATTCATATATATATGATCAAATTAAAAACCTCATTCGATGAGCACACATGTATCATTTAAGTAAATAACAGATGCTGCTCTTCACATTTTTACTAGAACAGCCTGAAGCATGCAAGGTCAGAGGCTTAACCCTGCTGAGAGGTGGACAAGCATAACATTGGTTCTAACCAGTGTCTGTGCATTAATGCATTTTCTTGGGTTAAGTAGTTGCTCCTGAATATGGCTCAATATTCTTCCGAAGTTTTCTCTTTATGTGAGAGATCTCCAACTTCACCGACACAAGTATGACGCCTACAGGAGAAGTGCTAGAGAAAATTCTCTCCAGAAAATTCTTCAAAAATACCAGATTTTAACATTGGCTTAACAGTCACAAACACGCAATTCCCAAACTACACCTCTAGTCTATAGGATTCAGAACTGAACTGAGTTTATGAGCCGTGTTATTGTTTAAACCGTATAAATAAAACCTACATTGTTTCGGTGAAGCTTTTGCTGTACAAATGCAGAACAGCCGGGGCTGAATATATTCTATTAATAATGCAATATTGAGTTTGGTATTGACTTTAAGAAGTATTATCGCCTCCTTGACTAACCCTTAGCTGCCAGCAGACGCTGCCTCAGGCCAGTACACACCTAATTGCTCGGTAAAAAGGCCGTTTCCCTACCTCATTGAGCCGCATGATGTGATAAATTTGCCTCAGGTACTCGCTGCCACCTGGTTTGTGGCAGATATCCAGGACCATCATGTTTATTTTCTGCTCAGTCAGTTCAAGAGCAATATCTCCTTCTTCTAAGGCTGTATTTTTCTCTATTGTCATAAATGCCCTAAATACAAAGAACGCATAGACATATCAGTGATAAAGAATTGTAAAGATGGAAAATAATCAGAGGTTGAGTGTGGAGAGTCGATGCAAGTCTCGTATCAAAGCACCCATAAAGACTCTGCTCAAATAGGTAAGCCTTCCCACACCGCTGCTGCTCATATAAACAGTGCCTTAGAACTAAGCCCCTGAAACATTTTTTAAAAACGGAATCATTTCTTTTTAAAACATTTCTTTATTGCATTTACACTCCTACCTATAAAACATTTTCCCACGACTGCAATTGTTGAGATTGCCAATATTCATGGGATGAAAACAAAACATTTCTTTTTAAGAACATGTAAGAAATAATTTGTATTTTCTCTTTGAGGATAAAGAAGTACCTCTGATGCCAGAAATAGCTGTGGCATTCTGTCTTTGGTCCATTCCTCTTTACACCTGTCTTAGACCACATTAGAGACTAATTAAAGTGTCAAAGGGAGAGCCTATTATGCTAAATATAGGTTGGGTGCTTCCTGGCCCTGTGCTTACCACTGGGTGTTTTAAATTGGCCTTTTGACACTTGTTGCCTCTTTAAAATATATGCCTCCCTCTCCTGTTTCTTCTTGGTAACAGATATTTAGTAAAAGTCACTACCCTGATTATTCTTCTAGGAAAAGGATCTATTACCATTACCCCAGGAATGTTCAAGTTATATTTGGGAAATATTTCTGTTATGTAAGAACTCATATACTTATTATTGATTTTAAACATTATTTACATAGTAATAATGAATGGCATACATTTTTTTTAAAAGTTCCCAAACAAAAAGTGCAAAATAAATCATGATATTCAACTTACATCATATATATTCCACACTAATTTTCTTATTGCAATTTCTATTTGGATCATGTTAGGCTTTGCAATCTAAATATTCTAAAGAAAACGCATGGTTTTTCCACTGTTTCCCAGACTAAACGAAATTTAATGTGGTGTAATCAGCTATATACTGCAGTTCATTACTGAGATTTTGCCATGATTATAAAATTAGTTCTGCTAAGAGTCAGTGCCGCTGACCTGAAGACTGAACCAAATGATACCCAGCTGCTGGACATTAACTTTTATATTGCTTCCACATGTAGCTGCAAAACATCCTTCTTAAAATAAAAACACACCAAAAACTTTATGTTCATATGGGCCTTGCTAAAAAATAAAGCAAATCCTACTTTTAGAGATTTTCATTAGCTAGAGCAAGTCTTTAAACAAACAAACAAACAAAAAGACCTCGTTTCAGTAAAAGAAGTCTGTCAATGTTTTGAAGCTGCCTATAGGATGCGAGCAAAATTTCTCATCAGGGTTTGCACAGGCTGACATTGAAAAAGTTGAGGTCCTCTGACAAAGGAGTGCCTCAGTGTCAGCCCCGGAATTGTATCCTTTCCTGTCCATCACTGTGCAGGTGAAGCACATGATTGGATTCAGTCAATGCTGTGATTAATGAGTTCCTCTCTGGATTTGGGACTGCATATCAATCATGTCATTAGGGAGAATGTGCCCTGAAAGAGGCAGACCTTAGCCAAGGAATAACTGCATTAATCTTAATCTGTATATGCACCCAGCCAGCCAAGTCAGGGTCACCATGATGAAAAACAATAATCTTCAACTCGACAAATTACTTTGCAAAGACAGACATTTCTTTACTTTTGGGGCTGTGTGTTCTCCAGAATCTAAGTTGACTGTTTACAGCTTGCGTGTTACTACAAAGTGAAGGTTATTTTAATGAATAGTAATGCTTTCAGGCAGGATGCAAGACAAGCAATGCTTATAGCTGCCACCTTTCCACTGTGGTTATTTGCACAATTTCCATAAAATCAAAGTTAAATCTGGATGCAAGTGAAAGAAATCGAGCTAAACGATATTGTGTAGTTCCAAGAAAAGCTTCATGGAAAATTAAGATTTCATTGATCTTAACAGAAGAACTATTTAGTTTAAATGCTTCCATTCTCATACTTAAAAAAAAAAATTATGGTAAAGCCAAGGCAACTTTCCACCTATACACAGACATCATTGTTTAAAATACATTTTCCTCCTGGTATAGATCTATGACACAAATGATCATTGATTTATGAGAACTATATAGAGCTGAAAGTTTACTTGTATACCAGATACTCAACTTCACATCAAAGAAGAAACATTTCTATAGCTCTCAAATCCTGTAAGAAATTACCTAAAGTCAATGAATAAGCCAGATTGAACGCTTTTTCAAATAAATGTAACTTTAAATAACTTTAAAATAATAATAAATAACTTTAAAATCTGTTTTTTCAAAATATTGATGTTACTTGAGAAATTGAGAAAGACACAATATTATGCTAATTACAAGATTATGTAATATATATTCAGAATCTTTGAGGGCTGTCAAACATTTTTAAAAGTCAGCCACTCGTCATTTTGCTTGCATGTTGCAACAGATAGCTAAACAGCCAATATTAGCTAGACAACTCCCTACATAGGAGATACCAGATGTGTTGGTGTTGTTTGTAAAATACTTAAACTAAAATAGACTTTTAAGGAAACAATTTTACTTATGGATTCCTGTATGTGGCCCCAGGTGTATGACTGAGACATACTTGAAACTGATCTTACTGCTATAGGGCAGCGGTTCTCAACCTGTGGGTCGAGGCCCCTTTTGGGGTCAAACGACCCTTTCACAGGAGTCGCCTAAGACCATCGGAAAACACATATATAATTACATATTATTTTTGTGATTAATCACTATGCGTTAATTATGTTCAATTTGTAACAATGAAAATACATCCTGCATATCAGATATTTACATTACGATTCATAACAGTAGCAAAATTACAGTTATGAAGTAGCAACGAAAATAATTTTGTGGTTGGGGGTCACCACAACATGAGGAACTGTATTAAAGGGTCGCGGCATTAGGAAGGTTGAGAACCACTGCTATAGGGCCTCCTAAATCAGCAGTACCATCAATTTAACTCCAGAACTATAATCAGATCAACTACTGTTACTCTTCTTACTCTCTCCCTTTCATAACCACTGCAATGGAGAATAGCATCTAGCCTTAATCTTTAAATCATTGGATTAAAGCCTGTAAATCGGTATCAAATACAAATGTAAAGATTAAGAAGGTCATTGTCAATGTTACTAAGCTTTTGCCTGACTGCTATTGTTATTTTTACCCACAGAACACCCTAGAACTAAATTTCTAGAAATCAGTATGACAAGGCCAGGAAAATCATGATTATTGGCATTTCCCTATTTGGATTAACATAATGTTTTACAGATTAATATAAACCAGTAAAGAGTAATTTGTTATCATAAAAGTAACCAGTGAGGTCAATCAATGTATTTTGGTAGAGTTTATCAATAACAAATGCTTACTAGTTTTGTTTTGTTTTACCTTTTTTTTTTTTTTTTTTTTAGAGGGAGAGGAAGAGAGAGAAACATCAATAGGTTGCCTCCCATACACCCTGACCGGGAATTGAACCTGAACCTTTTGGTGTACAGGACAATGCTCCAACCAACCGAGACATCCAACCAGGGTCAAATGCTTACTAGTTTTAAGTTTGATGCTCAGAACTTTATGGATGTTACTTAATTTCTCAAAACAACTCTGTCAGGTTGGTATCATCCCTGAAAATGAGGCTTTGAAAAAGATTCCATGATTTGCACAAGACGGCCCACGTACAAGGGATTTGTATTTGTCCATCAGATTCCAAAGCCTGAGCTCTTTATCACTACCATGTGCTTGGAAAATTAGCAACTTGTAGTCGTTTCAGGAAGAAAGTTATAATTGTATCTGCTGGCAACATGAGTATATTTTAAAAGAATGGGGGGCACTGTGTGTGTGTGTGTGAGTGGTATAAAAAAAAAAAAAAAAGGTGGGGCTGACTTAGTGATCTGCAGGCCATATGAGCCATGATTCCTTTATCCACATCATGCAATCCTACACTGAAGAAGGGAGGACTCTATGTACATATTTAAATTCAGCAGGGACCCTTAAAAATGTCAGCAATACCACAAATCATTTAGCTCTTGGTGACAAACCTATGAGAAGGCTGACATTTTCATACAGAAACAGCTGGGTGTGTTTATAGCTCCAGTGTGATATGCCCCAGTTGCCCTCTGGGATTCTTACATTACCAGATGAAAAATGTGTACCTTTTTGACAATCAGGTACACAGAAAGCAATAAAAAGCCTTTTATATCCATTAATTCCTTCTTAATTTAATCTCCATGCCCAATCCATTTACAAAATGCTCCAAGCTATCCACTAGATACCTGTTTGCACACTGAAAAGGAGTGAAACCAAATTCTCCTGGTTTAACTACCACCCCTTTAATCAGAAACCTTAAGATGGTGACTAAACAGGTATAATGTTCCAGTGTATCAATGGGTCTCAAATTTTAATAAGACAAGGAACGTCTAACAATCCAGTTTTTAATGGAATATTTATCTTTTTTTTGATATTCATCAAATTCCCATGAAGTTACCATTGCTGCCTATCTGACAATATTTTGTTGTTGCTGTTTATTGATAATTTGTTATTGTGAATGTATTTGATGAACATTTAGTGGGAAAAAACACACAAAAACATTGCTTTACCATTCGGTGCTCAATTTCCTGGCTTTCAGCAATTGGCATTTAATCCAGTTGGGTTTTTGCTGCTCAATGCTCTGTATGACCTTTTGGGTCATTTGATTAGGGCTACTTGTCTGCTCTCCCATGATGCCTTTCAAACACACACAGATTAAACTGAGTTTCTCTTTACTCCATCTGTCAAGGGAAGCACCTGTTAAAAGTTCCACGGTGTTTCCATCCTCAAATATCCGACATATAATTACAATCAAGTTCCAGACAAGCAGGCTAGCTTTCTTCAAGTCAACAAAGTTTTCTGACATTTTTCTCTCAGACAGAAAAAAGAAGTATTTAATTGGGGGAGGCAAACATGCAATCACCGTAGGTAACTTGCTGATTACAATAGATACTGCCTGAGCAGCAAGCCTTGTGAAGCCTGGGGAAGAAAAGAAAGAAAAGGTATGATTAGTATTAGCATTTGTGTTCCATCACTGTGTTGTCTTGAGTGTTGTGTGGGGACGTCTAATCTTTGTGGAGAAAATTGTTGAGAAGAACAAGTGCTTGACATATTCCGACAGAACTCTACTGGGGTCCCCTGCAGTACTGCCTAAAATTTCCCAAATGTCAAACTTAGTTTTCTCTCCTATAAATAAAGATGAGAAAATTCAGAATTATTAGTTATATTTTTATCTATTAAGACCGTGGGTTTCAAGGGCCCAGCTGTCCTCAACTAATAAATGTAATAAATGCAGAGCACTGCTGCTGGACTCTGTGGTCTACACTCCCATAAGCCTTTCTCCTGCTCCCTTGGAGTCCATGCCAGAATCATTTCGTCTCTTGTCAAGACTGGCTCCACTTCCTTTAGTTCTTTGCCCAAATGTTACCGCCTCCCCATCCCATCTAAAGCAGACCCTTCACGCCCTTCCTATTCCAGCCCAAGCTAAGAAGTCTGTGGTTCATTAACCGATGATTCTGCATACTCTCCTTTGCTTAGTGTTACTTCTCTGAAGGACTTAGCTGATGCTCCCTCTCTATATCAGAGCTTCTCCACTTGGGCACTATTGACATTTTGGGCTGGATAATGAGGAGTTGTCCTGACACTGTTGGATGTTTTTTGTTTTTTAAAAAAATATATATATTTTATTGATTTTTTTACAGAGAGGAAGGGAGAGGGATAGAGAGTCAGAAACATTGATGAGAGAGAAACATCGATCAGCTGCCTCCTGTACACTCCCCACTGGGGAAGTGCCCGCAACCAAGGTACATGCCCTTGACCGGAATCAAACCAGGGACCCTTGAGTCTGCAGGCCGACGCTCTATCCACTGAGCCAAACCGGTCAGGGCTCTGTTGGATGTTTGAACAGTATCTCTGGCCTCTATCCATGAGATGCCAGTAGCACCCACCTCAGTTGTGATGACCAAGCATTGCCAAATGTCTCCTGGGGGCAAAAGCTTCCCTGGCTGAGAATCATTTTCTAGATGACTCTAGAATCTTCAATCTTGGCCTTTCTCTAGGGTAGCAATCCTAAGACTTTAGTTCCCTGTTGGGTATCCAATTTCTCTGCCCTCGTCATCATTAACTCAGTATAATTAAAACCAAATTCATTGTTTTCCTCACAAACTGGGTTGGTCCTCTTTAGGCTTCTGAATATCATTCTCACATGGAATGCCCTCTCTTTTCATGTGTCACCCACATTCTTCAACGCTTGTTTCAAAGTCCTCTCCTTCTATGAATTTATTTGAACATATTTATTATTCATATGATTATATTGGAATTAGATCCATAATGTGCCATGGTCCACCATATTTTGTATTATTATCTATTATTGTTTACCTTATATTATTACTTATGTTATCATGAGTTGCCCTTACCAGTTGACTAAAAGTTCCTCAAGAACGTGGGGAAAATCATTGCTTCCTGAGTACCCCATAGAGCCGGGCACAGTGTTTTAATCCACTGTCTACATAAATTAATTTGAACCTTGGTACTAAGTGAGAAGTCAAAAGAACATAGCTTTGAGTCCTTCAATAAAACATTTGTTTTTACTGAACAAAAATAATAAATTTTTCAAGGTATCTCTACCTTGATTTAAATAAGTCAATCTGCTCTATAAAGTGCAAAGCTCTTGGAAAACATATGTCTGGACTCAAAAATTCATGACACCTTCAGAATCATCTTAAAAATTAACTAACTAGAGCACATTTTTCTTTAACTTGTAAACTAGGTCCAACATATATTTGAATGATCTCATAAACTACTTAGATACTTGGTAAAAAATAGTTTCTCAATAAATATTTTCTTTTCATTCAAATATATATGCTTAGATGAGGGTTAAAACATAAGTAAAAGGGTTAAAACATAAACAAATTAAGAGACTCCTTTGTGACCCCTCTTCTCTGTGTTCTTAAATTATTTTAAATTTTATGCTTCTTTATGTGTCTGTGTCTCATACTCCTCATTCTACTGTCATTTATTTGAGTTAAAAGATTATCTATATAACAAAAGCATAATATGCTAATTAGACTGGACATCCTTCTGGACTTCCATCCTTCCAGACAAAGCCGCAGCGGGCGGGGGCCATGGCAGAGGCAGCAGAGGCCCCTGGCCGCAGTAGTGGCGGGTGGGAGCTGGGGCCAAGGCCCTTGCATGAATTTCATGCACTGAGCCTCTACTATCTTATATTCTGCTTATACTAGAGAGGGTTTAACTGCAGACACCAAGTAAACATTTGTAGATTTCAGGTAAAGATTGCAATTCTCTTCACACCTGAACTTCTTATATTTCATTAAATCTGAGCACTCCAGGTACTCAAATCCCCAACTACTTCATTAAAGCTTAAGGCAAATGCCAGTACCAGAACCTTTAGGCTGATAACAAATTAATAAATTCATTCTACTAATCACAGGGGCTCTTAGTCTATGATGATGTTAACAACACACCAAGGAGGGATCTTTTAAGAATGCCACTTATTTTTGTCTTTATTTAAATAACCTGATTTCTATTTTAGCCACATATATGTAACATATTTTAAGGGCCATCCTGATTTTGAAGCTGATGAAGTACGAAAAAAATTTATGTCTTAGAATTAATGCAATGTAACATCTATATTTATGTATTTGTCATTTCTTTTTTCCAATGCATATTATTCCTGACAATGATATATTTTGTGTATTGTAAAATATTCAAAAGGAGCCCTAACCGGTTTGGCTTAGTGGATAGAGCATCAACCTGTGGTTTGATTCCAGTCAAGGGCATGTATCTTGGTTGTGGGCACATCATCAGTAGGGGGTGTGCAGGAGGCAGCTGATCGACGTTTCTCTCTCACTGATGTTTCTAACTCTTTATCTCTCTCACTCCCTCTCTGTAAAAAATCAATAAAATATATTTTAAAAAATATGCACAAGGAAAATTTGCAATGAATGAGATAAAGACAAAATATTATCTTAAAATTAATTTAAAATTTTTACTAATAGTATAAAATATCAACAATAATTTATTGAGTAAGGATAATATGATTTAATATGCTTTCTTATTTTTTGAATCTAGGCTTAATACTCTATGAAAAATGATCAAAGTTTGGTTTGCTTTCATACTTGGTTTTAATGGCTGTCACAGGGGGAAAACCACTACCTGAATATACACATAGAGCCACCTGGCACTTGCTTTTCAATCTCAGCCACCAAATAGGTGTAAGCTGTTGTTGAAATGTGACTCATAACTATTCATCATTCAGGATGTCAATTAGTTGTTCTTGCAAACAAACTGAAAAATATTTTGTTTTTGTATTTTTAAGCAAAATATTCAAGAATCACTTTTAATCATGTTAGAAATGATTTAATGTTTTAATCATGTTAGAAAATTCTATTTCTAAGTTCTTAAAGTGTGCAGCATAAAATTTGTATAAGTGATGGTGGTTTTTATAAAATGAATATTTGTTTTTTAATAAAATAAACTCCCTTAATGACTTCTGATAGCATGTTGTATATTTTTGCCATCAATTTCTTTCTCAACTATCTGCATGTGAAAAATGTATACACTTTCCTTGTGGTGCTACCTGTATTCTCTCCAGAATCCAGTTTCAGTTAAAGCAGTTACTCCAACAGTTTTCCATAAAGCATTCTTTTTATTTAAAAAGTAATTTACTGCTAAGAAAATATGTTCTCCAGTATATTTTTCATTTAATTGTTGACAAAGAAACAAAACAACTAGTTTTTTATGGATTTGCCTCTTGAAATAAGGGAGCAAATACCTAAGCTGATCTATATAAGAAACAGCTGAACTTTCATTCAACTCTTCCATAAATCTCCTACTTTGTATAATTTATTGTAATATTTATTTCTTTAAAGCTTTGGTGTTTTCTGTGCAATGGTATTTGCTGACAAAGAAATAAAGATGTGCATTTTTGTTTCACCATAGTGTTTTCCATTTTCTGTCATTTTCATTGTGTCAGGACGAGCAACTGTTCCTTATGCTAGTGACTATTTGTCTTTTAATAAGTCATAATCTTCAAAAAAGCTCTCTAAACACTTATCTTTACTTCAACAAAATTTGCAAAGTACTGGATTAAATATATTTGACTTAAAACATTGCTGGAAACTATTAGCAGTTTGTCTTTATGTTTTGAATGCTTGGTTTTGAAATCTTTTGCTAATCACGATGACTTGAAACTACTACTAGTTAACATCTCAAGGCACAATACTCACTTAGGAAGGTCTCATATTTAACATCAATGTAAGGGAAGCTATATTTCAAATGGTTTTTCCACACATTTCCTTTTTGATTCCTTTTTTTTTTTTTGTCAAATCTGATGAGATTATTATTGTTCTTCCTTATACTATGGCTGAGAAAGAGCTCATGTTAAGAATAGAAATGATCGCTTCTCGGCCTTTTGGCTAAGATCAAGTGAACAATAGAAATGTGTGAGCTTTTTCACTTTAGCCTTGTTTGCTCTTTCTTGCTTTCTCAGCATTAATTTTAAACTGCATTTGATTTGTTGGTTTACAGGAATATGTTAAAGCCACTGGTTTGTTTTGTGATGACTCACTTTTGTGAAAACTAGATTCTGAACTGCAAAGGACAATCTTAATTCATTACTGTATGCTAAAAGCTAATGAAAGAGTGAGGTTACCCTGTCTATCCACTATCCAACAATATTGTCCCCAACACATGACTGGCTCACATAACAAGGAATTGTCTTGTACATCCCCCAAGATGTTTGTACCTATTTGAAAATAGTAATACAAGTTTTCAAGCACCAAGAGGAGATATCTTATTTAAAGTTTATCTCTGGCCTCCACCCCAGTGCCTAATAGTAGTAGTAATTCACCTAGGAAATATCTACTGAAAGAGTACGTGACAATATCTGGCATGTAAAATACTATCTTTCTTGTATATGGTAGTGAAAAGAGAGGTTGAGCACTCTCAGTCTAAAAGAGGGCAGAAATGAAGAACAGTGGTGTTCTCCTACTGTCATATCCACCAGGAATGCACTAAATGCTTTATAAAGTCTTTTATACAATTATGTGACTTGGCACCCCTTCATGGAGAAGTGCTGTGCTTAACTCTTAATGATCATTTAACAAAGATTATTTAGTAAGGAAAACCACAAGAACTAGGATCTACAAAGTATTTTTTTTTGGAACCAGAGGTTGCTAATTTGTTATGGAAGAATTTCAAAATGTTTTTAGAAAGAAAATTGTTCATGAATAGAATGACTAGAAAGCCACAAGCAAAATGGTGGCACTCCTATGATGTGCTATGTTAGCAATAGGTCATGCCTCCTGAATTGTTCAAAATCTATGAAATATCCAAAAGCTAGAATGAAGAGTGATGGCAAGAACTTAGACAAGGCAGAACTTAAGTAATGAAAAGGTGACATTTTCCATTTTCAATTAAATGGCTTTACTAGATTCAGAGGCGGTTTAATAGGGCTTGGACAGACTTAAAACATTACTATGAAAGGTCACAGATAGATAATTGATTTGTTTCTAATGTAAGGTTGTTGGATAAGAGCCATATTATTTAGGATCTTCATGAAGAAGAAAGAAAGGCTAGTCCCTTCAATTGACTTGAGTGGGTTCAGCTGGAATATTTTACTGTTGACAGTTACTTTAGAGTTAGTGAAAAAATATTCTTTTTAAAAGATGAATATATTGCTTTTCATTTGTTCAAGAAATGAATAAAAGACTGGAGCTGAAGACCATAAGTGCTTGCTTTTTGCCCACTGACCAGATAATTAGAACTATCAGCATTATTTATGTAGCATGAGGTTTTTATTTTTACCTAAAGCTGTCTTTTTTTGGTAATGACAAACGTGTGTTTTTAAAAGCCTGCTTTTTCTCAATATATCTTTAAAGGTTTTAAAATTGTTTCTTGTCTAATCAAGTTGAAAATTTTAAGAACCTCATTTTTAATTTGTAATAAAAGTTTACAACTTGATTTTTTTCAAAAACGTCAACAAACTGCAAGCATCCATTAATAGAGGTCTTAAATAATTATCAAAACTGAATATAAAAAGGAAAGTTATATTTTTAAAAATCCTAAAGCAGATTCATGAATACAGATGGATACATAATATATATTCAAAGGAATCTTGTGAATTTCTTATAAAATAGGAACATCTAGGTAGAAATAAACCATTTAAAAAAGAGAGGACTTGATTAATAAAGTCAATTAATAATGTAAGTAACTGATGGTTCTTAAGTACACTTGGTACATGCACTGCCTTGAATAGGAATAATGCACTAAATTCAAAACCTTCAGTATTAGAGGAAAAAATACCCTGTCAGAAAAATATGTGGTTACTAAATGGTGTGCTATTTTTTACTTAAAAGCCACATATATAAGTGTGTTAACAAGAGGAAAGATAGTTATAATTGGTGGTTGAGGGGAAAAACTTCAAGGAAAGAATAACAAAGCTGAATATCATAGCGATCCTCTTGAGAGTATGAATTTTATATTACTCAGTAGACTTAAAGGAAATTAGTCAAAACCATGTGACTAATCTGATTACTGCATGGACACAAAATGTTACAGAAATTTCAGAAAGGTAGTTAAATAAAGAAAATGGCCATTTGAGTCATTTTCATTTCTAGTTTCCTTGATCATATGACTCACAGAAAAGAAAATAACAGGTCCCAAATATACATGGTAAAAATAAGACTAATATCATTTACAAATCTTATTATTTTCAGCATTTTACTAAAATGTGTTCTTACAGAAAAACAAATATACCTTTGCTTGATTCTTTCCTTTTGGTTTCTTTTGGAATATAATTCCATTCTTTTGGAATGCTCTCACACAGACGTTCAGGAACACTATGCTTCTTTAGGTTTGTCTCGATGTTTCTCCTAGAGCTCATCACAGATGTGATCTGCTGTATAATATCCTTGACAGCATCGGTCAGTGCCAATCTCAAGCATCGGATGACCTCTCGCTCAGACTCCATGCACGTTGAGACTTCAAAACCAGATAGCATATTATAGTTAGCAGAATATGGCAATATTTTGTGCCTTATTCAATTGTGAATTCAGTTTCTCAATGATCTAATATAAATATAGGAAAGAAGAGCAGCTTTTAATCTAGAAATCATAAAAAAAATTTTGATAATAAAGTGAATAGAAAGTAAAATAACACTGAATATATTTCCTGGTAGTTTGGAACTCAACTGCTGCACATATAAATGACCTTCTTAGATGACAATTTGGCAATAATATCAAAAGCTCTAACTTTTACTTACCTGTTAATTCACTTATTTCTTCTCTATAACTTTATTCTCAGAAATTAATTATGGTTATAGAAAGGATATAAAAATTGGAAAAAATCTAAATGTCCAATAATTGGTAATTTATTTAATTAGCCAAGGTAAATCTATCTACACAATAAAGCCATGTATTGTTTAGTATAAAAATAAAAGCAGATTCGAGTATGACATGTAATTTTAAATATATATATCTACATACACACATAAAAATTAAAATATATACTTTCAACGTTAATAGTGATTTTCCTCTTCCATTACTTCTTCTTTTAAATTTTCTGCCTTCCTTCTCTCTCTTTTTCCCTCTACCTCTGCCTTTCTTTCTCCCTTCTTTCTGCTACCCTGACTTATTTCTTACTAGAGGCCCAGTGCACAAAATTCATGCACGGGTAGGGTCCCTAGGCCTGTCCGGCAATTAGGGCCGATCGGGGCCTTCCAGCTGCTGGCTAGGGCCTTCCTCCCCTGCTGCCAGCTGTCGGTCAAGGCCTTCCTTTGTTCTGTGCGGCCCTGTGGTGGTCAGCACATGTCATAGCAAGTGATCGAACTCCTGGTCTCCCGGTTGAACTCCTGAGGGGACACTTTGCATATTAGTCTTTTATATATATAGATTATTTGTATTACTCACTATGATATATTACTGTGTGATAAATGCAATAAAAGATTTTAAAAATATAACTTCAAAATCCTGGGGCCATCACTTGAATTAATACAGAAAAGCACCTATATCTTTTTTTCTCTCTAAAATTTCAAGGTGATATTTCTCAAGTGACTCAAGCTATTGTTAAAACAACTATGGAGAAGAAGATCTGGGTAATAGCAAATATTCAGAGTTTAATTTTTTAACATGACACAATCATCATCAGGTAAGCTATTGCTCTTTATGAGAATGGTGGAAGATATAGATGTCTGTCTTTTGAATGATGTTTTGAGACTTTAATTCATTGAAAGACATAAAGATACCTTCTTTCTACATTAAAATTAATATTCATTTTGGGTCAACTCTTTGGAGTCATGGATTAAAATAATCTCAGGTATCTAAAAATTCTAGAGAGCCAAAATTTACCCTATTTCTTATTGTTAAAAGGGTATGTTTATTCCTTCTAAAGTTAAATTAAAATATTTTAAATAATAGAGAAAAATAATAGCTCTATCTCAAAGAATTATTTAAAGTTTATAGAAATTAATTTTTGTAAAATAACTGGTAGGTAGTAAAAAAATTGTTACCTAAGATAAAAGTTTTCTTGCAATGTTACAGTGTTGGGGCTGCCCAATTTTCTCTTGATTCAGGGTTCTGCAACACCTTGATAATGAGATACTAAAGGGAGGATTAAACAATAGCCACAGATGCCTATGGTAGAAATAAGATACAGATAAAAAAAAAAAAAGGAGAAATGGGAGAAGAGGAAATAGAGGAAAGAGAATAAGTGGCAAGGCCTCATTTCTGAATGCATAAAAAGAGCTTGAAAGTCACCATTCTGTCCTAACAACAAATAAAAAGCTGAACAGATAAAAATAATCAACAACTCTTCTTGAATTGGTAAGAGGTGAAGACACAAGGAAAACTGGAGAGACTGGCAAATACAGGGAGTCATGGCTGACTGGGAGTGAAGACTCAGAAGCGGAAACCACCATGAAAAGCAGTACCAAGATGGGAAAATCTGAACTGTGATGAATTGCTGGAGGTTCAGTTAGAGAAATCTAAGAGTTAAAACTCCAGAAAGACCCTGTTGGGGAGGGGGAGCTGCCACTAGTTTCCCACAGTAAATGTCCCTAGTGCTTCCAGCATGGGGATGGGGAAAGAAACATTTTGAAATAGGCCAGAGCACTCTTCTTCTTAAGGCATGCTCTCAGGAGAAACTGTTAAAACAGAGACACTCCAGGGGTGGGCAAACTTTTTGACTCGAGGGCCACAATGGGTTCTTAAACTGGACCGGAGGGCCGGAACAAAAGCATGGATGGAGTGTTTGTGTGAACTAATACATGTTAACACTGCTGCTGGTGAAGGAGCGGAGGGGAGAGCAAGAGAACCCTCCACTCTTTCAGCTCCGCGGGCCGGATAGAACAGCCGAACGAGCCGGATTCGGCCCGCAGGCTGTAGTTTGCCCACGGCTGCTCTATTGTCTAAGGGGGAAGAAAAAAATTGAGAAACATTTATGAAGTGTACCATACAGAGGCACAGACTCACTAAAAAACTGATACCTAATCATCAGACTATAGATAGCTTACCTTCCCCGCTCACCTCTCCATCACATTATTGAAGATCTATTTAGAGTAGTCTCTTATACCCAGTATATTATGTCCAGCTTTTCAAAATAGAAATGAAAAGATATACAAATGAACAAAAAAAAACCCCAAAACAACAACAAAAAAACACCCACACAATTTGAAAAAAAAAAAGCAAGCATCAGAAACAGACATAACAAAGATGTTAGAATTATCAGACTAAGGAACTTAAACATGTATGATTGATATGTTAAATGTGCTAATGGATAAAATAGACAGCATAAAAAAGAACAAAGGGGCAATATAAATAGAGAGATGTAAGTCCTAAGAACTACCCCTCCTCCCAAAATAATAATAAAGATCAAAAACACTGTTAACAACAATGAAGAAAGCCTTTCATGGGCTTATTAGTAAACTGAACATAGCTGATGAAAGAAACACTGAACTTAAGG
Organism: Myotis myotis; assembly: GCF_014108235.1. Classification (NCBI taxonomy): domain Eukaryota; kingdom Metazoa; phylum Chordata; class Mammalia; order Chiroptera; family Vespertilionidae; genus Myotis; species Myotis myotis. Next base: position 53,790,548 of record NW_023416357.1, read on the forward strand.
ATATGTCAATAGAAACCTCCAAAACGGAAAAGCAAGGAGAACAAAAATTAAAAAAAAAAAGAAACCAGAACAGAATATCCAAGGACTATGGGAAAACTGCAAAAGGTGTAACATATGTATAATGGAAATAGAGGAAAGAGAAAAAAACCACACAGAAGAAATATTTAAAATGATAATGAACAAAAATTTCCCCAAATTAATGTCAAACACAAATCACAGGAAGTTAAGAGAACTCCGAGCAGGATAAATACTTTAAAAACTATGTCTAGACATACTATTTTCAAACTATAGAAAAATCAAAGATAAATAAAAAACTCCTGAAAGAAACCATAGGGAAAAAGACATCTTACATTTAGAGGAACAAACATAAGAATTGCATTTGACTTCTCAGAAACCATGCAGCTAAGAAGAGAGTGAAGTGAAATATTTAAAGTGCTGAAAGAAAAAAAAAAATCAACCTAGAATTCTATATCCTGCAAAATGATCCTTCAAAAGTAAATGAGACAAACAACAATTGAGGGGATTTGTTGCCAGTAGACTTAGCCTTGCAAGAAATGTTAAGAAGTTCTTTCAGAGAAAGAAAATAATATATGTCGAAACTCAAATTTACATAAAGAAAGAGCACTGAAGAAGGAATAAGTGAAGGTAAAACTAAAACTTTTATTTTTCTTATTCATAATTGATCTAACAGATAAGTTTATTCAAAATAATAATTACCAACAATGTATTAACTCACACATTGATTGTATTTGCATATGTTTATACTTCTGTATGTTTATATAAAAGTGAGATGAATAACAATGATACAAGAAATGGGAAGGAGACATTAGAATTATTTATTATTATAAGGTATGCACACACCTGTGAATTGTTATAGTGTTATTTGAAAGTAGACTTGGTTTAGTTTCAAACTTTCTCTATATATGTTGCAAACTCTAGGGCAACTACTTTATAAAGTAAAAAAAGTAGTATAACTGATATGCTAAGAAAAGAGAAATGTAAATGATGTAATTGATTAATGGACTAACATGATAACCACTGTCTAAGTTCTCATCCTTTGTTTTACCAAGATATTAAGTATAGAGATTTAAAGTCAAGAAAACAATGTGAGAATCTTTATACCTGGCCCTGAACATGGGGCAATCCATGAGCATTTCCTATTCAGGTATGGTAACTGTTCTTTATTATCTGCTCTAGCTACAGGCATAACAATACAAATGGGAAAATATATTTTCCCCAAAGGAATGATAGGATGCCTTCTAGAGAGAGGCACCATTGTCATAATAATAAGTGCCTTTTACATTTGAAGAAAATTGACCATTAGTTTTATCCATCAGTTCATTGAATAAATGAACCTTAAAGTCACAAGATATATTTTCACATCTTACTAGGGTCTTATATGTTAAATAGCAAAGCATAATCTCTGGCAGATATTAAATTAAATTTTTATGAGAGAACATTCCCTAATAGTCTGCATCACATAATTTTTCCTTTCACCTCCCCTCACCTTGTCTCAAGTATACTTAATTTTGATAGGAACTAATGGCTAATGACTTATAAAAGAAGCCTTTAGTCTGAAAAAGCAAACAAACAAACAAACCAAAAACAATGATAAAATTTTACAAATAACAGATCCAGCAAAACTGATATCATTACAACTTTTAAAACACCTTTAAATATACATTTAAGTAGCATTAGAATGCTTCTTTTAAAATTATAGATTTCTCATACCTGGAATGTTATATAAAAAGTCCCATAATTGTTCTTCTTCCATGTAGCTCACAAAAACATTCCCAAATGTTTGTGGAGAAAAATTGCAGTAATATAGTATTTTAAAGATGGCTTCCACCAACGTGGGTACTTGCTTCACAGTATTTTCTGTATCAGGACCTTGTTCTTGAAAGGTGCGTTCTTGGAAAGAATAGAAATGACTTAGTAAGATAGGTATCTGTGAATGTGATTACCTTTTTATAACTTATCCTGGGATAATGCTATAAAAATGCATTTGATTAATAGTAAGAGAAATGCCACATTCTTTGAGAGCAATGGCTCATCTAACCCAGTATTGTTTCTGAGATACTCATGGGTATATGTGGAAGAAAAATTGTGAGAAGGACCACAATGACATCACTAGTCATTTGATGAGCATCCCTAGTTTCCTTTTATGTCAAAAATGTTTTTTTTCTCTTTAAGAAAACATTTTGATTCGTTTATTTCATTTAAAAGTAATACACATTCATTCTAGAAATCATAAAAAAGTCTATTAGGGAAACTAAAATTCTACTCATAAGTGATATTCACTATATTTGGTATAGTATTTTATTAAGATTATATACAAATATATAAATGAATATAGGTATGTGTAGCTTAAATGACAAATATAATTATTCTATATACACCCATTTGTTATCTAAAATCTCTTTAAAACTAGTTAAATCTTTGTATCTCTTTTTGCAATTTGTGTTCTGAATACTGCTATACCCTTTATTCAGAACATAAAATTCATGGAATATTCACATTTATAGTGTTCTCAGAATTATGCTACCAATTCTACAAATAAATTTAAATTTGTTTTTCAAACCTGTAGGCCCGATCATTTCAGAATTAAGAGGTTTATCAACTGATTTCTCAATAAAACTATTTTAGGAATTCTCAAAAGTTAGAGGTATCTTAATTGCCCTTTAAGGCCTTCCTCTGGTTTTATTATAACTTCCTCAAAAATCAGTAATCACGAACTTATATGCACATATGCATAACCCATGGGCACAGACAATAATGTGGGAAGGCCTGGGGAGAAGTGGGGGGTCAATGGGGAGAGAAGAGGAGAACATACATAATACTTTCAACAATACAAATAAATTTTTAAAAAAAAAAGGTCCCGCCCAGTCAGTGTGACTCAGTGGTTGAGTGGCAACTTAAGAACAAGGAGATCATGTTTTGATTCCTGGTCAGTACACATGCCCAGGTGTAGGCTCTATCTCCAGGGCAGGGTGCACAGGAGGCAGCCAATCAATGATTCTCTCTCATCATTGATGTTTCTATCTCTTTCTCCCTCTCTCTTCCTCTCTAAAATCAATAAAAAATATATTTTTAAAAAAATTCCTATACATTTGCATCTATAGGTTGGACTGGAAAAGTGAAATAATAACATGCTCAGTATCATAATGTAACCATTTATTTAATTAAAGGTAATGACTCATATCTTCTCTCATACTTAAATATCTTAAATAAATATAATCTAGACTAGAGGCCTGGTGCACAAAAATTTGTGCACTTGGGGGAAGGGGGATCCCTCAGCCCAGCCTGTTCCCTCTCGCAGTCTGCGACCCCTCGAGGGATGTCCCCCACTCTCCGGGGGATGGGGCCTAAGCTGGCAGTCAGACATCACTCTGGCAGCCCGGGAGCCCTCGGGGGATGTCCACTTGCCAGCGGGGAGCAGGCCTAAGCTGCAGCTGGACATCCTTAATGCTGCTGAGGGGGCGGGAGAGGCTCCCGCCACCACCACTGTGCTGACAGCTGTCAGCCTGGCTTGTGGCTGAGCAAAGCTCCCCCCCCTGTGGGAGAGCACTGACCACCAGAGGGCAGGTCCTGCATAGAGCATCTGCCCCCTAGTGATCAGTGTGTGTCATAGTGACCAGTCATTCCCAGTCGTTCTGCTGTTAGGGTCAGTTTGCATATTACCCTTTTATTATATAGGATAGAGGCCTGGTGCACTGGTGAGGGCCGGCTGGTTTGCCCTGAAGGGTGTCCCGGATCAGGGTGGGGGTCCCGCTGGGGTGCCTGGCCAGCCTGGGTGAGGGGATGAGGGCCATTTTCAGGCTGGCCACACCCCCTTCAGGGTGGAGGTCCCCACTGGGGTGCCTGGCCAGCCTGCGTGAGGGGCTGATGGCCGTCCTTCTTTTCTTTCTTTTTTTTTTTCTGGGATTTATTTATCTTCTATAATTAAAACTTTGTAGCCTTGAGCAGAGCCCAGGTCGGCTGGAATCCTGGGTTGCCCCTGGCAACCCAGGCTCCCAAACCCTCTTTGAGCAGAGGCCACAGCGGCTGGAAGCAGGTATCTGGGATTTATTTATCTTCTATAATTGAAACTTTGTAGCCTTGAGCAGAGCCAAGGGCCAGCAGGGCAGGCGGGAAGCTTGGCTTCCTCTATTGCCAGGGGCAACCCAAACCTCCTACTCACTCCAGCTCCATGGCTGCCTCCATCTTAGTTGGGTTATTTTACACACTCACTCTGGATTGGCTGGTGGGCGTGGCTTGAGTGTAGCAGAGGGATGGTTAATTTGCATGTTTCTCTTTTATTATATAGGATTATTTTGTAATGAGTACATTTCTTTTCCTTGCTCATTTAGAAGCTCATCACTTTGTTTCTTCCTGATAATTTTATTTCTGTCATTTGATTTTCATGATCTAGAACTCAATGTTATCTGCAAACTAATAAATAGCACCATAGACTTTGTGTAGAGGAAATTTCTTGTTCTTGCTTTCCTAATATCCATTTCGGCTCTGCTGGTGGTTTAGTAGGAGGTAAGGGGTAAGTTAGGGTGGCTGGAGGGGTGGAGGGATAAGTTTAGCCTGGAGAGCAGTGTTGACAAGCCACATATTTAAAGCCATATTCTCTGACCCAGGGTTAACCAATAATAAAGCTGCTATTTTGAATTCCATCTGCCTTCTCCTTTATCTACCAAATGGTTTATACATTATATAAACAAATGCAAGATTTGGAAACAGATTGTCTTTCAATAACACTGGAGGGCCCTTTCACTGCAGTCATTATTTTAAACTCCTTTTGAAAAATGAACTTTTTAGTGCTTCAAAGGAAGGGTGGTGTCGGGCAAGGAACTCTACCACAACCCACCAGGAGACTCTGTTTATTGCCACCAAAGATTTACCATACATGGTGCGCTAGCACTTTGCTTTCCAAGACTGCTTAATGTTTTCTTTCTACGAGAATGCTGTTAATGACAAGCTCCTGCTGAGTCACTGAAATGGATTTGGCAGCGATGCTGTGGAAGAGTGTGCCATGAGCTTCGGGATGCTGAATTAACCAGGCACTAACAGGCATCCCTAACCGAAGGGAGTCAGAGACTCATGTCAGACAGTAGGAGAGAGAAATGCAAGAATAGAAAGTGTAGCATACAAAACAAGGACTCCAAACCTAAAACACTAGACCAATAAATTAATACCTGAGGAAAAGGGGGTGAAGTATCACATGAAAATCGCTTTAGGGAAGCACTAGTCCATTCGAGAAATTAACAAATATAAAATTGAAACCTGTCTTAAAAAAATAGTTTTGAAAATCTTGGAGTTTTTTAAAATAAAAGCCTAACAATTGATATAAAGACCTACCATTTACTTGTTTTCAATTAAATATTACTTCTTTATTACTTTTTCCCCCTAAAACTATTCTTATTTTGGCAAATTTTGAAATTTTAAAAAGAAAATCCCATGTCATGGGTCTTAAACATATGAAGACAAAATAATCATTCTTTTTAGGGATCCTCTTTCCCAAGTTTTATCCTAAAATGCTCATCTACAAATTGAAGTGCAGCACTAACAACTTATTCTATGCTGTTTTCTTCAGTACCCAAATAAACACTAAATATCAGATTTCTCTTGAATACCCACTGTCTCAATTCAGTGCTATGATTATAGTGAGATGGGACACAGGTCTTTACTGAATACCCACAATGGTACAAGCACTAAGTGAAGTGTTTTACACAGATTTTTCAATTTGTCTTGAACCTCACAAAATCTCTATGAGGTGAATGTCATTTCCATTTTTTTTTTAACTAATGAAGGAACTGAGTCTTAAAGAACCTGACACAATAAAGTAGAAAAACACTCTCAATCATCAAGAAAATAGCTACCTTCAGTAAAAGTTTATACTTGGGCAGTTGATTCCAATTCCTTGAAAACTGATAAACTGATCTGTATAGAATTCTGTATGTTTAAAAATTATTTTGTATTATTTTACATACTTATAAATGTACAAAGGCAGAACTTTTGGGAACAGTTTTGGCTGTATCTGCTTGTATCTACTAGAGTTTTCCTCCACAGTTTCTATAAGGTGAGATTTTGAAAGTGCATTTCATGGGATGTTAATGAGTAGTACTTATGTTCTGGAAATGCTGGCTTCAACAATATTAGGTGTGTGTGTGTGTGTGTGTTTCTGTAGGACTTCTCAGAGTCTTTAGTTATTCGTGCCCTATAAATCTCCAAGAAGAATTTTAGCATATAGTAAGCAGTGTTTTTACAGTATTTTTTGACCATGAAACCCTTTTCTAATATTGCATCTAGCTGGACTACTATAAAATTGAGCCTAGGAATCATGGCTCTAATGTTTGCAAATGGACTCAAATTAACTGCAAGCCCTTTAGGTGAGCAGTTCTAAGGGTAAGGAAGCAAGGTAGGAACACAAGGGGTATTCTACTAAGAGAGTCAACTGGAAAAGAAATGATTGCTAATCAGGTCACCAACGTTGGATTTTATTTTAATTCAACTGAATTATTTGTGGAGCAAAGAGGGATTTTGCTTTAGCAGTAGGCACTGGCAAGAATAACAAAGCACAGCCAAAGGAGGTATTTAAAAACTTTGCCTCCTGAACCCACAGATTTCTACCAAGTTATATCTGGTTAAGAAACATAATGAGATTATATCATGGGCAGGCAGGTGCCTTACAGAGAGGCTAGTAAGTGTCTGGTCAATAAATGAATAAATGTTTGATGAGTGAGTAAATGAAATTCCTCTAGCACCTGCAAAATAGTGGCCTAGCTTCTTTTTGAAATCTTTCAGTGTTGGGATAGCCACTGACATTCAAGGTAGCCAGTCCCTCTGCTAGACAACTCAAGTTAGCAAACTGATTATATATATATATATAATTAGTAGCCCTGCGCACGAATCCGTGCACCAGTAGCTTGCCAGTGGCTCACTGCCGCCCTCCAATAGCTCTCTGCCCACTGCCCTGCCCTCCTGTAGCTCTCCCCACCCCCCTCCTCCCCACCTCCCCTCATAGCTTGTTGCCCTGCCCCCTCCTGTAGCTCTCTGCCACCTGCTTGTAGCCAGTAGCTCACTGCCACCCTCCTGTAGCTCTCCGCCCACTGCCCTGCCCTCCTGTAGCTCCCTCTGCCCCCCGGTCCCTGTCATAGCTTGCTGCCCTGCCCCCTCCTATAGCTCTCCACCCGCTGCCCCAACCTCCTGTAGCTCCCTCCATCCCCCCCCCACCCCATAGCTTGCTCCCCTGCCCCCTCCTGTAGCTCTCCACCGCCCACTTGTAGCTTGCTGCCCCACCCTCCTGCTGATCCGAGATCTGGTCGTTATGCAGTCAGTCATTATGCTTCATGGCATAATGACCATTTGCATATTACATCTTTATTATACAGGATAACGCTCTTATCGGAAAGGACTACCAAAATATAGGCTAGTCTCTTTAGTGGATAAAGAAAAGAAGCATATTTTTTCATATGTGTATTGGCTATCTACAATGAGGTATCACCTCACACCTGCCAGAATGACTACTGTCAATAAATCAACAAACAATGCTGACAAGGATATAGAGAAAAGGAACCCGTATACATTGCTGGTGGGACTACAGTCTGGTATAGCCACTGTGGAAAATAGTATGGAGTTTCCTCTTAAAAATGGAACTGTCATTTGACCCAGCAATCCCACTTCTGGGAATCCTATATAATAAAAGCCTAATATGCTAAGTGTCCGGTTGTCTGGCCAGCTGTTCGACCAATCAAAACGTAATATGCTAATGATATGCTAAGGCTGCTCAACTGCTCACTATGATGTGCACTGACCAGTAGGGGGCAGATGTGCCGACCAGTAGGTGAGCTTACTGCTGGGGTCCAGCCGATTGAGACGGAGCGAGATGGGCCAGACACCCCCTGGAGGCCTCCCACGGTCCCTCCCCAGATGGCCAACCTCCCACATCCCTCTCTGGCACCGGTCGTACATCAGTGGGGTCCCTTGCAATTGGGCTGAGGGACCACCCCCCAAGTGCATTAATTTTGGGCATCAGGCCTCTAGTATATAATAAGAATCCTGAAACCAATTAGAAAGAATATATATATGCACCTCTATGTTCATAGCAGCATTATTTACAATAGCTAAGATCTGGAAACAGCCCAAGTGCCCATCAGTAGATGAGTGGATTAAAAAGCTGTGATACAATTACACAATGGAATACTATCTGGCTATAACAAAAGGAGCTCTTACCCTTTAAGACACCATGGATGGACCTGGAGATTATTATGCTAAGCAAAATAAACCAGTCAGAGAAAGACAAATATCATATTATCTCACTCATATGTGAAATCTAATGAACAAAATAAACTCCAAGAAGTGAGAAAGCCACCTGGGAGCCTGGGTGCTGCACAATTCTCTAGAACAAGGGTTGGCAACTATAGCCCAGTCAACAAATCCAGCCTGCCACCCACTTTTTTTATGACCCACAGCTAAGAATGGTTCTTAAATGGTTAAAACGGATTAGAAATATAATATGCTTTGAGACATGCAAAAACCATGTGAATTCAAATTTCAGTGTCCATAAATAAAGTTCAGATAGAATACAGCTGATGGGTCTTGAGACATGCTACTCCAAAATATGGTGGGTGAGAAGATTCTAGATCACCTATTTCAAGAATTCTGCACATGGGAAGAATTTGGTACATATATGGGACAGTTGAAAGGTCACTGGTGCTGGAGCAGCTGCCTTGTTCCTGAAGAGATTTCTGGGGGACATTGCTGATATAAAGATACACATCTAGGATGCACAACCTGGACGGCAATGTGCATGAGCTGGAGCTTGCTAAGCTGGGGCAGCAGGACACAATACGCTGGACACATCACCCACGGCCAGAGCACTATGGGCATTGCTCCTACCTCAAGGATTAGGGCCCTTACTAGATAAGTAGTGGGCAGCCTTAAAAGGTTTCCAGCAGGGGAGTGACATAATCAGATCTGTATTTGAATAAGACCGTGCTTTCTGACTGCTGTGAATTTCCTGATAAAATGATTTAGAAATAGTCTTAAGTATATTGTGTCTTTCTAAAAGTCTTTAATACACTGGAAGGACAAGCCACATACTCAATTCTTTTGCCTTTTATAGAAACAGATACTTTGTTGGATGACCTTGCTACTTAAAAGGGGGTCCAGGGACCAACAGCAGCAGGAGCAGCACACCTGGGAGCTTGTTAGCAATGCAGAATCTCAGGCCCACCTATTGGGTCAGAATCTTTCATTTTAACCAGCTCCCCCAGGTGGTCTGTTTATACGAACTTGAAAGTCAAGAATACCAAGCTTCATCCATAAGATGCCTCTCACAACTCAAAAGATCAGGAAAATATTAACTATAACATAAGAAAATTTGAATTTATTCATTTTACGTCAATCACCGCTTGGTAGGGATGGCAGCCCTTTTAGCAAGAATTTTCTGCTGCTCTGTTTCTTGATTATTTTTAGGCACTTTGTTATAAGGTTGAAAGTACAAAATGTACCATCATGATGATCCATTATAGAGGCTCCTGATAGCTCCCATGAATTGTGCCACCTGCGATTTGGTAAACGTTCTGTGGCTCTACCTGGATGCTGCATGGTGTGGTGGGTGGAAGAAGTCTCTGGAAGCCAGTGGTCTGGTTCGCATCTTTCTTTGCCACTTAAGAGCTATGTGACTTAGATAACTGACTTTAGTTCTATGTGTCTCAGTTTCCTCATCTGTAAAATGGAAATGGCCACTGTACCTCCTACACAGAATTGTTGTGAGGATTCAGTGAGTGAATACATTTAAAGCACTTAGAAACAATGTCTGGAACATGTTAAATATTATGTATTTGCTAGTTTGTTGTTGTTATTATATTACAACTGCAAATTACAAGAAGCCAAGAAGTTTTCACTGGAAATCATTCTTGGGGCAATGGGCAAAGGAAAGAATGTTAGTCACACTTCATTCAAATGTCACATAACAGGAAAAGGCCACCTGCTAACAATTGGGAAATTTGCCAAATATTTGTTCCTTTGATGCCACATGTAAGAAACTGCTTAAGCCATGTGGCCTCAGTGAGGCAATTACCAAAACAATTGCCCTGGGTTTTTAAAGTCAGTAATCCACAATAGTGTCTTACAATTTTAAAGTCTTCTATAAACATTTGTAGTAAAGAGATTTTCTCTTTAAATTTAAGGGGGCCCAATTTAAAAATGAAACCAACATTTACCTTCTCATGCCAACTGAACTGTAGCCAACAAATGTTATAAACCACCTACCACGTGAAATCAGTTTATTTTTATCAAGTTTTAGCAGTGTAAGTGTTCCCTCAAAATACTGCATTTACACATGGAATTATTATCTATGGCAAAAACATGATTCTACTTCCTAGGAGCTGCAGCCTATGAAGCATATATTATAAATTAAAATTTCACAATTCATTTATTTAATTTGGCAATTTTCTGCACCTCAATATTACAAGGTAGTTTTTCCATAAATGTTCTGCTGACTCTTTTAAAATAAACAGAAATTCTGATAAATCACTTTCATAGAGCCATCCCAAATGCTACAGATATCACCTTAACTAAAAGATAAACCCCACGTTTTCATCTTTATTGTATGGTTGTCTATCAAAAAATTTTTGTACCTAACAGAATTAAATAACTGTTTAGTGAATAAAGAGAACCTTGTTTTAAAATATGTATAATAAAAATCTGCTGAAATCTCTTTATTCTTATTCATGAACCAATTTAACACTAAGTTAAATTTTATCACTTAGACTGAAAAGACACTATTTATAAAGAAAAACTCTCCCATTAAAAAAAGAAAGCTGATAATTAGGTTGCTTGAAGCACTGAATTCAGCATATTTTATTCTAAAATTTTGCTTTCCTAAAAATATGATTAAACTTCTAAATTACCAAATGGTGTTCTGAAATACCCCGAGATTTCTAAACAAATGAAAGAAAATTTCTGCAAAAATATCACAAACTCATTTTTATTACATAATAATTTCCATCGTTGTCTGGTTAACAAGGTTTCATGAGTATATTGTTTCTAACTTAAAGTGACAAGGCTTCCACTAGAACTTAATAAGTCAGTCAATCAATTGATTAGTAAATTCTGTCACTTCATCCTTTTAGTATTTAAAGTAGCTAATGAATTCAATACAAGACAATACCAGAGTGGCTATGTAACCCTAATCAAACACCCAATAGCATTTGTAAAAAATGATGGGTATTTGAGCAGACTGGGTAAATACACATGTGTACCCTATAAGAACCAAACTGAAGGTGGCATTATATGGTACCTTTGATAACTGAAGTCTCTCATACACACCAGGAGGTGGATCTAATACTTTTGATAAGTAAATGTGAGATGTATTTGCAGGAAAACATGGTTAAATATTTTTAACTGCAATCATTTTTTCTGTACTTGGTGACTATATCAGTATAGTGAAAAGGTTTGATCCCAATTGATTTTCCAGGTTGTTCTATATAACTCTATCAATAGGAGACCATTTTTCTTTCTGGGACCATACCCACGAGTCTCAACAATTCTATTAGAGTAACTCTCCAGCTGTGTCAGAGACTATCCATGTCATGTAGCCACCTTGTTTTATAGTTTATGTCCTAACTGATCACTGACTGGCCAATTACTGGGCTTTTCCTATTAAAGCACTGTTCTAGTTCGAGGAAGAATATAAAAATCTCTGATCGGCCCTGACTTCCTAGCTGGAAAGACCAGTTAAATACACATGTATCAGAGTGTCCTGATTGATCCAACCTGAGAGCAGACAGATTGCAGTTCTTCCTGATACTCCTAGCCCACTCCAGGATTTAATATGTGTAAGTATTTGTATAGGAAGCAGGGGGCAAAAAACTCTGGCTGGTTCAAAATCCAGGTCTATCCACCATTTATCTATTAGCTTTCTGTATCTCTGGGCAAGTAACATTATCTTAATCTCTAATACCATTATTTTTAACAATAGTATATACTTTATAAGGTTACTAGAGGCCCAGTGCATGAATTCTTGCACAGGTGGGGGCCAGCCGGCCTGCCCTGATCGGGGCCAATCAGGCTGGGCAGGCCAGGGGAAGTGGGGGAGGTAAGGGAGGGGATGCAGGAGGTTGGCAGGCCGTCCCCGCCCCCTAGTCGAACTCCAGTGGAACTCCTGGTTGAGGGGACAATTGGCATATTACCCTTTTATTATATAAGAATGATAAGAACCAAATTAGACGACAAATGTAAAATGCTTAGCACAGTGCTTGACACCTAAACTAGTCAATAATAAATGTTGGCTACTTGAGGAAGCACCTGTCTTTCCTTTAGGGGAGTGGAGTTACAGCCTGAAGCTGAAGAGATGGCTTCCAAGTGAACCTGGGAGGTGTAAGCCCCAAACAGTATTGTTTGGGGTTCTAAGGGAATAAGGTGACATTCAGGTCATTTCCAAACTTGTGTGTGAAAAATAGTGAAGCTTGAGATGCTGTGGTGATACTGACACCACAAATTTTAAGGATTTGAGAGCACCAGGGGAGAAGCAATATCCTCACAAGGGATCAGCAATGAGACACCTCCCCTAAGTGGCTTTTGGGAAGCAAACATCAAGATGGGTGGGAAAGAAAAACATCGGAAACTGGTCCTGAGCAGATCTGAGAAACCAAAAAATTCCCAGAAATGACTGGAGTGATTTGGACAGGGGAATGATATAGATATCATTTCTGTACCAACAGGCTGGAAGGGCCTGGTGACATTTGCCTCATTCATATACAAGTACAGTAACAATATAAGACAGAATGTGCTAAGAGCAAATAAGAAGTGAAGGTAATGGATACTGTAAAGTGCAAGGAAGAGATCAGTGTGAACTGGAGCCTTAAAACATCTGGAACATCAGCTGGTCCTTGCAGACTGGTGGAAACCAAGTCGTCATGGTGAGTCAATTAGGAAACATGGGTGAGCCAAGTTATACAGGGAACATGTGCCTGGGTCTTTGGGACATTGGCTGAAGTGTGTGTGTGTGTGTGTGTGTGTGTGTGTGTGTGTGTGTGTGTGTGTGAAAGAGAGAGAGAGAGAGAGAGAGAGAGAGAGAGAGAGAGAGAGAGAGAGAACAAGAAAATAGTGGGAAACAAGGTTAGAAAACTAGGGTTGGATCATATCTGAATGGCTGAAGGACATGGATTTGGTCCTAGTGATGGGGAACTAGAGAAAAAAACAATTTTGATTTGGGAAACTAGTGATTGAAAGATCAATCTAGCCTCGTGTGGTATAGAAGGAGAAATGTGTAGGGGTATGTGAAAATGGTTAGAAAACTATTCACAGGTGTAGCAGGAGAGCAGTAGGATATAATGTTAGATTGGCATAATATTACTAATCATTTTCTAAAATAGCACTTACAGCGGGGAAAAATCTAATTAAGAGAAATATGGTCTTCGGTTACTCCTCAATATCCATTCATAATTTTCTCATGATTATGTCTCCATGCCCCAATGGATATGGCTTAAGCCACAGCTTGCTTGTTTGTAAGTTACATAAGCGCTCTTCAAGCACTGAAATTTCTAGTGTGATTCTAATGTAATCTCTCTCTCTCTCTCTCTTTCTCTCTCTCTCTCTCTCTCTCTCTCTCTCTCTCTCTCTCTCTCTCAGATCTATTGAGACTTCTATAATTTACTTAGGCATTTTAAACACCAGATATTGATACATTTATATACTTCTATATAATGTTAGTTATGACAGAATAGTATGATATAAAAATATTGTTTTCTCTCATTTAGAGTCCCTGAAAAAAAATATTTCCAGAGTTTTATAAAGCAATTCAATATTTTGCCTGCTGCTAACCCCACTGACTGTTGATACAGTGCAATTGGTTTACATCCCTCTGCCAACATTCAAGTATGAAAAACATTTTCATTCAACTCAAACAATGACTGGGTTTTTTGAGGACATTTTCATAATTACAAATACTCACTTGAGCTCTTCAGCAAGATTTTCAGCAAAAAACCATCCTGATGCAGTAGAGTTTCCAGAAGCAGGTTCCAATTACAACCTGGCTGGGCTAACAGCAGTTTCAATTGACCCTCAGTTGTCAGTTGTCCAGCTGATGGAGTCCTTTCAAATGCAAGATAAAGATGGAGTAATGAAGTTAATTTATCTATGAAATTAATAGCCTTAAAGTACAGATGTAATGCTAACTCCCTTAAATGTCAATTCCTCCAAGATTACTTGGAAAATGCTTTCATGCTTGCTTACTTTAGGGTTGCTCAGGGAAGGAATACATTTAATCTCAACTAGCTAAAAGCAAATTAACATTTGGTAGCCTGCCAAGTTTAAAACTGATACAAAATCACCATGCCTATATTTCACAGAACTATGTCTGTTTTAGTTTCATGGAGCAAATAAAAATAATTTATGCATTTATTTAGAATGCATTTATTTGTTCATATACCAACTATATGAGTGCCTACTAGGTGCTATTAACTCCTTTTATTATTCATGGCAAGAAGTTTCAATGGGTTTTGACTGCTTTGTAATTTGTCCTGTACTAGGATTGCTGATAAAACTAAAGGAATTCAAAGTTTCTGTCAAGGGTCAACCATAATCTAATTATTTAATATGTAAAGACTTAAATCAGCATGCAATTATCAGAACCACTCTAACAATCACACTGCTACCAACTTGGGTAATTGTTTCATCAAAGAGAAATAATTCCAAGGCAAATAAGCTTCTATCTGGGAAATTATCATCAGTGTTGGACAGAAAATCAAAGTCAGGTCTACCATATCACCACGTTCATTTATTAATGGATCTGCAGGAGATAAGAAAGTAAAGTAGAAACTGAAAACTGATAACATAATTCATGTTTTCCTTCTAAAATCTTAAAGTTTAGATTGGCTAAAGGTCACAACATCTAAAATCAGCTTACAACCACAACAACAAAAAGGCAGGAAATGATCAAACTCAGTTCGGTCGCAGCCATAAGGACTATGGGAATAAGGTGGCATTGGGAAGAAAAGGTATGATTGGGCAATGTGAGCATGTGAGTGAAAGGACCTAACTTCACAGTGGGGAAAAAAAGGCAGAACAAAGGGTATTGCTAAGAGAAACAACTTATGGGATCATCTCAACATGAAATTTACGGAGTGGTGAATGGTGAACCATCCAGTTATCAACTTAGTCTAAACCATTAGTTTTCGTGCCTGGGCACTGGACCAGCAGTGTGAGCATTACCTGTGAAATTGTAAAAATGAAAATTCCCAGGCCTCATCCCATCTGAATTCTGGAGATGGGTTTCAGAAATGTGTGCTTTAACCAACCCTCTGCAGGAGATTCTGATGTATGCTAAAATTTGAGAACCACTATGGTAAGAGGTGCTTTCTGGTGCAAGTTTGTAAGGATAGACCCAGCTGGCATCATCTTTCCTGACTCTGAGCCTTTGTGCCCATTTGGGTCCACTGTGGCTGCCAGCCCTGCAATAGTCCTTTACTTAACTCTACCCATCCTTCAATCTACAGCAAAAAATGTTGCTTTCTCTGTAAAGTCTTCACTAAACATTTCTCTCCACAGTGGTCTATCTCACTGTGAATTAAAGCACTTATGACAAATATACACATTTTAGCACTTTTTTATTTAATCAATTAAAACTTTTCTCTATACAAGATTCAAGTCTTGTGAGGACACAAGAATTTGTTTTATACCTCCAAATCTACTAGTGAACCTAGCTGATTGAAAAGTAGGCTCATAAATAGCAAAGCAACTTTTTTTTTGATGCTTTGCCAAAAAGCTGGTTTAAGCGAAAGTGAGAGGATCCAAAGATAAAAATGAAGAAGTTTCAAAGCACCTACTCTTTGGCTTGGCTTGGCATTTGGATCATTACACAACCTTATGATGCGCAAAATCCTTCAGCCTGCATCTGAACTTTGGGCCAACTCAGACTTCCCATGTGAGACTCGGATAAACACAACTGAAAATAGGGAAACTCCTTGGACAATTGGTGGGGCAATGTTAGCTATGGAAACTCCTGCTCCAGGTGGGTGGGGAAGAGAGAAGGAGGGAGTTATTTACTTAAACTCTGATGCAGAGGAACCGAGTCCACCAGTTCCGGTGCTCTGAATTACCTGGGTGTTCCCAAATTGGTCTGCCTCTTGCAGTAGTTCAAATATGGTAAAAATAAAATATTATAAAGATTCTCAAAGGGAAGAATCCACTAGGAGAGCCCTTCAGATGGAAACACTGAAGCAGATCCTTACAATTGTTGTCCCTATTTCTCTCCTAAATTCCAAGGGCTAACTTCTGGAAACTTTCTTGGGGTTCAGTAGATGAAAAGCAACTAGTTGGTTGTAAGTGATATATTAAAATGGACTTAGTTTTTGAACATTTCCTACACATTTTATTTGAGTTGAGTGCTGACTTAAGAATACATTTAATGAATTGAAAGATCCAGTTTGATAAAGTCTAGAAAGGGGGAAGAGGGTCTTTGAGAGACAATCTGAAGAAAGAGATTGGAGACAGATCATAGAGGGCCTCATTTGTAGGGATTTGGGACCCACTGACGAGTTTAAGGCAGATGAGTTTCCTGATCTGACTGCAGTGAGGAGAATAGATTAGAGGGGTTAGTGTTTATGCTCAGCCCTTTAAACATGTAATAAAGCAAAATAATTTGAGTGTAATTTCATTCCACTGTATTTAAATACCTGGTTATAAATAAAACCTCTCATTTGGCAGATGGGAAGCTGTTTGTTGAAATGTACCTTAATTTTGGGATCTTTCAATTTATCACATATTTTGAAATGTACAGTAAAATGACTCACTATGAGAAAAAATAAAATATTACAAAGATTCCTCAGTCTCCAAGCTCCGAGTAATAAATGCATTGAGGAGTCTGTGTTGGGCATATGGAGAAGCATATGTTCCCTCATCCTTTGAGCTGGTGGAGTTGTGAAAGTGAGATTAGCCTCACAAAAAAATGACAGAAAGAGGAATTTTATATATATTTATATATGTATCAAATGTGTACATGCTGAATTTTACTATAATACAAAGAAGAGAACCAAAATGTATAAATCCATTGGGATGTATAAATCTCGTATTGGGAGACAGGATGAATTTATGGCTGGGTTATATTAGACTTATACTCTAATAAGTACAACATTTCTAGGGAATGAATTGACCTAAAGAATTTTTCAAATCCAGTAGTAAGCAGTGATACAATAATGAGATTCAATCATTATTGGTTTATGAAACTAACAAATTACTTTTATAGAAGCATCAAACAAAATCTTAGCTGTCTACAGGTGTGTTTACTTCACTTGTATTTTCTGAAATTTAAAAATATGTACTCATACTGCAATAGAAAGTTTTTAAAAATCTTAGTTCTATTAGTGCACACTAGCTGAGTTCCCACTGCAAGATGAGAAGCCTTACTGCTCAGATCACATGACCATGGGATTCATTGATATATGTGTGTGTGTGTGTATGTATATATATATAAAATCAATCACATAGAAGCTGCCAAACTAGTAGAACAGTGGAATGCACTCTGAAATTCACAGCTTGGGGATGGCATTAGGACACTCTGCTTCTGGATTTGATACTTACTTTGAACCATAAGCCATTATGTGATACTGCGTCCCCAATAGATAAACTACCAGGGAACTAACAGGTGAAAGTGGAAGGGGCAACTCTCACCAATGCTCCTGCTGATCCACTTGGGGAATGTGTGTAAGCCCTGTAGGCATTGCAGGAGTGGAGGTCCTGGTTCTGTGGTGGTCCTCTATCAGGGGAACATTAACAATTCCACTAAACTTAAGTTATAGTTGCCATCTAGGCATCGTTGGCTTCCCATGCCAGCAGTCTATGGGGCAAAGAAAGGAGTTACTAAACTGGCAAGGGTGATTAACCTTAATTATCATGAGAAGCTAGATTAACCCTAGTTATCATGGTGAGCTATCATAAGGTGATTAGGAAGGAGTATGTCTGTAGTTCAAGGGATTCTCTTTTTTGCTTTCATGACTTGTAAGCACCATAAATAGGTGACTGAAGTAACCATATTCGGATAGGTAAGGTCTCAGTGACTCCACTGGGCAACAACACAAATTAGCCGGTGGTAAAGGGAAGTTGAACTAAGAGGTAGAGGAATGTAATAATGAATATCACTCGCAAACCCTGAAATTACTGCAGCAGGGGATACTGTAGCTTGTCCCACTAACTCTACTGTAATAATTTTTTAGAAGACATTTTGACCAGCCATCACTGAGAAGAATCAATGACAGGACTGAGTGAACTCAACATGGGGAATGGGTGGATTTCCATGGTGCAAGGGGGAGACCAAAGCAGAGGTCCATTTCCCCACATTCTCTTGCCTTTACTGCTACAGACACTGGCCTGACTACTTCTGACTGTAAAAACTTGTATTTCTTTACCTCCCAGGAAAACAGGCTGGAAGTGCCAGCAAATTAACACCCTAGGGCAGCTCTCAATCAAAAATGTATGAAAATTGCTGTGTAAGTATCTCAGTATCCTTGCTCCTTTGGTGGGATGACTCAGATGTGAATTTCCCACTGGTTTCAAGAATTTCCCCAGAAGGTTTAAGTTCTGGTTACTCCTTGGTGGTTGGCTTGATTATACTAATCTTCCTTTCCTCTCTTCCTTTGTCTCATTGACTCACTCCCCTTCCAGTGTTTTCTCCATTTAGAAGATAAATTACTGTCTCTTAAATCCGTGTGTCAGGGTCCATTTCTTGGGGAAATCCACATGAGTGGAGACACTTAGTATTCATCTTACTTAATCCTTGTTTCAGGATTTTTGAGAAACGAGTTCACGTTCATTTAGCTAATAAATGTGGCTGCTGGACTTTGAATCCAGGTCTTTCTGACTTTAAAACCTATGCTCATTCGACTACTCCAGGTTTCTGTCCATTCAACCCGGTTGTTATTTGATGGGTCAGTTGTATTTTCCAGCATTGAGGATGTTGGCTCTATTTCATCTTCTGATTGAAGATACCATGTTTTTGACCCAAAATCAAGTTTGTGGTCTCAAGGCTTATTCCCAAATTGGAGACATATTATTCAAGGTATCTAGGGACTGATTTCAACCAGATGGTTCCTGTCAAGGATTCCTGGGCCAAATTTATACCAGAGACCATAAGTTACATGATTCAGAGAACAAAGGCAAGGGCACAACTAAAGATAAACTAAGAGTAAAAGCCCTAAAGTGGGAAAATAAAAGCGGAGGAGAAGCCCCTGAATTACTGTTACTACTCTTGGCTTTCCAAAACTGATTCTTCAGAATCTTTCTAGGAAAATAAGACAGATCTTTAAAGCAAATCTGTCATATTTTTTTCCAAGAAAATAACTTTAGGACCTGCGAAAAAAGTTAATGGGGAAAAACCCAAAATATTTTATCACTTTAACCAAGATTGTATAAATTATATGTGGCTATAGCATTGGAAATGTTTGAATATATTTTAATCTCTATAATGGGTATAGCCAAGTCTCTCTGAGCCTTATAATTAAAGATGATCCAATAAACATAAATTAAACAGAAAATTGCCTGAATGTTTATACAGAGGATTTGTTTAATAAGGTAGATGGACACTCAAAGAGTCTCATTTTTTCAGAGTTGGTTGTATCTACACTATCTAGTGTACAACTTAGAGGGTAGGCATTCAACCTATGAGACCTAGGATATTTCCTGATTTTAGCAAATTAACCTTTTTCACTTGAGATGACCCCATTTCCCCCAAATCACCCAAAGGTATTAGTACTTAAAAGTCATAGCCTTAGCTCCATACTTTAATGTTATACAAGTTAGCATATCCTATTTCTAAAAATCTAATTTTAATTTTTAAAATAATATTACATTTCAGGTATCAGTTTTGGACTCTGAAGGCTAATCTAGCATCTGAGACCCTGGACACTAATGAATACCTCAGCCTCTCCTTGTGAGGAGCAGAGTAATTTGGCTAGAGCTTCAGATATTATTGGTCCCCATCTACTGGTAATTAATAGCCTGTTATAGGGAGATCAAGAAAGATCTCTCCTTGCCCTAGCTGGTTTTGCTTAGTGGATAGAGCGTCAGCCTGCGGCCGGGTTCAATTCTGGTCAAGGGCACATGCCTGGGTTGTGGGCTCAATCCCCGGTGGGGGGGTGTGCAGGAGGCAGCCAATCAATGGTTCTCTCTCATCATTGATGTTTCCACCTCTCTCTCCCTCTCCCTTCCTCTCTGAAATCAATACAAATATATTTTTTTAAAAAAAGAAAGATCTCTCCTGGCATCACACTTGGGATAAGTGCAGAGACCCCATGAGGAAGCAGTTCAATATTTTTTATACTTTATCACACTTGTAGTGGGTCCTTTAAACATGTTTAGATAATTGATAAAATCTGCAACTTCTTGAAACATACAGCTCTTCACTAACACAATATACTGATGGATTGTTTAGTAAGTACCTATGTGACAAGTGCCATGTAGGCACATTAGTTCACTTAATCCTCATGACTCTGCCATAAAAGTATCTCAGAAGTTAAAGAAATAAGATGTCTCAAGATGCAAGAAGCACATGATGATATCGCCTGCTGTTTTCAAATAGGTCAGCAAGATTGTATTGTATTTATGTCTCAACTTCCTCACCAAAATATAAACAGTTTCATATAGTACACAAAAACTAAAGCTCACAGAGGTTAACTCACTTTCCACGACTACAAACCATGCATCTACAAACCACATCTGTCTCATGGGAAAACCTACAGTTTTCTTCTATTATCTCATTGCTGGTTCCATTGCTGTGTTCTTATTGACATAAGAACCTCTAAACCATAATAGAAAAAAAAATATGTAAACCTTAAGATATCTAGGTGCATTCAGTACCTAGTTCATTTGACATATTCACTTCTTTTAATAACTGCTCCATGAGCACGTGACTTTCTCTCTGATAATCTTTCAAAGATCCAGCTGCTTGTCCATCCGCACTCATGAACAGCCACTTAAGAGGTTTGGTGTTAAAAAGCTCTCATTACTTCTCCCCTGCCTGTTGGCTCCATGTCAAAGCTTGGCACCTCATCAGACTGTAAGCTCTCTAAGCTCTTTTCCTCAGTCCTGGGGAACAGCTGTCAGCAGCAGCTGGGAGGCAAAGCTCTTTTTTCATCTTCCTCCCCAGATGTTCTCTCTTCAGGATACTAGAAGACATCTCCTCAATAAGACCATGCTTCCCATGACTGAGCTTTACTACTCAGATCAAATGTGTGAAAACAGCTCAATGTACCAATTAATATGGTAATTTATAATAGTAAAAGTGTAATATGCAAATCGACCGAACAGCCAAATAGCAGAATGACTGTGCGAATGTCCATGCTATGACACGCTGGCCCAGCTCAGCCAAGGCGGGTGTGAAGCAATTGTTCCGGGGGCCGCCATTACCCTACGACTGCCCTGCAGAGAGAGGCCCAAGCCACTGCCGGTTTGGGGGGGGGGGGGAGGGAGGTGGTTGATGGGGCGGGGGTTCCATGATCGCCCTGCAGAGGGAGGCCCAGTCCACCCTCTATGGGTGATTGATCAGGGGACTTCACAGAACAGGGGAACCGAGGGTATATGGCGCGGATGCGAGCAGCACCAGGCCAAGGTGGGTGCAGGTGGGGGTGGGGCTGTGAGGGCCCCTGCAGCCAGGGCTGCAAAGGCCTACCCTTGCACAAATTTTGTGCATTGGGCCTCTAGTATCTAATAAAATACTACTTTGAACACATTTGTTTCTTCCTTCATTCATTCTCTCAACTAATATTTGTTGGCCAATTCCTATGTGGTGGGCCATGGAGACACAATGGTAAGGAAAAACCCGTCTCTATTTTTATGGAATTTAGAGGAGAGTACATATATAATTTAAATGATCATACAAATATACATAAAGTTACAGCTATGAAAACTCAGTGTAGGAAAAGCAAAAGGTGCTATTAGAAGATGTAGTAAGAAGTAGTGAACTATCTTTGGGGTTGATGAAAGGCTTTCCTATAGAAGTCATATTGGAGCTGAGATAGGAAGATAAGTTGGTATCAACTAGGTGAAAGAGGAAGAAGACATTTCAAAGAATGAGGAAAGCATGTGCAAAGATCCTATGGCAGAAAGGAGCATGGCATGGCAAAAAAAAAAAAAAAAAAAAGTAAAAAGGCTAAGGTGTGGAAAGCAGAATCCAGGGTAGTGTGGTATTAGAAGATATTGCAGAGGTGGGTAATCCATTCTCTGTAGGTCTTATAGGGCAGGCTAACTTTTTTTGAATATATTTAAAGAAAAGAAAAATTCATGGAAGGTTTTTAAGCCATATGTGTGAAATTGTAAAATTCAGTTTTGAAATTAGATTTGGGTGTGAGAAATCTATTGGTGCAGTTTGGAGAATATTGCAAGTGGAAGTCCATATACATATGGAAAGAAAACTAGGAGGTCATTGCAATAGTTAGGAGAAAGTTGATGGCAAATGTGGTGCTATGGATAACAGATATCTGGGGTTAAAATCAATGAGACTTAATAATGGATTGGATATAGTAGGACAGAAAGAGGGAGGTGTTTAGTTGGCCTCCTAGATCTCTGGCTTCTACAATTGCCTGGATGTACCATTACCCAAAATAGGGAATAATAGAAGAGGATCCAATTGAAGGGGAATTTCCTAAATTTAGTTTGGGTCATGTTGAGTTTGAGGTGTCTTTGTAATCTCCAGGTGAATACTCAAACATTCATATATTATTGGCACCCATAGATATATGGGTCTGTAGTCTTAGGAGAGGTTAACATTAGAGATATGAATTTTGGAAGTACATAGGTAGTACATGAAGCCACAGGCATGTATGATTTCACCTGGAAAAACTGATAGAACTCTGAAGATATTCAATATTTAATGGCCAGGTCAAAGCAGATGAACCTGCAAAGAAGACAGAGAAACAGAAACAGAAAATGAAGAAAACTGGGAGACTACCTCAGGAGAGTGTGTCTCAAGGTAGAGAAACTGGACAATGGTACTATATGTTAAGCAGGTCACTAAGATGTTATTTCTCACCAATATGTAACTATTTGAGGAAAAGAACATTGTCTCAAACTTCACTGCCTAACTTTTCTCTTACTATTAACACCTACTACAATGCCTTACCTGGAGAAAAAAATTTACATGTGTTTATTGAAAGAATAAGCAAGCACAAATTGGTGAACTGAATAAAAGATCCACATAGTCTACAATATAATGAAGTCAAAGACAGATTAATATATTTAGGGGAGGGGCAAAACTATATAAATCTAAAACAGGATTACATGTAGTAAAAGCATAATAGAAACAAAAGTATAGTAGAAATAAGTATCTATAGCTCAGAATGGACTGGCCACAGATCAAAACATATGTTGCCATCATAAAACAAAATGATAGTATAAAATAAATGGACTATTTACTCATACTGAGTGTGCTCATTGGATTCAGTGTGCAGTTATGACCTACTTCGCTAAGAAAGACCTGAAAAATATTTGGAAATATTTTAAAATACGCAAGAAGGTGGAAGCTTGAAAATAATAAAAAGCATGACAATGTATCACAGTATAATTGAATAAGATAGTATTCTGACAAACATTACATAAAAGGACAGTATGGTGTCATAGCATTAACCTTGAGCTTAGTATATTCTCTCCATGCCTTTGTTTAATGTAATATGAAACTGATTACCCTTTCTAAATCAACTCACATTGTTAGCCTATACTATTGTTAGGGATAATGAATACAGCACATTTACTTATTGCTTGGAAAATACATTTACTTTTCCTAAAGCAAAGTCTTCTAAACTCTGTTCCAGGGGTTCTAGGAGAACATGAAAATTCTATTTTTTAACCAAGTTTATACTTTATAATTTTCTCTAGAAATCCTATAGACAAATTTATGGCCCATACAACTGGTTTTACATTTGTAACTATCGTTTTAAGTAATAATTTCAATCTTCCTCCTTGTTCTGTTTCTTCCTTTTTACCTATCTTTAGTTCATCATCCTATATAATAAAAGTTTAATATGCAAATCTACCGAACAGCTGAATAAACAGCAGATTATATAGACCTCTTAGACAATAATTGTCAGAAAATATTGCACTCAGTGTAGTGAGGGCTCATACTGTACCTTACATGGAGAATTTAGAACAGTAAAGGAGAGACAAAGGCATTCTGGGAGATAAAACTACATAAATAAAAGGCCTGGATCTGATAATAACCAATAAATAAAGGTTGAAGGTATGAAAGAACTGTGTGTTGAAGACAAGCAAGGAGAGTGACAGCTGGAGCACAGGAATCTCTTGTGTGCTCCAGGAAACAAGCCGTGAATGGACAGTGTGGGTGAAACAGAAGCTACCTTAGGTTCTTGAGCAGGTGACTGGTAGAATGAGGGCAGTATCTTAAAAATTCCAAACAATAATAAAATGGACTAAGGTTGTTGTAATGGGTTGGAGAGAAAGGATGGTTCTAAGAAAACTCGGAAGGAGGAGTCAGCTGAAGAGGGTGACACTCTAGGAATAGGCAAAGAAGCCACTCCACGTGGAAACCATATTAAAGGTTCTGCCCCAAAGCACTGAAGAATAGACACTCCTAAAAGAAAAGACACCATGTGTGGAAGGATCAGTTGAGGACATCACGTTGGGTTTCTAGTAATACAGTGGATCATTCAAGAAATATGGGCCGCTAGACATGCAATGTTCCGGTAAAGGCAAGTGCTCAGAGCTAGAATGCAGACCTAGAAATCATCTGTTCAGAGATTATATGGCAAATCATGTGAACAAAAGAGCAATAAAAATTGGGTTTCTTCTTAATTTTAAAAATGATTTTATCTTAATAAAATGAAATTGTTTTGTTATAAGAAATTTGGAAAATATAGAAAACCATACAGATAAAAATTAAAATTGTTTGCAATCCTACTATACAAAAATAAAAACTATGAACTCTCTAGTATATATCCTCTCAGTGCTTGTTTTTATACATACATTTTTAATGCTAAGGCTCACTACTTCTCAATAGTATCCCACCTTCTAATAACTGTTCATCCTCGGGAATGTAGGGGTTCTCTTATTCTGCAAGTTTGGGGAATCAGCCTACTAGATTCCCGCCCCCCCCCCCCCCCCCCGCCTTGGAAATAAACACTCTACATGCAGAGACTCCACAAAGTTGAACCATAAAAAAAGACTGTACATAATGGAAAACTAACAATCTTAGATTTCCCATGCACACCTGTTAACATCCCCTTGAACTGCTCTCCCTTTGAAAGGTGGATGTGTAGTTGTCAGGAGCTTGAACTTTAAAGGGGACAAACCTAGGTTCAGAGTCTGCTCCCAGCTTTGTTTTCTTCTTATTACTTCAATCTCCACAAAAGAAGCACATAAATGCATACCTCACAGACCCATGTGAGGTTTGAGAGAGATAATATACATGAAGCACTTTTCAAGTCTACTATTCAGTTCACTCTAAAAACTGGGACAGCTTTGATGATGTCATAATTACTAACCTGCAGTTTGCCCTTAACTATAAATCACAATGATTTGTCATGTAATATTTTTTAAATCAATCTTTTTAATGACTCCGCATTAGACAATTATATGGCCATCTCATAATTGATTTATCTAATTCCATAGTGTGGGATATTTATTTCCATTTTTTTTCATTCACAAATAATGCTTCCTTGAACATCCTTACATATAGTTTTGTCAACAGTTCTGGTTAATTCTTTTTTTAAATGTATTTTATTGATTTTTTTATATAGAGGAAGGGAGAAGGATAAAGAGTTAGAAACATCGATGAGAGAGAAACATCAACCAACTGCCTCCTGCACACCCCACACTGGGGATGTGCTCGCAACCAAGGTACATGCCCTTGACTGGAATCGAATCCGGGACCCTTCAGTCCGCAGGCCGACACTCTATCCATTGAGTCAAACCGGTCAGGGCTGGTTAATTCTTTATGATTGGATTGATTCCTGGAAATGGACTTGCTGAATAAAGGGGCATAAATGTTTTTAAGGTTTTTAATACAGCTTACTAAAATGCCCTCCAGAAGCTAGTATCAAATTAAATTTCTACTATGGTCTGACTAGCCACCCCATGTTTTAATCTTTCTATTAGGATAATACTGGAGATTGGTTGCTACACAGAGCAGAAAGAAATGTCTTACTACATTTATGCTGGCTTTAGGTATGAAAAAGAGAAAGAACTTAATTATAACAAGTAGCTATTTGAAAGGTAGAAAACCCATTTCTGTGCTGACTTTCCAGGCCTCTAGCTGGACTGAACAGAGCAAGCCTAGAGGTGGAAGTCTTATAGATTAAGATAAAAGCAGGTAATACAAATGGATTAAAACAAATGTGAAAATAATATGGAGAACAAACATGTTTAGAAGTTTGGGAACTCATCAAAATGACCAGGTTGTTTGCTTAACTGATACTGTAAAAGATCCAGTTGTTTAATTTGTTACTTTTCCAATAATGAATATTAAAATATTGGCTATTGAATTCTCAATGGCATAAGTGTGTATTTACAGGCAAGTGGACAGAGTATTGAGGGCATTCCACTTCTAGGGATCAACCCTAAGGAATTAAGATGTTGAAAAAGTTTTACATTTAAGTGAATAACAACTATACATTGGGGTCTTTGAAGGTAAGGTCTGTGTCTCATTGATCTTAGAGTCCCCATTAACTATATGAGGATATGCATGTAACAGGTAAATCATACATGTTTGCTATGTCTATAATAACTTTGTGTATAAGATTCTCACAGCTGAAACCGGTTTGGCTCAGTGGATAGAGCGTTGGCCTGCGGACTGAAAGGTCCCAGGTTCGATTCCGGTCAAGGGCATGTACCTGGGTTGCGGGCACATCCCCAGTAGGAGATGTGGGGGAGGCAGCTGATCGATGTTTCTCTCTCATCAATGTTTCTAACTCTCTATCTCCCTCCCTTCCTCTCTGTAAAAAATCAATAAAATATTAAAAAAAAAAAAGAAAAAGAAAAAGATTCTCACAACCCTCTATTTATGGGTGGGACTCTTGTTCCTCAAGAGAAAGATACAGTCAGACAATTCAGATGATGAAATCACTGAGAGTGTATTTCCTAGGTGAATCAAGAATGTATGGGGATTAACAATATGTCCTTTAGCTACACATAATCTAGTTACTCACAGATACCTAGGAAAGATACTTTCTAATGATATATTTAGCAAAGAATCAAACTAATATTCTACATGATGCCACAAAATGTCATCAGATTACTCTGGAAGTACATTTCATGCTTTAAATGACTTTTCTTATATTTACTAGTAAATACTGCTAATAAAATAATAAAAGTGAATTACCCTATCAATAATTTTAAGAGTTACTCCTCTCTCTACTTTTACTAAGGCTGTGAGTTAGTTACATGAATTAATCAGTTTTGCTGTCTTTTTTGATAATTAATTGGAGAACTGCCAAATCCCCAGTTATGGGTCAAGAAGGATGAATTTTTAAATGACTAGGAGATTAGCTAAAATAGAACTAAACTCCAAAAAAAATAACATTTTCCTGCTATATCAGTAAAGCTATAAGTTAGTAGAATAATTAGGAGGGCTGTGCCTTGGATATTTGATCTAAAAACAAAACAAAAACAATACTCTTTACTTACCTGTGGTATTATAAAAATTTGTAAGTTCTTTTTGTAAGATGCACTTACCTCTGTGGATAAAAGTTTCCATTAAAGTTTAAAAATATAGATTTATAACTAGGATAGCATTTAGAGGTTCTCACCTGAGTGAAGAAGGATGGAAATGCGATATGCAAGAAAGCCAATGTAATGGTTGCTTAAAAAGTGGTTTTAAGGAATCTGAAGCAGAATCATCTATGTCATGCTGAAAGGCCCTGGGGAAATAAAAAAAAATTATTTCAGGGTATACAGGAAGCATTAACTATGGAGACCATTGACAGTGTTTATTTTTACTTAGTATTCAATGTAATGATTTTTTGTATTGTGCTAGAATGGACAATGCATCCATATTATCCACTTGGGATTTATGCCAGTAGGTGAGTCAGAGGCCTCTATATAACAATCCTTACATTTGGGAAGGTTATGACAATACCATTATCATTTAATTTTTTTAAAACTCGCATTATAAAATTTGTCAAAAAAATTTGTCAAAAATAAATATTTAAAGAATAATAGTACAATGAATACCTCTTATCTCTCCCTCCTCATTTGGATCCAATAAATGGCAATATTTTGTCACATTTGCTTCATTAATGTAAAAATGTTTAGCATAAAGGTTCCTCTTTTTACTCTTTAAAGAGATTTACAAAAACTAAACAATTAATGAAAATTTATAATTAATTTTGTATTTTCTTAAAGGCCTACAGAGAGCTTGTAAATAAGAATTTAACTGTAGAATATTTGATTTTTATTTCAAAATATGAACAATTTGGCCAGACTACCTGGTCTCCAACTATCTTTGGAGAATTGACTTTAACATTTTTCTAGATTGGCTCAAATTCAACAATAAATTTTGAGGTAATACAAAAGGATTTGCTACATAAAATCTTTAGTAGATAGTCTGGTTAATAAAAAATTTATAGTAACAGGAGGCTGTATTTGCCCACATGGAGTTAAGAGCGACAATGGGACCACTTTAGAAAGGGAATTGTTTGAAGTGGTACTATTTCTCTTTCTATAAAGTATAGGAGCAATAGCATCTTTTAGATAATATGTAGAATAGAATTTCATTTTGAATGCCAGTCCCTGCTTTTCGTTTCACATCCTGCTTTTTGTGCCTTTGCATTTTCTAAATTTGACTCTCTCCTATTTATCTTGTCAAGTAAAACACCTTCTAATTAAATATACTTAGACTTTTTTATACTTTTAATATATCATCTCCTCTTTGAAAGCCATTTTCTCATTAATTTTCAAAATAGAACAAAACTCCTTAAACAGGTTTCAAAATCAGGTGGCCATATATCTACTCCATGCATTCCCTTGTGTGAACTAGAGAGATAAGCAGAAGCTAGTCAGGATACCAGGATATCCTTTTCTAGGGAGCCTGGATTTTGCATCAGCAATGAGCATTCACTGAAGTGTTTATAACATCAGAGTGACACCACCTATTTTACATTTTAGAAGAGTCACTTGAGTACAAGTGAGGAAAATAGACTAGTGACGGTCAAGGTTGGAGGAAGGGAGATAATGAAGATGATACTGTGGCAGATAGGTAGAAGATGGCAAGGTTCTAAAGTTAGAAACAGAGGAGATAGTGAATAGGAGACAAATGTCAATATAAATTAAATTAATATGGTTAACAATATTCATCCCCTAATGACATGTGGTTGGAGATGGCATGAGGGAAAAGCAGAAGTGAGAAGAATTGAGGAAAAAGAAGATCTGTAAGATGACTTGCAGATATTTACTTAAGTTTTAAATATGTTGAAGGAGCTGCAGACAGTTGAAGTACATTAAAAAAGAGACACAGAACAGGAATTTGGATTTATTAATCTAACCTATACAAGAGACATCTGGGTTGAAGATACTGATGTAGACATCATTAGCATGACAGTGAAGCCATGGGAATGGGTGAAGTCACCCAAAGAAAGAGTGTAAAATGAAAAGATGGTCAAGGAAAGAACTCCAGAACACAATGATATTTAAAGGGTGAGGTGAGAAAAAGCAGCACTCAAATGCAACCAAGAGGGAATAATCAGAGAAGTAGGCAAAGAACCAGGAGACAGTGACAATAGGGAAGCCAAAAAAGACAAATGGTTAACAGGTCAAAAGGTGCAGAGAGAATAAGGAAATGGAGAAACAAAAACTGGAGTTAGTGATTGGGTATGCATGGATAACCTGACCCATGCTGTTCGTTTAGCAATATGAGGGCAATTGCAGTGATGCAATTCTGTTAAAAGTCTAAATGATGAATGTACTGAGTGAATGGTAGGTGTCAAAGTGGAGACACTATGAGCACAAACTATATTTTTAGGAGGGAAAAACAGTAGTCAAGAAGGGATCCATTTTAATGCAGGAGAGATTGGGGAAGAACCAGAGTAGAAAGAATATTCTAACATTGTGGAATGGATGTAAATGTGGTTAGGTGAACATATTTGCTTTGCTTGGGAAAAGAGAAACATTGATCACCTATCAAAGGATATCAAGGTGAGTAGGGATCAAGATCATTATTATGAATGGAGATGAGAGGTTCAAGTGCACTCATGATGGTCTGGGTTTTCTCAGAAAAGTACTAGGGTCAAGGCCATCTGCTAACAAATAGCAGGATGGGGGCGAGTAGGGGGTTTGACCAAAGTAGGTGATGGAACAGGTAGCTCTTTAGAGATTGGACAAAATGGGATTTTATATTGTCAAAAGATATAAAAGGACAGCTGAGTGCTTTTCTGCCAGCAGTGTTCCAGAGTCTTGGGTAGAGAGGCCAAGAAGGAGAGGTGCAGAGCAGGAACATGCAATAGCCAGGGGGCTAGAAAAAAGGAGGGACCTGGTATAAAATGAGAGGAGATGCAGCAAAGGGTGTGGAAAGAAAGGGAGTCTCAAAGGCAGTGACAGACTGGGGGGAAGCATGGGACAAAAGAGAAGGGGCTTGGTGTGAAAGAGCAGGAGGAACTGGAGACGGCAGGATCCTAGCCTCTGCCTACTTTGCCTACCTCTTTGAGCTCTTTGCACAAATTACCATGTGTCCAGTTATTTGGAGCCACCCTATTTCTCTAAGAATAAATACCTTTCCTAGAATGTGCTCTCTGTCATGTTCAGCTAGCCACTGAAGATCATTTAAAGGCATGCAGGAGCTCTGGAGCCAGACAGCCTGGGTTTGCACCATGAGTGTGCTTTTTATTTGATGTGTAATGCTGTTTTTCAATTTATTTCACTTCAGTTTTCTCATTTGTAAAATGGGGATAATAATAACAGTCACCTCAGTGTGATGATTCAGATAATGCATATAATGGACTTAGCCAAGTGCGTTGTATATAATAAGGACTCAATATATGTAAGGTATTATCGGTATAATGACAGTTGTAAATACTCCTTACGGTCTATGACCATCTCAAAACTGATGTGAAATTGCTGAAAGTCTAAACGGTTGCCTAGTTACAGTTTTATCCTCAAGTTTAGAAAAATAATGGAGGATCTAATAATAACGGAATGGTTATTAGTGCCAAATTTTCTTAGACTACAAACCACTGGCAATCTAATACTTCTCAGAACATTTCTGCCAGTACCTAACCTCTTTTACTTCACTGATGGTTTCTCAGTTGTACTGGTAATAGTAAGATTATTTGGCTATAAGAAATGTAATGGCAGATGTTTATAGTCTCAGAGGGGGTGGGATCTGTATGAGCATTTAATTCCACAGCAAGATCCCAAATTAGTTTCATTATTCTGGAGAGTATAACAGGGTGGAAATTGGCCCACAAGCCTCAATGGGAGAATGAAATGATGAGCCAGCTATTAGATAACCTCTAATGATATTCGCGTGTGCAGTTAAAAGAGAGGATACTCTAAATAATTCATAGTGAAGAGTAAAATACAATTGTCTGAGCTATGGAAGTATATTTTTCACCAGACACAAAAGAATTTTGACATAGCAAACTTAAATACTCCTTTAAAAATAAGTAATTGTCTACTGGTTGAAGCAGACTACATGTACTCACATTCCCAAATTAGCATATTGTAAAGATGGCTTTGTTAAGGTAGTAGAATGAATATGGGACATTCTTTGCCTTTGCCCTTTTCCCAACATCAACTAACCCAGGCCCCTTCTCTCCCATTAGTATCATACTGCCTCTGGCCTCATCACACCTTACCAGTTGAGCACTCTACCCCAGATGCAGCCTCCTGGTCCTCAGATCTACAATTATGCTATCTTCCTTCCTTTTTTGCATTAATAAATTGGTTTATTCCTTGGGCTTATGCAGCCAGCTGCTAGAATGAAATAAATCCAATGCACATAAAAAGTGAGAACAAGTGATAAACTAAAGAGCTGGCTGGGTTTTACGCTTCTCTTATGCCAACCTGCTTTTGGCTGCCCTCCCAGTAGAATTGTGTCTCAATACATAATGTTAATGAAATAAACCTCCAACATGGAAACAAGGCAGCCCAAGGGTCAGGTCTGATGTCTTGTATCATCTGTGCCTACCACAGTGCCTGAGCCATTAGAGGTGCTCAGTAAATAAAAATATCAAGAAGTAGAACTAGTTTGAAACTAAACTACTGAGAAAGCCCTGGAATACTTGAGATAACTGAGGCCATGGAGCCTTTCTGATTGCCTTAAAATCACAAGCAACTAATCACGAGTACGTAGAGACAGCCAAATTCAATCTACTTTACCATTTTAGACATAATATTAAGTCACTGCTTTTGCTTTCATAAACCAGTGTTACCCTTGGGACTATAAGTAGTTGCCTAAATTTCATTAAGTGAGAGAAATAAAGATACACTTGAAGTAAAACACGGTTCCCCATATTTCTTTTGTCCCCTTGGCTTATGTTTCTCATGATGAAAATAACTCTTCGAGGTTAGAAAATGATGAATGAATTAAAGTTAGAAGATGACTAGCACAATGCTTGGCCTATAGTCTACCATAGTAAAGGTCAACCATAGTAATTACTGGTTAAATAAAAAAAGAAATATGAATAAAAGGTATTGTCAGACCCTGCTTTGCAGAAAGGAGGATGAATTTGGGGGCCATCTGTGAAGAGCAGTCTTGGGTGGTACACAGCCAAGGGGCAGGTTGAGAAGAGAACATATGGTAGAGAGATAGAATAAGACTTGACCCCTGAGAACAGAGCAGAAACCAGCTAGTCAAAGATTCAGAACAAAGGCCTTCTCAAAAGTTAATTACTAGCCTTTTACCAGTGTTCTTACCCTATTAGGACCATACATAAAGCTGTTTGATTTCAGTGTTGTGGGTTTTTAAAAATAGTAATATTCCCTTAAAATAATGTTTAGAGGGAATGGGAACAAAGGGAGTCAGTCATTTAATCTTAAACAAAATAGCAAAGACAAGAAACTTCACTTTCTGGATTATTTTGCATCCTGCAGACATCATTTTTTTTCTACATTTTAAGTATTTGTTATTTTTATTTCCATTCAGTCTTTATTCACTTTTAACAGCTTATTGAGTGATATAATTCACATACCACGAAATCTGCCAATTTTAAGTGTACAATAAAATGGATTCTAATATATTTAACCTTCACCTCTACCTAATTTTAGAACATTTTGATTAGCCTCAAAAGAAACCCCGGCACCCATTAGCAGGTACTAACCATTCTCCCTTTTCCCCCTAAGCAACCGCTAATCTTCTTTTTGTTTCTATGGATTTGCCTATTCTGGACATTTCTAGTAAATTTGTGTGCTCTTATGTCTGGTTTTCTTCACTTAGCATGTTTTTTATTTCACCTCTGTTGTAATATCTATCAGTACTCTATTTCTTTTTATTGCTGAATAATATTCTACATGGATATGCCACATTTTGTTTATCCATTCATCAGTTGATGGGCATTTGGGTTCGCTCCACTTTGTTCTATTATGAAAAATGCTGCTGTGAACATTTGTGTGCAAATCTTTGTGTAAACATATGTTTTTATTTATTTTGGGTATAAACTTATAGTAAAATTGCTGAGTCATATGACCAAATACTCAGCATTTTACTTATGCATATTCTATGCTTTCTATTTTCAGGAAGTACCTAACTGTTTTCCAAAGATTTCCAGACATTCTGGAGGTGTAAAAACAAAGTTTTAGACCAATATATTTTGTTTTGTGAGGGACTCTGAAATAGTTTTTAAAAATAAATAACAGTCCAGCCAGCATTGCTCAGTGGTTGAGCATTGACCTGTGAACCAGGAGGTCACGATTTGATTCCCTGTCAGGGCACATGCCCAGGTTGTGGGCTCGATCCCCAGTGTGGGGTGTGCAGAAGGAAGCTGATCTATGATTCTCATCATTGATGTTTCTATCTCTCTCTCCCTTTCCCTTCCTCTCTGAAATCAATAAAAATATATTTAAAAATAAAAAATAAATAAATAAATAAATAAATAAATAAATAAATAAATGCCTAAGAAGAACATAGCTTCAAAAGATCTGGCATGAGTTTGAAACTAGAGACACAACATTGGGATACCTTGGAATTTAGTCATTCAAAAGCCATATGAGTGACACCAAGTGAACTCTAAGACAGTCCTGCTGCTTTTGGCTTAGTGATCTCCATTCTGACCTAGTTGTGACGACTTCGGCCTTTGCCTGGTACATTGTATATTCTTTCATGTTATTAAATGTTAAAACATTGGAGACAGTATACCTTCAAAAAGTTTCCACTTATAAGAGTTTTTATATGACACATCAAAATATTTTTATCATTAAAGCTTATCAGACTTCCTGAAATTATTAAAGACAGGTTATTTCCTCTTTTGCAGCATTGCATTCCTTGTGTTTAATCACAGAGGCGAGGGAGGCAACAACATTAATTGAGTTGAAACTAAATGATAAAATTCTAAGAATTAATTTGTTAATTTGTTATGTACAAATTACAACTAGCATTCTATGCAGGCACAATGTGATACGAAACCATTGTCTGAGTGTATGCATGAATGCACGTTGACTACACTTCTGAATGTGTAGTTTAACGCCTTTATGAAAGAACTACGAGTGATAAGCACTTTAGAAAATACATGGTGAATATTTTATGTTTCAGCAGGTCTCTTTCCCTAGAGCCGTGGTTGGCAAACTGTGGCTTGCGAGCCACATGCGGCTCTTTGGCCCCTTGAGTGTGGCTCTTCCTAAGCCTTAGGAGTACCCTAATTAAGTTAATAACAATGTACCTACCTATACAGTTTAAGTTTAAAAAATCTGGCTCTCAAAAAAATTTCAATCGTTGTACTGCTGATATTTGGCTCTGTTGACTAATGAGTTTGCCGACCACTGATCTAGACGAGTCTCAACTGGGCTGACTGGGCACTTCCAGTCTCTGCCACATATCTGTTCCATGCCAGAAGGCTACCTCAGGAATAGCCTCATGGAGACACAAGGAAGAGCAAGGCCTCTCGAGTTGTAGACTTAGAAGCACCATACTTGCACTCCTGCTTCATTCTATTACCCAAAGCCAGGCACATGGACAAGTCCGGAGACAGAGGCAGAGGACACTTCAACGTTAAATGCCCAAAGGGGTGGATGCAGAGAGGGTGAAAGATCATTCAACCCATCAGCAAGATCAATTCTACCTTAGAAATACTTTCCACACCTGTCCCATACTCCTTCTATCTTATTGCTACCACCACTTCCGTTCACCATGATCTCTCTTACCTATCACCACCTGACTGCTCTGTCCAAATCTTTCTTGTCCATTCCTTCTCAGATCATTCTCAATGCAGCAACGAGAATAAACCATTTGCCAAATGGTTTCCTATTGTTCTCAGGATAAAGGTGAAAATCCTGACTAAGGCCTAAATTGTTTTCAATTTTTCAATTGAGGGGTTATTTTAAAGCAAATAGGTGAACCTGGTGAAAGGGAGAAAGAGAGTGAAGAGGGAGTGTGGGAAAAAGAGGCTTTGTAATGACTTCCATGTGAGGACAGCCTGGGACCCCTTTCTCCAACCTCATCTCCTTCCATCCTTTCTTTCACTTTATGGTTGGAACACATCATAATTCCCCAACTTGTACACTATTTCAAGCCTCTGGGGTCTTACTTGGACTGCTCTGTGTCCAAGTAGAGAAGTAGAGTTCTTTGTTCCTCCTTTTGGTATGGCTTGAAAACCCTCTGCCTTATGCCTTAAAAAAAAAAAAAAGGAGAGGAGAAGAGCGCAGATTGGTTTGGCTCAGGGCATTGGCCTGTGGATTGAAGGTGAAGGGCCTGAGGTTCGATGAGAGAGAGAGAGAGAGAGAGAGAGAGAGAGAGAGAGAGAGAGAGAGAGAGAGAGAGAGCGCGCTTTTTGGACAGAAGGAGGAAGAGAGTTTATATAGTTTAAGTTTAAAAAATTCGGCTCTCAAAAGAAATTTCAATCGTTGTACTGTTGATATTTGGCTCTGTTGACTAATGAGTTTGCCGACCACTGCCCTAGAGGGCAAACCTAAAGTGCTCCTTTTACAACATTATAAAAGAAATCTACGAAAGAGGGTAAAAAAGAACAAACATTTTTGCAAACAGGTTTCATTCTTCCTGAAAAGATTTTAAAATCATATATTCCTGACCTGGGATTTAGTGGTCGTATACTAAACTCAGAAAGGAAAATACATTCAATTTATCTGTCAGAACTGCTTGGAATAAAGGCAGTCACCCTCTAAAAAGCCATATTATATAGAACCGTGGTCGGCAAACCACAGCTCGCAAGCCACATGCGGGCGCGCACATACAGTGCAATTGAAATTTCATGGCCCATGTGCAGAAGTCAGTATTTTGTGGAAGAGCCGGTATTTTGTGGAAGAGCCACACTCAAGGGGCCAAAGAGCCGCATGTGGCTCACGAGCCACGGTTTGCCGAGCCGCAGTTTGCCGACCGCTGAATAGAGTGAAAACGTTAGGTATAGTTTATAAAAAAAGTTAATACTATCAACATCTTATTGTTACTTTTCACCACTTCCTCAAAGCATGTAGTTTAATTTTTAAATGTGAGGTGGAAATATAGTTTTTTCTAAAATACTTATAACAACTTCATATCTTGTCTATGAAGGGAAGCTAAGTAAGTCAATAGGGTTCTTGTAATGTCTGTACATTTTTTTCCTAATTGGTGAGAACATGCTGCCCTGTAGATTTATTTGCCAAGACAAAAGCAAAATATATTTTAAAGATTGGATTTATAATCTTGGAAGACAAACATAAAATTTAAACCAACATGAATGTATAAAATTTGAGAAAATTTTTATAAAGTGAGATTAAAAAGGAATTAAAGTATATCTAGATTTTTGTTCATACTTCAAAGCAACATAGCTATCTGTTTTATAAAGAAAAACCAGAGGCAGTAGATGGTGTAAAATGTTCTATAATACTGGTTGAAATTAGCAATTTAAATTTGTTGAATGAGGTTATAGTGCAATATCTAATGCACAAATCACAGAGAATTGAGTACTTGCATAGTTGTTTAAAAATGTATTAAAAGGCTATAGGTTAACAATAATAAATGTATATTACATTATTATTATTAAAATATGCAATCTTTGATAATAATTTATTTTTTTTACAAATGCATTGGGGATTAAAATTTTTCTATTCATCTGTGACTAACCATGAAATTCAATATTGCTCACCATGACCAATCCATGAAATTTGTCAACTTTGTTCCTGATTTTCACAGGGCCTTCCCCTTAGATGAAATGACCCATTTAACTAAGAACACAACGATTTTTTCATATGGTAAATCAGTTCAGTTTACTAAGATTTACTATGGATTTCAGACCTTGAGTTTTTATGATTATGAACCATTATATATTTAATCCCAAATGTCTAATAGTTTATCTCACTGTTTCTCCCCCTTTCTAAAAGAATTCTCTATTTCTAAAATTAATTTTCAATGCCAGAAGGAACAATCTATAAACAATGGGTTAGTTGAAAGTCAAACAGCAGGTGAAAATTATGGGAAATTGAAATCCAAGTTATTTACTCAGAAATTCTAACAAAAATAAAACAAAAAAAACAAACCTCAAAACTTTCTGAAAACCACGATTCATATATTGCCCTTATCGGAGTGCTAAGAAAGGAATATTTTACCTAGTTTATCCTAAAAAACAGAAATACTGTATGTCTAATTTTTTACTATCCAAGAAATAAAACATGAAATTATCTAGTTTTTCAAGGTAAAGTGACTATGTTGGAGGAGGGTTTAAACAAAATTATATTACTATATTAGAAAATCTACCCCAAACTTTTCTCTATTACAAATTTGAATAAAATAAACCAGAAAAGTAGTTCAGAAATTTTAATTTCCCTAAATATTATTTATTTAGCTAAGTAAACTACATCAACATTATTAAAAAGTAATTTCTTAGTCCTATTTCAACTTGCAATTACTAGCTCAGACACTAGAGCCTAATATTAAAAGTGAAAATCTATGGTAGATTAACTGACAGTGTGGAACTATGAAGTCTCTTCCAGATTTGGGCATATTTTAGAACAAATTTTTAATGTTAAATTTTTATTAGAGCAAATCAATCTATATAAAATTAAAAGCTAAAAATATTTTTTAAAAAGCCATTAGATATAATTTTATTTTTTCATAGAGTTTCAAGCTATGACTGAAATAACCAACTCATTAATATAATTTGATCATTTAAATAACTCAAAGAGTAAAGCTTAAAATGGTCCTGACTGTATTGGAGCCTTATGAACTGAATGAAATTTACCAATAGAGACATAACACAGTATTCAGACTAACTTGCTTTGAGAATGAAGAAACCCCTGTTGGTTAGTGTTAGTTTTGTACAACAGCCCAATTCACAATATAAAAAACATACTTCAAAAAATTTGTACTTACTACTTACACAATTCAGTAAATAGAATGAAAATAACTGTTAAATCCCATTATTTTCTATATTGTAATAGCTAAAAAGAAAATATATTTGATACTTACTGATATAAGTCAGTTAATGGTGAAGTCAAAATGACTAATGTTGTCAACAGATTATTACAATGGGTATAAATTTTAAAAATTTTATCATCTATATATTCATGAGGATTCAAAAGTTTCTGTACAGATGTGCAAACTGACCATAACATGTTCTCAGTGCATATTAAAATTGTTGTGATATCAAGTCTATTAGAAAGAAAAAAAAGAAAATTACGTTAAAAAAAAGTGCCTTTCTACTTGGTATATATACTATCTTTTATATTTCTTGTATTAAATATATATAAGAATATAAATATTTGTTCAGATATCAGAGCTTTGGAGATCAAAGACAGAAGGCATCAAAACTAGGTTATGTTTCCATAATACCATTATATTTAGGGATTGTGAGGTCTATAACAGTGAGGAGTTTTAGGGGTGCTTTTAAAAAATATATGTTTTTATTTTGCATTATCAGGATTCTATTCAAGAAGTTCAGGAAACTTTCATTGAAATTACATTCAGTAAAAGAAAAGTCAGATTAAAAGTAAATTTGCTATTACATATATATATATATATATATATATATATATCATATCTAATAAAAGAGAAACATGGTAATTGGCATACAACCGCTACCCTTCCCATTGGCTAATCAGCGAGATATGCAAATTAACTGCCAGCCAAGATGGCAGCCGGCAGCCAGGCAGCTTGAAACTAACATGAGGCTTGCTTGCTTCAGTGACGGAGGACTCCAATGTTCCCCGCCTGCCGCTGCAGGCCTCTGAGCTCCAACTCTAAGCAACTATGTAACAAATATAGAAGCTAAACAAAACCCCAGAAACCTGCTTTAGTCCGCCAGGCTTCAGCCAGCAGGATTGCAACATTGTAAGCAAAGCCCAGAAATTTACTTTCAGCAGCAGAGGCCGAAGAGCTGGAGCCAAGCCTCAAAGCTAAACTGGCCCAGAATAAAAAGAAAAAAAAAAGAAAAAAAGGAGCGGTTGGGAGCTTCAGTCACCCCCAGCCTGAAAACAGCCCTCAGCCCCTCACCCAGACTGGCCAGGCACCCCAGTGGGGACCCCCACCCTGAAGGGTCTGTGACCAGCTGTAAACAGCCATCATCCCCTCACCCAGGCTGGCCAGGCACCCCAGTGGGGACCCCCACCCTGAAGGATGTGTGACCAGATGCAAACAGCCATCATCCCCTCACCCAGGTTGGCCAGCACCCCAGCAGGGACCCCCACCCTGATCCAGGACACCCTTCAGGGCAAACCAGCCAGCCCACCCATGCACCAGGCCTCTACCCTATATAGTAAAAGGGTAATATGCCTCCCAGCACCGGGATCAGCATGACAGGGGGCAGTGCCCAAACCCCATAATCGCCCTGCAGCTCTGTGTGTGACAGGGGGCGGCGCCCCAACTCCCCAATCGGCCCTGCTCTGAGCCCGACCAGGGGCTGCACCTAGGGATTGGGCCCGCCCTCTGCCACCCGGGAGCAGGCCTAAGCCAGCAAGTTGTTATCTTCCGAGGGGTCCCAGACTGCGAGAGGGCACAGGCCAGGCTGAGGGGCCCCCCTCCCCCCCGAGTGCACAAATTTTGTGCACCGGGCCTCTAGTATATATATTAGTATCTACACTAATAAAAGAGAAACATGCAAATTGGTATCACTCTGCTATACCCACCAGCCAATCAGGATGAGTATGCAAATTAACCCAACAAAGATGGCGGTTAATTTGCATATGCAGGCATGGAGCGAAGACTGAAGACAACTGAAGACTGAAGACAACTGAAGATTGAAGAGGCTTGGCTTCTCCGCTGGAGCGGAGAAGCCAAGCTGCGGCCGGACCAAAGGCCTGGGTCCTGGGTCCTGGAGGAAAACCAGTGCCAGCAGCCAGGGGAATGAAGGCCTATTGCGCAAATCTTTGTGCAATGGGCCTCTAGTATATATATATAAAATAGGAAAAAATTTGATAGTAGAACAATTCTCCTCATCTAAATAGCAGTTGTCAAAAAAAAGTTACATGGGTGGGTCACATGTTTTCCAAGTACGTGGGAGATGCGAAAGAAATGACACCAGAAGCACTAATGTAGTGTCAGAAATTTCCAACAGTACATAAATTTGGGGCAAATGTGCTATATCATTTCTTTGTTTCTATCTTTGTTGAGTTTTAATAGGGACACAAAGATCTGTTTAAATATTATTTTGGTGTACAATTTAATTTTACAGACCTCATTTAATTTCTCTATTTTTCTTTTATATTCAGTGTTGCAGAAATATACATTCTATATAATAAAAGGCTAATTTGCAAATTGTCTCCTTGGGACTTCCACATACCAGGAGTTCGGCGACTCACTATGATGTGTACTGACCACCAGGGGGTGGAGTAGAAGGAAGGAAGACCCCGGCTGGCAGCCGGGGGAAGGAAAGCCCTGATTGGCCTTGATCACGAGCCAGGACTAGAAGACCCTACCCATGCCTGAATTTCATGCACTGGGCTTCTAGTATATTAATAATATATCACATATTATATATAAACTAGAGGCCCGGTGCACAAAAATTTGTGCAATCAGGGGGGGAGGGGGGGTCCCTCAGCCCGGCCTGTGCCTTCTCGCAGTCTGGGACCCCTCGGGAGATAATGACCTGCTGGCTTAGGCCTGCTCCCGGGTGGCAGAGGGCAGGCCCAATCCCTAGGTGCAGCCCCTGGTCAGGCTCAGAGCAGGGCCAATTGCGAATTGGGGCGCCACCCCCTGTCATGCACAGAGCAGGGCGGATTGGGAGGTTGCGATGCCACCCTCAGTCATGCTCAGGTTAGGGCCGATTGGGGGGTTGGGGCACCGCCCCCTGTCACACTGAAGGCAGGGTCGATGGGGAGGTTGCGGCAGCACCCCGTCACGCACAGAGCAGGGCCCATCAGTGGGATTGGGGCTCCGTACCCTGTCATGCACAAAGCAGGGTCGATCAGGGGGTTGGGGAGCTCCCCCCTGTTACGCACAGAGCAGAGCCCATTAGGGGGTTGTGGAGCTCCCCCCTGTCACTCACAGAGTAGGGCCGATAGGGGAGTTGGGGCACCGCCCCCTGTCACCCACAGAGCAGGGCGGATCAGGGGGCTGGGGTGCCGCCACTCTCACACTCAGGGCAGGGCCGATGGGGAGGTTATGGCTCTACCCTGTCACACACAAAGCAGGGCCCGTGGGGGGGGGGGTTGGGGCGCTGCACCCTGTCACACACAGAGCAGGGCCGATCAGGGGGTTGGGGCACCGCAACCTGTCACACACAGAGCCGCAGGGCAATCAGGGGTTTGGGGAGCTCCCCCGTATCAGGCACAGAGCAGGGCTGATCAGGGGGTTGGGGCGCCTTCCCCTGTGAGGAACAGAGCAGGGTGGATAGGGAGGTTGTGGCCCTGCCCCCTGTCACACACAGAGCTGCAGGGCGATCAGGGGGTTGGGGAGCTCCCCCCTGTCACGCTGATCCCGGTGCTGGGAGGCCTCTCAGCTCTGCTGATCCTGGTGCTGGGAGGCATATTACCCTTTTACTATATAGGATAGAGGCCTGGTGCATGGGTGGGGCTGGCTGGTTTGCCCTGAAGGGTGTCCTGGATCAGAGTGGGGGTCCCCACTGGGGTGCCTGGCCAGTCTGGGTGAGGGGCTGAGGGCTGTTTTCAGGCTGGCGGGTGACGGAAGCTCCCAACCGCTCCTTTTTTTCTTTTTTCTTTTTTTATTCTGGGCCAGCTGTAGCTCTGAGGCTCCAGCTCTTAGGCCTCCACTCCTGAAAGCAGGTATCTGGTTTGTTTCGGTTCTATAATCGAAACAATGTATAACTCCAGCTCTGAGATCCTGACTCGCTGAAAGCAGGTTTCTGGGTTTTTGTTTAGCTTCTATATTTGTTACAGTGTTTCTTAAACTGCAAGCTCAGAGGCCGGCAAGGCAGGCGGGGAACGTTGGAGTCCTCCGTCACTGAAGCAAGCAAGTCTTATGTTAGTTTCAAGCCACCTGGCTGCCGGCTGCCATCTTGGCTGGCAGTTAATTTGCATATCTCGCTGATTAGCCAATGGGAAGGGTAGCGGTCGTACGCCAATTACCATGTTTCTCTTTTATTAGATAGGACTAGAGGCCAGGTGCACAAAAATTTGTGCACTTGGGGGAGGGGGGTCCTTCAGCCTGGCCTGTGGCCTCTTGCAGTCTGGGACCCCTTGAGGGATGACAACCTGTAAGTTTAGGCCCGCTCCCTGGGGAATTGGGCCTAACCTGGCAGTCAGACATCACTCTGGCAGCCCGGGAGCCCTCGGGGGATGTCCATTTGCCAGCGAGGAGCAGGCCTAAGCTGTAGTCGGACATCCTTAGTGCTGCTGAGGAGGCAGGAGAGGCTCCCACCACCACCGCTGTACTGGCAGCCATCAGCCTGGCTTGTGGCTGAGCAGAGCTTCCCCTGTGGCAGCGCACTGACCACCAGGAGGCAGCTCCTGCATTGAGCATCTGCCCCCTGGTGGTCAGTGTGTGTCATAGTGACCAGTTATTCCCAGTCATTCTGCTGTTAGGGTTAGTTTGCATATTACACTTTTATTATATAGGATAGAGGCCTGGTGCACGGGTGGGGGCTGGCTGGTTTGCCCTGAACAGTGTCCCAGATCAGGGTGGGGGTCCCGCTGGGGTGCCTGGCCAGCCTTGGTGAGGAGCTGATGGGTGTTTGCAGGCTGGCCACACCCCTTTTAGGGTGGGGGGGGTCCCCACTGGGGTGCCTGGCAAGTCTGGGTGAGGCGCTGAGGGCCGTTTTCAGGCTGGCCAAGCCCCCACCACAACGGAAGCTCCCAGCCTCTCCTTTTTTTCTTTTTTTGTTTTATTCTGGGATTTATTTGCTTTCTATAATTGAAACTTTGTTGCCTTCAGTGGAGCTCAGAGCCATCCAGGAAGCTTGGCTTCCTCCATCACTGGAGCAACCAAGTCTCCTGCTGGTTTCAGCTGCGTGGCTGCCAGCCTCCATCTTGGTTGGGTTAATTTGCATACAGTCGCTCTGATTGGCTGGTGGGTGTGGCTTAAGCCATAGCAAAGGTATGGTCAATTTGCATGTTTGTCTTTTATTAGTGTAGATCATAAATATGGTTGTGGTATTTGACAGTTGGAGGCTACTGGAATACTAAGCACATCAATAATCACCTTTAGGAAGGTTTGTGTTTGCATCCATTTACTCTACTTGCTAATTAAGTAATTTCAAATCTAAAATATATGCACACATACACACACATTGATTTCAAAATGAATGGTAGTTTAGTATTAAACATACAAATAAATATATTTAGCCCTGGTCGGTTTGGCTCAGTGGATAGAGCGTCAGTCTACGGACTGAAAGGTCCTGGGTTCGATTCTGGTCAAGGGCATGTAC
This sequence comes from Myotis myotis, assembly GCF_014108235.1. NCBI lineage: Eukaryota > Metazoa > Chordata > Mammalia > Chiroptera > Vespertilionidae > Myotis > Myotis myotis. The sequence continues at coordinate 53,834,434 of NW_023416357.1, forward strand.
CTTGGTTGCGGGCACATCCCCAGTGGGGGGTGTGCAGGAAGCAGCTGATCAATGTTTTTCTCTCATCGATATTTCTAGCTCTCTATCCCTCTCCCTTCCTCTCTGTAAAAAAATCAATAAAATATATTTTAAAAATAAATAAATAAATAAATTTATTTTATGTAGAAAAATTAGAAGAAATCACTCTAGTTCTGCATGGCATTATTATGTAACCACCCAGAAAATAAAAACCAAAAGTCTCTATAGTACAATTATTTAATTAAATATACTACATATTTCATGAGTTAATAGTAAACATCTTATAATGACTTGCCACCTCATAGTCAAAAGTGATTTATTCTACATAAGGAAAAAGAATGAAGGTATTCTTTGCTCTCAAAAGGAATTTTCCATCTATTCTTTGGAGTTCATTTAAAAAAAAAGCTTGGTCAGTAAATCAAAACAGCCTGTGCGAAATACCATATTTATGAAACATTGTAGCAGGACCTAAATGCCCTTCAAATGCAGTCTGCTTTACAAGAACATGATCAGAAAATGATTCCTACTGCCAAAGAAAAAGCCTCTGAGGTCTGCAGGTTCCTCCTAAAATATCTGTATGTACCTATACCTATACTTAAAGGCAGGTCTTTATCACATTAGTCGGAATATTTATAAAACAAAGCCTTCTGTTCATATAGACTTGTTGTCATGTAAGCACATTTTTGTAATATTCATTGCATAGGTAACGTGTGGCATTGGACTATAATTCAGTCTTTAATTTAATATCCAGTGACTCTGTCTCCTATATTCTGTGATTTCACTTATTGTTGAACTGGCTTTTAGTTACACATAATGAAAAGGAAGAAACAAAATAAAGGAAATAAGGAAAGAAGTAATTAGAATATGTTAAGGAGAAAAATGACAAAGGAGTTTCCTTAATGAAGACACACTACTTAAAGGCTTTAAAAAATAAAAACCCCAAGAACTAAAATCCCCTGGTGGCTTAGAACCTCAGTCAAATCCACTGCTCTATCACAACACTGCTTTTTTCCCTCCATTTTAGTGCCTTAATATTCTCATCTATTTATTAACCTTCTTATATACGAAGGTTAAAAAATAAAGATATATATCGACATATATCTTCAATCATTTTTTAGAAACAAGTGGTTTCTACACATGATTTTAAGAAGAAAAAAGAGCAAAATGATTTGACTCAAGTTCCATATTTCCTCTTAAGTATCTCAAGATAATTGAATATGATTTCCTTTCAGACGTTAGAAACATGTCAAGTATACAAGGAGTCATGTCCTGAGATTCAGAATTACATTTTACTTTATAGTAAATGGTGAAAAGGTTTTCCTGAAAGGCAATGGTTTTCTCAGTGCCAGGTACCTTATCTGCGGAGTTCTCTTGTAACTGGGACAGGCCCGAGCATATCTGGAGGCCAGGAGACCCAAAGACTTCTCCAGAACTTCTGTTAGAATCTTCTGGGCTAACTTCGGGGGTAGAATGGTCCAGAGATCATGATGGAGAGCCCAGAAGAAATAATGCCACATCTGGAGTGAGAAGGAGCATCTTTCCCCCTGGCAAAAACAACACACATTAAACAATGGAATCACATCTTCCAAAATGTCAGTTTGCTTTCTATGAACCTAATTAGTTCAGGCTGAAAGGAAATAGCTGGAGAGTTTGACACACTAGATGACCAAGAAAGATTTTTGACAAGATGTAAAACATCCTTACTGACAAAGGAACATGTGTTTTATTTCAATCACAAGACTAGATATTCTAATGAAAATCCAGCCTGCAAGCATTTCACCTAGCATATCCTTGATTTACCTACTCCGGGCCTGCAGGTTAAAATTTGCTTTTAAGCAATAGGCTTTATAGTTGCTAAACATGTCATGCTAGTTTAAGATAGTGGGCTGATCCTTGTATAATTAAAGTTTAATTATTTAAATTAAGTACTAGCATCATTGAGATCATTTTACAAATGTTTCAGATTTCACATTTTAATGAAATGAACAGGAGCAAAAATTAACTTACATACTGTATACTTATCAACATGCATGAAACCAAGGGGATGGGTAACTATTGAAGATTATTACATTAGGCTCCTTTATTCATGGTGTTTTAATAACAGTACTAGAAACAAATACTATAACAGTCTGATTTTACTTTTTTTTTGGTAAAGCCTAGGCAGATCTCATTATTTCTTAGTATTTTTACAGCACTTTATACTTCCAAGGGGCCAGAGTCACATTGCCTTCCATCCCCTTATAGATCTCTGGTGTGACAAACCTTCCCTTACCACAGAGGGAGACCCAACAGTGGGGAGGCCAAGGGGAACAGGCAGAAATGAGAAGATAGCCTCAAGTGATTTACAAGCATTAATTAGTTAACTTGCTCATAGGGAGGTTTGCTAGTAGTTTGACCTCATTTTCTTTCAAAACAGATCAAAAGATTGTTTGAAATAGAAAAAGAATAGAATGCATTCTTCAAACATTATACTGACTATGTTACTATATCAAAAGTTAAGCTAGTAAAACTTCCCATTTTATCTCTAAGCAATCCTCTTCGACTTAAAATTTGTCTTACCCACTGCTTATATTTCTCAAACAATTGTCATCTAAAAAAATCTGTTCTCATACACCAACAGAGGATAGTTTCTTAGGCATATGCTACTATTAGTGTTTTCCTTACAAATTATTCTTCTGGTAATTTCTTTAATTACTAAAATCTTTTATAATCACTGCATAATAATAATGTATAGTTATTATTGACTGACTTTCAAATGGAGTTTATAAATGAGTAGAACTGTTATCCTTAAGTGGGAAATGGGCATCAAATGTCAAAGAATCAAATTCAAACTGGGGCGGGGGGGGGGGACTTTGACCACTGGCTTCTGACTTTCTGACTAGATGTGTATCAAAACTATTAAGAAAAAAAATTACAAAATTAATGAGAAGTAACAAAATTATAGTTCCTTATGCTTTCTTTGTTGTGTTCTGCAATAAAGAATGTGTTTTAAAATTTCTAAAGTAAGAACAAAGTTTTACAGCTAGATTTTCTTATACTTGTGGTGTAGTATGTTAATTAAAGCAAAACTGACCTCAGCTGATATCTGAATAGTTTACACTAACATTTTTCATGGCAATAGATAGGTAGATGTTTATAATAATGTGGCCAACATGATTTTTCTTTTTTCAAAATATAAAAAAAAGTCCTTAATAGCTACCTTTAAGCAATAAATGAGAAAAATTAAAATAACTTCAGGTACACAGATTTCTTCTCCTAAAAGTGAAAAACACTTATTTTTAAGACTTTTTAAAACATAAATGTCAACTTTACATTTCAAACTGGTCATCATTCACACAATTCTCTTCAAAATGTGTATAACTTCAATGTATGCAAGGGTTTTCATTAAACTAAATGTGACTCATTTATTTTCCTGACCTGTTTCTCTATTTGTTGTCATTTCAAAAGTATTCTGCTAGTACACATCTGTTATTTTTGTAGGCCCACTACAATGTAAACAGATGTGAGCTTTTATTTACATTATATATCAGGAAACAAGCAGCTGGGCTTTATTATATAAGCCACTCAATATTATCTTTGAACAGACAATTCTTTATTCTTTGACTGTTGGAAAACACAAGTTGCTAAAATTGAGCAGATGTCAACTATACTAAATGCTCAGTTTTAAACATGTAATCTGAACACCCACTGTGCCATCTGACCAGCACCTCATCAGAGAGATACCGAACTCGTTGACTCTCTCAACCTGACAGCTTAGAAAATGGAAATAATGTGTCTAGGGCTCACCTGATTTTACAAAACATGAGCAAATATTGTTTCATATCTTGTAAATTACTTCACTCTTTCTTTACTACACGCTTGCACATGGCAATAGGTTCCTTTGCGATCTCTATCCTACTCTTTGCCTTGAGTCTGGCAGATTTCATCTCCTTTCCTCCCAAAGCAGCCTTGCCAAAAACTAGTCCTGTTTCACAAATCAGATGGAATAATGGGGAGAGGAGGAGAAGCGGGTGCAGTAAATGGGATAAAACCATGTCAGGTACTCCATTATCAAAACAGTTTAAAATCTGTGCTATTTTTAGAAGGTTCTTATTTTTGGTAAATAGAAAAGCAGTGTCACTTTATTTTTCTGAGCAGAAATAACAACCACTCTGCAATTAAACTGTAACTACTGACCATGTAAGTATATGGAAGCTACAGTACCATGTAATCACAGGGTAACTATCTCGTTATTTCTGTCTTTGAAGTTAAAGCATTGTCATAAGATCTAAGAGCTGCATGTTACATGGTAATTTGTTGTGTTTTTTAAATAGTTGGTAACTTCAATAACAGGTTTGAAATGCATCCACTTATTATTTTTACTGTATACTTCTTCTAGTTCCCAATTTGCATAGGAGGAAACATCATACCTCTATGTTGGACAAATAGTGAGCTAATACCTGTTTTTCAATGAAAACATCATATAAAATTGCTCATTAGTACAGTGACATATTGAAATAGTTTGAAACATGAGATGGATTCATTGTCAACCTCTGCAAATAAGGAAGCTGCGATGCTTCCAGGAGAGAAGACCAATGCTTTCTCAGACTACCATCTGCACTACAGCACCTTCTCGTTTTCATTCTGCTCACTGCTGTGTGAAGCACGGCAGGTTTGGAAAAGTCTGTACGGATGCTCTTGCAAAAAAGAAAAACTACCTAGGAAGGGCCTCTAAAGGAGAGATGAAATGGTCTTAAAAGAAGTGGAAAGTCCCTTAAAAGAGCTTCTTAGTATTTGCTTTTCTCTGCTGTGGCAACATTTATTATGATAATAACTCAGGCATAAACGGCGCCACAAGAAGCTCCAGTGTCATGAAGGTGATGAGAGTGACTCCACTGAATAAAACTCCACTCTGTTCTTCTCAGTGCTCCATAGTGATGAGAACAATCAAGCAAATCAAAAATCATAAGCTTCAATGCAGAGGAAAGGGTAAATGGGAAAAGCTAATGAAGCTGGGCTTGACTGATAAATTATTTTAAAACCCTGATTTATCTTATTTTTTATTAAGGTATTATAAATGTTTCATCCTGCCCTGGAATCAACTTCAAAAAATTTCAAATATTGTGGCTAATGTATAATCAATGGAATTTAGGGGAAGGGAAACTAACGAAGCCTGATGCTGAATAGTTTTAATTGAACGTAGGTTTGGTTGCACTGGGAATCATTAGGAAGAATTCAGTAGAAACTTGGGATTTTAAAACATGGGCTAAATGAAAATAGGTAAGCTATAAATGATCAGATGGGTCTTAAAACACACTCATAAGAACATACTTTGAGAAGGAAAAAATAAGTATAAAGAATAAAACTGCTTAATAAAATTTATTCATCAAACACAGATGGAAATACATAAGAAAAAAAAAAAAAGGCAAGGATATCTATAACTGTTCCCTTTGGGGAAAAGTACAAGGTTGTGGCATTTTGGCATTCTTATCTCTTCCAGTTTTCATTGCATCCCATTATATTTCAACTTATTATATAGCACTCAAACACTGTAGCTCAAATGAAGCTACTATTTTTATTTCTAAGCATAAGGAGAGTTCTGATGTCTAATTATTTCAGGTTTTTTGAAACAGTGTTTTTCCTAAGTACAAATTCAATATTTAAAAAATATTATCCTAACAGCCTTCGTGTGTTAGTAATGCTGAGCTCATGTTTCTAATTAGCCAGAAAACAGGTAGGCAGTAAAACATATTTGTGTAAAAAGGAGGGATAGTAAACTTAACTTCACACCTCATAAAAAGCTTTGTAGTCATCCCAGTGGTGGCTCTCAGCATCCTGTAAAATGCTTGTAGCACAAACTCTGACGCAGTAGTCCGTAACCTGAAACTGGAGAGTGTTGATGAATTCCTGATATCGCTGGACAGGCACCAGGAATATGGGTCTGTTCAGAGGGAATGATCAAAGAGACAGAGATTTAAGGCCTGTGTAGTAGGAGGTAACAATCTCCAGTACTACAAATGGTTTTGATTATTAGATATCAATCATTCATTTCCTCCTAATGCTGAGTCTACGTCCACATTCACTTTCCAAAAGGGGGGTGGGGGTGGGGGGTGGGGGGAAGCCGGTCTTTGTTTTGCAAGTCTTTTGAAAATGTACATCTGCTGTTCCACAAATATGCACTTCAACTTGAGACAAACTGCATTGTCAATACATCATTCAAAAATAAAAGTATTCTTTGTAAGCCTATTATTAGAGATCAGTGCATTATTTAGGCATTAGGTTATCATTATTATAAAGAACAGAGGCATTTGTCAGAATCAACTTTTATAAAGCTATCACACGTCCCACAAACATACTCTTTTTATTTTAAAAATTGTAATTTTGTAGATGTCAATTATCTCCTAAACAGTTCTAAAATATTCTACAGAAATAAAGTGATTTCTGGCACATTTTGTTTATAAATTCAAGTATGAATCACAACATCTGACTATGAGAATTAAGGAAATACCATAGTTATATTCTACATCAAGCTAAATTTATTTTACTTTTATCTTTAGCTATTTATAGTATGCTTTCTCTCATAACTAAGGAACTGCAAAGGCTGAGTAAGTAATGTAGAATAGATTCCTGGGCTCACAGTGGACTGCCAAGTCCACATGCTTGTTCCCTTTGCAAGGGGCCATGCTATCTTCTAGAGCAGTGGTTCTCAACCTTGGCTGCACATTAGAATCACCTGGGAATCTTTTTAAAATCCTGATTTCTGAGCCTCATCCTCCGGAAATTCTGTTTCTTTGTTACTAATGTCGTGGCCCCACCCCATAACAAAGAAACAGAATTTCCGGAGGATGAGGCTCAGAAACCAGGATTTTAAAAAGATTCCCAGTTGATTCTAATGTGCAGCCAAGGTTGAGAACCACTGTTCTAGAGAGTACAAGGATAGCCAGGAAGGCCATGTGATAATACCTGTGGTCATTTTTATTTTCTGCACATATATATAATCTTTTTAGAGTACTAATATGTGAGAATTAAGACTGCCAGATACTTTCTCCTCAAATATTAAAGGTAGTTTATCACTAAATTGATGTTCTGAAATAATATGTTCACATTAGTTAATAGAATAGATTAAAATGCATTTATTTTCTATGTCAGCTCCCAACATCCTGTTGACTTTGAAACAAAAGAGAAGCGTGCATATTTCCCAACTGTGTATACATGAGACAAAAATAAGTTTATTTTTCCTTTACAGTGTAGGCAGTACCTTGTACCTCACAAGGTAAAATGTGTTTGGTCATGTCATAACAGCATGCAGAAAATCATTGCTGCTGATTAGAATGTGGAAAATGCATGGGTCTTTTGAATGAACCTTTAGAAAAATACGTATCTTTCTTAGAATCTATGCATCTGGTTTAATATATCCCATGCTCCACCTTTTTGACATTTCCTAGTCAAGATAAATGAAAATAATTCACCATGTTAATTATTTTCTCCTCGAAGACCATCATCAAAATTTCACTCCTATGATATTCAAGGATTACACATTACTGTAAACATGGCCATCCACTTAATATAAATGGCACTTACTTGTTAGTATTTTCTTTCATCAAATTATCATATCGAGTAAAATGCTGGAAGATATACACCGCCGTGGAGAGCATGGTGTGCAGGTTTTCCAGGGGAGCTTGGGAAGGAAACTCCTGGCTTCTCTCTTGCAGTCTCGCCAGGACAGCTGTTGCCACTTTACAACAGGCCTCCACAAAGTGTGCTCTAATTTCCTGGAAAGAATCATCTCTGCATGCCAGAGCCAGTGGAAGCATTGTGTCAAGTTTTTCCATGATGTCAGAACAAAACTAGGGAGAAATGAATACAGCACTGAGTTATTGGTACTCTGACAGCACCGTGTAATTTATGTACAGGGGAGCCAAATTCCTAAATAATGAATTTGGCATCAAACATAAATATAATCACACAACATTATAGTAATTGATTGTAGAAAGTTAACTGTCAGATAAAGAAATACCAAAAAAGATTACCTTGCAGACATCATGAAAAACTCAGGAAGTAACTTTACATGACAACAGTTTTATTTGCAGTTAATAGAGCTAAAAAAAAAAAGTACCGTTGATATTAATACAATTGGATTATTTTTGAATTTCTTTTAATTTTCTTTTGCTAAATTTTCATAAAGTGTGCTTATTAGTCATCACATTAAAATAAGGTTATATCAGTTTAACTAAATCTAGAAGCACCAGAAATAACCTCATGTAGCATCCTTATTGGTAAGGAGTCAGCAACTTTTAGAAGTAATATGTGTAGCTTTTCACTAGTTATTATGAATCTACTTCTTAATGGCAGAGAAAGTGTGGTGGATAAGAAGTCAAAACTTGCCTCTACTCTAGATTAGCCAATGGTGTTCCCTGCGTAATGTTCTGGAGTTTCAGGGTGGCAGTAGCAGAATAGGAGGCCATCTCTAAGACCTCTCTTTTAAAAAACATTTAAATTATAGGTTGCTGAACTCAGTGTGGGCTTCATACTGAGTAACGGTATTTATCTATTTGCATGATGACTTTGTATTTTCTCATTATGTTCTGTGACTCTCAAAGCACATGTAAACATGTCAGACTGATGCTAATGAAATGCAGTGCTCATTAGGGGTAAACAAAGATTTAAAAGTTGCCTAAACCTGCCGAAACCGGTTTGGCTCAGAGGATAGAGCATCGGCCTGCACTGAAGGGTCCCAGGTTCGATTCCGGTCAGGGGCATGTACCTTGTTTGCGGGCACATCCCTAGGAGGAGATGTGCAGGAGGCAGCTGATCGATGTTTCTCTCTCATCGATGTTTCTGGCTCTCTATCTCTCTCCCTTCCTCTCTGTAAAAAATCAATAAAATATATTTAAAAAAAAAAAAAGTTGCCTAAACCAATAAAAGACAGTAACTCCTTCAATCTCCTAAATGTCTAGTGAAGTCATTCAAAGGGGGGAGGGGGGTGAGAAGAGATTAACCACAGATCTTATATGCATACATGCATTACCTATGGACACAGTCAGTAGGATGGGGAAGGCCTGGGGCAGGCAGAAACTGGGTGGAGGGGGGCAACTGGGGGGAAAAAAGGGGAACATCAGTAATACTCTCTACAATAAGGATTTAAAATACTAATGATAAAAAAGATAAACCCAAGCAAGCATTTTCCCAGCTCCCCAGGAAGTCACAGAGGCCTCCTCTTTAGTTGCCCAAGACTCATGGAGCAACAAGGTAGTAACAGGTTTAAGTCCCTTTCACCAGCAGTGGCCCATGATACCAGAGAAAACAACTGGTATTGGGTTCAGTGCTAAGTATTTGGCAAGAGGCTCCACCGTTTTCCCCTTTGCAATGGCTTATATTAAAAAACAAACAACAACAAAACTCATTATGCTGATCTACATACAGTTTTGAAAGGATTTCATTTGATTCTTGCCTTTGCAATTTTCTTTGGTTGGTCCTCCTCAGGAGCCACACAGCTGTCTTGCCAAACTTGTTGGACATTTATAAGGTTCATAGCATAGGTCACAGCTGATGACCTTTCATTGTGCTCCTGTTGGAGAATTTTTACGGAAAAATCTTCTATTGCTGTCGTTATACAGTGTGCCATGGGAAGAGACACTTCTTTAAATGCACTTCTCCAGCCAAAATCTAGTAGAGTAGTCTGAAATATAGATGTATATGAAGTCATATTCATCTTAATTCAACAAGTGTTTCTACTGTTATATAAATATAAAGTTGTTATTTTCATTCAGCATGTTGAATATAGGTATTCTTTGATAAACTGTAAAAGGCACCCTTACAACCTAAAAAATATTACCCAGTGAATAAAGCAATATAGAAAAACATGTGCATTCTTTACACACAGTAATATACTGACATTTCATTTTAATTCATCAGTGGATTTAATAAAAAACTTTTTTCAAAATTTAATCTCTTAAATATAGTTCAATAAAACCATCTTTATGAGAGCTGAAAGTTACTCTTACTATTTATCACATAAAGCAAACTTTAAATTCAATATATTTAATAAAGTCTAAATTAGATTTTTATAGTCTTTTTTTATAGTTTATTGTTAACAAGTATTGCAACATAAGACAGCATTTTATATTCAATCTTTTATTTCTTTTTCACTCTCAGAAATCCAGACAAGTGAAAAAATAGCAATAAGAAATACAAATTTCTCACAGAAAATACACCACTGCACCTTTCCAGATTTTTACATCTTTAGAATTTTAGTTTCTCCACTCACAGACTGATACATGGCACTACTCTGTTTCAGAAAATGAAAAATTAAAACAATCTGCATTACTCTGTGTGTTGGGAGACAGCGAGGCTGGAGTGGACACTGGTACTTTTTTTTTTTTAAATTTTGGTCTTTGTCTCATATGGCAATATATTTATGAATGTATTATCTCCCCCAAGTCCTCTAATGTTCTCTATAGTACTAAAAGCTTTATAGGTAATAGGCTGAACCTATGCTTAGAATTAACTCCCTGTTTAATGTAATCTTGTTAATAGTAATAATTTACCTACTCCAACTTCAGAAGACCTTAAGGTTCAATATTACTGACTAAATTACTTATTTTCCTAGGTCTCAATTTTTTTGTTAGAAATATAAGAGCTAAATTCAATGACTTCTATGGTCTCTTTCAGTCTAAAATTACTAAGATTATTATCATTAGCTTCATTTTCTTGCACACACATCCCATTCAGCATTAATTTAATGCTTTTTGTATATACTGTACAAAGTAATAAAGGTGATTCTTCTTCTAGAATGAAAATTCTATTATTCCATGATTCTATGATCAGAAAGAATGGCTTTCATTCTCATGATGCTTATAATTAAGTTGTAATTGAACTTCTAAAGTTTATTTGGACCTTTAACATCAGAGGGCCTTAGAACACATTTCTCATCTTATTTTACACAAAATTATTCAGTATTTTAATCTACTCAGCTCATATAATCTCCTTTCTAACAAGTGAAACTTTAGAAGTACCATGGGTATAGTCTTGTAATAGAATAGTATTTCTTGGGACACATTTATGACAAAAATGCAAAAAAAAAATATATCACCTCCATGAAAATTAAAAACAACAACAAAACTCTGGTTTTTGTTCTCTCAATGAGGTCATATCAGTTCATTAAAATTATTCATTCATTCATTCATTCATTCACCCAAGAAAATATATTCTGGTGAAAGTTGCCAGTAATTGCCATGGCTTCAGTGGTAATTTTTGTGTGTGTGTACAATGATGATTACCCTAGTCCATGATAATTTATATGTGATTATAATATCTTGGCCATTCTGAATTCTCTTTTCAAAATATAGAAAACCAAGCACATTAATAGCTGCTCTTAAAAAGAAAACTGAAAATCTTCACTACTCAAATGCCCTCCTAGAAGTCTATTTGTTTTCATAAAATAGTGTTTGTTTTCTTCTACTCTTCTCATCTGATGTTTGGCGCTAAAAATATTTCAGTTAAAATAGAGAATATTTACTAGTTGATCCAAGAAGAAAGAGGAAATAATGTGGCTTTCTGTTCTGTGCACAAAGTCAGTACCTGTTGAATCCCTTTCTTCCATTACCCTAATGCTAATTTCTTTTTTTTCATTTTTTAAAAATATATTTTATTGATTTTTCAGAGAGAGGAAGGGAGAGGGACAGAGAGCCAGAAACATCAATGATGAGAGAGAAACATTGATCAGCTGTCTCCTGCACACCCCCCACTGGGGATGTGCCCACAACCAAGATACATGCCCTTGACTGGAATGGAACCTGGGACCCTTCAGTCCACAGACCGACGCTCTATCCACTGAGCCAAACCAGTCAGGGCTAATTTCTTAATACTTACTCTGACTTTTGGTTAAAGCATAATGTATGACTTTGCAGTTTCCTGAGTATTGTTCTTGCTTTCTAAATTGAACCTGTTAAAATCCTATGTCCTTATACCTTTTTAAATGTTTACCTACTATTAGTCAAGGTCCACTCAGAAAATAGAATCCACTCTAGGTATTTCAACAGGAAAACAAAAGTTAATGTAGTTTACTAAGGTGATGAAATTGTGTGGAGCCAAACCATGGGTTGTGAAGCAAGACAGATATGAATGCAGCAGGAAGCCACTATTACTCCAAGGGCTGGAGGAACAAAGAAAAAGGACTATCTATGGAATGCAGTCTGTGGGGCCACCAGTCAAAGCTAAAGGTAAGAATGCTAGCTAGAACTGGAATCATGGAGGGAGGATTGTGTGGTGGGAGCAGAGCCCATGGAGGAAATGAAGGAGTCACAGATACTACTACTAAAGATATTCTCTAAAAAATAAAAATAAACACATAAAGATATTCTCTAAAACAAAGGAGGGGAAGAAATACTCGGGTTTTTCTCTAACATCTACCATCCAGGTCTTCCATCAATGCCTTTCATTGACCAAACTTTCATAGTAACCAAGGAAGCCTGGAAGATGTAATTCTCTATAATACAGAACAGAGCAGCAAAAGAGTGGTAATGGATCTGAGCACAAATAGGAGATGCTGGACACACTAAACTAAGAGACCAGTTCAAACTATTACTTCCTCTTTCCTTTCTGTTTGAATCTCCATTTTCTCCCGTTTCAGCAATTATCTACAGTCCAAATTATCAAAGTGTAGACCCTGAGTTGGGATGAGAACAAAGACCTCCTCACTTCCAGCTCCCTCCTCGCAATCTGTCCATGGAACAGATTGTGCAAGAAGCAGTGTATCTATTCAATTTTCGTCAAAATGTATAAGCCAATTTTCAACCAAGAATTATTTATTTTAGTGTCAAAGGGAAAATGCAAGACATTTTTATTTATAACGGATTCACAGACACATGATGATGCTTTTATCTATACACTAGAGGCCCGGTGCACGAAATTCGTGCACATGTACAGTCCCCAGGCTTGGCCTGTGATCAGGACCATCTTCCCCAGCTGCCCGCAGCTGGACCCGCCCCCTGCCGCCACCCACTCCCGGTTCCCTGTTCGCCATTGGGTGATCAGTGCCTGATGGGTGGGGGAAGGAACCGAGAGGTCTGCTGTTCCTGCCTGCTTGCTGGCCCCACCCCTGCCATGGGTGGCCATCAGGCGATCAGAGCCTGCCAGCCGGGGAAAGGGACCAAGAGGAGGTCAGTGTGCCTCATAGTGACAGCTCCAGTGGTTTGCAGGCCAGCCCCACCCCCAATCAGGGTGGGGGTCCCCACTGGGGGCAGGGCAGTCTGAACTTGGGGGCACCAGGGGTTTGCAGGCCAGCCATGCCCCCAGTCAGGGTGGGGGTTCTTGCTGGGGGAGGGGCCTGCCTTGGCACTTTGTAGGCCGGCCATGCCCCTGGCTTTGTTAGAAAGGATGTCTGGAAGATGTCCGGTCTATCTGTTCTAATTAGCACATTACCCTTTTATTAGTATAGATATAAAAGCCTAAGTGACCGGCTGAGTGGCCAGTAGCTATGATGCGCTATGATGCATCAACACAGGAACTGCTGAGTGACAGCAACTTTGCAGAGTGCCCTCTTGCACTCTGGGACCCCTGGGGGATGTCGGACTGTCGGTTTTGGCCTGATCCCTGAAGACCAGGCTGAGAGACCCCACTGGTGCATGAATCCGTGTACTGGGCCTCTAGTATATGAATAAAGAAATACTTCCCTTTTCCCTCTCACATACCTCTTTTCCTAGTAGCAATTGCTCTGAAGAAATATTGGTTTCATTTGCTCTAGGTTTCTCTATTATAGTCTCTCTATTGGATGTGACCAAAATTCCTATGCAATAGATAAAAAAGAAAACATACAAACATACATTAATACAAACAAGTGATACTAGATGTAATTAATAGAGTCAGGTTAAAATTAATTGTGTAGAAAAACTCTATTCATACTATATAGACACATACTGGTTCATGCATATCAAGATGCTGAGAATATAGTCAATAAGATGTAGGGTGATGTCACCATACAATAATGACAGTATCAAAATATACTGAATTCTTCCAGACATTCAACTTATGATATTTTTGTATTACTTACATTCATATTTGATTTGCATACATACATAATCTGTTAAATACGGATCTGTTTATTAATTCATTTTCATATTGATAATGTAGAGTAAGTTAAGAATACAAAGTAAATATTAATTTCCTTGCTCATGTAAAAAGTTAAATTCTAAAGTACTGCATTTTAAAACTGGTGGTATTCCTTAGCACTTCAATACTTCCTTTCTTGAAACAAGGAAGAATAAAAGTACATGGGTGAACATCAACATATCAGGAAAAATTAGACTCTTAATAAGTATATCAATAATTCATTGGAAAAATGCAAACACTGGAACAGATAAGAAATAATCTCTAGCTCTGTTTAGGTAGTTCAATTGGTTGGAGCATCATCCTGATACACCAAGATTGTGGGTTCAATCCTGAGTCAGGGAACATACAAGAATCAACCAATGAATACACAAGTAAACAGAACAACAAATTGATAGCTATGACGCACACTGACCTCTCTCTCTCTCTCTCTCTCTCTCTCTCTCTCTCTCTCTCTCTCTCTTATATTAATCAATAAATTTTTAAAACACAATAATCTCTAATGCCTAAAATGGAAAAAATTTTCTCTACTTTTATAATTAAGTTTCTCAGTTTTTATAATTATGGAAATCTTTTCCCTGGGGGAAAAAATGAATACATATGCCAAAAAAAAATTATTCCACTTTTCCAATAAGGCTCTATTAATTAGTTTAATTTGATATAAATGATATAATTTGATATGAAATAGTCAGTTTCTCCTTATGTCCTGAGCAAACAAATTTTGAAAATCTTACTGATTCTTCTCAGTAAGGTTTCTGTCCAATATATCCATATGGCAATTTTGTGGGTTTTTTTTCTAAATATGGTTCTATAAATTAATCATGAATGATTCCTAAGTAACACAGTTGACTGAAACATTCCCTAGGGGGATTATTTGGTAGATGATAACATCCTTTTTGGAAAACTTATCAGAATTTATCTATTCTGAGGAAAAGTTTTCCTTAACTCCAGTGTTTTTTAATCATTTTGGATTTATGAACACCTTTGAATACAAGTGAGAGAACACTCCATCCAAAATGCACAATATAAATCTATGAGAACTACACACAGACACACAGATACACACAATTAAGGCCCCTTGTAAAGTGCATTCATGAACTTCAAGGGCCCATGGACTGTAGTGTAGGAATCCTACTTCATTTCTCAACAAATATCACAAGGATAAGAAGGTTTTAGATCAGTGTTATTCCAGTTAACCTAAAATATTTTCTCTATGACCTGGATTTTAATGTCTTCTTAAGAAGAGGATAATACATATAAATAAGGATCAATTCTAACATTAAAATAAAATCCAGATTAATCAAAGATTTTAAGTAAAGAAAAAGGAGATGCATCAATAAAAATTCTGCTATGTGAGATTTCTGAGATTTTATTGTCTATGTTTTCTTCCAGGATTTTTATGGTTTCATCTAAGTCTTTTATCCATTTTGATTTTATTCTTGTGTATGGTGTAAGTTAGTGGTCTAGTTTCATCTTTTTGCCACACCATTTGTTGAAAAAACTATCTTTATTGTATGTTCCTGCCTCCTTTGTCAAATACTAATTGACTGTAATGGTATGGGTCCATTTTTGGGGTCTCTGTTCTGTTCCACTGGTCTATATGCCCATTCTTGTGCCAGTACCAGGCTGTTTTGATTACAATGGCTTTGTAGTATAGTTTGATATCTGGTATTGTGATTCCTCCAACTTTGTTTTTCTTTCTCAAGATTGCTGCAGCTACTCAGAGTCATTTTTGTTTCCACAAAAATTTTTAGAGTATTTGTTTTAGTTCTGTGAAGTATGCCATTGGCATTTTAATAGGGATTGCTTTGAATCTATAGATTGCTTTGGGTAATATGGAATTTTAATGATGTTAATTCTTCCAATCCATGAACATGGTATATGGTTCCCTTTGTTTGCATCTTCCTCTATTTCTTTTTTTCAATGTCCTAGAGTTTTCCAAGTATAGCTCTTTTACCTGCTTGGTTTATTCCTAGGTATGGGATAGGGGAGACAAGAAGAGATAAACCAAAGAATTTATATACTTATATGAATAGCCCATGGACACTGACAATAGGGCAATGAAAGACTGGGGCAGGGGGCCAGGGGCTGGGAGGAGGGGGTATGAGGTGGAAATGTGGAATACCTGTAATGCAAATAATAAAAATATTTTTTAAAAGAAAAAGGAAACTATAAAGTTATTAAAAATATGAATTATTTTTTCAAAAGATCTAAATCACATAAACAATTCTGCATTAGCAAGCAAAACAGATATAAAAAATTGACTTGATACTCTCAAAATATCCATACTTTAAAAAAATTAATAGACTTTAGTTTTTAGAGCATTTTTAGATTCTGCACATCATTCTTTGTGTTGTGCAGTTCAATGGGCTTTGCCAAATGCATAACATCATGTATCTACCTTTATTATATCATAGAGAATTATTTCACTATTCTTAAAATCCCCTGTGGTCAACCTATTCACCTCTCTTCTCCTTTTCTCTCCTCCTGACAACCACTGGCCTTTTCACTGTCCCTATACTTTTGTTTTTTCCACAATGTCATAAATCTCATATAGTTGGAATCATATAATATGTAAGCTTTTTAGACGGCTTCTTTCACTTAGCAATGTGCATTTAAGATTCTTCCATGTTTCCTCATGGTTTGATATCTCATTTCTTTTTATTACTGAATAACATTCCATTGTATTGATGTACCATAGTTTATCAAATTTACCTAAAGAAAGTCATTTTGGTTGCTTCCAAGCTTTGGCAATTATTAATGAAGTGTTACAAACATTCGTGTGCAGATTTTTGTGTAGACATTAGTTTTCTATCCATTTTTGTGTATAGCTAGGAACATGATTATTGGATCATATAAGACAATGTTTAGCTTTGAAAGATACAACCAAATTGTCTTCCAAGAGGCTATACTATTTTACACTCCTATTAGCAATGAATGAGAGTTCCTGTTGTTTCAAATCCTTGCCAGAACTGATACTGTTAGTGTTTCTAGCATTAGGCATTTTAATTGGTGTGTAGTGTGCTCTCCTGTTTAAATCTGCATGCCCTGATGACATATGATGTGGAGCATCTTTTCATATGCTTACTTGCCAACTGTATATCTTCTTTGGTAGGTGTCTCTTCAGATCTTTGACTCACTTTTTCCCCCTCACTTTTAAATTGAGTTTTTTGTTTCCTTGTTGAATTTTAAAAGTATATATATATATATATATATATATATATATGTATGATACAAGTCTTTGATCAGATATGTGTTTTGCAAATAGTTTTCTCAGTCTATGGTTAGTATTTGCATCCTCTTAATGACCATACTTTTTTACTTGACAATTCCACTTTAGAAATTTATCATCCAGATATACATGTGCAATATTAAGACATCGTTCAAGAAAATTTGCCATATCATTGTTTGTGGTTGCAAATAAACAGGAAAGTAAAACCCTAAATGTCCATCAGTGAGAACCTGGTTAAATGCACCAATGGAAAACTATTCAGCTGTTAGAAAGAATGAGGTGTTTCTACATAACTGTTAGTGAAAAAGAATCTCTGCATAGTATGTACAGATTTTGTTTTATTTTAACATAGAGATAGATATGGAAGTAGTTGCCTCTGGAGAGTGAAACTAGACAACTGGAATAGATATAGACATACTTTTCAGCATATATTCTTTTGTCCTCTTTAACTGCTTTACCATATGAGGAACTATTATTTAAAAAACATTTTTAAAGAAGAAAAAATAATGAAGATCAAGTTAATGACATGAAGGAGCAACACCTGTATTCTTAATGTCACTTTGCTTTTCTACAGATAGCTCACAAAACCAGCCAATTTAAAAGGTATTTACACTGGAATAATAACACTAGTTTGAAGTATAAGCTTGCAAATCTATATCTGGAAATAACTATCTGCTGTTGTGTAGCTATAATTTAAGTTTATGAAAAAAGTTTATTATCTTCTATTTATTGTTACACTCTAAATACAATATGCTTATTCATTCAAAGTAACATGCTTTGATATTTACATAAACCATCTGCCTATTTTCAAGATTAGTAAATAAGAAGATAAGCTTCCCAAGCCTTTCTTGCTGATGGGCAATTCTATAGTAAGATAGAAAATGAATTATCAAACAATTCTGATAATCTTTATAATATAGTCTCCCTCCAAATTAAAAAAAGATTTTAAAAAACTGAATCCTACATAGAGAAGCAAAAAGAATCATTTTAAGACATGATTCATAACATTGACTCTACACTAATAAAATATCTCATGGTTTTAACAAATTGTGGCATTTTATATTTGTTTGGAATTTAAAATGGTCAACTTCAAAATTCCACATTGTCAAACTTCATAAATTCTGTGAACACGTGACAAATTACTTCACCTATTTAAAAATACATTAAAAATCCTATTCACTTATTCACATCGTCTAGAGAAGGTAGCCCATTTTGGACTCAATGCTCTAAAATACAGGTTATTTGCATGCAGTCAACACTGATTTCTTTAGGAGCATGCCCAAGTAAAGGACCTCAGTAGAGTGCAGAGCATCACAGGAATGGTAGCTGCTGAGCAGCCTTCCCCACAGAGTTCACTGTGGTTCATTTTACACTTCTGGTTAGTTCCCACACTGTTGCTTTCTTTCATGGAGAGTAGAGGTTGGCAGTACTTCCCTGTGACATCCACTTTCACACCCAAATTGGTCTTCATAGGCTCCCATTGTGCGTACTACAAAGCAACTTGCCTTGTTGGCAGCTCTAAGTGGGAACTACAAGTCTTTCTTTTCTTCACTGCTCTTTTCTGGCTCACAAGCAACCTCCCACCAAAAGCTGAATCTGTAGAAGAGACGACATCCAAGAGATAATACTATGAAAAGGTATGAAGAGAAGCCCAGGTGGCCACCTTGCAAATTTCCAATGTGGAAGCCTTCGACCTCTCTGCCCAAGAAACAGCTAAAGTCCTAGTGTAATGAGCTTTACAAACCCTAGGAGCCTCTTTACCTTAACTACATACACCTCCCTAATACAATCCCTTAGCCATCTAGCTAAGGAACTCTTAGAAGCCATTTGACCCCTCTTAAGACCCCCTAAGAGTACAAACAATCTTTCAGAAGATCTGAAATCTTTGATTCTTCTGAGACAAACCCTAAGTGTTCTTCTTACATCCAATTGAAGCAGCCATTGCTCTTTGTCATTGCTGGGGCTAAAGAAAAATGAGGGCCAAGAAATCCTGGTTTAGATAAATCTCAGATGCCACCTTTGGAAAATTTGAGGAACTGCCTGAAGAACAACTTTATTTTGAAAGAATCAAACCTGAAGCTACTTCATAAGATATAATCACCTAAAAGAAATACAGTAACGGTCAAATAATGTCCTATCTTTTTCTGAAATGACCAAAATAGAAAACCATCAAATTATGACCCATAAAAGCAAATAAATGTAACTAAATACCATTTATTTCTCAAAAACAAATTTGTGTCTCTATAACATCTATTGAATCATATTTCAATTACTAAGAACACTGCCAATTTGACTAATTCTATAACATAGTAGAAAACATCAAAGTAAAAAGTAAATTATTTGGTTAAACATCTTTATATTTTCTTTATGTGATGTTAAGCACCTGGATATTTTTAAAACATCTGGACAATAAAAAAATAAACACAAAAATTTACCTTTCATCACACTGTTTTGGTTACATAGACATAGTAGGTAACTCTTTCCAAGATCTTTATTAGCAAAATATGCTCCAATCAAAGAAATACACAGGAAACCAAATGACTTGATCTTTTTCCCCCATTCTCTCCCACACAAGATTTTTAAGCAAAAGATGAACTATCAGGATAACTTAAGATACATTTGGTTTCTTTAATCATCCATTTCAAGGAATCTTTTCCTTTCTGATTTACGAAACAAAGGTTTTTGATAAAAATTGATTAGCTTGGCTTACACACAATAAAACATTTTTTTCTTGACAATTTCCTCCAAGATCATTATTTTCAGGGGGCCATAAAGTTATGTCAGATTAAATCAATCTTGGCTTTGTTACAAAAAAATAAAAATTTTAACAATAAAAAAGATATATATCACAAGGGGTGCTCTAGTACTTAGACATTTCTTATTCCTGTCCTTCAAAATTCATTCCAAACTATGTTCAATAATCCACAAATATATTTCTATAGTACACTATTATTAATGTGATATTGAAGTTGCTTTTACAGTGGGGCCTTGACTTACGAGTGTCCCGACTAACGAGTTTTTTGAGATACCAGCTGTCTCTTGGCCGATTTTTTGCATTGAATTGACAGAGTAATTTGAGTTAATGAGCTCCTTAATAAGCTCCTTAACGCGCTCGGTCTCAGAACGAATTAAACTCGTAAGTCAAGGCCCCGCTGTATTTATTTATTTTTTATTTTATTTTTTGTAAATCCTCACCCAAGGATATTTTTCCATTGATTTTTAGAGAGAGTGGAAGGGAGGGGGAGAGACACAGAGAGAGAAGCATTCATGTGAGAGAGACACGTCAATTGTTTGCCTCCCCCACACACCCTGAATGGAGCTGGGGATCGATCCTGCTACGGAGGTATATGCCCTTGACCAGAAATTTAACCAAGACCCTTCAGTCCAAGGACCGATGGTCTATCCATTGAGCCAAACCGGCTAGGGCTGAAGTTGCTTTTATCTGCCATGATGATAAATTTGGAATAAGACAGTAATATTGTGGCATAATAATATATTTTCTCCGTTGATTTATTCAATAATGGCAACTGCTATTCTTAAATATACAGCATTTGCCAAATCTCAACATTGCTTAATTTTAATCTAATGACGTCAAACCCACTTTTTCTTCTTTTTTTCTGAAATCACTATGACAAATTTTTGCTTCAATTCTTGGCCATGGCAGTTTTACATCTTTACAATACCTTTCTAACACAATTCTAATTTTCAATTTTTGTTGCTCTTAAGGGGAAGAAAGTTCTCAGAATTGACCTAAATTTTCTAAGGTCTGGCCTAGGACCAATACAAGATGAGACTAAATGGGTAGGATCTAGATTTGTTGAAATGCACTGTTTCTTTATCCACACCTCAGAAAAGACCTGCTACAGATGTGGATGAGGGATGGCAAATCTTAGCCAGGAATAATGTATGAGTATCTATACCAAGTGTCAACACTCGAGAAATCAACATGGCAATAAAAAATTAGGATGTCATATTTCTTTACTCAGATCTCTCCATGGCCAGTCAGTTCCTTCTAGAAAACCCTCTAGGGCTCACATGATTTCCTAATCAAATCTACTTTTTTATTCTGTTCTTTAACTTTAATATTTTGTGTCATATTTTTATTTTTTCATTGTTTTTCTTTGTCAGCATCCAAATTCTACTAGTATAATCCATCTCCATTTTTCTTCAAATTATCTCCAAATTTGGAAAAGTGCTCTACATTAGTTACTTTATAATGTAATAGTATTACTTAAACTTAACTTGAAACATAGAAGGCTAGTAAGCTATGCTTAATATAAAACAAACTTTAACCCAATCACTTTTCTAACATTATTTACCCAGGCAAAGTAAATTTAAAAATATAAAAGTAAATATATTAAAGCAAGTGTAATTCCTTTCTAAGACATCAGCTTCTGAAATTTCAGATTCATTTGCTTGCCTAACTTTGTTTCACAAATACAGCCACTATCTATTTTTATTCCTTCAAATGATATATGGTATCATGTAAAAGATAATTTTGTATTGTTCATTCTGATGTAGGTGAAAATCTGTATGAGTATAGATATGAACACACAGAACGTATTATGGCTTTGAATTCTACCTTTAATTTTAGAAACATTCTTCCAACACACATGGCACTGCTTTCTTCTAAAGATTTTATTATACCAAACTTAAAGTAACATATTATATAATTCTAATTACTATTAGAACAACACATTTATTGTTTATGAAATGCTAGAGTTTCTTTTAAAGAATTCACATACAATAAATCATTTAATTCTCATAGCCCTACATAACATATTGCAATATAAAGCATCTAATTGTAAAAGAAAACAAAGAGAAATGTATTTTCATCCTATACCATCATTGGGAAGATGAGAAAACTGAGGTTTAAGGAAGCTAAATGTTTTTGCTCAAGGTCATCCAGGTGCTAGTAGTAGAAGAGGAGCTACTAGATCATTAAGTCTGCTTATTTTTTTCATAGGCCAGACTGTGTTTCTTCAAATTAAAAAAAAAAGATCTGATTTTAGTTAAAGGCAATTATCTGGAATTGACTTATAATGCTTTGTCAACTAGAATTATGGAATTTGCCATGTGTAAAGGATAAAAATGTAATTCTATGGTTTAATAGAATTTTCTTTACTTAATGTTTCTCTCAGGCTTTATGTTTCTTTAAAGAATTCTATAAAAAAAATTTTTTCAAGTAATGGTATAGATTCAGTAGCTGGAAGCAAAAATAGGGAGAATAATAGATTTACAATTTAAACAAAAGGGCATGTTACCTGATTTATTGTTCCTTGGTATCTTGAGTGATAAAAAAATTTCTTCAAACAATTCTTGAACATTTTTTTCCAGCTTCAAAAAGGATTTTATAAGCTGTGATAAGAATTCAAGTTCATCTAAGGAAATAAAAAAATTTTGTCCTTTCTGTGGGCATTCAGGAGTAACTGTGAAAAGAGAAGATCAATACTATAGTACATTGTATTTCTTTTTTCAGTAAATGCTATAATAATCTATGTGATTACATAAACAATCAAATTCTAATTAGACCTTCAATAAATAAACCAAGTTTGCTCTTTAAGAAATACATATAAAATCTCCTAGGAGAGTCTTTTCTTCTGGGAAACTGGAGATGAGTAATCTCTTTAATACAAATATGACAAATAAATATGTATTTATTCTCAGAGTATAAACAGGAATGTGATTTGTTGTTGTAAAATCACATTTTATACAATTTTATTTTTAACAAAAGTCTGGCACAACTTTAGTCACAAGGAAACTTAAGACAAATCCAAATTGATGGACATTCTACAAAATAGCTAATCTATACTCTTTCAAAGTATTGTGTCAGAAACACAGACTAGGTTTTGACTAGACAAATGATCTATTCAAAGAAGTCTAAAAAGACATGACAATTGAAATTAATACATAATCAGGCCCGGGTTGGGTAGCTCAGTTGGCTAGAGTGTTGCCCTGATACACCAAGGTTGGGTGTCTGTCCCCAATCAGGGCACATACAAGAAGCAAACAATAAATGCATAAGTAAGTGGAACAACAAATCCATGTTTCTCTCTCTCTCTCTCTACTTCTCTCTCTCTCTCTCTCTCATCAGTATAAAAGTTAATACATGATTAGTATTTTATTTTGTTATAAAGGACTTTATTGGGGTAAATTGGTGAAATCTGAGTAATGTCTACAATTCAATGCTATTATTGCATGATTGTTAATTTTCTGATTTAGATAACTATTCTGTGGTTATGAAAGAGAATGCCCTTTTGTTTAAGGAATATACATTAAAGTATATAAAGGCAAATGTCTGTAGCCTATTCTCAGTTCAGGGAAAAGAACAGTTTTAAGAGAAAGAGAATGCAAATGTGAAAATGTGGCAAAATAGTAACATTTAAGGAATCTGTATATTTTTGTAGTCTGAAATTAAAACAAAGATTTTTTAAAGACTAGATAAAATACATAAATCTTAAAGATCTTAGAAGTGTCATTACTATATCACTAATAACAAGCAAATTGACTTAGTAGTTGAAGCTAGACTATATAATTCATGAAAACCTTGTTTTAAAAATTAACCTGTAAAAATAATTGTAATATCTATTGCTTTCTAAAGAAGAGTACACCTTAAAAATAAACAAAAGTTGATTATTTTCCTTTTATAATCATGCTACTTTCAAGTCACACTACAATTTTAATATGATAGAAAAATATCTTAAACTTTTTAAGAATATGGAGACCAAGACTGACCTCACCAAATAGCACCTTTGACCAAGTTTTCAAGTGTTTAAAGAATGCTTTCTTTATTATTGCCACTTCTTAAGATACTTAATAACAAACTGAAAATGTTGAGTACTAGTATACAATAAACATCAAGTTCCTTTGGAGAGAAAAAATTAAGAGTGTTAGTTCTGGTGATTCCATGTAAAAATTGGTTACCTTTATCATATGGATTTAGAAGGAAGATTCCAATAATGTAGCAATTTTATGGGTAATTCATAAACTTTAAAATGTTTACAACAAACTTGTAACCATACAACAGTTTTTTACTGAGGACCAAAATTGTCATGGTATCATTGCAGATAATATGAGAGAAACCTGTCAACCAACTTAAACTGTGGAATTTAGTCCTAGTCTTTTTTTTTTTTTTTTTTTTTATCCTCACCCAAGGAAATGTGTGTTTGTTTACTTTTTAGTTTATAGAGAGGGGGCGGAAGAGAGAAAGAGAGAGAGAGAGATTGATGTGAAAAAGAAACATCGTTAAGTTGCCTCCGATATGCGCACCAACCAGGGATAGAACCCACAACCTAGGTATGTGCCCTAACGGGCAATAGAACCCGCAACTTTTTGGTGGACAGGACAATGCTTTAACTAAATGAGCCATCCGACAGGGCAGTTCTCTTCTTAAAGAGTTAACAAAAAAAAAAAAAAAGTTTGAAAAAAATCTATGAGCACCTACAAAAATTCTGTTTCATCTCTAATTGATGTTAGTCCTACATACAAAGTCTGTTTCTAAACAGCCCTACTCACATCTACTGTTCTTCCATAGGAAAGCCAGAGAACAGAACACACACAACCAATATATATAGCTAAGATTCTGTTATTAAAATTATGACCTAAAAATGAAAAGAGAATAAATAGATTACCATTCGTTTAGCAGTTGCTTGATTCTCACTCGGTCTACTCTTTGATCTCTGTTAAGTTTTGTTCATATAGATGGAGGGGTTGGTTTAACCTTCTAAATCTTAAAGATGTTGCTTTTAAAAGTAAATGCTCATAAGCCCACTTTCCAACGATTAAGAGTCTGTCCTACTTCCTTAATAGAAATGATATATATTTAAGAAGGTTTTGTGTAGCTCAATTCTAAATCAGAAGTATTGTGTATGTTTATAAACTAAGCAAAAAAGCTCCCCCCCTTCCCACAAAAGAAATTGAGTCAAAACACTATAATCTAATAGTGCTACTTATTTAAAAATTATATAGGGTATGAGGATTCTACCTGAAGAAGTCTTACTTACATAGCCTGGATTTAGAAGTATTTTATATTTCAGAAATTTAAGAATATTGAAAGATAAATCCATTTCAATTCAATTTATCTTTATAAATTAACAATGAGAGAGGACAGAATAATATGTATGACCTAAATTTCATCATTTTTGTCCCAAAGAAGCAATGATAATGATAGACTGCATTAACTAGCAGTCCTTATTTCCTATTACCTTTAGCTCAGTGTTCTCCCAAGGAGTATTGTGAGGATTCTTAACTTATGGGGAAAATAATTCTGTTATAAATTAATTTTGTGAAAGTTCAATTAAGGCAAAATTAAACACAAAGGATGAAATAGCATTTCCCAAACTTATTTCTCTTACTTTCCCCACAGTATCTCACAGGACTAGTGTTTTAATCATCACGCCTTAGCTCATGCTTTCTATTTGCCTAAGCATATCTATTTTTCTGTTCTTCAGAGTCTTCACTGTTAACCAAATTAGGAAAGTTTCTCTCAGCAGAAATCACTAAATTAATCTCTTTTCCTTCTTCAAGATTCTGTTTGCTGCTCTCCTCCAAGTCACCTTTTACAGAAAACCTTATCTGGATATAATCCAGTTCTCCTTCCTCCTCTAAGCCAACCTGGCCTTTATTTGTTGTATTTGTTTACTTATTTGTTTGTTTGCCTGTTTGTTTGTCACTATGGAAATATTTTACTTCAAGACATTTTGGACATTTATGTTTATATATAGGCAACTATGTTTAGCTGGCCATCAATCATTGTTATAAAATATCTGAAATAATGATTGCTGATTTATGTAGGATGAGTTCTATGATTCTCAGGAAATAAAAATTTATCCTAAATCCTAATACTAGTAGAGAGAAAAGAATAAATTTCTATTTTAAAGTAAAACTTTAATTTACTGCCAACTAACAATGAATAAGTCATGTAAATAATAACTAGATAGTTGGGGTTTTTTCCCTCTGTACAATTTTAATAAATTTTTTCCTAAAATTTAAAATTCTCTGCTTTCCTATTATTTAAAGTATTTGAACACAATATAAATTTTTCTTTATGATGGTTATGATGAAAGCTACTTATTTCTATGCTGCTCGCAGGGACTAATGTCTGTCCTGTTAAAGGGCATTTCTCAAATGGATAATCATTTGAAAAGGGTTCTATGATCAAATAGGTTTGGGAACTGCTGCATAGAAAATAATCTTTAAAGTGATTCACAAAGCAAATTAGCATGTTAAAGTCTCTATTTACTTGTATAATAATGTGATTTTTAAATAATGTTTTTCAAACTTTTTTGACCAAAGAATGCATTTACCAATACATTTATTAACATCTTGGATTTCCAAAAAAAATAAATAAATAAGGGAAAACTGCTCTGGATTATACTCTTATAAAATTTCACCATGAAAAAAATATGCACAGATATTCATTGAACTATTGTCCTAAGTAAATACATAAAAATGAGGGGGGGGGGGGGCGGGGGGAGAGAGGAGAGAGAGAGAGAGAGAGAGAGAGAGAGAGAGAATAATGTTATATTAAATAGAAAATATAAACTCAAAAATATGATATAAACTACAGAATATACACCTAGAGGTATTTTTCATCTAGTGGCTAATAGTTAAATATTAACTCCATTCTCTTATAGAAAAAGTAAGGACATTAAAAATAAATCTAGAAGGGCATTAGGGCTCCTCACATTTGATCCACAACAAAGCAGCATTTGGAATAATTATCAAAGTCCAGCTAAATCGGACAAACCATAAAAATAGAGGTAGTAGCTGAAAGCACACATATTGTTTTTCAAAACCATTAGCAACAGAATTCTTGTTAATAATAGCATTAAGATACAGGAGAAAATGAGAAGCTAGAAAATCAGATAATCTGAAGCTGGTGGATCAGTATAATAGGATAAAAGGCACACATTTTTGTTTTCCCAAGAAAAACGAACACTAGCCACCCTATTATTGAATGTGAAAGGATCTATTTCCAGTGAGGAAGTATTCTTGGTGCCACCAGACAAGTGATGTGAAAGAGAGATGACACACAAAAGGTACTGAGAGTCTCATTATTTCAGATGAAATTCATGACATAATCCAAATGGAATATATTTGTTCCAGAGGGACCACATAGGAACAAAAATAAGCAGCATTTTTTTGCCATCACCCAAGTGACTTCCTGAGAGAAGGTGGGACCTGGGAGCACACTGTCTTTGCAGTGGCCTGAGGAGCACTGTGCCTCCCTGAGCACCTGCCTCCAGGGCACCAGGTAGCAGGGGAAGGAACGGCATACAAGCACCATGCCCTTGTGTTTTTGTCACAAACACCAAGAAGTAATGGAAGCTGTTTCTTTCCTTTTTTCTCCAGCATTATTTTTGTAACTTACTTTTCAAATTTGATTGACTAGGACAGCATCTGAGGTAAAACTAAGATAAGAAATAGTTCCACCTTAGTTTTAAAAACTGAACTGTTTCTTGATCTCTTTTGAGGAAGCTTCCATAGGTACCACTCAGAACAGTCAGGGCAAAACTGTTAGAGAAGTTGAGTAAATAAATGAGTGAATAAATGATTAAAAGCATGAAGTTGTTATCTTTGAGGTTGAGTGAAAATGCAACCCAACATAAGATGAAGATATGGAAACTTAGATTTCCATGGCTATCAGAACACCTCTTCTGGGTGGTGAGAGATTGGAGAGAGGGTTACAGGGGAAGCTGAGCCTCCTAGCAGTTAATGAATCTGAATTTGAAGTCAGAAAACATTTAACTCTTGGAATATGGAAGTTGGATTCCTCCAACTCTCTCTGGTTTCCCCACTTCTGTACACGCCCCCCCCCCCTCACCACCCCCTTCATGTTTTATTAGGTGGCATGCTGCTATTTATAATACCGCTACCTGTGGCACAAGCGGCCTTAGAGTAGAGTAGTTAGCATGTAGAATTAGGAGCCAGATGGCCTGGGTTAAAGTCCTGGCACTGTTCCCTACTAGCTGTGTGACTTTGGACATTTACTTGGTCTCTCTGTGCCTCAATAGTGTATGAAGTTTATCTTACAGCAGTAACTGAGGGGAGTCACTTCCTCTATGAAGCCTGCCTCAGATCCCAGACCAGCTTAGTTTCCTATTCTCCATGCTCCTTCCCATTTTACCCGGCACATCATACCTTCATTCTAGCTTGATGTTGCATTCTAATTCTTAGTATGGGAGATGTCTCCAGAAACTGTAATCTCCTGAAAGACAGAGATCTTTCCCCCATGATTGCATTCCCACTATTCATCAGAGTATCTACATGAATGAATGATTTAAAAAAAAAAAATAGCCCTAACCGGTTTGGCTCAGTGGATAGAGCATCGGCCTGCGGACTGAAGGGTCCCAGGTTCGATTCTGGTCAAGGGCATGTACCTTGGTTGCGGGCACATCCCCAGTAGGGGGCGTGCAGGAGGCAGCTGACCGATGTTTCTCTCATCAATGTTTCGAACTCTCTATCCCTCTCCCTTCCTCTCTGTAAAAAATCAATAATATATTTAAAAATATATACATATTGCTGAGTGTCAGAGACAAAACTAACTGCTTTTTACTCATTTTGTTTGGCTCTTTCTTCCTGCCATTAACATGTTTCTTTAGTAAAATACTAATATTAAATGAGTTGAACATTAACTACTGTATGTCAATCCAAACAGGAAATATTTTGGGAAGAAAGAACAATAAACATATATCAGAGACCTATGAGTCATATCATTATTAACTACTTTAAGTACTGCTGCTCAATAGTGGACTCCATCTCTAAGCTTAAACATTTATAAAGTTGAATGGTAGTCCCACTCCAAAACCTTCCACTGCTTATTTTATGTGTCAACCTTTAAAACATTGGGTATTTTTGAGTGTGTGTGTGTGTGTGGGGGGGGGGGGGGGGTCCCCCCCCATCATCTTTTTTGAGAATCTTATACAAGCTATGCATTGATGTTCATAAAAACAGTGCTTTGAATATAATTCTAGGAGGGTCCCAGGTCCTCTGAGGCCTGAGGGATTGATCGCCTGGTTGAGGATCTCTTCCTTGGTCTGTCTGACTTTATAAGAAGTAGCACCCATAGCCTGTCCTCCCACTAAGGAGACTTACAACTCCTAAAAACTTCTACTTCCCGTTGCAAGAAGAATAGGTCCCATCTAGCTTCTACTTAATAATCTTTTTTTTTTTTTTTTTTTTATTAGTTAAGGTATTACAAATGTGTCCTCATCCCCCCCATTAACCCCCAACCTCCCCCACACACACACTCATGCTCCCATCCCCCTGTTATTACTCTTTTCAAGTGATAAAATAAAATAAAATCTAAAAAACATTTACACAGACAACTAACTCTCTTGCTAACTATGACCTAGTCCCTGCCAAAGGTGAGGGGATAAAATGAGGAGTACTAGTCCAGCCAGCCTGGCTCAGTGGCTGAGCATTGACCTGTGAACCAGGAGGTCACATTTCGATTCCCGGTCAAGGGCACATGCCCAGGTTGCGGGCTTGATCCCCAGTGTGGAGCATGCAGGAGGCAGCCAACCAATGATTCTCTCTCATCATTGATGCTTCTCTCTCACTCTCTCCCCCTCTTTTCCTCTCTGAAAGCAATAAAAAATATATATATTTAAAAAATGAGGAATAACTAATTCTCCACCCTTTCAAGAACTTAGACAAACACAGAGACTTATCTTAAGTGGCCACTGTTTTGGAAGTGGTATATGACAACCAAAACATTCTATTAAAAAGAATGAATTGCTACTATGTATTATGTCTGCATTTTCTGTAACTTCTTTCTCTGATTGGTCTAAGGCAGTGATGGCGAACCTATGACACGCATGTCAGAGGTGACACGTGAACTCATTTTTTTGGTTGATTTTTCTTTGTTAAATGGCATTTAAATATATAAAATAAATATCAAAAATATAAGTCTTTGTTTTACTATGGTTGCAAATTTCAAAAAATTTCTATATGTGACACGGCACCAGAGTTAAGTTAGGGTCTTTCAAAATGCTGACACGCCGAGCTCAAAAGGTTCGCCATCACTGGCCTAGGGCCTACTAGGCCAAGATAGTGGTTACACTTAAATTTTGCAGCCATTGACAGGATCGGCAATAGTGATCTAAAGACAGGTAGACACATGGACAGAGAACCACCGTGTTTGGAATAAATCCTGACAACGCACCAAAAGCCCCCACGTGACAGGGAAGTTTGCTGCTCCTTTTGGAGGGGCCCACGCAGCAAAAATATCCTTGCTTCACCATCCAAGAGAAACCTAACTGGCTGAAAGGAGTGGCAACAGAGTTACCTGGAAGCTATTCTTCTGGGTCAATGAGAAAAACTGAAAAGAAACTACTTCTGTTATTACCCTTTTCTGATTCCCAGGCCAGCACTGGCACCACTGGATGTTACCTACACGTACTGTTAAATGATAACAAAATTCTCCCACACTCTATTCCATCTTCTCTGGCAAAAGCTGTCAGTATTACATTAGCAAGGGATCGGACTTCTCTCTCAGTTGCCAAGGGTATGATACTCCTGTCCCTCTCCTATTTTCCCTCTTATTTTGCTTTCTTTGACTGAGAACATGAGAGAGAATACCTGACTCCTGATGCAGTCACTGTTAATTGAAGATGCTAATCAAAGAATGGCTTACCTTTGAATTCAGCCAAGATTGAGAATTGTATACCCTGGACAAATTTCTGAATATTTTCTCAACTGACCTTTTTTTCTTTTATGCTAGTTTAACTCCCAGTTATAAATACTTAGATATGCTGACCCTTTCAGGGAAGATCTTAATATAAAAGACATCTACAGTGTAATAAGTGGGGTTTAAATTCTAAGTAATATATGCTAATGGCACATTATTAATGACATATTTTCCTAATATTCATTTCTTGGTCTCAAATTTTTGCTAGAGTTCAGTTCATTATCTCTTTTCATATGTGTTACTTCTATTATCACGACTAAAAATTAACCTATGGAAAACACTTAAACTAAGTTAACAATCATTTTTACTATAATCTAAGGTTGTGCCTGAGAATTGATAATTCACTTTTAAAGACATATGCTATGACAAAGATGTGCCATTATCAGCTCTTAATATAACACGTTAAAATTAATTTAAAAATTTAGCACTGGAATAAAAATAAAGCTATCATCAAAAAGATGGATTTAGGTTGACACCTGCTGAATGTGCTTCCTAATATATTTTCTAATTGAATCATAAACCTTTCAAAAGAGATTGGACTTTTTCCCTTTTTTATACTAAAAAATAAAGAATAAGATACTCTTTACACTTATTTTACTTTTATCAAGTAGGCAGATTATAATACCTAACGACTGTATGTTAAAACGAATATGAAATGATAGCCGTAGTGGTGATGGAAATCTCTTGTACGCACCCGGAAGTTTGTGCTCATGAACTCAGCATTCTAACAGAGAGCAGGGAAGCCACTTCTCAGGTGTGAGGGCTCTTCATAGAAGAACTTCTATAGTTCAATTTTACCTTTTTAGCTGCCTTCCTCACCTAAGAAATACTTATTTAACCCAAAAGGCAAAGACATATTTCCCTCCAACTTCAAATATGACGTTGGAGCACCTCGGTGGCAGATACTGTCTTTTATACCCTTTTGCCTCAAAAGGCCTAGGAGCTGCAAATAGCATTTTAAAGTGGGTTTTACTTGCTCATTCAACAAATTAGCAAATAATACATGTATTAGGCACCTTGTGACAGAAAGGAGATAGGCAGAGAGAGGCTCAGAGCGAATCCGAAAACAGGACAGGGTGACTAACAAGGGCCACAGCTCAGACCAATCACCACCAGCTCCCTGTGGCCAGTCCTGTCTCTTCAAAGTATATTTATCTCTCTTTAACTATTTAAGTTCAGGCAAGAAGAACTGTATTAGGTTCAACATAGAAGAAGAATTCAGAGCTAAGAAAGTATATGGATAAAAAATTAATTGAAGAAAATATCAGTTGATTGCCATCATATTTTGATACAAATGGTTGATCCTGGGCTCTGTTATTCTGATATTGTTTGTTTCATGGAAACATTTTTTTTTAAATTAAAAAAGAAAGGTAAATAGAAAATACATGAAAATTTACGCAACTGGACCTAAGTTGCTTTTTTGAAGATATAAACAAATCTTTGATTTAGTTTATTTTTATGCTACAATAAAAAACATAAAACTTTGTCCAACAAACACAAATACTTAAAAATCTGCTTGTATTGTATTTGGGTCCAGTGTTATTGGTGACTGGGTTCTGACACAAAAGAGAGAGAAGAGTAGATAGACAGGGAGAAAAAGAGAAACGCAGAGAGAGGCTGGGGGGAGGCTGGCACATACAGTGTGAGGGATGCATCTTGGAATGGTCTGTGAGCTGACCTGACTTTTCTCTTTGTAAAAGGAGTGGAAAAATCAAAACAATTAGAATACTTCAGGACATGTGAAAACGATATGAAATTCAAGTTTCAGGGCCCACAAACAAGGTTTCTTTGGAACACAGCCTCCCTGCTTTGTTTGCATTTTGTCTATGGCTGCTTTGTGATACAACAGCAGAACTGAGTAGTGGAGGCAGAGACTATGTGGCCTGCAAAGCTTAACGTAGTAACTATTTATCCCAGGGGTGGGCAAACTTTTTGACTCGAGGGCCACAATGGGTTCTTAAACTGGACCGGAGGGCCGGAACAAAAGCATGGATGGAGTGTTTGTGTGAACTAATATAAATTCAAAGTAAGCATCATTACATAAAATGGTACGGTCTTTTTTTTCAATAGTTTTATTCATTTCAAACGGGCAGGATCCGGCCTGCAGGCCATACTTTGCCCATGGCTGATTTATCCCTTCAGAGAAAGGGCTAGCTCTGCCCTGAGAAGAATAGGAAGAATGCAAGACAGTCACAGAGAAGTTGACACGCAGAGGGAGAAACCCTGGTTAAATGGGGGGCGGGGAGGAGAAAAGATGAAATGGAGGTCAAATAACTACAGCTCCGTTTACTGGACACACACTATACGGTAAAAAACCTCATACGCATTATTTCTAATATTCAGTGAAACCATAAGGAGAAAACTGAGGCTCAGAGAAGGTAAGTTACTTATCAGGGAGGAACAAAGGAAACATAGTCTTTGTGAAAAACAGCAGCAACACCAGATTTTACAGGAAGAACAAAGTATGAATGTCGGGAAGCAATTTCTATGAACAGTTTGAATCTGTATGATCCATACTGGAATAATACAGACCACTTTTGGCCATCAACTAGAGCCAATCTATACTTCAGTCAATTCTAGGAATCATCTTTTATTTTCCTCTGTCTTTCAAACATCAAGCTCCATCAATAATAATAATAATAGAAAATACTTGGGTTTTGTTTTTGTTTTTTTTTGTATATTTACACTAGTCATATAACTTAGTGAGTAAAGCACCAATATTAGCATTTACCTCCACGACATGAAGAGGTCAAAGAAATTGCTCAAGGTCACAAAACTCAAAGGTAGCTTTTGAAATGCACCTTATTGGTATCAAACTGTAGTAAGTATCAGAATTCCCTGGAGAGCAGTTAACACACAGATTGCCAGGCTACCCCCTAAGTTTCTGAGTGAGTGAGTCTGGGGGAGAGCCTGAGGAGAATTTAGCGTGGTGCCATGTTCTAGGTGATGCTGTGGCTGCTTATTTGGAAATCACATTCTGAGAACTATTACTCTGACGCCTCTCTGTGATTCCTGTGTCCTCCCACCTAGCAGTCCTGTTCTCAATTTTTAAGGCTTTGCCTCAGTATAAACACTCATCAAAATTCACACTTGGATTCTTGGGTGAAAATGATCTTCTAGGAGGTTTTCTTATTCTCCCAGCTCAGGAGGTCTTATACATCACTGGACAAGTTCTGTTTCTGAAACACTTCTTTCAAGTTACTTTTCTGCTCAAAAACTTGAACAAACATGTATAATTCCAACATCAAAGACTGGTTTTCAAGACTCTGTCATCTGCCCGTATGCTATATATCACATCATTCACAGTTATCTGCTTATTTGGCACAGTTTTTGTCTGCCCAGCACTGTTTTTCCCTTTCTGGGGATAAGCTGATCCGTCGGCTAATCAGAGATCCCCCTTGAGACTTAGTTGTTATGTTTGTTTGTTAATCCTCACCTGAGGATATTTTCCCTATTGGTTTTTAGAGAAAGTAGAAGGTAGGGAGGGGGAGAGAGAAACATCAATGTGTGAGAGAGAAATCCATTGGTTGCCTCCCACACATAGGGATTGTGCCTTCAACCGAGGTATGCGCCCTTGACTGGAAATTGAGACCCTTTGGTGCACAGGCCGGCACTCTAACCACTGAGTAACACTGGCCAGGGCCCCCTTAAGACATTTTGAACACAGGTTAACAGGAAAGCGGTTAGGATGGGAGCAGGAAGCTGCCAGGGGTACATACTCTACTGAGTGGAGAAACTGGCCTGAGAATGAAGTCATCGCATTTGGGAGAAACAAAAGCAACAGATGCTGAAATACAGCTTGAAAGCTAATTACAAGTTGCTCAGGTCTCTAGCAATCCTCGTTTCTATTCTTCCAGAGGTTTCATTGTTTAGCTCTACATTGTGTGAATTACCACATTCTTCTTCAATAAATGCCCCTCCCATTTTAGCACTAGAAGCAGAGTTGAGGAATGTGGGAAGCCCCCTATTGTCATCACTAGCAGAGAGGTGTGGACGAGGAGCCTGGAATGCTGGTGACCTTTGAGCCCTGGCAAAGGTCAGAGCTATGCAATGACTGTTTAGTCTAGAGACAATGGTAGCTGAAGCAACTTCCCGACCAGATAGTCATGTAAATCCTTACTGATAAGAGAGTCTGTCTGTTACTGGAAATTGCCTGCCTAAGGACTATAGGTGTATCCCAAACTGAATAAAAGGACGGCAAGGCCGGGGCACAAGCGGAGTCCTTCCTCTTGCGTTGGGCTCCCACCTGGCCCCCCAATTTTTGCTTTGCATTATAGGAAAGCAGCAGAAAGTGAACACTGTGGTTCATCTCTTTCTGCTTTCTGCTACTCAGATACTGTCCGTTTGCAACCAACACAGTCCCAATTCTTCTTGATCACCCTGCAGGGGAGTCAGAAGGGAACCTCGACCTCTTGGAATCACTCTCTCAGAACTGAGGCTTGTCTGCATAACTCCCAGCAGCTTTTTATATATTCATATTTTATTTCTCAGTCTAGATGGGAAGCAAGGTTCTTCTACTTTTTGGAATGCCTATTAATCTTTGCAGAATATTTTTTAAATAGTAGGGGCTCAATTAATAAGTTGATTAGTTGGCTAGTACATTATACTTCCAGATACTGATTTATTTCAAGGAAATGAAGAAAATGAATCAATTAAGAAATATTCATTGAACTCCTGTCGGGTGTTAGGCAGTGGATTGGGTGCTGGGGAAAATAAATAATACTTGCCCTTGAGGTGCTTCGGGTCCATATGGGGAGACAGACCCCTAATTAGATATTTTAATAGAATATGCTAAGAGCTTTGAGAAAGGCATATGGAGATGCTGTGGGAGCATGGAACAAGAGCTCTAGCTCAGATAAAACTTCCTGGAAGAAATGACACATGAGCTGTCATAAAGGATCAATGGGAATTAGCCAAGAAAGGAAGGAGGAGGGTAAAGAGGTAGGAGACAGCAACACAACACTGAACTGACAGGGTTTCTGTCAGTTCACTGTTACTAGAGACTAAGAAATATGAGGTGGGGAGAGGCAGGAGATGAGGCTGCAGAAGGCAGGTGCTGGGTGAAGGAGGGCTTGGTTTCTAATACTGAATAGTTGGGGCTTTATGCTGACAGTGATGAGGAGCCATTGAAGAGCTGCACACAGGAGAGTGGTGTATGCTGGGCAGATGTTTTGGAGGAAACTACAAGTAATGGTAAGGAATTCAATTGTAAAACAAAACAAAACCATTTTAACAGCCCAAATAGAGAGGTGATAAAGACCTAAATTGGTCTTTATCTTGATGGCAGGAATGGAGAGGAAGAAATAGACTTGGAAATATTCAAGGGGTGAAGCAAATAAATAATCTTGGGGATCATTTTGATGGTGAGGAAGGGGGGCAGACAGGGAGATGTGTCACAGTTTCTGCTTTAGAAATTATTAGTGGCATTAACTTGAACTGGGGAAGAGGAGCAGAGATCAGGGGAATCAAAAGCTCTCGTTTATCCATGCTGTGTTTGAAGTGCCTGTGGAACATCTGAGGGACCAAACGAGCAGGCATTTAGCTCTAGAAGCATGAAGGTGTGGGGTGGGGTCAGTGCTGGAGCTCGACGGGGCAGTCACTCACATGTTGTGATGGTCAGAGTCATGAGGATAAACAAAAGAGATCCCTAGTACCTCTATTATTTTAATTCAGTCTCATTCAATGACCATTATTTAAGCTGAAAAAGTTAATACAGCACTTCCAGAGAACATTATATGAAGCATTTTAAAGAAAATGAAGTAGGCAATGAGAAATTGATTTAGAAATAACAAACATGCAGCCCTTTATTACAGTGGTATTTAGGAACACCGTACTGATATGTGATGGTAAGTCACCTTGTCAGTTTAACATTATATACGTATATGTATTTATGTATATATGTATATGTTTTAAATAATGATATAATGAAGTGCTCAGTTTGTGCCAGACACTATATATAATAACAACGTTAATACTTAGACACTATGAAGTAGGTTTTATTATCATTTGCATCTCTGATAATCTATAAATCTATCATTTATAGATTAAATGACTGACACTCATAGAAGACAAGCAACCTATCCAAGGCCACACAGCTGCCGAGTAGCAAAGCTAGAATGCAAAGCCAAGTCTGTCTGACTCCAAAGCTCCAAGACATTGAGCATTAAGTTCCTCTCCATCCCTTTGCCCAGACACTTCCCACCTTTTATTTTTGCCATGTAGGATATCTGACAAGGAAGCAATAACCTTGATAATCCAGGAGGCAGGCAAGCATAGAAGTTTTAGCACACACACAAAATCATAATGAACTGATGTCTAAATGAACACATGCATCAACCTAGATATTTATGCTTCTGAATATTTATATTTAGAACTCAGTGAGTGTGTGTGTGTGTATATATATATATATATATATATATATATATATAGTCCCAAAATTCACGCAAGAAGTAATTTTGATAGAAAACACAGGTTTATAATTAAAAATTGTAAATTTTTTATTGATTCATAAAGTATACAGTATAGGGTTATGTATGGAATAGCACATCGGGTAAATGGCCTCCACGGCTTTGCTGGCACATACGGAAAGCCGTGGTCTTCATTGGTCTTCATTGTCCCTGCTCCTGGGCCATAATTGGTACTTGGTAATGCTTATCAAATTGAAGGGATTGAAATCAAAGGGCAACAGATATTAGAATCTGATTCAATAAACTAAGTAAAATTAGGCTTGTATTTTTTGTTGTTGTTGTTGCTGTTAATGCTCAAGCAAAATTCAAATCTTGCGTGAATTTTGGGACACTATATATATATATATATATATATATATATATATATATATATTGTAGAGGGCAATTTTAATTTACCTATCAAAATTTAAATTAGCTTATTCTTTGGCTCAGGAATATCACTTATCACTTCTAGGAATAAAACTTTCAACTAACATGAGCATACAAAGAAAAGAAACTGTGAACGTCCGATTATCTATCAATAATTACATAATCATACAACACAATGACTCGCAGCCTGTAAAAAGAATAATGCAGATCATTTTGTGCATATTGAGACAAAAGAGGTCCATGATATAGTAAGTTATTAAAAATTGTAGAGGAATTTATAGAATGTAGAGATATAGTACATGCACATGCATAAGTGTGGAAGGGTACAAAAAACCAAACCATTAATAGGGGTTAATTTGGGGTGCTACAATTAAGGGCAGAGAGGTGAAAGAGATCTAACAATTTTTACTTTATATACTTAAACTGTGTACATACACACACACACATTTTTATATGTGTGTATGTGTATTGTATTTATATAACATTGGGCATGTATTCCTTTTTGGAAGAAAAAAATTGATATTTTTCTAAATCCAGTGAGTCAACAAATCAGATAAAATCACTTTAAATTTAGCCATATGCAAATAAATCATGCTACATCTATGTTATGGAATACCACGGTGCTACTGAAAAGAATGTCAGACCAGATTGCACTGACAGGGGAGGAGGTCATGAAATATTAATGAAAAAAAGCACATTGCAGAACAATATGTCTAGTTTGATCTCATTTTTTAAAATACAGATTTATATATTAATTCTTATATGTGCATAACAAAATTCTAGAATATTCAACAAAGTTTAAGTAAGATTGGTGATCCTGGGGATTGGGAATGGAGGGGAAAAAATGTGAGGACTCTACTTTCTCCTTAATATATATTTGGTGGTTTTAAGTTTAAAAAAAATTATTACTCTGATAATTTTAAGTAATAAAATCATTCCTTAAAAATGTAGTTCTAGCAGTAGATCACTTTATTTTCATTTTATGTTAGGTGTCTATAATTTAGCATAACTTTACATATTTAATTGTGTACTAAGGACTGTACAAAAAGTAAAAATACTATAATGTGTTTTCAAAATCCTAGTTGTTCTTTCTTCCCATTGCCAATGTAAATCTGGCCCTGTTCACATAATTTCTTAGATGAATGAGTCTCCCATAACATTTTCATGAACAATCTAAACGATCTCAATTTTTTCATTTCTTGAAACATATTCAAGGCTTTCATTTTTTTCACAAATTTGTATTATTATTTCTGAAACAAACAAAAAAACCAGGGCTCCAGAAAGGTTCCCGGTGTTCATTTTGGAAGTGCAGCCACCTCCCCTCTGGCCCACCTCCTCTCTCCTGACCATAGAACTTTGGGTTCTTCTCTAACTGGGAAAGCCCCAGGGGAGACCCCACTGCCCTACAAATCAGGATGCAGTCTTCCCCTTACGGTCTTCTTCCCCTTAAGGCTGGTCGTCAGCAGGAATGTCTCATCTCTGCTCTAGCTCCTTCCACAGCACTCACACTCCATTATCTATCTGACAGTCTAGTCCTGCTTCTAAGCTCTTACTCATCCATTAAGCATTCCTTTATCCCTTATTGGTTATCTTTAGAGAAACTCAATTCAAAAACCTCCCTGATTTCTCCTAAGGGTTCAGAAGGAAGGCCCTGCCACTTGAGAAGCAAATATGAGTATTTTCCTAATGAGGAAGAGTCCATTCTGATTTTTCCAACTTTTGGCATCTTCCAGGGAGCCAGACTTCCTCACCATTGGTCCAAAGTGACAGGGCTCTGCAAAGGAATGCTGTGAGAGATGCCTATGCTTTCAGCCTGTGTACCAAGCATTATGATCAGAGACACCTAAAATTCAAAGGAGCATAAAGGAGAAAAGAGCCTCAATTAGATGAGCTTGCAAACCGCTCTAATTTTAACAAGCGAAATAAAGAGAATATTATCAGGCCCTTAAAGATACCTTAAAGAAAGCATTCATTGATAAGATCCCATTTCTCCAAAGTGTTTGAAGAAGAAGTATCAGAGAAGAAGTAAATTTCAGCGAGAAATGGGAATTTCGTATAAGACTAAAGGTTGCCCTGTGGTCCTTGTCTCAAAAGGGACAATGAATAATACACTGGAGTGAAAGTTGTAAAGTCCCTCTCTTTAATCACTGGTGGAGTTTGCTTTCACTCATACCAAGTAAAAGGATTGGAAAGCAGCCATTTACAGTTGTTTGGAGAGCTAAGATTTCCAGGATGCCAAAGTGAGACTTCTTTGTTTGGAATTCACTAGGAGGCTGGGAGGCTAGATGTGATGAACTGGGGAAGCAGCTATGTCTCTTTGTTTTTATCACAAAGTGGCATGAGTGATTCCAAAGTGATATGAGATGAACAATCCTTTCTGTGAGTGTTTCAAGATGAAGACCAGATTTTATGAAGTCTAACTATTGGGGAAA
Organism: Myotis myotis; assembly: GCF_014108235.1. NCBI lineage: Eukaryota > Metazoa > Chordata > Mammalia > Chiroptera > Vespertilionidae > Myotis > Myotis myotis. Next base: position 53,874,730 of record NW_023416357.1, read on the forward strand.
AAAGTACAAACCTGTTCTTTCCCTGAGAAAACACAAACTATATTAACAGAGATTGCCTTTTCAGAATTCTCTTATAGGAATTATAAATCAAAGTTAACATTTAGAATTATGTCCATGTGATATTAAAAAGTTAATCTCAGTACTCAACCCTATATTTCATGGAGATACCAACTTAAAATATCTTAAAAGCCAATTTTCAAGATCAAATATATGGCATAATAATTAAGCATGAAATACATCAGCTCCATCACATCACCAATAAAGATTAGATGCCCCAAACTGTGAAAACATAGATAATTAAGCAATTTTATGTGATGACTATGAAAGCTAATTACATGCAACTTCTTTTCAAATTAGTATAAAGAGGGCTACATTTATCTTTTTCCCCCCCAGAGGTCTATCATAAATTTAAAAAAAACAACAACACATGGAAATAAATTATAATTGAATAAAAACTTCAAGTACTTAAAGGAAAAGGTCCAATTAATGATAAACATACATGTAAATAATCATAGGATAAACTCTAAAATAATTTAGGAGAAAAATTCAAACTTTATTACAAGTTAAGATTTTAATACCAAGCTTTGCTATGGTATTGGGTAACAACATGACCTTTAATAATACTTTGCAGGGTTTGGAAACACAATTAGTTATCAGCAATCAATTTGTTGACTCTAGTGTCCCCAGATAGCACTTGCTACCAATGGGAAAATACTGCTTAGGCTCTAACTACAATTGCACACTTCATAACCTGCTAATTAGCACTTAATTTTCCCTTTGCTTGGGGAATAATGATTATTGCCTTCACCTAATACAACAAAGGAGTACCTTTAAGAATCAATTTTTTAAATTAGCTAATGATCCATAGACAACACCCATCACTCCATGAGTGCCTTACATATTCCTTCAGAATATATAAAAACCATTACAATTTCCAAGCTCTGCTAGAGAGAGTTAATACTATCATAATAATGCAGGATAACCACTTGGATTATTTTAGGAATTATAAAACTTTGAACATTTTGACCTTTGATATGAAAATTTCAACCATAACAATTTTAAACTTGCATGTTAAAAGATTACTAGTAGGGTGTGACTTATTTAATATGAGATGGCAAAAAAGATGATTTCTATCAAGTAGATTTTTAAAGCGGCAAAGCACAGACAATGAAGGCTAAAGTCTGTCACCTTTATATTCTCTAAATTTGTAGAGATATTTGATAACATGTGACCATTTTTCTTGGTAAGGAAAGTAATTATAAAAGATGAGAATTGACTTTTAAATTTTGTCTATGGTTTTCAATGGCATACACTAATCTGGAGACAAATCTTTCTATACTTTCAATAATAAAAAATAAAGTATAAATTACATACATTATATAATGTTAAGTAATAGTGTTCAATATTATTTCATTTTTACTGAATCATGTAAATGTCATAATGGAATGAATTTAGTAAAGTAGGTTCTCTATCTTAGGATAGAATGTACACTTACAAAAAGCAACTCTTTTCTACTTGCTAAGCCTAAAAACATGCTATACTTCATTCAAGTAAATAGGTTTGAAGTCCAAATTTATGAAATCTGGATTATGATTCAGATGACAATGAAAGCACCAAAATCTGGATATTCTAAGTTATAACCTTGAATTTACAATGTACATATAGTTTGTTTGCATGTATATTACTATCAGTTAACTAATCATACAGTGACAGCATGCCAAATAAATGAATATGCACAATCAAGAAAATGAAGCCAAAGTTCAGAATCTAGTCTCAAGAGGAGTTAAGAAAGATAGTATCCAAATGTCCAAATTGTAATTTCTGCCGAAACTGGTTTGGCTCAGTGGATGGAGCGTCGGCCTGCGGACTGAAGGGTCCCAGGTTCGATTCCGGTCGAGGGCATGTACCTGGGTTGCGGGCACATCCCCAGTGGGAGATGTGCAGGAGGCAGCTGATCGATGTTTCTCTCTCATTGATGTTTCTAACTCTCTATCTCTCTCCCTTCTTCTCTGTAAAAAATCAATAAAATATATTAAAAAAAAAACCAAATTGTAATTTCTAATTCAATCTATTCAATAAAAACGTATGATGAGCTACCAACAAATGTGGGCCAAAATAATTTAGATAAAAGTGAAACAGCAAAATGATGCCACGAAAATTGAAAAAATTCATACCGAACACTTTGAAATATAAGATTTAAAAAAAGGGAGAAGAATATAAACTTTAATTAAGTGCCCAAATTTTATTTGTGGTTTATGATAACTGAATGAAAGATTAAAGAAGTCATACATTGAGAAAAATTAACCGAAAAGCTCAAGATTTAGTGCTTATTAGATAAGTAAAAACAGAAGAAAACAAAATTAGGTTTGGGTTAAATGAGATATGAAGTAGTTTTATAAAGTAAAAACAAGGAAACTTAGCAATTGTGTATGGGGAAATTTTAAGGAGCAAATTTTCAAAGTAGTACATGGGGAGATGCATGCACAAATCCCATTAGCAATAATGTGTTCCTCTGATCTTGGTGATATTCACTCTAAGTGATGCCGTAACTACTATAACAATCCTGCATTTATGACAGCATCCATCTTCTCGGGTCCCTGAAGAGAGTGAACTTAGGAGTAGTGTTATTCTTTCTTTTGCATTTACTAATGATACATTTAGTTTTATAGCCACTAGTCACAGATAGATCCTTTTTTATGTCTCACTGTGGTGTGTAATTTTTTTTTAATAACTGTATGTTTAAAATAATTAGTACTGCTGGATACAATCACTAATTTCCTAAAACTGAAAAAGGCAACTTAATATTTCTCCATAACAGCTGTAATATACAATATTGCACAGAACTAAATTATTACAAACAGTGCCGGCAGTTTTCTATAAACAGTACTTAAGATAATTGTAAAAAATCATCTTCATTACTGCTTGCTAGCATTTTTTTAACAGTTTAATTTGGATAGGTTACAAAATACATTCAAATCACACAGATATAATTACTGTAAACCTAGGAAGCTATAAAATGTTCCCGACCAAATCCTTTTGACCTTGTTAATATCTGTTTCTTGTTAATCTAAGGCAAACATTGTTTGTAGCGTACATTTGTTATATTTGTTATTTTTTATAGAATATAAAAAAGGGGTTGGGGGGATAAGGAAATCCCTTAACAGTTATTATTGATTCCATCATTTACCAACTGAGAGTTAAGTGCTGTTTACAAAACAGAACAGATGCAGATGCTGACAAAAAGGTAAACAATTGTTGCATGGCTTCCTGCCAGATTCTGAACCGATATATTAAACTCCAAGTGAAGCACATTTCCCCTATGGATTGTACTTATTGCCACTTCATTTCCTATGTGCTCCGTCTCTCTATTGCGGTGCCTGGCACTAAGCTATTTCCAGTTCTTTGCTGACCCCTGAGGCCTGCTGCTACCACACACAGCCATTAGAGAAGGGAATTGCATGTGTCTGACACGGCCTGAAACCAATTATTTGATATTTTCTTCAGAATGATGCCCAACTCTGTTGGGAATGAGCAATCATGAAATAATTTACCTCCTGATTTAATTTTTTCCTGCACAAATTAGTTGTAGACTGAGCTGGCTATACACAGATGCCCGTGACATGACTCTGTCTTATCAAGATGATACTTGAAATGAAGCAGTGGGGTCTGACTTGAATAGGTTGGGGAATCCTGCTTTAGAGGCATTGACAAGTTTATCAGATATACTGATCAAATGCACTCTCTGTTGATTGAAAATGACAGAACCTTGAAAAACTATCAGGACAGCAGAGAAAACCACAAGGATGCAAACCTTATCAGGGTATTTAATGTTTTCCAACATCTGTCTGACTTCTGGTTTCCTTTTTGTGTCCCAGAAACCTTTATCAAAATTTAACGAAAAATAAAAAACCAAATTCACATTGATTCATAACTAAATGACCTTCACTAAATTTTGTTTTTAGTAATTCTGTTTTCAGATATAGTCATAAAAGTCAAGAAAGTATGTAGTTTTTGTAACTCAAATCCCTACAAATGTTTTATATTTTGTTCTCTACTGTATATGTCAAAGAAATAAGGCAAAACACAAGATTATCACTCATCAATAAACATAGAAAGCTTGTATAGATTTGTATATGTTTAATCCAAATAATGAAATATTAAGGCCAACTATTCAAGTTCAATAAAGACAACACAAGTCTCTTTAGAGGGACTGACTACACACAGGCTTCACCCAAATCTGTGCAATAATTTCTGTCTATAAAGCTGAGCAAGAAATATTCTCATTTTATGATAAATCTTCAAAGGGATGTGAATGCCGTATCGTCCTATTTCTCTTGAGGGCTCAGGCTCCACTAACTAGACCAATGTACCAATCACTGTGAACTTTATGGCTTTTGTAACCATGACTACAAAAAACGATAAGCACAATGCCCATTAAAAGTACACCTCTTCAAATAGCTGAAGGGTTATGATTTTATTATGGGGGAAAAAGGGAACATATGTAATACTTTCAACAATAAAGATTTTAAAAAAATTTAAAGAACATTAAAATGATGATTATAATTGATTTTGGTATAATTTGGAAAAAAGATTTAGGAAGACACTATGAAACAATTTTATAATATAACTTTCTCTGACAATGGTCTTCATAATATTTGCAGGTAATTTCTCTTCTTTTTAGGATAGATTATTTCTCAAACCTCAGTAATTCTTTACTCCAGTATTCATTATAATTAGCACTGTTATTTCTTGCTAAAAGAAATGCTAATACTGAATTTTAAATTGAAAGTAATTTCTACCTTGGAGGACAAACAATATAATGCCAGTTATCCTAAAATCAGCTCAGTATATCATGTTACAGAAATCTAAAATATAAGAAATTCAAATTATTTAGTCTTTTATATCACTGTCATCATAATTACAAACCCTTACTAGATTCTCATCTCTCACTGGATCTTATCTGCTAACTTGGTACTTCCTATTGTTATTATGCTTAAACTAGTAACAGGGTAGACTACATTTATCTAAATAATAGGCAAAGGTTTTATATTTTTTTTACTCAATGTTGCCAAGAAATTTCAAACAGACATGGACCAGTTTTGCTTTAGATTGAGACAATATACTGTACATAATTTTCAATAATTTTTCATTTCCTTACATGATCTTCTTTCAGATAGCCCAACCATCAAAGTTCGTATGAATGCTTTGGTAAGACCAGAAGCAAATTAAAAATATATGTTTAAACAAAGGAACAGAGATTAAATTTTAACCAGGACAGAGGCAAAGGGACTTCTGGTTGGAAATCTATTATAGGTTTTAAACATTTTACCTTAAGCCAAGAATTATTTTCTATTTCCACTTGTGGTGGACTGATTGGATGACTCTCAAAGCTACCAGCAGTTTCTCCTGTATAAATCCCTGTGCAGAGAGATCAGTCCATATTCAGAAAATGCCTCTTTAGATAAAGAATTTTAACAGTCCCAGGTATAAAAGGCACAGATTTCTCAAGTTCAAAAATTATAGGTGAAGATGTTAAATGACAACTACTTTGAGACAAAAGATGCTTTATACCAAATATTTGACTTAGATGTAACATTGATGGTCAAAGATTTTCACACTTATATTTAATTATGATGAAATTTTTCTATCATAATGTACATTTTCCAAGTTGATTTTCCTAATAAAGAAGGTTGCAGTGTTGGGTCAACCATTCAAATTCTCAGTCTCTAGTTAAAAAGATTCCATTTTTAAAGGAATCTTACCAATCTTTATTTTTACCCTCTTTTCTTGAAAATGTATGGGGGAAAAAAAAGTTCGATTCTAATAACAGAATAATAATAGGAGCCACAGATTACATTTTCTGAGAACCTGAGAAAAAATGTTAATTGAATAATATTCAACATTATCATAGTCCACTGGAAAATGACCATACAGGATGGTGCAAGAGTAAGTTTACAGTTGTGAGTACATGAAACAGAATTTATTCTTATATTATTATTTACTAATTATTGTATTATTTTCCACACTAGAGGCCCGGTGCACAAATTTGTGCACGGGTGGGTTCCCTTGGCCTGGCTGGCAATCGGGTCAATCAGGGCCGTCTCACCCAGTCCTAATGGGGGCTGATATGAGCCAGCTGGCAAGGGAAAGGGACCATGGGAGGTTGGCTGTGGGAGCCCACTGACCACCAGGGGGCAGCTCCTCATTGAGTATCTGCCCCGTGGTGTTCAGTGCGCATCAAAGCGACGAGTTGTTCAGTAGACCAGTCGTAATGGTCACTTAGGCTTTTATATATATAGATGAACAACTACGAACTTTTTGTCCCACCATTTATTAAACAAGAATTTAGAGATTCATGACATATAAACAGCTATAAATGTCCTATCTAATAAAGAGGAGGTATGCTAATTGACCTTATGCCATCACAAAGATGGCGGCGCCCACATCCAATAAGGAGGGAGTATACTAATTGACTGTCCCACCCTCAAAGATGGCGGCACCCACGGCCAATAAGGAGGAAATATGCTAATTGACTGCTATGCCCTCAAAGATGGCAGCGCCCACAGCCACAAGATGGTGGTGCCCAGTCCCCTCAGCCCCGCCGGGGCATGCCTGCCTCTGAAGTCCCTCAGTCCCTTCAGCCCCCCAGCCGCCCAGGGCTGTCCCGAGGCTCAGGTAACCAGGGCCGGCCGAGGCTTGTGCTGCCGGCAGTGGCAGTAGCAGAGGTGCGATGGGGTCATCACCTTCCCCTGATCGCCATGTTGCCTCCCGCCCCTGAGGGCTCCTGGACTGTGAGGGGGGCAGGCCGGGCTGAGGGATCCACCATCCAGTGCATGAATTTTCATACACTGGGCCTCTAGTTTTTATATAAAACAAGAGACCTAAGAATTAGCACTTACTTTTATGCTCATAAGTTCAAGATAGAGAGTAACAAATAATTTTCACAGAGAACAGAATTCAGAAAAATTTCAGGAATGTTCCATAGTGAGTTAGTAACTGACTTTCTATAGAATGTGACCTTCTGGCTTGCAGCAACCTCATGTTTATTATTTGTTCATATTCTTTGTTTAATATAGAATAGTTGCAAAGTGAATTTGTCCACTTTTAGAATAATTTTAGTCTAAACTTTTCAGTATTTTTGCAATAATTTTTATTCTGCTGTTAACATACTTATAGCTTTAGACAATTTCTTTGTCCAGATTAAAAATATGATTTTAAAATCTCAGTATCTTAATCTTTTCTTTTTTAGTTTATCAGTTTTAAAAATGTGATTGAATGGTTAATAAGGTATATAAATCTCAAACTGACCTATGACCCTCCAGGAGAAACCAAAATATGAGTCATTTTTATCTATCATCCTCAGTATTTGAATGTCATAATTAGAGGATGTAACAAGTGAAATATTCTTTCCACCCTTAGGAAGAACACACAGGTGTTCTAAAAAGGGAGGAAGTCAATAATTGAGTGCAATTTAGTATTTGCTAATTGTTGCTGTATGAAAGCAAAAATAGAACTCAAATTGTATCTACTTTCTCTTGCAAAGTATATGTTCCATCTTTCTTGTCTTACTGTCTTTAGAACAAAAATTCAGAGGCCTCATAACATTTAATGGTGAATAATTGGGTCAGAAAAATAGAGTCCATGCAGCAGAAAACATTTTAGTTAAATAAAGATATATGCACTTATGCATAATACTACATATTTACTCAAGCACATAACATACACCCGCCTCTCATACACATATACAGTCAGTCATTTTTTCCGATAGCTTTTAATAAAATAAATAATTTTCACAGATTATACAACATTTAGTGGAAAGAACTTAAAACACCACAAATTCCTTAAGGAAACAATTTTTGAATGTTAGACTTTTTGATTATTTTCTTGTAGAAACAGAGAGTATCAGGGTGGTTATCAAGGGATGAGGAAAAAGAAGAGATATTGGTTAGAGGGTATAAACTTTGGGTTAGAATATAAGTAAGTTCTGGTAATCAAATATGCTGAATTATTACTATAATTAGCAATAATCCTATCTAATAAAAGAGTAATATGCAAATTAACCATCACTCCGCAACAAAGATGGCGGTGCCCATAGCGGCCAGGGCGGGACGCTGGCAGCGTCACCCGGCAATGCGAGCCCAGCATCTGCTCCTCGGCTGCGCGGAGGGCGGGAGGGACCCCTGGGTGCAGGACGCTGGGCTTGCGTTGCCCCTGGCGACACAAGCCCAGTATCCGCACCCCGGCTGTGTGGAGTGGGGAAGGGGCCTCTGGCCAGAGCCTGGGGTGAGGGACGCTGGTGTTGTTGCAGGCTGGGCTGAGGGACCCCCCCACCCCAACCGTGCACGAATTTCATGCACCAGGCCTCTAGTATATTATATACTTGAGCACTGTTAAAAGAATAGATCTCAATTGCCCTCCTCACCACTAAAAAGTAATGCTAATTATGTGATGTGATGGAGGTATTAGCTAATGCTACAATGGTAACTATTTCCCAATATATATGTGTATAAAATCAAAACACTGTGCATCTTAAACTTATACAATGTTAGATGTTAATTATATCTCAATAAATCTTGAAACAAAGAGGCTCACATATATACCAGGATAGCTTAAGACAGAGGTCCTCAAACTTTTTAAACAGGGGGCCAGTCACTGTCCCTCAGATATTCCACACATGCGCACTGCGGGTCCGGGACGAGTCAGCTGCTAAGCAGGACAGGCAGCACCAGCAAAAACACCCGGCGGGCCGGATAAATGTTTTCGGCGGGCCACATGTGGCCCGCGGGCTGTAGTTTGAGGACCCCTGGCTTAAGATATATCAACAGATCACAAAATAGGAATTATAAGCAAAAACTTTCAAATTGGCAATATGTAGTTTTCAAATGAGAAGAGTGTAGGATAGTTTAGATAAAAGTAAAACAAAGATGACCCTAAAGTAGAGTTAGCACACAGAAGAGTGTTTTTAATGGAATGCGCTATTTCTGTCCTGTTTTTTTAGGCAGTAGAACACTGTCATAGCGTAAGGTCTCTGGAGTAAGAGAGACCTGAGTCTGAATCCTAGCTTCACTTGGGAACCTTGAGTAAATTACTTAATATTTCCATGCCTTAGTTTTCTCACTATACAATACAAATAATAAACAATGGTACCTAGCCTGTTGGGTAGTTGAGATAATGAAAGGTTAAATATGATAATGTACATCAATGTCTGACCCAATTAATGTTAGCTATTGTTACTTAAGGAATGTTTTTCTTTAGTTTCAGAAAAAATATCAAGGACTTGGTGAGCATAAAGATATCTATAATAATAAAAGTGTAATATGCAAATCAACCAAATGACTGAACAGCAGAATGGCCATCCAGATGACCTTCTGGACCACCATGCTATGACATGCACTGGTGCCAGGCTAGCCAAGGTGGGTGCGATGCAATTGGTGGAGGGGGGTGTGTGCCATTGCCTCATGAGCGCCCTGCAGAGGGAGGCCCAGGTCACTGGTTGGCAGAGCGATTGATCAATTGGGGAGCTCAATGATCGCCCCAAAGAGGGAGGCCCAGGCCACTGACAGATGGGCTGTAGCGGGTGGGTGGGGCCTCCCACTGCAGGGGTGATCCATCGCGGAGCCCCAGCCGGGTGGGCAGGGCTTACCTCTTTGGGGCAATCGATCGCAGGGCTCCTGGACTGTGAGAGGGTACAGGCTGGGCTGACGAACAACCCATCCACCCCCCCGGCCCAGAGTGCACGAATTTTGTGCACTGGATCTCTAGTAAACATATATTAAAGATAATATAACATACAACCCATTCAAACCAATCTAGATTTTATTTAAAATAAATTATCATAAGTTTTATTAATAAATATGAACAAATTGTTATCATTTTACTCATTTTAAACTGTATTTCCTTAATAAATAAAATTTGGTCACTGGGTCAAATATTAGTAATGTTGATCAATTTGGAGCTGGGTTAGCAGTATATACAGCATTAGTGGCAATTACTCATTTGGTTTTCTTTCCTTTAATATGTCTAGCTCAGAACTTTAGACCTGGTAGCTGCTAAATGGCTGGCTTAGAGCTAAACTGAATTTTCAGGGAGCCCACCCAAACAGTACTGTTTAAAATTTCTCTTACAAATGACAAGCATTTAGTTATACACTTTCAGAAAAGATCCAATAGCATAGTGGTTGATAATATAGGTCTTAGAGACATAAAGATCTCCATATGAATTCTGCCTCTGTACAATATGATCCAGGGCAAGCTAATCTAAGCTGCTTTCCTTGTTTATGAAATTAGGATAATAAGGAATGTAATGTACTTAGCACAGTGCTTGACATATGGAACTCATTCATGTAACAAGTGATTTATACCAAAGTTCAGATAAAGGAGTTTGAGAAAGATCAGTGCACCTGGACTTGTGGAAAATGTTTCAAATTTTGTTATTAAAGCCGACATACATAGTTTTCTCTCACAAACGGGAAAACACCTTAATATCAGCCTTAAAGACACCAAATAACTTACACATATTTTCACCCATATGGATCTTTTCTTCTGTTATAAACTATTTTTAGCACATAAAAAACTTTCACATTGAAAACACGTTATAAGAAAGCAGAAATTCTTTTAGAGAATATAAGAAATTTAGAAAATAGGTATACTCATGTAGTGCTTTTAAAATTTGTGTTAACAATTAAAATGAAAATCTATTTGCTTTGAGTAAAATTGTACTGTTCCTGAATTAACCTATTTTATGTTCTGACATCACCTAAAATTGGCTGACGCAGCTCTACTTTGTGATGTGTTACAACTTCTGGAGCAAAACAGAAAATTTCAAGAGAAAACATTCAATTATTTGAAAATTCATATAGCAGAGTAATTTGGTACTCTTGCATTTTATTAAGGAAGATAAGCAAAAATATAGTGAGCTATATAAATTTGGTATAAACTGATCACGAAGTCAAAGATAGCAATTCAGCAAGTGATAATTTTCAAATACTTAAAAAATATAGTTTATAAACCTATTTAGAAATATACCTGAGTCTTATGTAAAAGCATGTCTAATCATAATTTTCAAAATAATTATGTTTTTTACCTTGATTTTTCTCCACTGGTCGGAAATTTAAATGATGACAGGAAAGAGTTAATTGCATCACAATAGTTTCTTTCCTTTGTCTCTATTTTGAATAAAATTAGGGATTTTCAAATCATCTTCTATTTGTATATATTTTATAGCAGTATTAAAGGAACTTTTAAAATCAGCTGTAGTTAAATTGCTATGCCTCTGTAACCAATTATATATAATTTTATAATTAGTATTTCATAATAGCTCTTTATTGGAATTGACTGACTGAAATATTATAATCTTAAACCTCCAGTTCTAAATAATGCCAATTTCAACAAATTTTCAATAATTCTTTTTATGTAATAATACTTCGGCTTTGGAACATACAATGGATTAAAAATAATACTTTTCCATTATATAGATATATGTGTGTGTTTATATGTATATGCACTGTATATATACACACAGACACACAGTTTCATTGAAAAATTTTTGCAATCAAAAAACCAAAGTTCCTATTGGCAATATTTTTGTCTTACATTTCCATTAGTTTTAATAATTTAAACAACAGGAAAGAAAACACTTCTATTACTATACTTACAGAAAAGGAAATGCATATGAAAAATGTGTAACTAAATTTCATAATATTTATTTTCTTATTTATTTTCAAGTTTTCAATTAGGTTTCACTAAATAGAAAAATGCTAGAAAATAAAAGATATCAAAAGCCTTAAGTTAAGACAAACAGAAATTTTAAAAGTCACTAACCCAAAGCATGCACTGCTCCTCTGTGCCTGCTGGAACTCTTGCTTGTTTTAGTCACTCGGGCAGCACTTTCTTTGAACTGCAGCTCACAAAAATTTGCAAGAAATTTTGACATTTCTTCTGTAACAGTATCCAGGTAGGTTTCTTTAATGACTTTCACTGTTGAGGATGGAGCTAAAATCTCATGCAGTGTGTTAAAATCCTCTTCTATCATTGAGTATAACCTAAGCATTGTACTTTGGTATCCCTGAACCATTACATCTAAATTCGATTCCCTGCTATAAGAAGGAAAGCAGTTCTGCAGAAGTTTATTCTGTATATTTTGATACTTGACTATAACTTCTGATTCTGGATAAAGAAACAAGAGTTGTTGTATGCACTGATTTTTCAACAGAATTTTCTGCTGCAAATTGTTTATTTCATTATGGCTTTGTAATTTGCCCACTAAGAAGCGTCGGAGATGCAATCTGATATCATCCCATATAGACTTTACATCCATAGAGGAATGATCTTCAACAGAATGAAGAGAAGTCCTAGAGAGGAAGTGGAAAGATGTCCAACTTAGAGTTGATGGAAATGAAATGCTGCTCTGACAGGAGAGGTCCCAAAGTAAATCCAATATCATTTCTTCTTGATTTTGTTCATTCTTCAACAAATCTTGCTAATGGAAGGAAATTATAACGTTAGAAATGTGATTAATTAAAGGAGTAGCAGGAAAAAAGATTTCTGCAGTCATATAAAATTTGATAATTCATTTCAAATTAGAATTAATACTCTGATGCTGTTCAAGGTGGGCTTTTTTTTTATTTTTGCATTTGACATTTAATCAGGTCAGACATTTTAGAGTGTTAGCTTTATGAATTGTTTAAATTTGCAAAGCCCAGAGGATGAACTATATTTTCAATTAGATTTCTAGACATATAGATTTTAGCCTTCATTGTTATCCACCACTGATACAATGTAGGTAGTATAAAAATCGCAGCTCGAAAATTCTAAAGAAAAACCTATAGTAAAATATCAATTGAAGTGTATTCCTAAAATAAGCTCAAGATCACACCCTAATTAGTTGCTGGTGGATAATTTTCATGCCTGAATGAGTATACTTATTATAAAACTCCAAATGAATATAAAAATGGAGACCTTTAAATATAGCATGTGCCCAGGGGTTACTAATAGCTGCCATCCTGAGAAATAAAATTTAACACATTTAAAGACTTTAACTTTCATTTAAATTCCTTTGTGAGAGCCATGTCAAGAAAGATTTTACTTTGGAAATTAATCTGAGAAAATTTCAATTTGTATTTCTCCAAAGAAATAACTAAGTCAAAATAGGGAAACAATACTCTCAGAATCATTCCCCAAAAGACGCTATGAGAGAATTTCATTATACTTTTCATGCTGAGAGAAAACAATGGTAGGTGTAATTATGAAAAGTAAAGGGACAAAAAAAATTACTTTCTTTCTGGACTTTAAATTTTACATGTACACATTCCCTTTACATGATGACTTCCCTAATTATGTGTATTTCAGTTAATACTGAAATTAGCTTATATTCTCTAGGTAGCCACAAGCCGAATGCAAGAAAAATGGAAGCAAGGCTCAAATGGCCTAAGATCAGGAAGTTTTTGAAATTTTCATTGACAAAGATACCACAGATTACAACTCCTGGACAAATTCCAGGAATGTGCTTTCAGTCATTCTAAGCACTGTAATGTCTGATTTAATACTGTATTTTATAATATAAAAAACACTTTTTCGCCTGGCCAGTGTTGCTCAGTAGTTGAGTGTTGACTCTTGAACCAGGAGGTCACAGTTGGATTCCTGGTCAGGGTACATGCCCGGGTTGCTGGCTCAATTCCCAGTAGTGGGTGTGCAGGAAGAAGCAAACCGATGATTCTCTCTCATCATTGATGTTTCTATCTCTCTCTCCCTCTCCCTTCTTCTTCCCGAAATCAATAAAAACAAACATTTTAAAAGCACTTTTCTATACAGTCTCTATCTTATTCATTATGGAAATGTAGCATAGATATTTAAAATCCCAATCTACAGATAAGGACACTGAAGTGCATGTTAAGTGACTTTCTAAACATCACACACAATAAAGTGTAGAATCCAGCATGAATCCCAGCTTTGTTCTCCTTGTCCCCATTCAACCTGCTACACTCTGTGGAGCCATAAAGTGTATTGGCCTTCCGGCACCTTCTCTTTCTTCTCCATGGATTGAGTTCTTTTGATACTTATGGAAAAGAAATGTCCTTAGAGTCCAGGACATCAGTATTTTAGTAAATTCTATAAAGCAAGTGAATCATATTAGTGCTGCAATCTTGGGTTTGCATTTAAAATAGAGGGTGGTAAATAACTGTAAATATTTGATCAAGTATAATAGATTACAGAGGTTTAAAATATGTATTTAGTATGATTGCTTACATTTTGAAAATAACTTCAGGATAATTGCTATAATGAGGACCTCTGTTTCTTATTTAAACAGCTAGATAAGTAATAAATAGAAAATTTTCTATGAAAAAAATATTTGTATGAAAAATGCTGGACAAATGATGGACAACTTTATCAAGTAAAAACTTGATAATAAGGTCATTTTAACCTGGATCTGTTTTAATAATGTGCTCTTCCCTCAAAATAACATGATCAATTATGTGAAAAAAACCTAGATCTCAAATAAGTCTATCAGTCTAATGAATTTGAGCAAAACTAAGGCAGCTTTTGCCCTGCAGTGAATACGGAATGACTTATGTGTGACAGATTAAAAGATAATTAAAAGCTTTTGCTTTTAATTAAATGAGAAAGCATTATTACATCAATATTAATGAAATTCAATACACATGCCTCTTAATAGAAATTAAAGGAATAACTATATCCATATTTATTCTTCAAGGCTCCACCTTCAAGAGATAATGGGTGAGAGGATTTTCTTAAAAGAATAAGGCTTCAGGGCACATAGTCTTCCTTTCTCTTTCATTTATTACTTGTTAAACATTAAAGAGACATCTGCAATAATAACAACAGCCAAAAACTATTTTCATCTGATTCTATCATCCTAAGCCATCTACAACCTCAAGATATTTTCCACATCTGCCTTAGTCAATGTTTGATGTTTAGACAAAAACGGTGCCCCCTTTTTTCCCTAAATTAAATCAAAACCATAGCTATGGAAATACTGCTTTCTAACACTTGTGCTGTTTCTTGGGAAATAGTTTTTGCAAGCTAACCACCTTTGTGGATACAGGAGTCATAAAATAAATGTTTTTATTGAAGACTACAAAATCTTTTTTTTTTTTTAAATATATTTTATTGATTTTTTACAGAGAGGAAGGGAGAGAGATAGAGAGTTAGAAACATCGATGAGAGAGAAACATCGATCAGCTGCCTCCTGCACATCCCCCACTGGGGAAGTGCCTGCAACCCAGGTACATGCCCTTGACCGGAATCGAACCTGGGACCTTTCAGTCCGCAGGCCGACACTCTATCTGCTGAGCCAAACCGGCTTTGGCTACAAAATCTTATTTAACATAGAGGGTTGTCAGTATCAAGAAATTACCAATGTAATAATTCTCTACCAATTAACAGTGGCTTCATATAAATTGCTGCCTTGATTGAAAATAACTGGGCATACCTCCAGGTTAAGGATGAAGGGAATGATAAGACAAGGCTACTTAATAGATGCAATCAATTGTGATCTGATTATGCTTAATAATGAGCTCAGAGAAAATTGTATTGAAGGAACACAAAATGTAAGAAATATAAACTTTTCTGGTAAGCAAATGTGGCAGATATATACTTTGTGGTATACATTACATTATAAATCAACCAAGAGTTATGTTTAATCTCCACTTATATAAAACTTCATTTTATTGATAAAAATCATAGAAAAAAAAACCCAAATAGTTCACTGGATTACATTGGGGATACAATAACAAAACAAAACATAAGCCCCAATCCCTAGAAATGCCAAGCTAATATGGTCACTAAAATAAATATTATTTACAAATAGAAATTGAATAAATTGTATTCCTTGTTCACCCATCCCACTCCACTATAAAGCAAAGATATATATGTATATATTTTTTACCAGTGTTTTGAGAAATTTTATCAAATCTCCATGGGGAATAGAAGGTGACTTGGATGAATTATAATTATAGTTATTTAACCATTCAAAACAGTCAGTTGTTGTCTGCAACTGCACATCTGGACATTGTTTGTTGACTTCGGACTGTATTTCTTTAATGCAATGTTCTATGCTATAAAAAAGAAAAGAAAAAAATTATTTTGGTAGAAAGTAGGTAATAGCTTCATCTCATAATATCACAGGCCCTGAAATCTTTATATGTGGTACCTGATCACATACAATTTATAAAATTATAAAACATTCATATGATATGAAATAATAACAAAGAGACTATATATTTTCAATCATAATTGAAACTGAAAGTTCAAATTTTCTGGAAGTTTCATTTCAAATGCAATAGAGGAAATACAAGATATTTAGCTGCTCAGAGATAAATTAGAAATTATTTTGTGTTAAAACAAATATGAAGTATAGATACAATGAAATAATGGTCTTCTTGATAGGCAGTGGATAAAAGGCAGAGACAAAATACTCTTGATGGCTGAAGACCAGAAATGTACATAGTCTACTAATAGGCAATGACTATATAAAATTATGAAAAACTTCAATAAATGGAATATTAAGAGGTCACAAAGCAGATACCATGAGCTTGTCATTTTAAAAGTTGAAAAATATATATGCTGTATATACACTCTGTGTGTATATATATATATATATATATATATATGTATATATATCGCTAAGTACCTCTTCCTGCCATTGAACTCTACTCCAAAAAACAAAAACATACTGAATATTGCAAATTAAAAAAGACTACAAGGAAATGAAACAACAGGTTAAAGCAATTATCTTTGAATTATAAAATTTGGTGCTTTTAATTTTATTTTTCTATGTTTTCTAAATCTTCATTAAATAAACAAACTAGGAACAGAGAAAATGTATCCAATTGAACCTTCCAATATATACCAGTTTTTAAAGTTTCATTCAAAGTATCCTTAGCTCTGATATGAAATAGATATACTATGTTATTTTATTTTTTTATATAAAAATCTGTACATTCATGATTATAAATCTTTGTGGGTTAAACTAGTGACCTTAAGCAGAATGTCATCTGTGGAGCCACATGGATGTGACATATTACTACCACCTGATGGCAGCATATCTAAACTGCAAGAAAGCTTAAAAAAAAAAAAAAAAAAAAAAAAAAAAAAAAAAGGAAAATTCATTTGAAGCTGAATCTCCTCAACCCATAATTTACAGCTAAGCATTTGCCTCTTAATAGTGTTAAGAAAGATTTATTATTAAAATATTCTTACTGTTTTAAAATAGCATTGTTATTAATTACAGATGCCATATGACAGAACCATGTAGGCTTTGGAAACCCAGCTCTGATTATTAAAATTGATGGCATATGAATGACTTTTCAAAATTCATCAGGTATGTGTTGCCTATAAAACATTCACTATAAAACTTGAAGGAAGGCTTTTCAGGAGACTTCTGAGCATGAGTGACTTTAAACTGAATTATCTTGAAACAAATACACTCTGTGATCCAGAGAGCCTTTCCATGAAAACAAAGAACTTACAAGAAATACAGCACTTCCTTTGACCACAGGGTACTCAATTTCCTCGTGAAACAGCCTTATTCAGGGATGCCAGTTCTAAGTCTGACTTGAGATCGGAATATATTTTCTTAACTTTCATAACAACTTCTATGGACTAAGAAACACAATGCCCTAAACATGCACCTTGACTCTAGAAAACCTTTATCAAAGTCTTTATTATAGCATCCTCATGTGTCACATTCAATGAAATCCAAAAGATCACAGCAATGTGAATTGGAATGAGCTCAGAGAAAATGGTATTGAAGGAACACAAAATGGTATGTGTTAGTCTACCTAACACATCTGTTTCAGTAAGGACTCAGCTCTTGGGCTAATCTCTAACCTCTGACTCTGGGTGGAGGCCAGTAACTACAATTTATAGATACAGTAAAGCCTATAGAGGGCTAGACATTTTAGTAATTTGTCCAAGCACTGATATAGAGACCAAGCAGTTGCATTTCAGAGGACCTCCCTCATTGATAGACACTAAGACAGTTGAGCTGTCTTTTAAAAGTATTCTATCACAAACTTCAAAATGTCAGAACTCATCTGCAACTGATTTTTTTTTTTTTTAGTTGGCTAACCATCTTGTCATTCTGCCATTCACTACGGTCTTATTTTCAAAGTGCAATTGTTTGAAGTCTAAAGATTTATTGCCTGATTATTATACAAAAGAAATATTTTCAAAATTTAAAATGAATGTTTTGTATGTAATCTGACAATTTATCTTCCTTAATTGAGGTAAAAATTAAATTAAAAATTAATTGAGCGTAGTGGCTTGGGTCGATTTCTGAGTTCTCTGCTCTGTTCCATTGATCTATATGTCTGTGCCCAAACCAAGCAGTTTTGAGAACAGTGTATTTGTAATATAGCTTGGTATCTGGTATTGAGGTCACTCCAACTTTGTTCTTCTTTCTCAGGATTGCTGCAGCTATTCGGGATCTTTTCTTTCTTTTTTTTTTTTTTATTCCGTATGAATTTTTGAGAGTTTTTTCTAGGTCTCTGAAATTACCATTGGTATTTTAATGGGGATTGCATTGAATCTATAGATTGCTTTGGGTAGTATGAACATTTTAATGATGTTGAGTTTACCAATGCATGAACACGGTATATTCTTCCATTTGTTTATGCCTTCTTCTATCTTTGTTTTCAATGTCCTGTAGTTTTCTGAGTACAGGTCTTTTACCTCCTTAGTTAAGTTTATTCCTAGGTATCTTAATTTTTTTGTTGCAATGGTAAATGGGATTGTTTTTTTAGTTTCTCTTTCTGTGAGTTCAGTATTGGTGTATAAAAAGGCTATAGATTTCTGGGTGTTCATTTTGTATCCTGCTACATTGCCAAATGCATTTACTAAGTCGAGTAGCTTTTTGATGGAGTCTTTGGGGTTTTCTCTGTACAATACCATGCCATCTGCGAACAATGACAGTTTTACTTCTTCTTTTCCAATTTGGATGCCTTTTATTTCTTCTTCTTGTCTGATCACTATGGTTAGTACTTCTAGTACTATGTCAAACAGAAATGGTGAAAGTGGGCATCCATGTCTTATTCCTCTTCTTAGGGGAAATGGTTTTAATTTTTGCTCATTGAGTATGATGTTGGCTGTAGGTGTGTCATATAGGCTTTATTTTTTTTAAAATTAAATCTTTATTGTTCAGATTGTTACAGTTGTTCCTCTCCCCCCCCCCCCCGCCCCTCCATAGCTCTCCTCCACGCAGTTCCCACCCTACCCTTTGCCCTTACCCCTCCCACTGTCCTCATCCATAGGTGTACGATTTTTGTCCAGTCTCTTCCTG
Organism: Myotis myotis; assembly: GCF_014108235.1. NCBI lineage: Eukaryota > Metazoa > Chordata > Mammalia > Chiroptera > Vespertilionidae > Myotis > Myotis myotis. The sequence continues at coordinate 53,894,026 of NW_023416357.1, forward strand.
TACCCCCACACCCTTTACCCCCAAGAATTGTCAGTCCACTCCCTTTCCATGCCCCTGGTTCTATTATATTCACCAGTTTACTCTGTTCATCAGATTTTTTATTCACTTGATTTTTAGATTCACTTGTTGATATATATGTATTTGCTGTTCATAATTTTTACCTTTACCTTTTTCTTCTTCCTCTTCTTAAAGAATACCTTTCAACATTTCATACAATGCTCGTTTGGTGGTGATGAACTCCTTTAGCTTTTTCTTATCTGTGAAGCTCTTTATCTGACCTTCAATTCTGAATGATAGCTTTGCTGGATAAAGTAATCTTGGTTGTAGGTTCTTGCTATTCATCACTTTGAATATTTCTTGCCACTCTCTTCTGGCCTGCATAGTTTCTGTTGAGAAATCAGCTGACAGTCATATGGGTACTGCCTTGTAGGTAACTGACTTGTTTTCTCTTGCTGCTTTTAAGATTCTCTCTTTGTCTTTTGCTCTTGGCATTTTAATCATGATGTGTCTTGGTGTGGTCCTCTTTGGATTCCTTTTGTTTGGGGTTCTCTGTGCTTCCTGGACTTGTAAGTCTATTTCTTTCACCAGGTAAGGGAAGTTTTCTTTCATTATTTCTTCAAATAGGTTTTCAATATCTTGCCCTCTCTCTTCTTCTGGCACCCCTATAATTCAGATGTTGGTACGCTTGAAGTTGTCCCAGAGGCTCCTTACACTATCTTCATATTTTTGGATTCTTTTTTCTTTTTGCTTTTCCAGGTGGGTATTTTTTGTTTCTTCGTATTTCAAATCTTTGACTTGATTCTTGCGATCCTCTTGTCTCCTGTTGGATCTCTGTATATTATTCTTTATTTCAGTCAGTGTATGCTTAATTTCTAGTTGGGCTTTTTTCATATCCTCCAGGGTCTCACTAAATTTATCGGCGGTTTCCAGAAAATTCTTGAAAAACCTTATAACTGTGGTTTTGAACTCTATATCCAGTCGTTTGCTTTCCTTCATTTCCGTCATTTGTGACCTGTTTCTTTGTCTCCGCATTTTTTATGCTTCCCTGTGTTGGTAGAGTGGCTTTGTGTGCTAGGTGTCCTATAGGGACCAGTGGCTCAGCCTCCCCAATTACCTGAGGTGGAAACTCTTGGTGCACCCCTTTGTAGGCTTTGTGCAAAGTTTTGTTGTAGTCTTCTTGCAGTTAAGCCTTGATGGTTGTAGTTATCACTGGGAGGAATTGACCTCCAGGCCAATTGGCTGTGAGAATCAGCTGTGTGTGCAGTGGGAGAAATTCTGGGGCAAGACTTGCTTCAAGTGTGTGTCTTATGGATCTGAGGAGTTGTAATCTGGATGGTCCCACTCTGACCACTGGGTACACTGGCTCTTGGATCTAAGGAGGTGCTAATTTAGCCTCTGCCTGAGGCTACCCAGCAGGAGCTACGAAGAGATCTGCAGATTCCCCTTCCTTTTTGGGGGGTTTGGAGGTGCCCAGATGAGGCCCAGCTGTGAAGCAATGCAAGATGCTGTGGGGCCTTAGGCCTTCTCTTGGAAGTTCTGGGTCTGTCTGGCCCAGCTGTAATTTGTTAGGTAATTTTCAGATTGCAAAGGGCCAGGGCATCCATATGCAAAAGCCTCTGCCACAGCCTACGTGGGGTGGGGTCTCAGGGAATCAACAGGGAGGAGCAAACAGCTATGGCTGATCCTCAGCCCTGCCCTAAGGGGCCACGTGTCTCAGTGTCCCAGTAATTGCTGCAAGCACCTCTGAGGGAAAGCTGCCCTCGAGTTCCAAGTTCTGCCCACTGCCAGACAGTCCAGTTTCTCCCCGTATGAGTCCTGGGTCCCCAGAGACTTCCCGGAACTGGAGTTCAGAGCAGTCGGGTGCTTGTGCCTCCCTCCTGATTCAAAAAGACAGCAGCATCCTCAGTTGCCAGCCCCTTTCCGAGCACTCGAGCCTCCGTACCTCTGCACTTTACTTCTGCGCCTCCTCTGAATCTCAGTGTGCTGTTCTCTTTCCTTCTAGCTGTAGAATTTCCACTCAGCCAGCCTTCCTGTGGTTCTGGATGATGTCCTTTTTGTCTTTTCATTGTATTTTTGAAGTTGTTGAGGGAGGCAGCACTTTCCGGTGTTTACCATCTTGGTTTCTCCCATATAGGCTTTTATTATGTTGAGGTAGGGATCCCTCTATTCCCACTTTGCTTTTTTATCAAAAAAAGGTATTGGATTTTGTCAAATGCTTTTTCTGCATCAATTGAAATGGTTATGTGATTTTCCCCCTCAATTTGTTTACGTGATGTACCATGTGTATTGATTTGCCGATAATATACCATACTTGCATCCCAAGAATAAATCCCACTTGGTCATAGTGTATGAACTTTCTTTTTCTTTTTTAAATATATTTTATTTTTGATACTTTACAGAGAGGAAGGGAGAGGGACAGAGAGTTAGAAACATCGATGAGAGAGAAACATCAATCAGCTGCCTCCTGCACACCCCCTACTGGGGATGTGCCCGCAGCCAAGGTACATGCCCTTGACTGGAATTGAACCTGGGACCTTTCAGTCAGCAGGCCGACACTCTATCCACTGAGCCAAACCAGTTACGGCGTGCGATCTTTCTAATGGATCCAATTTGCTAGAATTTTGTTGAGGATTTTAGCATGTCTTTTCAATAAATGGTGTTGGGAAAATTGGACAGATACATGCAAAAAAAATGAAACTAGATCACCAACTTACATCCTACACAAAAATAAACTCAAAATGGATAAAGGACTTAAACGGAAGACGGGAAACTATAAAAATCTTGAAAAGCCATAGGCAGCAAAATAGCAGACATTTGGCATAACAATATCTTTACTGATACAGTTGCTAAGGCAATGGAAATTAAGGAGAAAATAAACAAATGGGATTATAACAAAATAAAAAGCTTCTGCACAGCAAAAGAAACCATCAACAAAACAAGAAAGCCCACTGCATGGGAGAACATCTTTGCCAATGTTATATCCGATAAGAGTCTGATCTTCAAAATTTATAGGGAACTCGTACATCTTAACAAAAGGAATATAAACAATCCAATCAAAAAATGGGTAAAGGACCTAAATAGACACTTTTTGAAAGAGGACATACAGAAAGCCAAGAGACATATGAAAACATGCTCAAAGTCACTAATCATCCGAAAGATGCAAATCAAAACAATAATGAGGTACCATCTCACACCTGTCAGAATGGCTATCATCAACAAATGACATGTGCTGGCGAGGATACGGAGAAAAAGGAATCCTTGTGCACTGCTGGTGGAAATGCACACTGGTGCAGCCACTGTGGAAAACAGTATGGAGTTTCCTCAAAAAGTTAAAAATGGAACTCCCATTTGACCCAGTAACCCCACTTCTAGGATTATATCCCAAAAACCAGAAACACCAATCAGAAAGGATATATGCACCCCTATGTTCAAAGCAGCACAATTTATAATAGCTAAGATTTGGAAACAGCCTAAGTGCCCATCAGCAGATGAGAGGATTAAAAAGCTGTGGTACACTTACAAAATGAATACTACGCTGCTGTAAAAAAGAAAGAACTCTTACCATTTGCAACAGCATGGATGGACCTGGAGAGCATTATGCTAAGCAAAATAAGCCAGCTGGAGAAAGATAAATATCACATGTCTCTCTCATTTGTGGAATATAATGAACAACATAAACTGATGAACAAAAATAGATCCAGAGACAGAGTAGCATCAAACAGACCTTCAAACCTCAGAGGGAAGGCGTGTGTTGGGGGCGGGGGGGTGTAAGAGATCAACCAAAGTACTACTTGTATACATGCATATGAGCATAACCAATGGACACAGACAGTAGCGGGGTGAGGGCATGTGCTGGGGTTGGGGGGGGGGGTGGCTGGGGGGTGGGAGTGGCCCGGGAGAGGTCAATGGGGGAAAAAGGAGACATATGTAATACTTTAAACAATAAAGAATTTTATAAAATTAATTTTCAACATCTAAGAGGTAACATTTTTTATACAGTAGTAATATTTTTATGTATGACAGTAATATGGGGATAGTAATCTTGCGTGGGAGGAGGTCTACATACCTTAGACTTAGAGGATACAGATTTTACTCTACGTTTTCTGAAAAACATGGTACTTGACTTTATTTTAAGTGTTTTCTATTTAACTGTAAGTTGCTTCAAGTTTTCTTTAGAAGCAAGGTTAGTCATGAAAAATTAACCACACAAATATAAATCTAATTAGCATGTTTATTGTTAGTTCCCAAGCATTAGGCCAAAAATGTAAAAAATCTAAAACAGAAGTAGAATCTCTTCCTTAAATAGTTTAAATCTCCAAATTTGCGCCAAGGACATTCACACAAAGACGTTTTAAAGCATCTTTTTAACATTATTTGTAATATTTAAGCCACTGAAAATATCCTAGATATCCATCAACAGGAGAATGGTGAATTATATTAATTCATCAGAATAGAACCATAGAATAGTAGAAATACAGTTATCAACATGGCTGAATCTAACAAATAAAATGTCGAGGGGAAAATGGTACCAATGAATACCACATTGTGATACTATCCATATAGTAGATTGAAACTATGACATAAGTGCTACACAGTATTCAGGATTACAAGTATAGGTGGTAAAAGTGTAGGGCAATGTGTTGGAATGACCAACATCACCAAACCCAGGGTGGGGATGGAAGTGGAATGAGATTGGTTAGAGGTACACAATGAGCTTTAGCAGTACTGGTAATGTTTTAGTCCTTAAACTGAATAGTGGGTGTATGAATGTTTATTATAGTACTTTATATGCCTTTTCATGTCTCAACATTTCTTAATAAATTTGAACCCCAAAGTTCTTAATTATAATGACTCAGAATTATCCAAGTTAATGAGGTGTGCAAGTGGATGCATTACTGAGTGGCTGTACGTAATCAATTTATAAAACATTTTTAAATGCAATATGCAGTATGCTTTTTAAAAAGGGACCTGTGGTAATGTTCTCATTCAGTGTTCACACCTAGGTTCCTGAAATATAAAAATTACTTACTGAATGAAGGCATATTTGACAAACATTAACTAAACGGTGACTATGTGTTAGGCACTGTAATCTAGAGAGGAAAACACGAATAAGACATGGTCCCATCCCTAAAGGAATTCTGTCTAGTGAGAGAGACATGTAAATAAATAACTATAATACAGTAAGACTTGATAAGAGTTATGTATAACGTGTTAAGGGAATGCAGAGGAGGAAGCCACTAAATGTACCTGTGGGAGGTAAAGAAAAGGCTTCTCCTTATAAAAAAAAGATTATATGCAAGGGTCTTAATGTTTTAAGAGAATTAATTGAATCACTGTAGTTCGAATACCCTGACCCCTGAAAATTCAGTGCTGAATATTTAATCTTACTGCCATGTCACTTTAAAACTATATTTATTTGGATAATAAAAAATAAGAATTTTTTTATGCTCACAACTACATTTATGCTCACATGTATGTGTATGTATATGTGCATGTATATATGTGTGTATGTATATATGCAGCATCATACTGCCAAAGGATTGAGATGTCCTACAATTAAACAAACATATTTAAAAACAACATTAGCACAAGAGCCTATTAATATCAGGCTGGTGCAGTTGAGGATAAGGAAAGAAATAGAAAAAGAGAAGAGACATAAAATCTTGAAACTTAAGCTTTTTTATAAAACACTTCATGATTTAAAACACACAGTCTTTATTATTCAGTCACAAAACAGTTAAAAGGAAAAAAATGTTTCACTGGCAAAAATTATGAGAAATTTATATAAACGTTTTGGAAAACATATGGGTGCTTTCATGGAAAGTTCAAATTTTTATTTTTAAAATCAGGGTAGCAGTATCATGGCAGAGATTAAAGATTATTTTTATAGCATGAGAAATTTAAACATTAAAATAGATTTTTTAGAAGAGCCCCAGACTTGAAACAACAAAACTGTAGAATGGAATACTCCACAGCAAAGAAAAAGGATGTACTACAGCTTCAAGGAACGGTGTGGATATATCTCATTAACATAATTTTCTTTGGTCATAAAATATATTAATGTGTGTGTGTGTCCACTGGCAGATTTGTGGTTATGCCATGACAAACCCAAAGTTGATAGCATATTTGAAGATTTGATTTGGTTACTTTTAGACCTTTATGCCATCATGTGGAAAGTCTAAAGAAAATTTTCATATATAAGTACAAACATTGAAGTATTATGTGAGAAGTAAGTGAAATCTATGGAATAGGTATCTTCTATGAATAAGCGTGGTTAAATTTATAGAAGCCATGTATCCAATATTCTGTCACAAAAAGTTAATACCACCTCCACCCCACTCCCACAAAAGAGCTCCTGGATTCAGACAAATATTATCGATGGCAGCATTTGTTTTTTCTTTACATAAAAAAAAGTAATCTTGTACCAGGACCAGCAAAACTGATGTCCTGTGAGGTTCACACAGATTGTCTATAATTAGAAAATAGAAGGTACATAAACTTTTAATGATACAATTTTATCTGTTCAACTGCACATTAAGAAGAGAAAAATTGTCCTATGTCACTTGTGAGCCCAAGAGAACTTCTATACCCCAATATCTTGTTAAACTAATAAGGTCCATTCAGCTTAAAAATTTTTTTCCCCAGTTTTTTAATTAATTATTTTTTTCTTTATTAAGGTATTACATATGTGTCCTTATCCCCCCATTGCCCCCCTCCCCCGTTCATACCCTCACCCCCCTAGTGTCTATGTCCATTGGTTATGTTTATATGCATACATACAAGTCCTTTGGTTAAAAAAATATTTCACTGTGTTTGCACTTTTCAGTTACTGAACTCACTGAGTCTGTGGGTACAACATTCATATATTCCTCTTTGGTCAGTTATTTAACCTCTTTTCCTCAAATTTGATCTGTGTTGAAAGTAAATAATTCACTCTCACTGATTTCCACGGTCAGACCTAAGAGCCACCTAGCTCTGACTTGAATAGAACCAAGGATGTAAAAGTAAAACGATCTGAGAGAATGACAGCCTCTTAAAGGGCAGGTGAAGGTTCAGTGACCTTCGGGCACCCTGGTCCATTCTGGTGAATCACTGCTTTGGGGAAGCATAGACCCTGTGGCTCATAAAACCTGATGACATTAAGAAGAAAGGAAGGATTTCACACTTAGAATTCAAGGTGACTGTTAGAAATACAACTTTAAAAATTAAAGAGGAAATAAAAATACCATCTTTAAAAATGAATTACTAATGATTTTTTTTCTTTAAAAAGTATTGGGAAAACCCATATCATGGAAATGTACATTTCTTATTCAATGTACACCACTGAGAGATAAATAGAACTGTTCAAATAAAAAAATGCCAAAGGTAATTCAACTACTGCATTGTAAGTGTGGCATAACTGATTCGTCATGACATACAATTTTCTAAAAGCTATTCTGTTAGAAGGCAATAAATGAGTGCATAAATGATTTACACTCTTCTGCACTATAGTTATTATTCAGTATTTTATTTTTAAAAATATATATACCCTATACTATTATGTTTATTCTCTAGAGTATAATAAAAACATAATTGAATTTGATGAAAAATAGACTTGATTCTAAATGTAGCATACAGTACATACAGCTATTCCCTTATTTTATGCGCTGTAAAGATCAATGGTCACTGGAGGTGGTTCTGCTCAAGGTTTGTTTTAATATATGGACAATAAAATATTTTTAATTTAAAAATTATATCCTTATATTCCTTGTCATATTTTCTTTTTAATACCAACATCTGAGTTTTGACCTCCATAACAATTTATGAATGCAAATACAGTATTTTAATCACTGTTTTACTTCTAAATATGATTTCTTATTGACTAGGAGGGAAATTGACTACAGATGGGTTAGCAAATAAAATTGAAGCAGTCTACAACAAAAGCATCAGAGTTCAGTGGCTGGTTTTGTTTTGAGGGAATCTAAATGCTATTATGAATTAAGATTATCTTTTTAAAAATATTAAAAATTTGTTTTAATATAACTATCTCTGAAATTTATATAAGTGACTTATGAACCTATTTTCACTTATAATTTCCTTTGAGTTAGAAACTCTGTCATGTAATATATAAATATATAAATTATCTAAGTATATAATTAACTAAAGTTCAATATAGCTATTTTATATTTATATATAGCATAGATTATAACATACACTAAAAGATGGTTAAGACATATACATGCTAAATTTAAAAATTATATTCATAACCCTGGCTGGTGTTGCTCAGTGGTTGGAGTGCTGGCTGGCCCAGGCACCAAAAGGCTGCAGGTTTGATTCTTGGCCAAGGGCACATACCTAGGTTGCAAGTTCAATCCCAGGCCTGATTGAGGCAAGTGCAGAAGGCAATGAATGGATTTGTCTCTCTCATATCTCTCTCCCCCCCTCCCTTCCTCCCTCCCACTCTCTCTAAAAAAATTCAATGGAACTCCCATTTGACCCTGTGATCCACTTCTAGGAATATATCCCAAGAAACCAGAAACACCAATCAGAAAGGATATGTGCACCCATATGTCCATAGCAGCACAATTCACCATAGCTAAGATCTGGAAACAGCCTAAGTGCCCATCAGTAGATGAATGGATTAGAAAACTGTGGTACATCTACACGATGGAATACTATGCTGCTGTAAAAAAGAAGGAACTCTTACCATTTGCAACGGCATGGATAGAACTGGAGAGCATTATGCTAAGTGAAATAAACCAGTCAATGAAGGAAAAATACCACATGATCTCACTCATTCATGGATAATAAAGACCATTATAAACTTATGAACAATAATAGATACAGAGGCAGAGCTACCTCAAACTGATTGTCAAACTGCAGCGGGAAGGCCAGAGAGGGTTGGGGGGCAGGAGGGAGGGGGGTAAGAGATCAACCAAAGGACTTGTATGCATGCATATAAGCATAACCAATGGACATAAGACACTGGGGGGTAGAGGAGGCCAGGGGATTGTCAAGGGCGGGGGAAAAAAAAAGGACACATATGTAATACCCTTTGTAATACTTTAAGTAATAAAACAATAAAAAAATGTAAAAAAAAAAAAAAAAAAGAATATTAACACAGCCCTGACCAGTTTGGCTCAGTGGCTAGAGCATCGGCCTGTGGACTGAAGAGTCCCAGGTTCGATTCCAGTCAAGGGCATGTACCTTGGTTGCGGGCACATCCCCAGTAGGGGGTGTTCAGGAGGCAGCTGATGGATGTTTCTCTCCCATGGATGTTTCTAACTCTCTATCCCTCTCCCTTCCTCTCTGTAAAAAATCAATAAAAATATATTTTAAAAAAAGAAAGAAAAAAAAGAAAAAACATCCTTGGGTGAAGATTAACAACAACAAAACATTATATTCATCAACTGTGACATAGAATATAAGGGTATAATTTTTAAATTAAAAATATACATATAGTGTAAGGGCAAATACAAGTTAAAAATAAGAGACTTAATTCTCTCTGCTTTAAATAAGAACAAAGATTTCCCTCCATTCCTGTTTTAAAAGCATTTACCTGAGAAACTTGTAATTATAAGCACTTTTCCATCTCTTTGACATGTATCCCTTGGAAGACTAGATAGGCCTTTTGTCAACTTTCCAAGCCAGGACTATCTCAAGAACCTGGGAGCCATCTTTTCCAAATGCAAACACCAAGGAGATAGCTCCTGTATCTCCCAGTTTCTGTGGAAGTGTAGGAGCCTAATTTCAGTGGGTATGCTATCTTTTGAATTTGTTATCTATGCACATTTATATAATGATAAAAAAATTAACCACATTCTCATATAAAACTTGAGGAAAATATTATAGGAACATTTCACTTGCTTGGTTCAGTTCTTTGACAATTCAATATAACTATACCTTAAATTTTTAAGAAGGAAATACTATGTTATCATTCTACAATAGAAATTTTTACTGTGGCTTCATATTTATAACCTACATTAGGGGAATTATTAGACTCTTTGACCAAAAAGATTCAAATAAGTAAACTGACTCAAGAGTCCAGAAATACATTTGAAGACAAAGTCTATTCTAGCAAAGTACATGTATTAATGGGAAACTACTTAGCTGCCCTAGCTCCCCTCAGTGTTTGGTAACACTTTTGAAGTAGGTAATGAAGACTGATATGGCATAACAATTCTCTGTAGAGTCACTAGCCTCCCAAAGTAAGTGAGAAAGAGAGTTAAAATGACAAATATTACATATAAATAATTTATTTTTAACATTCTGTTTTCAGCAACTCAAGCAATCCATGGCTTTATACTATTATTTTATTTTAATATCTTAGTTTAAAATTTTTGTGCTTAGCCACCAAAGAACAATGTTTAACTCTAAACATATTAAAAAATCCAGGCCAACAATACTGGCAAAATCTAAGAAATCATTAATAGCAATTCAAAAAGTTTTATCTATTTAAAGGTGTTATTGTCCTATCTAGCATGGTCATCTGGGCAGCTTCACCAGAAAGCCATAGCTTTATGCTCCCCAGGGAATCACTGGCTCATTCCCTGTGAATCGCATGGCACAAGGGGTGATGGACGCATGTGCAGAGAAGTTTAAGTGACGTAGGGAAGGTCACCTCAGACTAGCCAGGGAGAAGATCATTGGCTGAGAGGATGGAGCTACTGCAAGTGCACAAAATCCTGGAAGGGTAAAATCCCCAAAGAGTTTCCTTTTCTTCTTCTTGTGCTCCCTCTTGCTCTGTGAACCGCACTCGCCCTGTGTTCATGCGCTCGCCTACGGTAGTCATATGGCCATAAGCAGCAACATGGCACGCAGGATGCTGGACTGGATTTAATATGGAGCAGAAATTCTGTGCAGTGGCTTTCATTCTGGCCCTGCTGAAGACAAGATTGGACTTCTTCCATGGCAAGACAGACAGAGATGAGACTTTTGAAGGGAACCCCTTAATTTTACATCATCAATAAAGCTTTCCATGAATCCCCATCCTCAGGAGGGACCTCAGAAAATTGTTTTCCCTGTGGCATCCCAAGAACTGCACTTCTACCTATAACAAAGTCAATGCCAATATATATACACATATATGTATATGTATATATATATATACACATATGTATATATATATATATATATATATATAGTTTTAATACAGTACTAATCAGATAAGAAAAATCACATTAAATTTTAGGGAGGAAAGTCTCATCATTTTTTTTTTTCCAGCAAAATTAATGACAATGAAAAACTAAAATTATCTAACAGTAGAAAACAATAAAACTAGATTAGGTAACATTTGTGTAAATTAAACATGAAACTAACTTGTTTTAATTAATTAGCAATATTTACCTTGCAGCATTTTGTTCTATCTTTTCATCAATATCACTGAAGATCTGCTTAAACTCCAAGTCTCCAGGAAATGAATTTAACAAACAATGTAGGTCAAAGGAATTATGGGAATATTCATCTCCCCAATCCATTCTGAGGAACAAGAATAAAAAACATGTTAGTTACTTCAAAATAAAGGGAAAAACCTACCTCAAGATGTGATTCTAAATCAAAACCAGTAATTCCCACTTCTAGGTAAAATGAAATATAGCAATAGAAGAACTAGGGTATTAGTAAACTGGGTAGAGTGTTTTGTTAAAGTTCATGAGGTGTGACCTAATTTTCACACTTTTCTCTAGTTTGAAAACTGAACAAAACAGCACCCCTCAGAGAGAACTTATAAACAGCCTGCTGCTTCCCACTGTAACCCAGCACTGCAAAGAAAATCACAAAGCCTCACAGACCACTGTGAACAAAGGCTGATGCAGAAAGAATTTAATACCTTCCTTCCACTCTTACCCACAAGCTAGCCTGGAAATGACAACCTCAGAACTGTTATTGCCTGATAACTAGGCCCTACTCATATATGAAAAGGGCAAAACAATCTCCTCTCTGATAACTAAAACTTAAATTTGCTACTTTTTATAGATATGCATTTTTCCCCACTATCAAAGAGTTATTCATCCATTCATTCCATATATATTTATTGAATGTTTGGTAAGGAAGAAGCATTGCAGTTGAAGCTTGGGATATAGCTGCAACAAGTGAAAGTCCCTTCCTTTACGGAGTTTTATTCGGGTGCAGAAGGTACATTTTAGAAACACATCAACAGATTTTATAAAAGATCACATGGTGAGAAGTGCTATGTGAACATGCAGGGTCAGGGCAATGGGACAGATTAAGAAGGATGAGTTGGTACAGTGTATGAACTATTTTATTTAGGGATATGTTATTTTTGGGCATACAATAGTGCTTATCAAATATTTTGATGACTGATAGATAGTGTTACCGATGAGACCACGAGATCTTGGCTCTTGTTTTCTTGAAGGAAAGATTTCAATCAGGAGACAAAGTATAGCAAAATAAGAAAGAATTTATTGGCTGCAGCTAAAAATATATTTAGGACAGTGAAACAAGGAAGAACATAGAAAAAGCAACAGGAGGGCCTGGGCTGGGCTGCTTTGGCTCACTGAAAAGTCAGAGAAAAGGCGGCCTTGGTGACAGGTTCAGGGGGTTAGCTCGGGACAAGCTGCCGCTGCCCAATGCTCCCCTGGTTGCAAGTCTCATGGGGTCCCTAAAGAAGGAGAAAGGGAATGGGGTGAGTCTGCTCCCCTGGGGAGAGTGCACACTAGGCCCTTCACTCTGAGTGTATTTCTCTCTCTGGTAAGTGGAAATCTTAGGGGAAGTCTCAGGGGAGGGTGTGATCTTTCACGGTTGTGGTCTCCACTGACTGGTCAGCACAAGGGCAGAGGTTCAATAGTCAATGTAGCTGGTCCTGAGGTAGCCATGGCATCACTTTCCTGGTTTTGCTGCTTTTCTAGCCCTGGAGCTGAAATACAACTGAGGCCTAGATGTTATCTTTAGGGAGGAAAAGGTCAGGGCGGGAGGATCTAAACCACATGACCGGCAATAAGCTAGGGGAGGAAAGGTTTCTCTGGGGGCAAGGTTCTTATCTTCTCAGTTTTGCCCCTTGCTAGGCATCTAGTTTCTGTATCTGTCCCATCATCCTTGCTCTGCTCATGTCTGTCTAACTGATAACCAGAACGGTGAGCAGAGGTGTTTTTCTCGGGGTCGTGTCTCACGACACTGAAGAATGAGTTACGGACCAGAAGATTTAAGCAAAAGTATGGAAAATTGATTACAAGCAGATTCAGACTCCTTGCAAGGGGAGGGGGACCCAAGAATGGGCCGCCCGTTCAAGCCTTGTAGTCCAGGGGTATATATTTGCTACAAGCTGCTCTAGGTCTACCTGATTGATTCCCTCAATTGTTTTTTGTTTGCTTTGTTTTTTTTGCAATAAGTATTTATCATTTCATATATAACTAGAGGCCCAGTGCACAAAATTTGTGCATTAGTAGGGTCCCTAGGCCTGGCCAGCAATCAGGGCCAATGACGGCCTTCCAGCTGCCGGCCAGGGCCTTTCTTCTTTCTATGCCAAACCCTGGTGGTCAGTACACATCATAGCGAGCTATCAAACTCCCAGTTTCCGGGTCGAACTCCCGAGGGGACACTTTGCATACTAGCCTTTGGTAAAATATTTTAAAAAGAAATTACCCCTGCTCTCAGTGGGACTTATAATTTTTTATTTTACATTCCCTATCTCTCTTCATTTTAGACATCTTCCATCCTTAACTTCTCTCTTAGCAATTTGTGTTTATCATTTTATTCAAAATCTATTTCAAAACTTACATAATTCCTAAATATCTTTTGATTAAATATGACCACTTCACCAATCTTTTTGTATTATTTTATTTGTGCTTCCAAATACTGTTAAAAGAAAATGTTTCTTGTATTATTTTGATAATGTGTGTTTTATGTCCTTCTTTGAAATCAGTTCTAGAGAAAACTGATAATAAACTGAAACATGTTGAGCATTCAAATAAGGTTGGGAATCATGATTTTGAAGGATTCCCAATCTACATGGTTGTCTGACTTTTCTCTATCTAACCTCAGTAAAGAAGTTAATCAACAAACACAAAGAATGCATTAAAGCTGTGACAAGATGGAGTAGCAGAATGATGATGGTTCAGAGTTTTCATGTGACTGGCATACATCTTGTGATGCTTCCATATCATTATTTATATGGTTCCATGGTGATGAAGGATAAGAGAAGCAAGAGTCACCTTTTCGGTAAAAGGCAGCAAGACTAAGATGCTGTGTGATAGGATTTAAAAAACAAACAGCCTGGCTGGAGTGGCTCAGTGGCTGAGCGTTGACCTACGAACCAGGAGGCTGATTCAGGGTCAAGGGCACATGCCCGGGTTGTGGGCCTGATCCCCAATGGGGGGGCGTGCAGGAGGCAGCAATCAACTATTCTCTCTCATCATTGATATTTCTCTCTCTCTCTCTCTCTCTCTCTCTCTCTCTCTCTCTCTGTCTGTCTCTCTCTCTCTCTTTCTCTCCCTTTCCCTTCCCCTCTGAAATCAATAAAAATATATTAAAAAAATAAAATAAGCAAACAAAACCTGATGGACAAAATATAATTAATGGGATGAAAACATTAACAAACAGTGATGCACAGATGAACATAAGAAATAAATAGAGTAGACTGTGGTAAGTAATGCTGAAGTTTGGATTTAAAAATGTCTCTTAAATTGGCAGTGATCCCTGCAGGACTGCGGTGAGAAAGAAGCATGCACCAAATGGGCATGGACATAGGCGCCAATCCTCCCATTTCCTTATCTGTGCCACAGTGTGTCTGCCATTGCTGGGCATCATGATGGAATGGAAAGGATGGACAGTCTCTCTTCACAAGGAGCAGAGATAGTAAAAAGAATAAGGCCATAAAAAAAAAGGAGCCCATAGAAAGATCACTGCTATTCTCTAAAAGGTAACTATGACTTCAACAACAGAAAAGTAAATTATTGAGGGATGAATGTAATTTGGCAAATACTCCAGGGGTATTTTAGAAATTTTAGAAAGGTAGAACTAACTATAAAATTTAGGGAGGAAAACGAAGAGGCGGTGAAATTGTAGGTCAGGATATAGCTTTACAGTCTCTTTATGTTCCTGTATTTCCAACTATTAAATTGTCATCAGGAAGATTATAATAATTTGACATAATGAATGAAGTCTCTTATCTTACTCCATGATAAATCAAAAATGGGAGCTGCACCTCCTTAAAGTACAATAACTTTGTGTTTGAAATTGCTATTCTGCAATATTGTTTTTAAATGTTCATTCTCCTATGTTTCCAAAATTTTTTATAAGGTTAAAAACACAGTGCTTAATATTTCAAACACGTATGAAAATCCAATCTAATATTAATTATTGCCTGTAAAAATGAGTTATGTTTGAAGAATTATATCTAAGCCAAACATCTGTAGATCATGTTTCAGCCGTAGGCAAAATGTAACAGTTGAGTTATAAATTCCTAAGAACAGTGACTATAAGAAAATACGAGCATATTATAAGCACTGCCAGAAAACATTACAATAAAGCAATAAAAAAATATATAGTTTATGTGATCAAAAGAAACCCCAGAAAAATAATTTTGGAATCTCACCAATCTTTTAACATATTTCAAAATGATACTTTTCTACTATAGGGTCTCTCTCTCTCTCTCTCTCTCTCTCTCTCTCTCTCTCTCTCTCTCTCTCTCTCTCATTTAAAACATATAATGGTTAGAGTCCTTATTTTATCTTTTTTTCTGTTTCTTCAACAATAAAAATCTGGAGTGCCATTCTTCTTATAACCAACTAATAAATGTTAAAAAGTACTAAAAAGAAGACTGAACCTTTTGGAAGAAATCCACACTACAACTGAGTTAGTAAAGGGGAAAAATAGGACTGTGTGATTTTTCCTCTGTGGAAAAGCCCAGTGAGGTGGGTCATATACCTTCTGTGAACTCAATGTAGACTGAATGTGTCCACCAGCTCTGGCTCACCGGAAGTCTGACTACTCAACAATGCTCTCTAACCTAAAATAAATACTGTGAAAGAGCATGACAAGGAAGTGGGGTGTTGGTATGAATTAAAAATAATTACACATTCTACCTGAAACTAAAGAAGTTTCAAAATGTTGCACTATGATAAAACACATCTAACTATAAACATTATTGAACCAAGAAGCAATAGATCTGAGTCCTGATCCTGGTTCTGTTAATGTCTATGTGCATTTGGGTAAGTTACTCAAGAAGGATGGGGCTCACGTTCCTCAATTAATGGATTTATTAGGCCCTGAGGTTTCTTCTAGCAATAAATCTGCTGTATTCTATAAGAAATTATAAGAGACATACATATTTCTGAACCCTTCCACCCAAATTCACTCTTAAAATGGACTATTTTGTTTGTCAATCCCATCATTTTTCCTGCATCTTGGGCTCTCAGAGCCACTTTAGCTCTCCAGGACTGCTACATGGAAAGCTAAAGTAGAACCCATAGCAAGAAATAATATGCAAAAACAAGAAATGTGAGGCATCAAGATATTATTCTATGGTAATAAATAGATACCCTGTACTGCTTTTCTGCCTGCAAAACTCAATCTCCCTAAAATATTCTAAGAAGCAACTAGCCCATGTCTCTGGGCTACTCTGACTTGCCACATTCTTCCCTCAACAAAAATTTTTGAGGCCAATGGACGTTGGGCATTGTGTCTCCAGAAGGAAAAGGAAGACATTAGAGAATCATATTTTCAGAGGCATTGTATCCTCATCTCTTATTCTTTATATTATGTGTTGTTCTTTCTATTGCTGGATCGGTTTGAGTTGCTGGTTTGATATCAAAACGAAGTGAAAATAAACTTTGTCCAGATCATTATTCTTAAACCTGAACCAATCTTTTCAGGCCTGGTTCATTTTTACTTTCCCATTTATATTTAGTCAGAAAGTACTCTTCCTGTATCATTCACAAAGTCCTGCCAACTTTATATAACTCAAAATTCAACTTTTACTAAATCTTAAAAATTTTATTTGGTTCAGTGAACTCATTCATTGAGATATAATTTATAGGTATGAGGGCCAAGTAATATTAATGTTAATAATAGCCAACTCTTACGTAGTATTTTATATGGGCTATGCATTGTTTGAAGTACTTTATATATATGAACTCATTTAATTCCTATTATAATCCTATGCAATAGATACTGTTATAATCTCCATATGAAAAAAGGTAGAAACTCAGGCACAGAGGTTCATGACTTGCCCCAAATCACTTAGATAGGAAGTAGCAAAGCTGGGATTTAGACTGCTTCAAAGGCTGTCCTTAATCACAAAACTATATATAAAATGCCTCTGTATTGGTTGTTTACTGCCTTATATATTTGACAGTGTCCCCTAGGACCATTATAAATTTTCTTTATTATGAAACCTATATAATCCCTCCCCCAGATTTCTTTTTTTTTTTTTTTTTTTTAAGGCTAGATCTTCCCCTGTGATAATTCAGAGTCATCACTAAGTTATTTCATCAGTTACTGGAAGTTAAAATCCTAATATTTTAGTCTCCCCCAAAGAATGAGAAACAATTTAAGCAAATCTCAATTTGTTGATAGTCATTTAGAATACCTTAAGCATTAAAGTCTTAAATTAGAAAATAAAAAATTTCTTATTCTATTCAAATTTATTTTTCAACTCTGATCTATATATATTAGGTTTTCCTCCACAGACTACTATATTTTCCACAAATAATTGTGGAAGTTCTGACTATTAAAATTATATGGGTTAGAATATTAATATACAGTCAGTAAATACTTATATAAACATACTACAGCTATTAAAATCTCCTTCAATAAATTATATTTCATTGTAACTCCTCTATTAGTAATTTACATCGTGTATGTATGAAGTAGAAATTGACAGGATCAGTCAGAATACACTATTGCAACTTGACAAGCAAACTGAATTAATTGTCATATGCTTTACTCACCAAACCTGAAACTGCTTTCTTTAGTTTTCAAAGTACTGCTCTTTTTAGAAAATATTTTCATTTTAATAACTCTTTATAATCTTCAACATGCAATCCTAGCCATCTCTTGCTTTAATATAAAACAGTGAAACCATATGTGAAAACAAATTTTAATTTTTGCATTTTTTGTAACTTGGCATGTACATATTTCATGTAATTTAAAAGTCATAAAATTATCACACAATTTGAGGTTAGACCTAAATAATGTCACAAATCATGGAACTAATGATTAATGAATGAATTTTTAAGTGCAATAAAACCTTAGTAGTTTGGAGAACAGAATAACTGCAATAGCAAAAAGTTTAAGTTAAGGAACACTTTTAAAAAGGCAGTTGTACTATGTATCAAGTGGGAATAACAACATACATAGCTTATGAGATGCCAATTACATTTTAAGGAATTTCCTTTTAACAGAGTAGAATGATTTGAACTTAGCATGTACGTTGTATACAAATGGGTACTTCTAAAAAAATTAGGATTCTTAAAGTATGTCCCAAGGGTTTAAGAATTTCTCCTAAAAATTCTACTAGTATTATGTTACTAGTATTAATTAGCTGGTTATATTAACGTGATACTATTCTCTTAAATTTTCAAAATATTATTAATTAACTTAACATTAATTTGATAAATTACTATTTCCATTGAAATACCCTTTTATGATTTCCAGAGTTTTGACTCCATCAATTATCACATGCTGTATCAATATCCCTTTCAGCTAACTATAAGTAAGTTTGTGTTTCTTGCTCTTTAGAAACCAACAGAACCCTTTGTAGGACCCCCTTCCCTTCATAGCCCAGCATCTCAAAATTGCAGTCTATATTTCCTACTATATGCTTATCTGACATTCATTTCTCAACCCAGAGCAATCTGGTTTCTGCCTATTTCCTTACACTGAAACTGACAAATATTTTTAATTCCTATCACACATAATCTCTGCACTATTTGGTATTGATAACTACTCCTTCCTTACAGTTGTTTCCTTTCTTGCCAATCTTCCTAAGTATCATGGGTTCCCAGGTCTCTTGTCTCTCACACATTTATTCACTTTAGCTAGTTGGCAAGCTCACATAATATCTTCTTTTTTTAATCTGAGATATTATACACAGATATACAATGGTTGTCCATTTCTATGCTAGAGGACCCATTCAGCTTTCCTGATCATAAGTAATTGATCCAGGCTTAAACATTTGACCCAAGCTGAACCATCAAATGCGACTAAATGAATTCTGAGATTGGGAATGAAAGCAGGGAAAGAGAATTGCTGGTGGTAGCCATCAAGTTAACTCTAGCCTTCCAAGAGAAGGTGCATTAATTTTTTTTTTTTTTTTTTTTTTTTTTGGCTGAGGCCCCTGTAACTGCTAGTTTCTGTCCTCTAACTGGCTGATTGCTCATATAATTTTCTTTTGGTTCTGTGAGAAGCACAATAAACCCTCTCCCTGCTCCTCGGCCCAAGAGTAACATTTCTGTTTTGTTTTGTTTTTTGCTTAAATTAACCAGAGTAGATTTTATTAAACTAATAAACATCTTGATTGGCTCCTCTTTCATCTCTGCCATTAAACACTGCTATTCGCCACAGGGATCTCTGTAGACCAGCTTCTCATTTTAAATACTTTCCCTGAGCATGCCTCATTCAAAGCCACTGCCTTCTTTTTAATGTAATTTTACAATATTAGATTCATTTTTTTCTAAAGTTATTAAATTCATTTAATTTAAACATTTTTTGTTTTATTTTTATTTACTGGATATTTCTTCTCAGACCTCAAAAACAATCTCTTCCTATTAGTTCTCATTTTGTAGTCTTCCCAAATTTCCTTTCCCCTTGCCTGACTAGGGGAGGGAAAGAAAAATTTCTTCTTATCCATTTCATGCTGGAATTCTTGGTCCTCTTTTGTATTCCACATGCTTTTCATTTCAACCTCATTCACCTATTATCTCGATGCTGAAAAATCAGTCTATATCTCTAACCTTACCTCTTCCTCCAAAACCCACACACATATTTCAAGTGCTTATTAGGCAGTTCCACTTCACTGATTCAAAGGTCCCCTGAAATCAACATGTCCAAAACTTAATTCAAAATCTTTCCCTTAAACTCGCTTCTCTTCCTATATTATGGAGTCACCGGCACCCTAAACTCCCCTCCCTTGCCCTAGTATTAGTATCAGGGTCAGCAAACTATGGTACAGTCTGTTTTTTCTATGGCCTGCAAGCTAAGAATGGTTTTTACATTTCTAACCAGTTATAAAAATAAAAACACACAAAAGAGAGATGCTGGAGTGTCCATATATGGCACATAAATCCTAAGATCTCTGTCTTAAATAGTCATCAAATTCTTCGACCCTTTCTTTCTCTGTATCTTAAATGGTCACCATATGCTCTCAAATTTTTCTCTGTCTGCTACCAGTATTCTCAAACTGATATTATTTCCTGCTGAAGAAATCTCCTATCTCGCCTTCAGGGCTCACATCTTGTGGCATAATGAGAAATATATATTTGGTTTTCCCCCCCATCTCCTCCTACCCCCTTCCTTACTTTGTCCTATGCATCTCTTCCATTTGGCCATTCTGGAATGTATCCTTTCTAATAAAATTGTAATCAGAAGTATAGTGCTTTCGTGTTCTGTGAATCATCCTAATGAATTAGTGAACCTGAGAAGGGGTGTGGGAGCCCCCAAATTTGCAGTGATCCAGGAAGAAGTAGGGGCAGTCTTGTGGGATTGAGCCTTTAACTTTGGAGTTTGCACTAACTCCATGTAGTTAGTGTTAGAATTGAATTGAGCTGAATCACAGGACACCCAGTTGGTATCTACCCTGCATACTGGCATTAGACTTCTCTTTTTATAAATCAAATCAGATCTTTCACTATCCTGTTTAAATAACACTGAAGACTTTCCACAACGCATAAGACAACTCCAGGCTCTTTACCTTATTTTTTATATATATATAATTCTTCACATTTCATTACATTATTATACTATCACTAACCTTAATTGACATCTTGAAATAACTTCCTAGCTATACCTCCCTCTACTAAGGATGTTTTAGGAGAAAATCACATTTATGGAAGCCATTTACTTCATTAATGCACATAATACTATTTGTAGGCAACATATAACTATAATAACATAATTTGTACATTATCTTTAAACAAGAAAAGGTTTCTACAATTATGGCTTAAACCATAAATGCCTTTTAACAACTTAAACCATTTAAAAATATATATTTTTTATTGATTTCAGAGAGGAAGGGAGAGGGAGAGATAGAAACATGATGAGAGAGAATGATGAGAGGGAATCATTAATCAGCTGCCTCCTACACGCTCCACACTGGGGATCGAGCCCTCAACCCAGGCATATGTCCTGACTGGGAATCGAACTGGGACCTCCTGATTCACAGATCGATGCTCAACCACTGAGCCACGCCAGCCAGGTGACTTAAATCATTTTTTAAAAAAATGTGAATGGGGGGTGGGGGAAGCCAGGGGATAGTCAAGAGCGGGGGGAAAAAAAAAGACACATATGTAATACCCTTTGTAATACTTTAAGCAATAAAAAAAAAAAAATGTGAATGGTTAGAAAATATACTTGTAATGAAATATCAGAATTTAACATTTAAGCTATCAAATGAAATTTAAATGTGATGCCTTAAAACTCTTCCTAGTTTCCATCTACAAAAAAAAAGAATAATAATAATCTTTAAGGACTCTTACAGTTTTAAAATTCTATTATTTTAATTGAGTGATCTATTTCTTTAATATTTAATCTTGCCTTTGCAGTACACTTTTTAATTCTTTAGTTCAATAGGATAATTCGTTGTTGGTTAAAGCAAATTCATATAAAATGACCTGAAAAATCTATTTAAAAAGCAATCAGTGAAAGTAAATATTGGATTTCTTCATGTTAAATCTAAAAATCCATCACTATACTTGCTTTTTACTTTATTTGCTGCTTAACATATCTCAACAGTGAATCTATCATATCAACATAGTCATCATGATCCAAGCTGCAAATAATAGAGAATGTCAGTGTCAATTTTGCTTTCTCACACTTGCTTCCCTTCACTTCATCTGATTTTAATAATCCCTGTCAAACCACAAACAGTCCAAATTACCTTCATGACACAGAAGCTTTCAAGGAGCAGACAGAATCTCAACTTTCATTTAGCAAGTACAAAAGAAAGCTGTCCAGCTGGACAAATATTATTTCCACACTTGACAATCTCTACAGTTAAGCATGCATTTTAATTTTAACTAAACCTGCCAGGAGTTTGATATGAGCTTCTTGTTTTGTATAGTATGACTCGCAGGATTATCAGACCAATGACTGTAATTGTGATGAAAGAACTCAACATTTTTATACTAAAAGATAAATCATATACCCAAACTGAAGGATCAAAATGGATATATAAGAGATAATTTGGAGGCATAGGTTGCAGGGATAAAAAACTACTTAAATTAGGTGCTTTAATGACTAAACATGTCTAAAGACAAATAACACATCTTGATGTAATTTTGAAAAGTAACAGACCATAACTAAAATGAAATGAAAAAAGTTAAAATTGTACTCCACGATACCATTGAGAAACAGGTTCTAAGAATGAAGTCTAAAGAGACTTTTAAATTGTTTTAGACTGACTTGACTTCAAAGTCAAATTTCTAGAACACTTCTATGTATCAAATTCTAACACAACTGATGTTCTTCACAAGATATTAAAAAGTCCACTCTATACTAATTAATGTATCCTTGCATACACAATGTAAAACTTCCAAAGGTCAGAGTAAAAATGAATAGTAAGCTTGTAGAAGAGTACTAGAATAAAAGTTGTAGTGTAAAACTACATTATGGACAATTATGTCTTTGAAGTTTGGTTTATTAAACTTAAGTCTAGAAACTTCAAATGGTAAAATATTTCTGGAACATTTCCTGTCTAAGCTAGGCCTGGATTTCTCCTATAGTTATTAGAACCTCACAATTCCCAAATGTCGTATTCCCTCAGTTTGCTATACTTAATTCTAGTATTAGGGTCTTCCTTCTCCAAAGGCCAATCCATTGGCCATTCAAGCACGATTTCTCCCCCAACTCTATCTTGAATACCAGAGCCCAGTTTCCTGTACAGCTCCTTTCTTTCTCTTTCCCGCTGTCTTCTGACTATTCAATTTCATCTACATTCATGTCTACCACTATAACCTGTGTGTGGGAACTCCTGTTCTAATTATCCCACTCCATGCTACATCACTCCCTTGGATGTCCCATAGGCACCTTAAACTCACACACTCCCAAACAACATTACTATTTTCTCTCTGAAACTTCTTTCTTTTCGTGAGGTCCCTATGATAGTTAGCAGCACTACTATCAACCTATATATTCAAGTCAGAAATGTGAGAGTCATCTCCCACATTCCAACATTATATCACCAAACTCACAGCGAAATGATCAGTCTTAACTCTCTCTCTCACATCCATTCATCTCCTATTGCTCCTGTGCAGATTAAAACTCCATCCTCTGGATTAGTGCAGCAGTTTCTTAAAGAGTCTCCCTTACAGTATTTTGTATTACCTCCTTCTAACTCATTCTCTAGCCTACCACCAGAATGATTTGTGTAAAACAAAGAGAGGAATCAGTGTTTATAGCAGGATTTTAAGTCTAAGTGACCAGGAGAAAAGTCATCCTCTTCTGAATTAGAATTTAAATTTATTCAGTTAAAAAGATGAGCTCCACCAAAAGGGTTTCCCCATAAGTCTATATAATTCAAAACAAAATCTTGGAATTTCACAATTAAATCTTATACACCATTCAAGTTATCATCATTTAATTCATTTAGTCCCCACTATGATTTCATAGGGATATATTTTAACGTCTTCCTACTTGTGAGTTTTTCCCCCCAATAACTGCAATTCTCTAAAGGCTTCACATAAACTAAATTTTTGCCTTCCATGTAATAAATGCTTTGATTACAGATTTCTAGTAGGTTTTGAATAAATTGCAACCAAAATTGAGAGGACATTTTAATAAGAGTATTTAATATGGTGGTAGGACACAACGCGATTTTTAAAGTCTCAAACATTTCTAAAATCCAAAGAGAGGAAGCGTATACTGCCATGCTTAAATCATTTTTGTTTTCTTTCCATCGGTCTGATCACAAAAATCTATAGGCTGGTCATCTTGTGTATGTATAAGCACATTTGTACTTTTTGACAACTACAACTTCTATTTAGGTTGGTAGATATTGAAAGTTTTTGATGCTATTATGAATTACAATGTGCATCACAATATATTTCAAGTATAGTTCTCTCCATAGGTTCTACATTTATTTTTAAAATGCTCATGATGTTATGTTCTACCACAACATACTTTTAACATCACAAAAACCAAATAATTTTATCATGTTGCAGTTTTTAATACAAATTATAACAGTATTCACAATAATGTCAAGTGCTTCACCTTTTACAGGATAAATTTCTAAATGCTTTACTTCGATCCCATGAATTAGACACAAAACTTGAACTACTGGAATTGATTTTTTAAAATTAGAAATATCCAATGATACTCATGTAAAACTGGTATCATTTAACTATTGATAAATTTCTTTTAATGGAGCCAATACATAGTTATTGTTTCACATTTTTATACATGCACAAGAAAATGTGAAACCAAAATTAAGAGAGAACCATCACTTTATATAAGTGAAAAGTCATGTTTCACAGAATGGTACATAAATGTACCTTCTGCAGCTAGTTATGGAAATGTAGTATTTGCAGGGATGGTCTTAAAAGAAGACTGTGTAGGGACCCTTTCCCCCTCCCTACTTGGGAGTCCATTCTGTGGGACTCTTTCCCTCTCCCCACGTGGGAGTCTGTATTTTTTCTTCAATAAATCTCCACCTTTGCTATAAAAAACAAAACAAAAGAAGACTGTGTAGTAGATGTTGATCTTCTTCAGCAGACTAATGTCTTCTTGCTTTCACGTGATCAGTGATGTCATTACAGCCCCCTCATGTGTGAATTACACATGAAAATTCTTTTCAGCAAATCGTAACTGTTAAATTTGTACTGGTGTGTGTTTTATTTATTTTTTTAAATATATTTTATTGATTTTTTTTACAGAGAGGAAGGGAGAGGGATAGAGAGTTAGAAACATCGATGAGAGAGAAACATCAATCAGCTGCCTCCTGGACACCCCCTACTGGGGATGTGCCCACAACCAAGGTACATGCCCTTGACCGGAATCGAACCTAGGACCCTTGAGTCCGCAGGCCGACGCTCTATCCACTGAGCCAAACCAGTCAGGGCTGCTGTGTGTTTTTTAATTGCTGTCATCAGAAAGGGTTATTATAAAATAAAAATGTGTTACCCAATAATAAAATAAATAGGTAGTTGTGGATTTATACTACATGATACATGATGAAAACCATGTGGCAACGAAGTCCAGACTGTATTCCCTCAATGGCAAGATTAAATAAAGTCTGAGAAACTGTGCAATCCATGGGCTAGGGCAGCTGTCCAGAACAACTGGCTGGCACATCAAGTGGCCAGTGGAAGTGGCAGCATAGGATACTTCTGCCATCACCATCACACAAAAGCTGAATAAGTTAGCTGTATCACTCTGCTCACGCCAGAGTGCATTCACTTTATCACCAAGCACCCTTCATGCTGCCCTTGAAAAAGATGTGTTAGCATATAGTATTACCTCTGGAAAGGATCTGGAAGAGAGAATGGGTTATTGCCAACTTAACCATATGTTAAAGTGAGAATTCCGTTCGCTATGCTGGCATCTCACATATGAGATCGTGTCACAGTGTGGAAATACAAAGTGTAGGCCTACCTAAACCTAACCTAGTTTATTTACATGCAAGTATTTAAATAATACTTCATTCAAAAGTAAAAAGTCTGAGACAAATGCTAAACCAGATGTAATGCTAGGACAAAAGGCATAAAATGGGACTATTCTGGGCAAGGTGTATATATGACAGGGTGTCATTATGATGTGCTACTTTAAATGACAATATGACATACATAAAATGGAACTTACGTATCTATAAAAAATGATAATCTAGCTCTATGTGGCATGACGGAAAAAGATTTCCAGAAAACTGAAGGTAGCTAAAAAATACCAGGCAGTGCTCCATGCTAGCTTCAGGAAGCTAGCTGAGGAGTGGGTAACTCTATGGCTGTCCATAGGTTTTCTGCTGGTTATAGCCCTAGGATAGGCAAGGGTAGCGAGATGAAGCTATAGGGAAGTTTATGTAGCAAAGGCTAAATTATTACAAAGGAAATGCTGAAACTTTCATTTGGATGACAGAATGATAATTTATGAATAGATTTTTAAAACTTAGGAGGAAAATTGTGATAAGAAGGTATTATAAATTCAGTTATAGGCATGATATTTCTGAGTGGATTATATGAATAGAAATGTCCAGAATAGAAATGGAGGAGGCATAGGAGGGAAATGCGTGATGAAACATAATGTCACATGGAAGTTCAGAACACCAAGACTCAGACAGTGTCTTTCAATTTTTTGGACTATGATCCACAAAATGCATTGTCATCTAATGGGTATGTGTGCACACACATATCTTAAACAAAAGCTTCATGAAACATTACTTAACCTTAATACTTCCTTTGATATTTTCTAGTCTACTCTAGTCCTTTTCTTCCTCTCTCACCACTCTTCCTATTTTTTTTTTTAAATGTTGCCACAGCCTTTAAATTGATTTCAACATCTGCATTTTGGCTGAGATTTTAGATTACAAAGAGACCTTTGTGGTTTTTGTAGAATTATTACAGAGATATGACCGGCAAATCCAGAAGAGATGTTCTTTGAGAAAGGGTAAAGGAGAGAAAAGCAGAATATTAAGGACTGGCATGGGGAACACTAACGTGAGGAGGGAGAAAAGCCAAAGAAGGTAAAGTAAGAGGGTCAGAGGATGGGAAAAACAAGTAGCAAGGGGGGCAATGCTGCAAAAAGAAATGAGTAGTCAGCAAAAGCCTTTTCCAATTTGTATTTTCCTCTCCTGCAGTGTTTTTTTTTTTTTTTTAATTTTGTTTTATTGCTTAAAGTATTACAAAGGGTATTACATATGTCTCCTTTTTTTTTCTCCCGTTGACTTTCCCCTGGCCTCCCCCCCCCCCCCCCTCCGCAGTGTCTTGTGTCCATTGGTTAGGCTTATATGCATGCATACAAGTCCTTCCATTGATCTCTTACCGCCCCCCCTCAACCCTCCCTGGCCTTCCCGCTATAGTTTGACGACAGTCTGTTTGATGTCGCTGCAGTGTTTTTAAAGTGCAGTTCAAGAATAATTTAAGTAGAATTACTTCAGTCACTTGTTAAAAATTCAAATACCCGGGCCTCATTCCAGGCCCAGTGAATTGGAACTCTGGATGTGGGTCCTGGAGCTGGCAATTTAAAAGTTTTCCAGGGCATTGTTTTCACCAAGTATTTTGATCTCAGTGCCTTTTAACAAATCAGTTTTCAAAATGGTACTTTCCAGGAACATGCAATCTCACTTCATACTTTAGATGTATTCTTGAAAAGTTACTAAGTGAGTACTTGCATAGAAAACCATTATTCTCCTAAAGACTTCCATGATTAATTTCAGAATTATGTTCATCCCTAAGGAAACAAGTTTCTTGAAGCATTCAGCCTTTAAACAAACATTATTTATCCATCTAATTTTTTCTGTATTGCTTATGCAAGTAGTTGGCCAAATGAACTTACAACCATGATCTTTATTCACAAGGGGTGGGGGAGAGGACAGCTGCAATAATGTCAACATTAAACAATTTTAATTAAAAAATAATAAAATATCAATATACTGTTAACACATTTCATTCTGATTTGGAACTGATCTTAACAGGTTAAGTACCACAAACAAGTGACATTTAGCAGAAGTCACAGGTAGGAAGTGCCACAGGAGATAGTTTTCAGAAAATACAGAAACTAAAGTTTGTAATTTAGACTCTAATAGCAAAAATATGCCTTTATGTGGTGAGTTCTGCTAACAAATATATTTGTCAATTTATTACCAATTGATAACCAAGAAGAGTGAGATATGAATCTATTCTATTCCAAGCTGGGAAGCATAGCTAATAACAACTAAAGTAGCTAACATGTATTCACTCACCTCATATCAGGCCCTGTTCTAAATCCTTTACTGATTAACTCATTTCATCTTCACAACAATCCTGTGAAGTAAGTACCTACCCCTTTGGCCCTCACTTCCCAGATGGTGAAGGCAAGGTGCAGGGAGCTGTGTAACTTTCCTGAGGCCCCTCAGCTGGAAGTGGGAACCAGGATTCAAATCCAGGCAGTCTGTCTCTAGAGTCTGTACTCTAGGCAATGTGCTTCACTGTGATTGTAAGAAAGTCTCCGATGTTGAAGTTAGTTGCCACTGTAGAAAGACTTGCTGTTTATAATCTGGGTGTTTTTTTCTGTTCTTTATATAATTGATTTCAAGATAATGTGGGTCTACTTTAGATCCCTGCTCATGTTTAGTTATTAGAGCTCATTATATAAGGTACTTTATTAATGACTAGTGGCCCCATGCACAAAATTCATGCACAGAGTGGGGGGGGGGGGCGGGGGAGGGCATCCCTCAGCCTGGCCTGCATCCTCTCTAATCTGGGACCCCTCTCACAATCCAGGACTGCTGGCTCCTAACCGCTCACCTGCCTGCCTGCCTAATGCCCCCAATTGCCCTCCCCTGCTGGCCTGGTCGCCCTCAACTGCCCTCCCCTGCTGGCCTGGTCATGCCCCCAACTGCCCTCCCCTGTTGGCCTGGTCGTGCCCAACTGCCCTCCTCTGCTGGCCTGGTCTCCCCAATGGCCCTCCCCTGCCAGCCTGGCTAACCCCAACTGCCCTCCCCTGCAGGCCAGTTTGCCCCCACTACCTTCCCCTGCAGGCCTGATCTCGCCCCCAACTGCCTTCCTCTGCCGACTTGATTGCCCCTAACCCCCTGCCAGCCTGATCTCGCCCCTGTCTCTGCCTTGGCCCCCACCACCATGACTTTGTCCGGAAAGAAGTCGGACGTCTGGAAGATGGCTGGTTGACCCGGTCTAATTAGCATATTACCCTTTTATTAGTATAGATAGGAATGCCCAAGATAGCATAAAGGTGGGATTTCAGTAACACACTGTGCATAAAATACAAATCTGTTTTAAAAGATACTTAATTCTGTTCATGAGGACAGGATAGCATAATGGTTTAGAGCTGTGCTTCCCAAACTTTAAGGTTCCCAATAACCTAGGAATCTTGTTTAAAATGTAGCCGTAGCCAGTTTTGCTCAGTGGATAGAGCATGGGCCGGGTTTGATTCTGGTCAAGGACATGTACCTTGGTTATAGGCTCCTCGATGGCCCGGGGCGCATCCAATGAATGCGTTTCTCTCACATTGATATTTTTCTCTGTCTTTCCCCCTCTCTTCCACTCTCTCTAAAAATCAATGGAAAACTATCCTCGGGTGAGGATAAAAAAAAAAAAAAAAAGTAGATTTTTCCTAACCAATGTGGCTTGGTGGTTGAGCATCGACTTACAGTTCAATTCCTGGTCTGGGAACATGCCTGGGTAGCAGGCTTGGTCCCAGTGGGGGGTGTGCAGGAGGCAGCTGATCAATGATTCTCTGTCATCAGTAATGTTTCTATCTCTCACTTCCAATACTTTCCTCTCTGAAATCAATAAAAATATTTTTTAAAAATGTAGATCTTCAATAGGGTTGGGGTGGGCCTTGGATTTTAAATTCTAACAAGTTCCCAGGCACTGCTGGCCAGCAGATCGCACTTTGAGTAGTGAGGGTTTAGAGTGGGAGCTCTGTGGTCACACTACTTGTGTCTGAATCTCAGTTCCATTATTTACTAGTTTTGTAATATTTCCTTTCATGTTCCCCCACAACATTTATAAAAGTGATAGCATTAAAGAATTTTTATGGGGATTACATGAGATAATCCATGGATAGTACTTAGAACAGTTGCTGTCATATAGAAAATACTCAATGCATATTACCTCTTAATATTATAGAAAACTATTAAAAGCATATATTGTACCCCATTAGAAAGACATTTATAGAATTAACTTATGGAGCATAAACACTAAACAAAAGTTCATCATTCTCTGCCAAGCAGTCACTAGAACATCACCGTTCATTGAAGGACATTAAATATATGTCAGATTAACTACCCAGCTTATTAAATGCATAAATCTGAAAGTGCCCT
The DNA here is from genome assembly GCF_014108235.1 of Myotis myotis. Classification (NCBI taxonomy): domain Eukaryota; kingdom Metazoa; phylum Chordata; class Mammalia; order Chiroptera; family Vespertilionidae; genus Myotis; species Myotis myotis. The sequence continues at coordinate 53,924,147 of NW_023416357.1, forward strand.
AAATGAATTTGTAAGAGCCTATAATATTTAGTTTCCCTGTCAGAAAACTTTTTAATATTACAGTATACACTGAGTTACAATTCATTTATTTGATAGCTTCCTCTGAATTTAGAAAGTTTCCTCTGAATTTTTGTTTAAAAATTTTGTTTTTATCAAATAGGAATCAGAACTTGTATTAGTATGAACAATAATAACGATTTGGCCCTGACCATTTTGGCTCAGTGGATAGAGCGTCGGCCTGTGGACTGAAGGGTCCTAGGTTTGATTCCGGTCAAGGGCATGTGCCTTGGTTGCGGGGATATCCCCACTAGGAGGTGTGCAGGAGGCAGCTGATCGATGTTTCTCTCTCGTCAATGTTTCTAACTCTCTATCCCTCTCTCTTCCTCTCTGTAAGAAATCAATAAAAATAAATATATTTTTTAAAAAAATAATAACGATTTGTTCAAACAAGGGCACTAGTATAGTTTTAATGAGTTTGGAGAACTTAGCCAAAACCTTTATACACAAGTGTATACACTTTCAAACCACTATACAATGCAGCATGATTACCTCTTTATTTTGTTTGTTTGTTTTTGTTTTTTTTCTTCTAGTTAACTCTTATTGTTGAGGACTGGGGCTTAGAAAAAATATTACTTGTTAGAATTGTGATGATTTAATAATGATGTGATATGGGAGGATTCGATGAGTAGGAAAAGTAAAGTTAGGACCAGAAATGAAGAGAAAATTCCACATCATCATCCCAAATGAAAATGATTAGAAATTTCTCAAATTCAACACTGTACATATCCTATCTAATAAAAGAGAAACATGGTAATTGGCAAATGACCGCTACCCTTCCCATTGGCTAATCAGGGCAATATGCAAATTAACTGCCAGCCAAGATGGCGGCCGGCAGCCAGGCAGCTGGAAACTAACATGAGGCTTGCTTGCTTCAGTGACGGAGAAAACCAACGTTCCCCGCCTGCCTTGCCGGCCTCTGAGCCTGCAGTTTAAGAAACACTGTAATGAATGTAGAAGCTAAACAAAACCCCAGAAACCTGCTTTCAGCGAGGCCGGGATCTCAGAGCTGGAGTTATACATTGTTTCGATTATAGAACCCAAACAAACCAGATACCTGCTTTCAGCAGCAAAGACCTCAGAGCTGGAGCCAGAGCTAAAGCTGGCCCAGAATAAAAAAGAAAAAGAAAAAAAGGAGCGGTTGGGAGCTTCAGTCACCTGCCACCCTGAAAACAGCCCTCAGCCCCTCACCCAGACTGGCCAGGCACCCCAGTGGGGACCCCCACTCTGAAGGGTGTGTTACCAGCTGCAAACAGCCATCATCCCCTCACCCAGGCTGGCCAGGCACCCCAGTGGGGATCCCCACCCTGATCCAGGACACCCTTCAGGGCAAACCAGCCGGCCACCACTTATGCACCAGGCCTCTATCCTATATAGTAAAAGGGTAATATGCCTCCCAGCACCAGGATCAGCGGAGCCACGAGGCCTCCCAGCACCGGGATCAGCATGACGGGGGCAGCGCCAAAACCCCCTGATCGCCTTACGGCTCTGTGTGTGACAGGGGGCGGGGCCACAACCTCCCTATCGGCCCTGCTCTGTTCGTGACAGGGGAAGACGCCCCAACACCCTGATCAGCCCTGCTCTGTGCCTGATAGGGGGGAGCTCCCCAACCCCCTGATCGCCCTGCGCCTCTGTGTGTGACAGGGTGCGGCGCCCCAACACCCTGATCCGCCCTGCTCTGTGTGTGACAGGGTGCGGCGCCCCAACACCCTGATCCGCCCTGCTCTGTGTGTGACAAGGTGCGGCGCCCCAACACCCCCCCCCCCACCACGGGCCCTGCTCTGTGTGTGACAGGGTAGAGCCATAACCTCCCCATCGGCCCTGCCCTGAGTGTGAGAGTGGCGGCGCCCCAACCCCCTGATCTGCCTTGCTCTGTGTGTGACAGGGGGCAGTGCCCCAACTCCCCTATCGGCCCTACTCTGTGAGTGACAGGGAAGAGCTCCCCAACCCCCTGATTGGCCCTGCTCTGAGCGTGACTGAGGGTGGCATCGCAACCTCCCGATCCGCCCTGCTCTGTGCATGACAGGGGCCGGCGCCCCAACTCTCCAATCAGCTCTGAGCCCGACCAGGGGCTGCATCTAGGGATTGGGCCTGCCCTCTGCCACCCGGGAGTGGGCCTAAGCCAGCAGGTCATTATCTCCCGAGGGCTCCCAGACTGCGAGAGGGCACAGGCCGGGCTGAGGAACCCCCCCTCCCCCCCGAGTGCACAAATTTTTGTGCACCGGGCCTCTAGTATATAATAAAGAGATAAGAAATGAAGTGCACTAGAAAAAAATGATTAACGTTTTCCCAGTCATTGATAAAAAACCAGTAAGGATAAAATCTGGTGGCTCAAGCAAAGAGGAGATGATAGCTATGGAAGTGTTTTGGGTTGGTTAGTATCTTTATGAGTCAGCAGAAAAAGATCAATAAACAATTTGCTTCTCTTTTCATCTTTTATTTCTCTAACACAGGTGCTGAAAAAGACAACTGTGGGACAGATTCTAATATATTTATTCTAAATTAAAAGTAGATTCAGCATATGCAATGCAGACCTGCCCTGGCAGCTCATTTTGAACAAAAGAATAAAAAAAAAGAGAGAGGAATGTGGGTAAGTAGATTATTCTCTCCCTCCTCGTTCCCCTTTCTGTCTTTCCCTGCAGAATGCTCCTGGCTGCTCCTTTAAAGTCTGGTGTGGTACTAGAGAAAAATTTAACACAAGTAACAAGTGTTACTTTAGAAAGCAAGATTTTATTTTCAAAACTCTGCATAACAGTGCTTTATAAAAAGGACTGCCATATGAAAAAATTTAAGGCAGTGTTTACCTACACTCAACTACACTGAATAAGAATTCTTTTTTTAAAATTGTTTTATTGCTTAAAGTATTACAAAGAGCATTACATACGTCTATTTTTTCCCCGCCCTTGACAATCTCCCTCCTCTTTCCCCTCAATGTCTTTCCAAAAAGAATTCTTCAATTGAAATAATTATCAAACTTAACTTGTAATTTTAGTGAAAAAAGTATCAATTGTGGTTTTTAACATCTACAGAGGTGATAACCACCAAGATCAAATGGTTAGCATTAGTGGTACAGGAACAATAGAATGTGAACAGAATTATCTCAACATCATGTCTTGTTATTTGGGTTTATATTAGTCTGAATAGAATTCCTGAAAAACAGAAATTCACTGAAATGTCTGAGCTAACTTTCCCCACTTACAAGGCAGGTATTAGCTGTCTCTTAACACCCGAGAAGCAAGGAATTCCACTTCCGTGTGACCTATTTATGCCTGTTAGATTTATCATATGCATTTTTTAATGACCTCAAAACCAAAGGAAATGTAGAAATCTATTTGAAAAACTGACATTAAGGTTGTGACAACAACCAAAATAACAAGAAAATTTAAAGTTAAACTGACACACAATCCCCAAATCAGCCTGGTACACCCCTCATTTGAAAAACAGTTACTGTGTGAAATAGTGATGGCATGTCAGCCTCTGCTTTGAAACTCCTGATTTTTGTCATTTGGTGTTTGTGTCACAGCCTTAATATTATTTAAATAAACTTTTTAATATATATTATTTTAAAAAAGTCTTTGAATCGAGGATACTTGTAAAGCTTTGAAGAAGCCACCCTCAAAGCCCTGCAGCTCCAGCACGCCATTTTTTGTAGAAGTGGTGCATAAAACATTTGCTATTGACAAATCTAATTCATTACAAGGTGAGATGGATGCATTTTAAAATAACCAGCTGGCATCATTATCTGTGGTGCCTTTTATAAATTATTCTTCATTTCCCTTTTGACTGAACTTTTCACAGTTCCCTTTCAGAGTCTGAGTGTTATGCCTTATAGTCAATGCTTTCAACATGTTTAGACAAGTCATAAGTTAAACAAGCAGTGGTACTTTATTTTCTAGAAATGAGAAAGGGTTGCAGAAATAGTTACAGATTATTTCTTTCAATTCTCTGGTTTTTAACTAAAGACAAGCAAAGTTAGTTAGTGGTTGGTTTCATCTCATACAAAGGATTTAAAAATAAAGCCATACTGTTCAGGTGGAAGGAAGAATTTCAAAGAAAGAGACATAAAGGGAGATGCTGGCAGCCTTGCTGCACTGTTGCGCAGACTTAGTTTAAAATTGAATTGTGCTTCCCCTGACATGGGAGATCAGGCGCATCATAAGGCTGACAGCTGGCTGGCACACTAACTTCCTAAAGGAAAATGTGAGCTATATTCTCTCTTAGAGGCCAAAGGAATAGAATTATAGAAGCCTTGAAGGAAATGAAGTGGGTGAGGCACAAATTATTTGAAATATGATGAAAACATTTCTTACCTAATTTTGTTTCAGAAGGTGCTAAGAATGAGCTGGTCTTCCAATCCTAAGTAGGTGGAAAGTTATTTCCTTCTGGTTTGTTGGTAAAAGAACTACCCTTTCTTTAGGATCTTCAGCAGAGTTTTTTCCAAAATATACAAAACACACCTATAAAATAATTAGATAATACTTTGTCACTGCTACAATGGAGGGGATATAGTCACAACATTAGTTCTGTACATTGGTAGTGACAGTACTATCATTAGGTTATGACATACAAGCTAGATCTAAGAGATACTGAACATACATAAAGACACGCTGAAGTTGGAGCACCTAAGAAAACCTTATTAACAAGGTGATCCACAGCTTACAAGCACATGGATAACAGAGGCTCCTATGAAAATGCATATTCAAAACATTCTTTTTATTTTCATTGATTTTTCAAATGTCCCTAAAGAAATGTAGATCACAGAGAGTAAGGGAAGGTTGCAGGACATAAAACAAGCAGTGCCTTTCAATACAATCACTTTCTTCCTGTTTAGTTACCAGTTCCTCCATAACAATTTATTAAAACCATCCTTTTCCACTCTTCTGGTTATCTTGTTAAAATAGATTCTGATTCAATTGATCTGGGGTTGGGGTTTGAGATTGTATATTTCTAACAAGCTCCCAGGTAACTCCACCAATGCTTTGGGTGGGTCCACAGAATACACTTTCACTAGTAAGGTTCCACCAGACTACTTGTCTTTCCCTGAACCAACGTACACTGTTGTTATTCTTAGCCACTGGCCCTTGTCTTTTATTAATTTTAGACTCTTTCATATAATTTTAGACTCTTTCATCAAGTATTCTCCCTTCCCTATCAAAACAGATAAAAATTTGGTTGATATTGCACTGATCAAATTAGGCACCTGCAAAACGTTTAGTTTTCCATCATGTGCATTGTACATATCATTCCACTTATTGAGGTCTTATTGTCACAAGGTAATGCTTTTCTATTTTCTCCAAGGGAGTTTTGCATATTTCTTGTTATGATAGATGTATTCCTAGGCACGTCATATTTTGAATGTTAATTTAGACAATATCTGTTTACAAAGCTTTTTTCATTTTTGTTTATATGTGTATCTGTATAATTTTTGTATATTGATATTTTTATCCAGGATATTTACTGAACTCTTCATTTTCTGTAGTTTTACATTATGTACAAGTGATAAGTTTTACTTTTTCATTTCAAAAATCTATACTTCCTTATCTTGCTTTACTAAAAGAAAAAAATAAGCAATAAGCAATAAATGTACTTTTTAATAGAAAAGACTATTTTGTTATCCATAATCAGCCAAACTGTTCTTTTAGTTAGGCCTAGGTTGACTAGAAAACCGATATGAAGAAGATCCCAAGTATTCCTTTTGATAAATATAATTTTCGGCTTTTCTTTGGTGTCTGACAAATAAGTGCTTCAATGTTACTAACATCTACTATCCCAGGCTGATTTCCAGTTTATCAGAAACAGACAAAACCCTCACAGACAACTTGACCACTTGGGGAAATGAATCTGAACAAAAGGAAACAGATGAATTATTACAAGGAATATGGTTCACTTCCACTGAAGAACTAAAGTGGAGATGCCAACACAGGGAAGCCATTATAGAGATACAACACATCACCTAACTCCACAGCTGAAATCACAGCATTTCTTGGAAACCCCACAAATAACTCAGATTACTTTCTTGATGACAATGTCAGCCTGCTCTAGGGTGAACTATCCTTCTTGATAGCTTTCAATCAGTTTGACCAAAGGAAAATAGCACTTACTGTTTCACAAACTGTCAATGTTGTTAACATTGGTTACCTGAGGAAAGGTATATGTACATAATGGTGGGATGGAGTAAAGGGTAAGGAAACAGGAGGCGATAACTAAAAATAATAACCATTATAATAATAATAAAAACACAATAAACTGTTTCATTAAAGTATGTTCATAATCAACTACAAACAATAATTATGAAGTACAGCAATGTAGAACATGCTAAAATGGAGAGGTGAAAATAGCATCCAGACAGCATTGCAACCATCCTATATAATAAAAGTCTAATATGCTAAGTGTCCGGTCGTCTGGTCATCCTTTCAATCAATCAAAGTGTAATATGCTAATGATATGCTAAGGCCGCTCAACCGCTCGCTATGATGTGCACTGACCACCAGGGGGCAGGTCCTCTGACTGGTAGGTTAGCTTGCTGCTGGGGTCCGGCCGATTGGGACTGAGCAAGACAGGCCAGCCATGCCCTGGAGCCCTCCTGTGGTCCCTCCCTGGCTGGCCAACCTCTTGCATCCCTCCCAGCCTCGACCATGCACCAGTGGGGTTCCTCGACCTGGCCTGCACCCTTTTGCAATCTGGGAGTCCTCGGGGATGTCAGAGAGCTGGTTTCAGCCTGATCCCCCTCAATGCAGGAGTTTCCCTCTGGTGGTCAGTGCGCTCCCACAGGGGGGAGCGCTGCTCAGCCAGAAGCCGGGCTCAAAGAGAACAGGGAGCAGGCCTAAGCCATCAGTCGGACATCCCCCAAGGGCTCCTGGACTGCAAGAGGGTGCAGGCTGTGCTGAGGGATCCCTCATCCCTCCCACCCCCTGCAAGTGCATGAATTTTGTGCACTGGGTCTCTAGTTTAAAAATATGTGCACAAAATTTTTGGTTAAGAAGATCACTGATTGTGTATTTTTCCCCATCTCCCTCTAGCAATCCTCTTAAAAAGATAATAAAGGTGTGTGTTGGGGTGGGGGAAGAGGATATAAATCCATAATGGTGAAGAGACTGAGCAAGCCCTCCGTACAAATTTGTACATGTAAGACAGATGAAGGAACATTCATAGGAGAAAGAGAGCAGGAAAAGCCAAATGATAGAATGTGTGCAGGGAGCACTGCAATTAAAAGAATGAGCTAATATCCCTGGCAGAGTGTGGAGTAAGGAGTGAAGCTGAAATATGCAATCACTTGAAGATTTGTCCTGATTCTCCCTCCCCTATCTTTGTATACAAGCAACTACTTTCTTTTTGTCTTTAGTTAAATATCTACTTTGAGTAAAAAAAAAAAAAAAAAAGTAAATGAGAGGAAATGAATTGTGTTTGAGGAAATGAATTGTCTAGAAAAGTAGAAAACATAGCATAAATATAGGTACTCCCAAAACAAGACGGCCTCTTTCTGGCCCCTTCTGACTTCAGGTATATGCATGGTTCCACCTATTCACTCTAAAGCAAAGCTTACAAGTCAAATCAGTGCCACCCAAATATAATTTCCAGGCAGCTTTTTTATTTTCTCTTTTCTAATATGAATGCAAAGCCAAGGACCACTGGGCATTTCAAAAAAAAAATCTTTTTTTCACATTTGAGATCAATGTAAAACAAAAATTTACTCCAAAGAAAATAGAGATAAATCAGTTAATAGAATGTGTAACTTTCCCATCATCCTAAGAGAGTAAAGAAAAAAAAAATGTATACATAATACAAGACCATAAACAGGACTTCCACCTATGGCTGAGCGCAATTAGCAAATACTCTTCCAAAAAAAAAAAAAACCAAGGAGCAAGACAAAATTGACAAATACAACTATTTTGGTGCTCTAGAAATTGACCAAAAGAATATAACAAATTGAGAAACATTCACATGTGAAAAACTGCTAATCTTTAGGTAAGAACACGAGGACCCTGTGGCATTCTGGCCTGGAGCTACTCTTACAACCATCAACCACAGCTCAGACAGCACAGAGGTCCTCCCAGGGTGGGGAAGATCACAGGACTGGAAATGTATCTGCTGTGGTCAAAGGGGGCTCACTTGAGTTTGAATGGTAGGTAATGTCTAAGCCCATGATGGTGTCAGTGGAAGTGAAGATCTAAGAAGCCAGCAAGCAGGGAGAGCCACACACCTCTATCAGCCCAAGGCCGTGGTCATAACTGGGGCAAGCATATTCTTGGCTAAGGCTGAGGATGTGCAATAGAGACTGAAGAGGAACAAAGCTAGCAGAGATTGCTTTGGCTGAACCATCATGGCCACAGAGGAAATGTGAAAGAGCCCAGCAGAAAGCAAAAACTGGGACACAATTGATAACTGTAAACTTTAAATGCATTCCTCTATTACAGAGATTCGTGAGGAGATGAGAGACGACTTACTGACCTGAAGTGTTTAATCACAACCACTGCCCAGCCATCAGCTTATCATTTAAGCTACACAGCCACAGGGGCAAGTCCTAGGAAGGTAAATGTAAAACTCAAAACGAAAATCTTAAAAACAAAAAAACCCAGATACATCAGTGGCCATACATCACAGGGGAGATTGATGCCACTGATTTAGTTTGGGCAAATTACCAAACAAAGAAACCAGCAAACAAAGCAACAACAACATTCAATGATTACAAAACCAGAATCCAGGGTTGTGTCAATATATGATCTAAAAATGTCCAGTTTTCAAGAAATTATGAGGCATGCAAAGAAATGGGGGAGGGAGAAGCAGTCAATAGCAACATTTTGAGTGTCCTTAGAAGTTCAATTTAAACAGACTTCAAAGCAGCTATTTTAAATCTGTTTAAAAAACCAAAGATAACCATATTTTAAAAAGTAAAACAATGAATAAAGAATAAAGATTCTCAGTAAGGAGACAGAAATTTTTGAAAAAAATGGAAATTTTGAAGTTAAAAAGTCCAACATATATGAAAAGATAATTCTCGAGGGACTTGAGAGCATATTCAAAATGACCTGTAAAAAGAATTGGTGAATTAAAGAGAGTTAATGTAAATTACCCAATCTAAAAAAAAAAAAAGAGAGAGAAAAAATATTTTTTTTTAAATGAGCAAAGACGCAGAGACATTTGGGACAATCATAACCATATCAAAAAACCTGTTACTAGTATCCCGGAGGGAGAGGGAACAGATAAAGGAGTAGAAAAAATACGTGAATAAGGAACAAAAATATATCAAATTAGATATGATTTGATAATTGCACTCGGCCATTTTGAATATGCTCTCAAGCATTAATCTACTCATCAAAGAAGTTCAAAGGACCCCATATAGGACAAATATAAAGAGATAGGTATCTAGACATAACACAATCAAACTATTAAAGGACAAAGACAAAGAAATTAAAAGCATCACGAGAAAACTAACTCTTCACACACAGGTAAGCATCAATGAAACCATGGAGGCCAGAAGTCAGTGGAATGAGAAATTAAAAATGCTGCAGGAAAAAAACTGTCCGCCAAATATTCTATATTAAGAATAACTATCTTTTAAGTTGACGGCAAAATAAAACCATCACTTTAATAACTAAAGACAAAATAAAGATTGAGAATTTGCTGCAAGCAGATCTGTCTTAAATAGTAAAGGAAATAAGGAAATTCTTCAATCTATAAAAAAATAACACCAGCCCTAGCTGGTCTGACTCCGTGGATAGAACGTCAGCCTGTGGACTGAAGAGTCCCAGGTTCTATTCCGGTCCTGAAGACTTCCAGGTTCGGTTCTGGTCAAGGGCACAAACCTGGGTTGTGAGCTCGATCCCCACTGTGGGATGTGCAGGAGGCAGTTGATCAATGATTCTCTCTCATCATTGATGTTTCCATTCCTTCTTTCTTCCTTCCTCTCAAAAATCAATAAAAATATATTTAAAAGCAAAAAAAAAAAAAGGAAATAACACCAGATGGTAAAAATGTAGGTTAATATGAAAGACTCTGAAATATTATTTCATTTATTTTCATTGATTTTTTAAAAAAAGCATAGATTGTATAAAACAATAGCTATAACAATGTATTATTTAGTTTATAACATGTAGGGATATAATACACATGGCAGTAATAGCAGAAAAAGGAGGAAGGAATAGACCTACAATAGAACAAAGTTTCTATATTTTGTCAAAATTAAGTTGATATTAACTAGATTGTATTAAGTTGGTTGTGGTAAATTAAAATGTAGAATGTATTCTCCAGAGCAAGCACTTAGAAAATAACTTTTTAAAAGGTAAAGTTACACTAGAAATTTAAAAGTGGATACACTAAAAATATTCATTTAATACAAAAAAAGCAGTGAAGGTAGAAGAAAGGAATAAAAAAGAGGAGTCATATAAAAGTAAAGTATAATGGAAAATGTAAACTTAACTATACCAATAAGCACATTACATGTGAATGGTTTAATCTCAATCAAAAGCAGGCCCAGCCAGTGTGGCTCAATGGTTGAGCAGTGACCCATGAACCAGGAAGTCACTGGTTTGATCCCTGGTCAGGGCACATGCCTGGGTTGCAGGCTGGATCCCCAGCGAGGTGCAGGAGGCAGCCAACTGATGTTTCTCTCTCATCGATGTTTCTATCTCTTTATTCCTCTCCCTTCCTCTCTCTAAAATAAAAAACATTTTTTTAAAAAACAGGAATTGTCAAAATAGATAAAAAAAAAAAAGCAAGATCCAACTATGTGTCATTTATGAGACATTTTATATTCAAATACAAAAAATAGATTAAAAATAGATAGAAAAGGATATTCCAAGCAAACAGTAACTATAATAGAGCTGATATTACTACACTAATATTAGACAAAACAGGCTTTAAGAAATATTTGAGGAAAACATGATATTTCAAAATGATAAAAGGAAAAATACATAAAAAAGATATAAATGTATATCCACCTAAAACAAAGCACCAAGATCAATAGAGGAAAAAAATGACAGAATCAAAAGAAGAAATAAATCATTTATTATAGTTAGATATTTCAAAGCTTTGTTCTCAGGAATGGACAGGATTAAACAGAAAATCAGCAAGAGTTTAGAATATTTAAATACTGTCCCCCTGTCCAATCTAACTTACATATATAGATTACTTCACTCAGTGACGGAGGAGTACACTTTTTTTTTCAAATTCCAAAAAACATTTTTCAAAATAGACTATATGCCACGTCACAAGAAGTCTCAATAAATGAAAGTATAAAATGTTCTAAGAATACAACAGAAATAAATTAGAAATCAATAGCAAAAGTAAATCTTTAAAAAAAACCAATATTTGGAAATTAAAGAGCACACTTCTACATAACAATGTCAAAAAGAAATCACAAGGGATATTAGAAAATATTTTTTACTGAATGATAGTGAAAACATAACATGTATTTTTTTTAAAAATATATTTTATTGATTTTTTACAGAGAGGAAGGGAGAGGGATAGAGAGTTAGAAACATCAATGAGAGAGAAGCATCGATCAGCTGCTTCCTGCACACCCCCCACTGGGGATGTGCCCGCAACCCAGGTACCTGCCCTTGCCGGAATCGAACCCGGGACCTTTCAGTCCCCAGGCCGAAGCTCTATCCACTGAGCCAAACCGGCTAGGGCAACATGCTGTATTTTATAGGATACAGAAAAAGCAGTGTTTAGGAAGAAACCTATTAATTCCACCTATTTCAGAAAAGAAGAAAGATCACAAATAGATAACATAAGATTCAATCACCATAAAAAAAAAAAAGAGCAAACCACATCCAAAGCAGGAAGAGGAGCAACACAAGAGAAAGCAGAAATAAATAACATGGAAAAGATAAAGGCAATAGAGAAAAGACAAGGTGGTTCTTTGGCAAGATCAACAAAATCTCACACCTTTAGCTAGACTGGTAAAAAAAAAAAGATACAAATTATCAAAATAATGAAAAAGATGTCACTACTGAACGCACAAAAATCAAAGGATTATAAGACAACACAATGGACAACTTTATGCCAACAAAATAGACACATTTTAATGTCTACACAATAGGAATGGACATATCCTTTAAAAAGACATAAATGGCACCTCTCCCCAACCTCTCCCCAGACTCCACAAGTCCGCACCTTCTCCCACACCTCAGCCGCGGAAATTCAAACTATGATGGCAGCTCAATTGGACATTACTCCTTTCAACTTCAGTGAATCCAGGACCGGCCATGGGATTGGAAACCAAGACCCCAGAGATTCACAACTGTGACTTGTCTTAGTGGGTAAGGCTGGAGCAGGAAAAAGTGCCAGGGGGAACAGCATCCTTGGAAAGAAAGCATTTCATTCCAGTATGGCAGCAAAATCCATCACTAAGGTCTGTCAGAAAGGGAGTAGCACGTGGAATGGGAGGGAAATTGTTGTCGTGGACACACCTGGCATTTTTGACACTGAGGCACGGGATGCTGACACACAAAGGGAGATTGCTAACTGCATCCTCCTGACTTCCCCTGGCCCTCATGCTGTGCTCCTGGTGGCCCCACTGGGCCGGTATACAAAGGAAGAACAAAAGGCCATGGAGAAGATGCTGTCAATGTTTGGATCCCAAGCTAGGAGATACATGATTCTCTTATTCACCCGGAAAGATGACCGGATGGCATGGAGTTCCATGATTACTTAAAGGAAGCTCCACAAGGCATTCAAGATCTAATGGACCATTTCAGGGGTCGTCACTGTGAGTTCAACAATGAGGCAACAGGAGCTGAGCAGGAAGCTCAGAGGGCACAGCTGTTGGACCTGGTCCAGTGCATGGTGATGCAGAATGAGGGAGAATTCTACACTGATGAGATGTACCAAAGGGCTGAAGAGGACATTCAGAAACAGATTCAAGTGAAACAAGAAAAATACAAAGCTGAACTGGAGAGAGAGAAAAGGCAAGTAAGAGAGAAATATATATATATATATAAAAAAAATCAGAAACCTGAAGGATAAAATGGAGCAAGAAAAGAGAAAGGCAGAAATGGAGAGGGAATGGGAAGAGGGAGATTTGCCATCTAAAAAGGCTGCAAGAAGCCAGAGATGAAGTTGAGAGTCAGCAAGATACTAGTATACTTGACATAATCACAGGTATAACAGTGATCACTTTACCTTTTTTTAAAATTCTATTCGAGGGAATTTAAGCTTTTTGAAAATCTGTTTCCTGCCTATTTTCAAGTGTTCTTTCTCATATATGTAACTCATTCCCCAAAGTCAGAGTTCTCTATTTTCTCTTCTTCAAGTTCGCAGGACTGGGTGTTTAGTAAAGTTTCTTATTGGCATTTGGTAGATATCTGTTTAATTTATTTAACAGGGATGAGACACATTCTCAATTTGTAAAATTCCAAAGTAGAAAGTATGGATGCTCCCTATCTTCTGACTCTTTCTTAGAGAAAGAGAAAGGGAATGCAGGAGACCAAAAGACAATGATTCTCTAGAGTCTTTTTAGATTGACACATAATCTCTGCCTGTGGCTTCTACTCCACATTTTTGCCTTTGGGATGACAATGATCTTTTTACCCATGTGGTTAAAGAAATCAATTATTTGCATTTGGTAATGGATAGCTAGAAATGCTTATAGAATTCTTTCTAAATGAACATAAATTTGTTGAATTACATTCTTTCGAAGGACTGAAATAGTTCCTTATTATCTGCCCACTCAAGAAAAAAGAGTTGTCTGAAAAAAAGATTTCTCAGAACTCAACTAAGTGAAATGCCAGAAGAGTAAAAGACAGAGATTCAACAGCTAAGAGAACAGTGTTCAGTGTATTCAGATGTTTCTGTAGAAGGTCTTTGAGCAACCTCAAGGTAACCACTTTTCTGAATAACTAGTTCTTTCCTTTTCTTGTGAAAATAACTGTTGCCACCGCACCTCCATCACCCCACACCTTGATTACTTATTGCTAGGTGGGTCATCCCCACACTGCTTCTCCTTCCCACTTCAGTTGTTTGCTTACTGTTACTATAATAAAACTTTTCTATTTTCTCAAAAAAGGACATAAATGACTAAAACTGACTTTAGAAGAAATGCGAAAATGGAATCGACCTTAAAACAAGTAAAGAAATTAAATTGCTAATTCAAAAATCTTCCTACAAGGAAAAGCTGCAAGAGCCTCATAGGTAAATTCTACAAAATAATACTAACATTTCATAGACTTTCATAAAACAAAGGAAAGAAACCCTCCTAATTCATTCTATGACAGTATTATCCCGATAACAAAGCCAAACAAACACACCACAAGAACATAAAACTGCAGTCTAACTGCCTATATTAAAAAAGAAAGATCTAAAATCAATACACTAACCTTCAACCTTAAGAAACTAGAAAAAGCCAGCAAAACCCAAAGCAAGCAGAAGGAAGGAAACAACGATTAGACTGGGAATAAATAAAAAGAATAGAAAATTTATAGAAAAAAATAATGAAACTAAAGTTGATTCTTTGAAAATAGGTTCAAATGACAAACTTTTAGCTCAAATTACTAAAATTAGGAATTAAAGAGGGGATATTATTACTGATGTTAAAGAAATAGATTATAAAGAGATACTAAAACAATTGTGTCATCAAATTATATAACCTAGATGAACAGACAACTTCCTAGAAAGACACAAAGTACTGATATGAGTGAGGAAGATTTAAACAATATGACTAAACCAATAACAAGTAAGCAGATTGAATTAATTATCAAAAACTTTCCCACAAAGAGAAGCCTAAGGCCATGACTGGTTGGTGAAGTCTACCAAAAATGTAAAGAAGAATTAACACCAATCCTTCACAGATTGTTCCAAAAAACAGAAGAGGAAAGAACACTTCCCAACTCATTTTCTGAGGCCAGTATTACCATGACACCAAAAAAAGACAAAAACATTACAAAAAACTATAGACCAATATCCCTTAGAAATATAGAGACAAAAATAATCAAAATATTAACAAGTATAAAAAAGAATTATACACCATGACTAAGTGAAATTTATCCCAGGAATATAAGGTTGACTCCAACACAGGAAAATGAATCAATGTAATAGACTTTATTAAGAGAATAAAGGACAAAAAACACATGATAGTTTAAGTATATGCAAAGAAAAATGTGTTAAAACTCAACACCATTCATGATAAAAATAACTCAACAAACTAGGAATAAAAGGGAACTCTATCAATTCCATAAAGGATAACTATAAAAAACCCACAGCTATCTTCATACTTAATGGTAAAAGACTGAGCTTTTCCCTAAAGATCAGGAACAAGACAAGAATGTCCATTTTTAGCACTCCTCTTCAACATTGTACTGGAAGTTCGATCCAGGAAAATTAGGTAAGAAAAGTAAATATCCAGATTGCAAAGGGAGAAGTAAAACTACCTACTTATAGATGACAAGATCTGGTATGTAGAAAATCCTAAGGAATCCTAAAACAAACAAAACCCTCAAACTATTGGAGCTAATGAATACATTCAACGAAGTTTGCAAGATATGAGATTAGTAAACAAATATCAATTGTATTTCTATAGACTATCAATTAACAATTTGAAAATAAAATTAGAAAAACAATTTAATTTACAATAGTACCAAATAGAATAAAATATTTAGGAAAAATTTAACAAAAGAACTGTAAGACCTGTTCACTGAAAACTACAAAACATCACTGAAAGGAACTGAATTAGACCTAAAGAGTGAAAAGTCCATGTTTATGGATTGAAAGGTTTAATATTGATAATGTGGCAAAACTTCCCAATCTACAGATTGAATGTAATCTCTATCAAAATCCCGGCTGCCTATTTTGCTGAAATTAACAAACTGATCTGAAAATCCATATGGAAGTGCAAGGAACCCAGAGTAACCAAAACATCTTGAAAAAGAACAAAGTTAGAGAACTCACATTTTCCATTTTCAAAACTTATTATAAAACTACAATAATCAAGACTGTGTAACAGGATAGGCATAAGGACAGACATGTAATCAATGCAATAGAACTGAGAGTCCATAAATAAACCTATACAATATCCAATTGATTTCTGATGAGGGTTTCAAGAAAGTTCAATAGGGAAAGATTGGCCTTTTCATGAAATGTTCCTGAGACAACTGGATAGTAACATGCAAAAGAATGGAGTCGGACTCCATTAAAAGATGTTTAAAAATTAACTCAGAATTGATCAGAGACCTAAATATAAATGCTAACATATATAAAAACCTTAGAAGAAATCAAAGGTGTCAATCTTTTTGACCTTAGATAAATGCAAATTGAGACCACATGAGATACAACTTCACAGCTCACCAGAATGGCTATAAGCGAAAAATAAAAAATAACAAGTGTTGGGGAGGATGTGGAGAAAATGAAACCCCATTTACTGCTAAATGAGAATATAAAGGTCTCTCCCTTGCCTTGTCAATAGAGATATTTCCTTAATAGCACTTTGCATTATGTACTAGTACTTAGTTTTGTGATCTCTCCCCCCAAATGCAAGCACATGAAGACTAATTCGGTTTCTTTCCTTCCCTTGAATATACAGTATATCAGTCAGGGTACTTGTCATTCTATGCAATCTGCAACCACTGATTTACTTACCACTTTCAACCACTAGATTATAATCTTAAAACAGAGACTGTGCCTTCTTTATTTTTGCATCCCAGAACCTAAGCTAGTGGTTGACACAGAGGAAGTACAAAGAAAGAGTTGAATAAGAAATCTAAAGTGTGGTACACAGATCCCTGGTGGAGCCTCGATATTCTTTTAGGGGGTTCTCAAGGTCAAAACTATTTTCATAAAAGACACTATATGACATTTCGCTAGGTTAACATTTGTACTAATAGTGCAAAAGCAATGATGCCCTAGCACAAAATGCAGTTCTCAAACTGTATTAGTTGTAATAGTTTTTCTATTGCTTCTATAAGTTGTCATAAAACCACAAATTATCTTACAGTTCTCTTGGTCATAATTCTGAATTGGGTCTCACTAGGCTAAACCAATGATTGGCAGGACTTCATTCCTTTCTGGAGGCTCTGAGGAGAATCCAGTTTCCTTGCATTTTCTAGCTTTTGGAGGCTGCTCTCATTCTTTGGCCCCTACCCCACTTGCCCCACTTTCAAGCCACCTAACTGGGTTGAGACCTTTTCACTTGGAATCACTCTGAATTCCTATTCTGCCTCCTTCTTCCATTTTTGAGAACCACTGTGATTACATTGAACCCATTTGGATAATCTAGGATTAGCTCTCTATTTTAAGATAAACTAATTAACATCTTTAATTTCATTTTGCCATATTCACAGGTTCCAGAGATTCGAATATAAGCATATTTAGGGTAGTCATTATCCTGGCTACTACAGTAGTCATATTTTTCACCCCCACACAATTGGAAAAAAAAAGAATGACAGGTTCATTTAATGGCTTTGATGAGGCAGTAAAAATTAGTAATTCTATTAAAATTAGTAATTCTATTACTAATTTTTGAGTATGCCAGATTTTTCTCAAAAATCAACCAAATTTGACTGTCATTTCAAGGAAAAGATTAGACAGTGATAAATTTAGAACTTTCAAAGCAAAAATAAAAATTTTTGATAATTCATATTGTCATAAGGACAGTTTCCTAGTATTTTAAGATTTCCTGATGAGACAGCTGGTGATATTAACATATGCATTTTTTTGATACTGCATAATAAAGTGCATTAAGATTTGAAAGATCAGCATACCTCAATGAATCAATGTTTTACATATGGCCAATGCATTATGTAACAAAATCAGGTGTTTGCAAAGATTCATCCAAAGTTCAAGACAGACCATAGGATTTTGTTTTATTTTATTTTTAAATATTTTTATTCATTTCAGAGAGGAAAGGAGAGGGAGAGAAAGAGAGAAACATCAA
This sequence comes from Myotis myotis, assembly GCF_014108235.1. NCBI lineage: Eukaryota > Metazoa > Chordata > Mammalia > Chiroptera > Vespertilionidae > Myotis > Myotis myotis. The sequence continues at coordinate 53,942,070 of NW_023416357.1, forward strand.
TGATGAGAGAGAGAAACATCAACGATGAGAGAGAATCACAGGTCGGCTGCCTCCTGCTTGCCCTGTACTGGGGACTGAGCCAGCAACCTGGGCATGTGCCCGTGGCCAAAATCGAACTCGGGACTCTTCAATCCACAGGCCAATGCTCTATCCACTGAGCCAAACCAGCTAGGGCCAAACTAAGGGATTTTAAAGTAACACAGCACAAAAAGTTAACTGATTTCAGAATCCACACTGTAATTAAACTTTAAGAAACTATCACTTGTTAAAGTTCTAGTGAAAAGGACATTAAAACACCCTTTCTTTTCCAACTACATGTCTGATGAGGTTGGATTTTGTTCACTTCAACCAAAACAACATCCCATAACAAACTGAATGCAGAAGTAGATCTGTGAATTCAGCCAGACATTAAAGAGATTGCAAAAACGTAAAACAATGTCACCCTTCCATTACAATTTTTGTTTTGGAAAAAAAATATTGTGGGTTTTTTTTAAATGCTACTTACATTTCCATGTAATGGCTTTATTATTTCTTTTTGAAATAATAAATTTAAATTTATAATATAATAACTATAAGTAGATATAGTTATATACATTAAAACTCCTTGAGGTCATCCATAATTTTTAAATGCAAAGGACTTGTGAAACCAAATATTTGAGAACTGTTGAGTTAGATAAATGAGAAAGCCCAGAAAGAGTTTACCAGGTAAATTCAATCAAAACAATGAGCATGGGACAGAAGGCAACACAAAAGGCCTAGGAAGAGGGCTCCTTTTACAAACAACCCCCTCTCAAACTCTTCCGGATTCTAATCTCTGAATATTAGTGGAGAGAGTTCACCATTGCTAAATTGCCCCTTGGAATTTTTAAGGGTAGGTATGAATATGTGCTAGAAAATAAAAAAATTTGATATTTTTAAAATTATAGAGGAATAAATTATGTGATTATATAAAAAACTTGCATTTTAAAATTGAAAAAAATTTGGTGAGCTGAAGTCTAAAAAAGCAAAGAAAATGGGTAAAGAATGTCATGACAATGAAGCACAAAATAATATTCACTGAAATTAGTAAAAATTAAGACCTCATCAGGATAATGCGCCTCAAAAAGATCTTCCATCAATCCTAAATTTAAATCAGGTAAACTCTAGCTCTGGCTCAGTTGGTTGAAGCATCGTCCTGTACAACAAAAGGTTTCCCGTTTGATTCCTGGTCAGGACAGATACCTAGGTTTCGGGTTAGATCCCGGGTGGGGGTGAGTATGAGAGGCAACTTATCAATGCTTCTCTAAAAATCAATGGAGACATATCCAAACATATCCTCGGGTGAGGATTAAAGAAAACACACACACAACTTAAATCAGGTAAGTATTAAACTGCTGCATTAGCTGTGCTCCCCAATGGGAAAATGGACAGTAAATTCAGCACCGCTGCTAAATGCTAAAACAAACTCTTACACCTAATGGCCAGAGTGAGGGAAGAGGAGAGCTTAGCAAAAAAATAATGAAAGTGACAGGAAAAAAACCTATCAGATTAACCAATTAGAAAACAGTGATTATGTGCTCTAAGTAGAGCAAAGAAGAAGCCTCTTCTTGGAAATAAGAAGGCTTTTCCTAGAAGCATGATATAAAAGAAAGAGCTCTAAATTTAGATTCCTAAGACCTAGCTTCTGGTTCAAGTCACATGTTTCCTGAGTTATGTGGACAAGTTAAATCACCTCTTTAGTCCTAATGTAAGATAAATGAAGTTAATTTAAATCTTTTGCTTTAAAATTCAACTGTGATTCACAGTAACAAACACATTTTATGTCCAAGACCTGAAGCCACACATAGCTGAAACAAAAATGCAAGCTAATAGTCACCAAATTGATAGGGCTGTGACCTGCCATTTGAAAAGCATTGAATTGATTGGTCTCTACAATTGCTTATTAAAAACAATAATGGGGTAGGGGAGCCAGATGCACAAAACTATAATATCTTGATCTTTTTAACCACAGAGGTATCTTTGTTAAGAAAGAAAATAGAAATTCAAGTTCAGGCTATGGATGTTAACATTACTCAGCTGTTTAAGAATTTAAACAGCTGAATTTAGAAATTTAGACTCATTTGTGTTTAATCATGTAATATCAAAGAATCAGTTGCTTAGCTACTGTTTGCATGTTTCAACTGTTCCTTGGAAGACATCTTTTGATTCCTTTAACAGTTCTTGGGCTAAAAAATAAAAAGTATTATAAAGTACTAGTGACCAGGTGCACAGATTTGTGCACATTGCAAGGAAATTAATTACAAGGTGACTGGCAGGGTGGGACTGGGCGAGACAGGCCAGACATACCCTGGAGCCAACCTCCCACAGTCCATCCCCGGCTGGCCACACCTGGGGTGGCACTGTGGCTCGAAAGGTGTCTGCAGAGTGAGTGGGCTCCTTCTGGAAGGTGGGGTCCCTTGGCCTGGCCTGGCCTGCGGGGAATGGGCTGAAACTGGCTCTCCGACAACCCCCGAGGGGTCCCGGAGTGTGAGAGGGCACTTTGCAAAGTTGCTGTCATACAGGGTATGGAACGCAAAAGCAAGTGTGCAGTAAACCAAATTCAGGCCGACAGTGCCCCAGCAACAACATAACCCATGCCCGAAGGTGGAAGCATGTGGCCCCATGAGGAACCGGGCTCCCTCCTCTCTGGTTTTGGGGTGCATCACCTGAGAACCACTGCTGCCAAATCACTGCAGCTCCACAGCTCCTGTGTTGAGAGTCTTCTCCCTGGTGGTCAGTGCCTGTCATAGCTACCAGTCGGATGGACACTTAGTATATTAGTCTTTTATATAGAGAGATTATATAGAGAGAGGTAAGAAGTTTTTCATCTGAGGATATGTGCCTCAAATGATAAGGTCAATGTGTGGCAGCAGGGATTGTACTTTCCTTAGGGGAGGTTGGGACAGGCTGTAAACATCAAGAGTTGAAATTTAAAAACACTTCTAAATGACAGCTTGTGACAACTGTTATTTTTACTAATAACTAACATTATGCCAAGTGCTGGGGTGACACAGCTCTCCTTTAACGTGATGTTAGCTCCAGCATTGCTCCTGGGCCTGGCTGAAGAAGCAGTTTGAGATTCTACTTCTCCTCCTCCCCTGCCTTCCTTCCTCCTCTGCTTCAGATTGTCAGACCTGCATTGAGGCCTGAAAGCAATTTCTTCCCACTCTTGCTCCCTTTGCCTTTATCTTTCATAGGCTCTTTCCCCAAAAAACCTCTTGCATATCTAAGCCTCTCTTGGCATCTGCTTCTTTGATAATTTGAGCAAATAAAGTGCTTAGAAGTCCAGCCGCCATATTAAACTTTATTCATCATTATTTCATTTAATCTCCACAAAAGCCCTATAAAGACATTATTACTATTCCCATTTTACAAATAAGGAAAGAGTAGAAAAGTACCTTTCCCGGTGTCCCCAGTGTTTCACAACTAGTGATAGAACTGGAATTAGAACTCAAGTCTGTTTGACTTCACAACTGGAGCCACAGACCTTACTTTAAAGCAATTCAACTTTATTAAACAACAAAAAACATGAGATCGATCTCTAGTTTTTCTGATGCCGCTGTGCTTTCACACATTATCACATTTAATCCTAATAAATTCATAAAGTTAATTTTATCATTTTACAAATGAACAAATTGGGGCTCAAAGAACTTAAGTAACTTCTTCAAGATCATATTATATAAGTTCATGAGTTTGAGCTCATGCTCATGTGGTCTCTGAATTCAGCTGTTCCACATTATGCTCTTTTGCCTAATAAAAATTACAATGGTCTGTCTTTTTCTTTTTAGTTTTAGATAATTTTCATGAGAAATTTACTCAGCAAAAAATCCGCAATGGATTTAAACAACTATATATGTTTGTTCTTAATTTCTGGGGGTGGGGTATGAGTAAGCACAAATATTATAGGCACGATTCTAGCACTGAGAATATCTCCTGAGCTGCCTCTCCCCTTGTTTCCCTGTATTTTAATCAAAGTTTGAGGGGCTATAGCAGGAGCATCATTTCAAACACCTGTCTGCAATAACATATCAACAATGACAGCTGGGAGGCAGTGTTCTTTTCCCACTTCCAATTTAATTATGCTGATTTTTTTGCCTTTGCCTCCTGACTCAACTGCGGTCTTTGAGTTCACCACTCAAACACTTCCCTTAACCAGTTGTCACCTGAGAAGGTGAGTCAGCAGTCTGCAGAATCATTACTTCTAATGACAAAACCCTGTTTCCCAGCCTATGAAAAGACACAGCCTAGCAAGAGCCTGCATTATGCCTGGCAGACGGATGCTGAGCAGCCTGGAAAGAATTCCACAGTATTCGAATGCTGGAAAGAGGGTGGGATTTTTGTGTTTTCTTGTTTTGTTTTCTGTAGATAAGGCATCACAAAGTCATGGAACAGAAAAGGGTGATCCTGGAGGAGCAGGGCACAGGAAGGGGAGGCAGATCTAAGTCTAACCCCACCATAGGGGATCCTAGAGTTACTCCTGGGAAGGAAGAGCCTACGGGTCCTCTATCCAGTTCACCCCGTGACTTTCAGTGGGAAATTGCGGCTCAGAGAGGAGCAAGTGGTTGCTTAGAGTCACAGACATCAGCAAGGTGCAGGAGACATGGAGAAGACAGCAAGAAGAGGTGAGAAGACCTCAGACCATGAGAGAGACTCAGAACCCCACTGCCACCACAGCTGGGTCCCAGTGCCCAGCCTCCACCCTGCGGACTATATGCTCGTGGACCAGTCCCAGTGTGAGTCCACATCCCCTCAGGGTGGAGGCCCAGAAACAGGGGGACAAATGGCCCTCAGAGGCACCTCCTACCTTTGGGCCAGCTAAGCAGAGTTCACTGGAAAGAGGCAGATGTTCCCCAGCCAAGAATGGACACAGTGTGGTAAGTGGGCAAGTGAAGACCTGGGGCTGGAGTGGAACTATGGGCAAGTTTTCATTTCTTTCTTTTTCTTTTGGCTTATCTGTATATTCTTGTATTTCTGTAACAAATGGGTGTTATTTCTACAAGAAAGAAATTAAATACCAAGCCCAGCCTCCCACACTATCCTGGTTATACCCATAAATCATTGCTTATTATAAGAAGCCTAATATGTTGAACCTGACCACACTGCTATCCAGAGCTTGCCCTGAACTCAGCTTTTTTACCTCTACTATTAGCCTTCACCCATTCTACTTATCTGAAGTGAATTAGTCACTATTCTCTTTTCTGACACCTTTTCATCCTCTAATGGAATTCTTCCATCTTGTCCCTTTACCGAAATCCTCACCATTACCTTCATCATTATGTCTTTCCTCATTTGTCCTCCTGGAAGCAAAATTTTTTGTCTGTGTTGCCAACATGTTTTGTGTTCAATGCTCATATGTAAATTGTTGCTCATAATACCTATTTGTGTATATAACAAGAGGAAAAATTTGTCACCTTTGGCTAATTTATAAAGCATTTTTATATCCACCAATCTTCTTTTATGCTCACAAGATTAGGGGGAAAAAGAATCAATATTTACTTAATGGCAACTGTGTGTCAGACAGTGTGTTTGAGGTTTTATGTGTATCATTTCACTTAACCCTCACAGCAGTTTCATAGGTCTGTTTTACATATGAAAACATAGGCTCACAAGTTCATTGATTTACTGGGGTCTTACTGGCAAAAAGCATGGCTGAGGATTGTGTGTGTGTGTGTGTGTGTGTGTGTTTTAATATTTTGGTCTTGTTCTTTCTATTACAAGAACATAACTGTACATCTACCAATGTTGGAGACACCAATAAGTACAGATAAAACTCCACTCATGTTTTCTAGCACACTAGAATTGCTGTATTCAGTTAATATGTGGTAGCCAACTAAAGTCAGAGGATTTTAGAGCTAGGAGAGACCTGATAGATCATCTAAGCCAACCCCTGTATGTTATAGATGAGAAATACGATCTTCAGAGAAATAAAATTTCCTGTGTATACATGTGCCTAGTTAGTAGAGGAGCCAGGATTAAAACCCAATTGGAGGCAGTATAGTAAAGTGGTGAATACTATGGCCTTTAGAGTCAGCATTGTTCCAAATCACAGGTCTGATACTTCAAGATTGTGTATAACCTATAATGATTTACAGATCTTATCTTTGTTTCAGTTATTCAGTCTGTAGGAGGAGGATAATAAAACCCTATAGTGCTGTGAGGATTCAATGTAACACTGAATAGCAGAAAGTAAGCAATATTAATATTAGGTATTCTCTTATAGCCTATCTCACTGTCCAATCTTCTTTACAGGATACCACCATTGCCTTTTTTAGATGACTGACGTGGACATATTTCGAGGGCAAAGTGAGTAATAATAAATATGCATTTATTTATGTGGTAACTCCCTTTTAAAAAACACACTTAAAGATAAAAACAAGAACAGCACATTTGAAAATGGAATTGATCATTCAATAAGTGTTTATTGAACACCTACTTACTTTATGTCGGGCACAGTGCTAGATGCTGGGTGTGAGATAATGAAAAAACTGATATCTCAACCTTCATAAGCACTGAAATGTGGTTAAAAACAAAGTATCACTGCCCTGGCCAGGTAGCTTAGTTGGTTAGAGCATGGTCCTGATATGCCAAGGTTGCAGGTTCAATCCCTGGTCAGGGCATTAAGAAGCAACCAATAAATGCATAAATAAAGTGGAACAACAAGTCGATGTTTTTCTTTTTCACTCTCTCTTCTTTGTGTCTCTTTAAAATCAATTAAAAAAACATCACTGAGATCTACCTATGGGGCATGCAAAGCAAATATCTTTCATATAGTTAATACAATATAATAAAGTACACATCACAATGAGACTATACACACACACACACTCACACACTGAGTGGCTAGATTATTATGACCACCTGACGTTTGTAGGCAAATTAGCTATAATTTTGCACTGAAGTTGCTAGAGGGCCAGACCATTATAAATAGGGAAGCACGTTGTTTACCACGACAGAAGTGACTTTTTTTCTGAAGATATGTGTAAACAATGCAATTTAACAGCCTTTGAACGTGGGAGATATATGTGTGTGTGTGTGTGTGTGTGTGTGTGTGTGTGTGTGTATATAGAGAGAGAGAAAGACTTTCAATAAAACAAGATACTCTTTAGAATTAAGTTCTGTTATTTCTAGTATTGGTCATTTCAACTATATTTTAGTGAATTCCCTGACAATTAGGTTATTTCTATTTCTCTACATTAAATAGAATATTGGAATGGGTATGTTTAATTAAGCATATTCCCTTAAAATACGTGATAATCACCATCTGTCTGAAGGTTATATGAGCAGGAGAGAACAGTTTTGCTAATAACCACCAAATAGCAGTTCTTGACAGGGCAGTACAAAGTTTAATTTCATGAATTTTTGATCATTCTCTTTCTCCATATACACACATGCATAAGTGTGTATGTATGTAAATATGTATAAAAAGCTGCCTAAAGAGATAGCTGATACTCTGGACGTAGAATCACAAATATACTGATAATCTCTTGGATTGCTTATATTTGTTTGAATTAGGATAATAAAACTGGCCAAGGATCAACACAGAAACCAGATTACTCATATAATCTGATTAGCCATAATACCCTATGTTAATCTCTAAAGTCCCTAAAACATTCCTTACTCCTTACAACGTTAACATAAAAAGTTAACTTCTTAATTCCCTGGCACAAGAATTTGATACACTATCTGTCCAATTTTACCCGAGAGTGAGGATGACTGTCGTTATTATGAGAGGAAGTAGAGAGCACCGTACAAGAGCCCAAGTGTAGAGTCGGGCAGTCTGGGTCCAAACGTCAAGTGCCATTTAACTGTGTGATTTGTGGGGATGTCTGAGTCTCAGTAACACATCTTTGAGTTTCAATATAAAATGTTTGCAAAACAGGGATATGATTTTTCTTGTAGAACTGTAGCAAGTTTAAATAAAATAATGAAAGTATGGTGTCTGGCAGACAATAGCTGTTTGTGGTTAGTATTAGTGACTGGCTATATTAACTTGACAGGAGATACCACAAATCAAGAGTAATGATTTACAAAATCACTGCCTGTCTAAACACATGTTGCTATATGGACACATGTAACGTCCATTAAATTATTACAATCCTTTCACAATGGGAAACATAAAGGGAAAACACAAGATCTGATAAAAAATGGCAAAACTGAGATGAAAGGAGATTATAAGAATTTGGTGAACTAGTATTAAGATTAGAAGGTCCATGTGCTGTTCAAAACATGGTGCATTGCTTTCAAAAAAGTAACAAGGCACTTGCTGATGCATCAGAGGCCTTCAATTGGACATATTTATTGCATTTTTCTTTATGGTAAAGTTATCCCAGGAACTTGTTTTGTAATTGGCTGTTTTAGGGAAAAAAAAAAATCAGCTGGCTTTTCTGGAGGGAAAAAAAAAGTAATTTACATATAAAGTGGTGAGTGAAAACTGCTTACCTCAGGAAACTGCATTACTCAAGAAAGACAAGAGTCGCCAAGGTTTACTACATCATGTTTTGTTTTAAATCGTCGGCTGAATGAGAGCACCTTGCCTCTTTACAACTTTTCTGGCTACCCCGGACCTCCATCTAAAATTCTCCTGATTGAGGAAGCCTGGAGCGGTGAGCCAGGACACCTTCCAAGAGAGTGCACGTGTTTCCTGATCACTGGTGTTTCCAAAAAGTAAAGCATGCATTTAAAAGCCCACGGTTTACACTTTAAGCTTGTTCTCTACCTCATGAGCTCATAGCAGCCAGGAAAATAAAGACCATTCTCACCTAATTCAAAACAGCTGCGAGGATGTTGAATTCTAGATCAGGCACAACCCTCACACCCCACTTCCAAATTGTTTGTAAAAGGTGTCCAGGACTGCCTGCTTTTCAGACACTGCAACCCAGGGCAACGGAAACGGTATTCAGGAAAAGTATCATAAAAATCAGCTCTGGAGAAACCCTGCCAACAACGGGAGAGTAAGAGCACTCTTTGATCATTAGTAGAGACACTCGGCAGTAAACCGAGTTGCGGTACACGGGGTCGTCACCCTTGCTGAGGGACTTTTGGAGACGGGAGGTCAATTTCCAACTTGGGGCTGGATACTGCAAGTGGAGAAGCGGGTAAGCCGCGCTCCCAGGGCCTTCTCTAGCAGTATAGAGGGCTAAACACCACAGCGATGGATGGATGGATGGGGACTCCTGGTGCAACCCTCGCCCGCTTGCTCCTTGGTCCAGCCAAGATGCCGTACGTTGCCCTGACCGGAAATACCAGGCCCAGGAGGCAACGCGTAAAAATCACTTACCATTATCCCACCTCCAGCGCGGATCTAGCAGGAGCCAGGCCAGCCCACCTGACAACGGCTGGATAGCGTCACTGACAACCAACCGGAAGTGATCCAATAGCTTCCGGGACCACGGAGCGCGCGGCGGGAAATTATTTCCCAGAGCCCGGATTAGCGGAGCAGCCAGTGCTGCGGCGGCAGTCGGCAGTCTTCTCCCCTGTCACCCCTGCTACCGCCTGAAGGAAGCCAGACACTCCGGCCTGGAAGGTAAAGGGCCTCCACTCGGAAGATACAGTGTACCCTGACTCCGTGGGGATGCTTCCTCTGTGCCCCCGAAGTTTACCGTTCTCAGTTGAGACGCTAGGAAGGGGCGGGGGTGCGCGGCGCCTAGGCTCCCGCGTGGGTGCGCGGTAGCGGCAGACCCCGCCCTGCCCCGCCGGCGCCGGGGAGGCGATGGCCCCGAGCCCCTCTCTGCTGTTTGGGGGGCCGAGCGTTTTCCCCGCCCCTGTTTGCGCCGCTCAGCAGCTCGGTCTCCAGCCAGCCGGGCGCTAGGCCACCGGCGTCTCTCGTTTCCATAGAACCGACTGGGACGCTTCTCCCAGAACCCCAGCTTCTTGGCCGCTTTCTGTATTTTCACGTCACAGCAGGTGGCGGGGATCTCCCAGGCCCACCTCCCTGTGACGGGGGAAATGGTGTCATTCTTTTCTTCCTAGGAGAATTTTTAAACATGTTCAAATGGTAGTGCAGCAACTACGATACGTCTGCAACGATCACACACACACACAGGCACAGGCACACGCGCATTTCCCTGAAGGTGGGAGGGTCCGTGTTCCTGTGGGTTATAATATTTTAGCGACCTAAAAGGCTGGGAACCAGACTTAACGGTAATTCTGGGGTTTCTTCCACTCCCAACGCCTCTGATTAAATAGTGGCAAAAAAAGCTGGCCTGTCGCAGGTACTCCATATCAGAATTGGACCCAGAAATTAGATGGAGCTTGATGTTGGAAGCTCTTTATTTTTAAACAAATGACTATCCTATATCAACAAAATAAAAAGAAAATTTTACCATGGAAACCGTAGGAATTAAAATTAAAGCAGTACTTACTTAAGTGTACGAATGACGCACTGCGCCTTGTGAACTTTTTCGTTTGTTAGTACGTTATGCCTCAGTCACTAGAAGTATCTTTTGATAGGCAAGATGTTCCCATTTTAGAAAAAGTTTAACCTGTATTGCAGTTGTTCAGTACATAATTGAGAGTTTGGGGTAGACTTTTATAAGGGGAATTTGATCGTGTCTTCTAAGTTAACCCAAGGGTTAATATACATTGTAAATGTATACTTGAATGTATAAATTTTTCAACTACTTGAATGTATAAATTTCTATTGTAAAGACAGTCTTCAATAATGCAAATAAGCCCCACTTAGAGCTGTTCTCTAAATCCACAGTTTCTCTTATGTACTTAAGTTCATTTATATGTTTGAATATTTTCCTGCTTCCCTAAAGCAGAAAACATAAATCATGTGGAAGTCTTTGAAAAGGTGGTCAAATGTGGGTACTTTTCATAATCAAAATTCAAAACTCTGAAGATTTCATAATAGTTATCCACAGTTTTTACTAATGTCTAAAAACATTAGGTTTTAGAAAAGCAAATATATGGCTTCATTAATTAGACAGTATTTTCTTGATTATTCTAAGATAGTCTTTTCACTATTTAAAGAAAAAAATTTAAAAATAAAATCAACAATTCCATAGATCTTCCGAATAATAAAAGCTAAAGATAGTGAAGAATCATATTTTTCAAAAATATAACTAAAGTGGAATATTTACTATTGTGATTGACTCTCCTTAAATATGCTATAAAATACACTATATACTGTTTCTTACCTTTGAAGGACATCTTGCTGCTTAAAAGTAAAAAATCCCTAAAACTTTTAGGTTCACATAGTTTTTACTTTATATCAAAATTATTTGAAATAACAATACACTTTTTCAAAGTTAGCAATTGTACTTTATCATTGAGTAATAGTTAAAATTTTTTTTTTTTTACGAAGAAGAAAAGCCCATATGAATTAGTCTGGTGATTAATACCAAGTCTATTTTGAGAGAAATAATGAAAACTTTATTTTTTTATTAAAAAATGTCACTCTTGACTTTCTAGAAATGCTTTGAAATTTTAGATATTAGTGTTATTTTTCTGAAATTATTTTATATTATAAATATTTTCAGTGATATTATCTAAATGTCTCCCCACCCTCATAGTAGATTCCTTTTCATGCAATGTATTTTTCTCTTGCATTAACTGAAAATAGATTGCTTTGTAAAATTATATTGTAGTTAAAAGTATTAGACAAAATTCTGATAATTAGTGATGTTGTAGAAAGGCATACAGCTTTTGCAGAAACAGATTTAGGCTTTTGAATCTTGTTTTCACCATTGACTAGCTGTGTGGCCTTGAGCTAGTTTCTTAATGTCTCAGGTTCTCCAATATCCTTAATTTGTATATGGAGGGTAAACAGCACTTGCATTGTTGAGAAGGAAATGAACTAAAATATATGAAGTGCCTAGATCACAGCTCAATTGAAATCCAGCTTGTTCAACCTTAGACCTTATGCTCCTACTAAGTAATACAAAGTTCTTAGTATACTGAAGCAGGTGTGACTTTCACCCCCCTGCCCCCATGACTAACCAATATCTACTGTCCACTCATTATTTTTACCCTGTCATACCTCTTGTTTTCCTTAAGGGCCCCTTTATCCCTAAAGCTAGCATCTCCAGATCTGTCTGTTTTTTGTACAGTACTGGATATATCTCCATAAATCCTCTTAGCTGCTTAATTCTTCCTCACTACAGTTACTGTGCTGCTGCTTCTCCACTTCCTTCCTGTACTGTCAAATATACCATCTAAGAGCCTGGTCATGACTGTTTCTTTACTTAATAATGTCATTGAAGTTAGAACATCCCACAAGTCTTGCCACTGGAGACCTTAGTAAAATAAATTTATATTTGTATATTCTAGTACACACACACATCCCATACCTTTGAAGGATGTGGCAGGAAACAGACGCTACATCTTTAAAAAAATAAAAAAGAAAATCCAAAGGCCACCAGAATGTAATTCAGCCAAAGCCAAAAGAACACAAAATTCCTAAACTCCACGTGATGTTATAGCATTCAGAGCCAAATAGTATTTGACTCATACAGTGTGAGTATTGGGATTTATGTCTACCTTTTGCAATATTGGTTAAAACAGAGATCCAACACTTTACTGACCCTATTTAATTTTAGAACTTTTTTTACTTTCCCAGCTAAATTTCTTACGTAACAGAAGTCATGAAAATCTTCCAAACTTGAATTCAAAGTAACAATATTGGTTGTATTCCTAGAGGGGAGTATAAAAGTTATTTTCCTTAGGTTTTAAAATAAAAAAAAAGTAGATTTAAAATTAAAATAGTTCACTTGAATAACAAACATTAAGAAACTACTTGTTTGCCCTAAAACATTAGAGCCTTAAAACCATGAAGAATATTCAGTGGCATGGAAAAAGTGATCACGATATAATTTTATATAAAAAGGTACAGAACTGTATAATATTTAATTTTCATGATATATATCTTTTCATACACAAGTCAAAATCCTTTCCTTTTCCCCATATATTAACAGTGGTATTACAGGGTGAAGGAATTTAGAAGTGATTTGAAACTTTCTATATACTTTGTAGTATTTTTCAAATTTTCTATAATAAGCATGTGTTAATAGACAAATCGATAAAACTTATTTTGAGGAAAAATTTTAGTTCTTAGATGCAAATTTATAAATTAAACTTTTTTAAAAATCCCTTTGTTATCTTAATAGCATACAACTTATAAGATACATTATATTCTCAAAGTTGTATGATACACCATGGCTGCTCATAAAATAAATTATAATGCAGATTAGGAAAAGTTTCTCCTTATTTTTCTACCATAGACCTCTTGAAAGCATCTCTCTAACCCTTCTCTTTTTTTTTGTAACATTTTCCTCTTTAACCCAACTGTTGCATCCTGCACTTTCCTCTCCCTCCTGGACCATATCTTTATATTCATATCTGTATTCCTACCTCTACTTTTCTCCGTGTTCACTTTTCAACATTTTATGGCTGTGTGTCATATTTTTAAAGTGTGCTCTAGCTATGTGTCATAAAGAATTATAGGACATAAAAGCTAGTGCATAATGTTCTTAATTACGATGAATGCTATAGGTTTATTTGCATTTCTGACTGGCACCAACTGCAAAGGAATTTCAGGCATCAGGGATAGGCCCATGTGGGAGATATTTTGGGAAAGTCCATACCACAGAGACAGTTGCTTGCTCTGCATAAATGCCAGCTCTGCTCTCAATCATTATCTCCTTAGTTTGTGTATTAAATGGTTCAAGGTAAGTGACCAGATTTTTAAAATTACTATAATATTTTACAAAATTGCTACAGAGCATTTTCTTTAAGAATCTAGTATATAATTTTTATTTTTTGACAGTAAGAATAACATTTAATTGTTAAGTAAGTGCTCGTTTTGGTTTTTCTCTTTTACTGTGTAATCTCGAAGGACCACCTCCTGTAAGTTCTAGAAAAGTATATAATTTCCCCAGAAATGCCACTGATACAATTGCATTGCAGTATATTTATTTTCTTTCTTGTGTTGGAAGTCTTCTAGAAGTTAGCTCTTGATCCTCCATACCCCATAACACATCTTCTACAAAAAACTTGACCCTACTTTTAAGATCTTGGAATTATTTGGGTCATTGATAGTTATTATACTAGTTTTGTATAGTGCTCTCTTTGGGTTTATTACATATTAGATTAGACTATTGTTTATTGTTTTCTTAATCCTGCAGGGTCATAGGAAGAACCACTAAACCACTAATTTTATAAATACAAAAATCTGTCCATATATTTATATATGTCTATGTCTAATATATATAGATAACAATTTTCTCATGAAACTGTATGAATTAGATCTATGACCTAGGTCCTGGGTTATTAGTCTGTCATGTGATATGATATTAAGAATTGCTGAATATATTGTAAATGCTTTTGCTTCAAATAGATCATTTTATTATAGGAAGCTATTAGATTAGGTTAATGGAATTTGTTTTTTTAATCTGTACTACTTACTGTGTGCCATCACTGGGATTTAAAATTTTGTGAAAGTTTAGCAAATAGCCCAGTTTTTCTGATAAACTTGTGAGTAAATGTATATTCTGATTATTATTTTTTAATTTTCATATTTTCATAATGTTTGAATCAGGACATTCTATTCTTCCCCCTGTGTTTCTTCCATTTCCTCTTTGCTCGATTAATTTCATTTTCATGTTTAATTGTTTTTCAGAGGAAACTAGTTGCTTTACAAAGCCTTTCCTGATTTCTATTAAGCACAGGTGGTCCTGTTCTTATTTTACTGTGAACTATTTGACAGAAAATGTTAAATATATAAATTGGGTATATCCCATTATAAAGACAATATAATTTAAGATGAAAACTGTATTATACACTGACTCTAGTAAGTCTTAATAACTTAATCATTTTTGCATTAAACCAAAATATGTTAAAATGTCACCTCGTTAATGATAAACATTCAAATTATATAATAGCTATTAATTTGATCTAGAAGAGGAACATAATATGATCGATTGCTTTTCTCACAGGTTTATAGAACATACATTTAAATCTCAGGAATCAGAAGGATAAAATTTAAAGGACAACGTTAAATAAAATTGTTTGAGTTGTAACATTACAGTGATTTTCTTATTGCTTTCTGTATATGCTAATTATTTAACACTGGTTTCTCTACACCAGATTTTAGGTTTTTAAACTTCCCTTCTTTGACAACATTTCTTGAAATAGCTTCCTAAGTAGCTATTTAAACTCTGGAATACATAAATAAAATACATGTAGTAGGTAAAATTTGTATGGTTAAAACACATATTTCTCTGATAAAATGACTTTCAAGAACTCTAAAAACACTTAGATTTGCCTTTTCCCTTGAATACCAAGGTGATATTCACAGATGAATTTCACTTGTCTGGTATTTCTGAAAGGGCCTATCATTTTCTAAAGGAAATTTGCTTAAATGATTTGTTTAAATAATAACTCTCTAGAATTAATGAAAGCATTTCTCCCTAGTTATGATCATATGCCTTGTAACCCACATGTGGCTTTATTGTATGTGTGCCAATATCTGTTCTGCATCAGACTAAATCATTATTATTTCTTAAAAATAGCATGTTTGTAAAGTTTTTATGTACTACCAGTCTATATTACTGGGTATTATTACTCAAGAGCTGTGTTATTTATAACCCATGAAAATGGTTTAAAAAATTGGATGATTAACACAATTGGATGATTCTTTAAGAAGCTATATACATTTTATTTACTGATGATAGTATTTTGTGTGTATGATTATTTCATAAGACACCAGGCCTCATTATGTACACTTTCTGATTTTGTACTGACCAGATCCTTGTAACTTTTTTAAAATTTTGTTTCAGTGAAAAACTTTATCCTTAACCCCTAGAGTGCCGGGGAGCGCTATCGTGCTCCTCCTGCAGTGTCACTATTAGATGCTAGTAGCTCACTCTTTATTGACAGATGGCACCTAAGTGCAGATTACTTATGATGCCGAATGTTTGTAGTTCTAAAATTGACCACTGGCATTTTTCTGCCTAATTTTTTACAGGTACTACGATTTTATGAAGTTTACTTAGATTTTGTAGCCCTAAAGCTTCGAAATGGTGTCCAGTTCTAAGTCTGCTTTTATTAGTGATGATGATATTGCTAAATATGTCAGTTCTTGCTGTGAAGATGACGATTTTGTGGAAGATATTGGAGAAGGGTGTCCCTCTATTTTAATATATGTTTTGTTCAAAATTTTTTTCTACTAGTATTTTAATAATACAATCAGCAAACAATATATGTCAAAAATGAAAACAAACGTAGTAAAGGTTTCCTTAAGTTTTTAATATGTAACTTCATTTACTTGCGATTCATAATTTTTTTCCTAAACTGTTGTAAAATCAGCAAAAATGCCTTGGCAATTTTAGCATAGTTCCTAGGATATTGGTTGGCACTCAAAGGGATAAAGACACTTTCTATTCTGTATCTTGAATTTTAGGATATTAGAGGGTTAATACATTACACCCTTTTTTTCTCTTTTGGAATCAATAGAGAAATATGAAAGTCAGGTATATTGAGGTCAAAGTATCAGCTTTTTTTATTGAATAAAAATTATTTTGGAGGAGGTGACTTTGATATACAACTGCAGTGTGATTCTTAGTATATAACATCGGAATTGATTTACCCACCCAGGCAGCCAGTACAGGCCACTACTGGCAGCTCCTTAGGACATGTCAGAAAGCATTAATAGGAACGTCATTGCAAATATACAGATATGCTGAGCAAAGCATATCCAGTTAGTTCTTTCAAGTAATTTCTCCTCTCTAAGCCAGAGAGTGATGAAGGGTAGAGAAAAACCAGAAGTGTTCTTACTCTCACTGAAGTTTTTCCTCTTAGAAACTTTAAGCAAGGGAAATGAAGCATTGGTCACTTTTAACCCTGGGTAATGCTTTATTTGTTTATAGTTATACTTTCTTTCAAATATTACTGTATGTGGTCCATATATATTTAAAATAAACATGTATATATTTTAGTCTTTGAAAATAGACTTTCTATAGAGGACATTTTTTACTTCACCAGTTGTCTGTTACTAGTCCTGGATTCAAACAGTGCTAATTTTTGAGGTTTACTTTTTAAAAAGAATTTCAAATGTAAGATTATTTTTAATTGCCTTGAAAGAAGGCAAATACTATTGCTTTGTCAATGACATTAAATACTAATATAGAGCTTTGTGGCAAAATTGATAAGAGAAATGGGAAGTTACCCCAATTGCTCTAACCCCTACTTTCCTCATCCTATATAATAAAAGCCTAATATGCAAATTGTCCCCTCGGGCAATCGTTTAACCGGGAGTTTGGCCCGGAGACCAGGAGCTCGACTGCTTGCTATGATGTGTGCTGACCACTAGGAGGTGGCGCAGAACATGGCGAGTGTTGGCAACCCAGCGCTGGCAGTGGGCAGCAGTGGAGGCACTGCTGGCCCTGATGGGTCCCAACAAGAGCAGGACCGTGGTGGGATGGTGGAGCAGGTGAGCGGGCGGCACCAGGCCAAGGTGGGTGCAAGTGGGCGCTCAATCGCCCCGCCGATCACCCCGCAGACAGTGACCAGAGGGGGGGGTGGGGCTGCTGCCTGGCTCCCAGACGCTGAGGGAGCCGGGCCCTGACTGATCACCCCAGAGACGGTGACCAGCGGCGGGGGGTGGGGCCGCCACGCAGCTCCCAGGCGCTGAGGGAGCCGGGCATTGACTGATCACCCCAGAGACAGTGACCAGCAGCGGGAGGTGGGGCCGCCATGTGGCTCCCAGGCGCTGAGGGAGCCGGGGGGTGGGGGGCAGCCCCGATAGATCGCCCCGCAAATGGGATGCTGGAGCAGGTGAGGGGACAGCACCAGGCCAAGGCGGGTGCCAGCACGGCTGTGGCACTGCAAGGCTTGGGGAGCAAGCTGGGGGTGCGAGCTGGGACCCAATCTCTGCAGGCCACCCTGAGGGACCCCACCTATGCACGAATTTGTGCACCTGGCCTCTAGTCAGTAATAAGAAACTAAATTTTCTCTAAGGAGCTACTTCTTAAGTTGTAACTTCATGTAAACAAAAAATTGTATTATAATTGGAAACATGCGTTTTCTTGTCTAATAAATGTGCCACCTCAGCTACAACTTGCTTCGTGAACTGCATTTAAATATGGATTAAGGTCCCTATCAAAACAAATTTGAAAACCATGTGTTTTTTTAGGTCTGTTTTGTAGGTAATGAGTTAAATGTAGTTTGGGAATGGGATCCAGGCTTCTTACTTATACCTACCATACTAAATTATTTGGTGTAAAGGCTGTGGGACCATGAGTTTTTATCAGTTTCTCCAATAACTTATACATATTCTTTAATACCTGTCCACAGACTTTAAAAATCAGTATAAAAACTGATTAAGTTTCATTGTCAATGAGTGTACTTCACAAGCTCTTAGCAAAAACAGTGCTTTTAAAATGAAGATAATATTATGCTAATATTTATATAACATAATTAATATGTAATTGTATATATTTCTGAAGAATTACATTCATTTAATTGTATCTTAGTGGAAAGTAATACAAACTTTCAGTGTTCAAATCAGACAAAAAATCTCATTTTACTTAAGGTCACATTTTGAGAAGATTAACTTTTAAAACTAATTTCTATTTACATAAGCAATTTTAATATTGGTATTTATAATTAAGTCTTATGTGTTTAATTCATTATATGTCTGATCTAATGGTTTCAGCATTTATTTTTAGCACTCATAAATAAGGAAAAATAATAAAGTCAACCTGGTGAATAATATCTCTTAACATGTTATCTTCTTTATGTGTATGTGTTAGATGGAAGATGGTGCCCCAAAGCATATCATTCAGATGACAGGATTTAAAATGGAAGAAAAGGAAGCTCTAGGAAAATTGCTTTTAACACTAGATTGTACTTTTATTAAGAGTGAGGTGAGTACGGAAACTTTACTTACCAAATGTAACATAACTAAAATTAAAGTACGGACCTAAAAATGATAAAATGCCCCCATAATAGTGTAAGAATAAGAAGAATGTGTTATGTAGGAAATATTACCTTAGTAACATTTTTTTTTTCATGTGGATTTTTTGTTCCAGAAATATAAAAATTGTACACATCTTATAGCTGAACGCCTATGTAAGAGTGAAAAGTTTTTAGCGGCTTGTGCAGCAGGTAAGTTAACGGCCTTCCATCCATCTTTGAAAAAAAAATCTTCATGTTAAAGAAAAAGTACCTTAGTCACTAGGAAGATGGTATGTTTATGTTGGCATTTTTCTGAAAATACTTATATTTGATATACTTTTTGTTGTATTTTTCTGAGTAAAACTTTGCAATACATGAGAAATGTATTTAAATAGGCAGAAATATTTCCTTCAACAAATATTTTCATGTAAATACTTTATATAAGAAAAAGTATTTTAAGTGAAAGTTTTGGCACAAAATTAAAAAAAAATACCTGTTGAAATCTCAGCTGTTGTCAACCAAGTTTCTTTTCTTTGATCTATCATTGGAAATAGTTAATGTTTTTGTTCAACTGCTCCCTCCCCTCTCATCCATTCTATGAAGCAATGATCATGCTATTTTATTTTTCGAAGATTTTTAAATTCTCTCTTTGTCACCATTGATGTTTCTTTTATAGTTTTCTATGATTGATTTGGCTTCTCAAAAGTCTGCTGGTTGCAAAAAGAAATATGTATTTAACTCAGGTGAATTTACCATTTTTAGAGTAACTTATTATAAAAACACTTGGATTCATTACTAACTCCACAAATGAAAACATACATTGTCCCTGCTGTTTAAAAACATCATTGATGCCCAAATAAAGCAACTATAGAATGTTTGTAGATACCCTGACCTAATGGTTTTTACTTCAGTACCCTGAAAAATTCTCCAACTCAATAAATTTGTTTTACAAAGCATAAGAATGCCATAAACATTATGGGAAAAGTTTTTAGCATAAGAGGAAGAATATAAATCTAACCCAAAATAGGGTTTAATAATAATAATTATAGTTTAAGTAATACCACATTTTATTTTATTAAGCCTTATATCTATATTTTATTTATTAACAATTATAATTATAGGAAAGATTACATACAATGTTCAGTCATGTTGTAGGCCTCTCATAAAAAAATTTAGGAAACACAACATCATTCAAAGATGATGTTGGTAAATAGTTTGAGTCTCATGTTGAATAAGGTTAATTTTTTTTCAATTATAGTTCATATACAACATTATATTTTGGAGAAATGTCTATTCAGGTCCTCAGCTCATTTTTTAATTGGATTGTGTTGAATTGTATGAGTTCTTTATATATTGTGGGTATTAACCCCTTATTGAATATATCATTTACAAATATCTTCTCTGATTTAGTAAGTTGCCTTTTTGTTTTGTGGATATATGAAAAAAAATGAAATTAGGCCACTTTCTTACACCATACACAAAAATAAACTAAACATGGATTAAAGACTTAAATATAAAACCCGGAACCATAAAACTCCTAGAAGAAAACATAGGCAATAAAATATTTGTCTTAGCATATTTTTTTGGATATATCTCGTAAGGCAAAGATGATAAACACAAAAATAAACAAATGGGACTGCATCATTTATTGAAGATAATCTCTTTACCCCAATAGATATTCCTTTTTTTTAAAAAATATATTTTATTGATTTTTTACAGAGAGGAAGGGAGAGGGATAGAGAGTTAGAAACATCGATCAGCTGCCTCCTGCACACCCCCTCCTGGGGATGTGCCTGCAACCAAGGTACATGCCCTTGACTGGAATCGAACCTGGGACCCTTCAGTCCGCAGGTCGACGCTTTATCCACTGAGCCAAACCAGTCAGGGCTCCCAATGGATATTCTTTTTTTTTTTTTTTTTTTTTTTTTAAATATATGTATTGATTTTTTACAGAGAGGAAGGGAGAGGGATAGAGAGTTAGAAACATCGATGAGAGAGAAACATCGATCAGCTGCCTCATGCACACTCCCCACTGGGGATGTGACCGCAACCAAGGTACGTGCCCTTGACCGGAATCGAACCTGGGACCCTTGAGTCCGCAGGCCGACACTCTATCCACTGAGCCAAACCGGTTAGGGCCCAATGGATATTCTTGACTCCTTTATTATAAATTAGTTTATCCTATAGCTATGGGTTTCTTTCTGGGCTCTCTTTTATGTTACATTGATCTATATGTCTGTTTTTACTTTAGTACCCCGCCGTTTTGATTGTTATAGCCTTGTAATATACTTTTTTTCTTTTTCAAGATTGCTTTGTCTATTCAGGGTCTTTTGTGGTTCCAAATAAATTTTAGGATCATTTGTTGTAGTTCTGTGTAAAATGACATTGCTATTTTGATAGGGATTGCATTGAAAATGTAGATGGCTTTGGGTAGTGTGGACATTTTAGCAGTGCTCATTCTTTCTGTCCATAAGCACAGTATATGCTTCCATTTATTTGTGTCTTTAGTTTTCAGAAAGATTAAATCCTATTTGATATTTGGTTTTTATTGTTTACCACTTATCAGAACAAAATTCTTATTGACAGCTTATTTACTTTTTAGGAAAGTGGGTACTAACTAAGGACTACATAATTCATAGTGCCAAAAGTGGTAGATGGCTTGATGAAACAATTTACGAATGGGGATATAAAATTGAAAAGAATTCCCATTACTCACCTCAAATGCAATCTGCACCTAAAAGATGGCGTGAAGAACTGAAACGCACTGGTGCTCCTGGAGCCTTTCACAGATGGAAAGTTGTCCTCCTTGTTAGAGCTGATAAGCGAAGTGATTCTCTTGTAAGGTAAGATAAGACCTTATGAAAGCTAAAGCAGTTAATGAGAAAACAGTTTTGGTTTGTTTGAATACCTTTCTCCATTTCTTTGCTATTATTAGTTTAGTTTAAATGAGCCATGTGGTTTCCTCTTTGATTTCCTACTTAAGCCATTCTAACATTTAAGTATATCTATCTAATGGAACAAAATGTATTTTATAGTATTACTTTAAATTATTTTTGTCGTCTTTATTTTACTTTCCATGTCATTTTTTCTGTGAGTCAAACAAATTTTTTAAGTTTTAAAGCAGTTTTTAATTTTTGCAGATGAAATATTATGTTATCACAGAGGCTTTGTTCTGGGTTTATGTAGTGCATTTTTCATGGTTAATACTGTTTCTATCATTTCATTTTTTTAAATCTTTTATATCATTTTTTTAAAAGGCTTCTTATTGGGTAAACTAATTATAAGATTGCCATGACTTTTGGTGGAGGGGAGTTGGAAAGACTTTTTTTGTCACCTTTACTGAAGTGTAATTTATAGATAGTAACATCCACACATTTTAAGTGTTCATTTTGATGAGTTTGGGCAAAGTTATACATCAATGTTAACCCACTACATTCTGATCTGTAACATTAACATTACAACATTTTGTTGTGTCCTTGTACATTTAATTCTGTTCCACCAATACCAGATAACCAGTGGTTTCTTTTGTCACTGTAGATTAGATTTGTTATTTTCCTTTAGTGATTTATGTAAATGGGATCATATTGTATATACGCATTTGATTTTGAGATTTATGTACTTTGTGTGAATCAGCACTTTATTTTTTGTTGCTGAGTGGTATTCTCCTCTGTGGATATATCACAACCCATTTATTTATTCAACCACTGATGGACTTTTGTGGCATTTTTTGTTTGTTTTTTTTCTAATGTGATTAAAGCTGCTATGAACATTGAGTACAAGTCTTCAGGTAGACGAGTCTTCATTCCTCTTGGGTAAATACCTAGGAATGAAATTGCTGGCTCAAATGGCCATTGTGCACTTAACATTATTTGAAAATGCCAAACCATTTTCTAAAGTAGTTGTACCATTTTACAAACTCATTAGCATCGTATGAGGGTTCAGTTGCTTTGCAGTTACCTTGGCGTTGAAAATCAGTTGACCGTATTTGTGTGGTCTATTTCTGGACTTCTTATTCTGTTCTATTGATAACTGTCTCTACCTATATTAACAGCACACTGTTTTAATTACTGTAGCTTTATAATGAGTCTTTAAATCAGGTAGTATGAATCCTCCAGTATTCTCTTTTTCAAATTTGTTTTGGTGATGTGGATCTTTTATATTTCCATACACATTTTAGAATCAGTTTGTCAATTTGTACAAAAATACAAGCTGTGATTGTGATTGGGATTGAAGTTAAGATCAAATTGGAGAGAATTGAGATCTTAACAATATTGAGTTGTTCTCTCAACAAATTGTATATTCCTTCAAGTATTTTTAAATTTCTTTCTTTAAAATCATTTTTTAATTTCTGACATTAATGTTTTATAGTTTTCATTGCATAAGTTTAGCACATATTATGTTAAATTTAACCCTAGGTACTTATTGTTTTAGGATGCTATTATAAATGTACTTTTTTGAAAATTTTATATATCTATTGAGACAATTGGCTTTTGTCTTTTATTCTGATAATATGCTAAATTATTTTGTCAATTTTTAAATGTTAAACCAAACTGATACTCCTGAGATAAATTCTACTTTATCATGGTGTATTATTCATTTTTAATACTTGCTGATTCTATTTGCAAATATTTTGTTAAGAATTTTATAACCTCAACCTGGTAAATGATATGTATGACAAAATCTAAACTTAAAATCATGGATATTTTTCTTCCATAATTGGGAACAAGACAAAGCATGCTTACTGTGACCACTTCTATTCAGCATTTTACTAGAGGTATTAGCCAGTGCAATAAGGCAAGGAAAATAAATAAGAACCTAGAGTTGTAAAGAAAAAATGTGAAATAATTGCTTTTATCCTGAAAGTCATGGCCATATACTACATAATTTATCGAAAAAAAGTTATTGTATTAGTGAATTTAGCAAGGTCACAGGATAATTCACTATATAAAAATTGTGTTTTTATATGCTAGTAATGAACAATTGGAAATTAAAATTTAAAAAAAAATATGTCCTTTGCTCTTTAATGTTTTGATTACGTGTCCAGGTGTGTGTGTGTGTGTGTGTGTGTGTGTGTGTGTGTATTTGTTGTTTGTTATCTGTGTTTGTTATTTGCTTGGGGTTCTCTGAGCTTCCTGAACATATTCAGGTTTTTGTTTTTTTTAGTGTGTCATAGTAATTATGGAAAATTCTTGGCAATTATCTTTTTTTTTTTTTAAAGATATATTTTATTGATTTTTTACAGAGAGGAAGGGAGAGAGATAGAGAGTTAGAAACATCGATGAGAGAGAAACATCAATCAGCTGCCTCCTGCACACTCCCTACTGGGGATGTGCCCACAACCAAGGTCATGCCCTTGACCGGAATCGAACCTGGGACCCTTCAGTCCTCAGGCCGACGCTCTATCCACTGAGCCAAACCAGTTTCGGCAGCAATTATCTTTTAAATATTTACTCTATTGTGTTCTTTTCCTTCTGGAGTGCTATCTCTATATTTTGGACCAAGTGGTTCTATCCCACATTTTTTGCATGCTTTGTTCTGTTTTTTTGTTTGTTTGTTTTTTTAATTTTTGTGTTTCAGTTATATAATTTCGGTTGCCCTATCATCAAGTTCAGATATTCCTTCCTCAGTTATGGGCAGTCTGTTAATAAGCCGCCTTCTTTGATATAGTATCTTTTTAAAAAAAATTCTTTATTGTTTAAAGTATTACATATGTCTCCTTTTTCCCCCATTGACCCCTCCCAGTCGTTCCCATCCCCCCAGCACATGCCCTCACCCTCTTGGTGTTTATGTCCATGAGTTCTGCTTATATGTATGTATACAAGTCCTTTGGTTGATCTCTCACGCCCTTCCCCCCTCTTCCCCCGCCGTGTCCCCTCCTCCCCCCACCTTCCCTCTGAGGTTGGATTGTCTGTTCGATATAGTATCTTTCATTTCTACCATTTTTTAAATATTCTCCTAAATTCCCTATCTCTTCATGTAGATTGTTCACCTTTTTCCTATATCCTTTACCATGTCAGCCACAGTTATTTTAAAGTCACTTTCTGACAATTTCAACATCTGGATCATCTTTCTGCTATTTATTCCTTTATCTCTTGACAGTAATTTCCCCCCCTTGCTTTTCGTGTATGTCTTGTATTTTTTTATTGTATGCATAGACATCACATACAAAAGAGGTAAATAATATTTATATTCAAAAACATATTCTACCTCTTCTATAAGACAGTTAGTAGGGGTGATCGAGTTGGTTAGGGGTGGTTGAGCTTGTTTTGTTAATGCTATAGTCACCCTCAATGCATTATTTCAATTTACTGCTGCAATGGGCTACAGTTTCTTTGGGCTTAGTGTGGAGCCTGGGGTTCTAGAAAGATTTTAATTAGTTTTCTTCACTCTGAGCTTTTGGTAGTGCCTGTACTACTGAACGAATCTTAAAAGGACCCCTGAAAGGACTCTTCTCTCCATACTGTTTGTCTCCGGCTTTGTTGCTCATTTATGGGGTGGGGTTAAGGAAGTGTGCATTGTCAGTTCTGCTGGATAGCTCTATTCTTAAGCATTCTTTGTGTTCTTAGTTCCTGGTTAGTACTTTCTCAGTGTTTGTGTCTTGGTCCCCCAGGTAGCCAGATTCTTGCCTGCTACCTATGGGCTGGGCCTTTGGCAAGAAAGAATTTTTAAGCATTACCCAGTATTAGATCTCTAGTTTGTATTGGTGCAGGATCCTAAACCCTAGTGGCATTCCTGCCCCTCTTCCAGGGACAGTTGGCTTTTGCTTCTGTCCCTCAAACAGAAACAGTGAATCTGTTTTGGGGTGCACAGCAGGTTTTCCTATCCCTCCACAGAGGCAGGTGGGTTTTATTTCCTCTTCCAACACAAGCAGTGCACCTTTCCTGAATTCTGAAGATAGAAAACTTTCTTACCTTACCCAAATAGCTTAAGGCTTTTGCTTATATGAGAGAAGGATCCAGGGAAGTGGATCTGGTTTTATATCTATTACTTGGTGGCAGCCAGACCCAGATGGCCCATCTGTGCTACCAATAGGGGCTTCCTTTGTTACCTGCTCCAACACTCTTCCACGAATACTTAATGGAGGTCTGTGGCAGAGGTTTGCAAGTAAGAGGGCCAGGGACTCCTAGTTATACTAAACTGCCATGCTACCTTCACTTGGCCTTAAATTTTTAAAAATTTCTTGATTCTTACCAGTTTTTATGTTAATAACCTACGCTCTGGCAAAGTAAAATAGTTCGGGTGTCCAGTCTCTTCACAAACCTGCTTATTAATCTATGGAAATTTAGTTTCTTGATTGGCTTGTTACCTTAGTTCTCAGACAGTTTCAGGAAAAATTATAATTTTTGTAGCTTATTTGGCTTTTTCTCATTGTTAGGTGGTAGCAGTGTTCTCTTGTAGCTTTCTAAATTCTTAACCAGAATCAGAACTTTCTTGATTTTGGGATATACATGTCTGTATGTGTGTCTTCTGAATCTAAATGTAAAGTATTTCTTAATATAGATTAATGTTTACCTTTTTCAAAGCCTAATTATTAGAAGAAGGTTGGCAACTAGTTCCATTTTTGTGTGTGTGTGTGTGTGTGTGTATGGTTCAGAATGATTTCCTTGGAGGTATGTTGCCTTCTGAAGTAGCTAGTTCCTTAGACTTCTTTCATTATTTCTTTGGCTTATTAAGGTAACTTTTCTTTAAGAAGTGAATTTAATATTCTTAGCTTTTAATTTCTCCCATATCAAGAAATTGATAAGTAGAATGAATAGCCCAATTTCTTAAACATTTGCTTGAGCAACTTATAATCATTGCAGTAATTATCCTTCATGGCACTCATATACCCCAAAAGAATATAACTCCTTTCAGAAATTGCACTGCTACTCTAAGGAAGTTATTGATTTAGATAATTTGACTGAATATATTTATTTAAAAAATACTTTCTAAACTGTTTACATTTTTATTTAGAGTTTTGGAGGCTGGAAAAGCAAATGTTATTTTACCAAAAAGTTCACCAACTGGAATAACTCATGTAATTGCCAGTAATGCAAGAATCAAGGCTGAGCAAGAAAAAGATAACTTTAAGGGTCCATTTTATCCAATTCAGTATCTAGGGGATTTTCTGTTAGAGGTAAGTAAAATAAATAATAGACATTTTCAAATGTTTTTTTAAATAAAATAATGATATAGTGATACATAGTAAAATTATGTTCTGAATTTTGAAAATATAATGATGAAAGGTAATTAAAATGACATATTTTAAGGCAGTTGCTCTCAGTTATTTAAGTATTCAAGAATACTTTTGATAATTTCAACAGAAACTTGCTTATTAAATTTAAAATGGTCTTATTTTGAGTTTCTATGTTTGTTTTCAAGTGCTTTAGTGATATTTACTACAAAATAACTTTAAGTGTTTTAATGTAGGTATAAATAAAATAACAGTGGACTATAGTATCATATGAGAATTTTGGGGTTATTTTGTACGATTTGGAAAAAAAGGGAGCTACTTCTAAGGATTTAGAAATATTTTTCTGTTCTATTCTTCTACCTCCCTCTTCCTGTACAAATACTACTCCTTAAGTAGTTCAAATGGAGGAAACCCTCTGGAATTAAATGAAGAAGAATCTTAAAGAGGGGTCACTTAAGATAGAAGAGAAACCTTACATGTCTAAAAACTGAACCTTGATATTCCAAGAAGAACTGGCTCCTCCCTCAGTGTTTCTCATCTCAATAGATACCCTAAGTGTTCAATAATTTATGTTAGAGATCTGGGAATCACCCTAAAACCTTTTTTTTCCTTATTTCCCAGTTGTCTATTACCAAGTTTTATTGATTTTATTTCAAATACCTCTTCATGCAATCTATGTTTCTCTTTTTATACTAATACTAGTGTCCTGGTGCATGGATTCATGCACATTGAAAGGAAATTAATTAGAAGAAATATTTTATTATCACTGTTTGCCCTTTCTCTATAATATAATAGTGTCAACTAAATTCACAATCGACAATGACAGATCAAAACACATGTGTGCGATTGGCGCCAGCAAGAGCTTTTTATGTATTGTGTATGCGCAAGTAAACTTAGCCTTTTATATATATATACATAGAATAAACTTGCTTAATTACACCTGCTTTCTGATTTAGCTAAACTTTTTCCAGCCCAGTGAAGCACCCCAAATTTCTTTCAGGTAATTGTCACCAACACAGTAGTAAATATCAACACGAAGCAAATTATTATTGTAGATCATACAGGGAGAACAAAGTGTAAAATATTTAACTGTAGCAGTGTTTGACTATATTCTGCGCAGTGAGAAAACCTGAAGTCGTTTTCAAGTTCCACCATTTCTTCTTTTCAGTCAGGTCAAGTTTCTAAACTTTCTAAATCTCCGTTTTCTGGCTAATGAAAAGAAAATAGGATTCTACCAAGTCTCCTATCTACCTACTCCAGGACTTCTGTGAGGATCAAATGAGATGAGGCATGGGAAAATGCTTCACAGACATTTGGTTAAAGTATAAAATGTTTGCACCTGGCTATAAAGCAAGTCATGTTCCTGAGCTGAAGAAACTCCAAGGAAGCTAGTCGCTAGGGAGAGGAAGCCGGGTGTTGCTACTTGACATCATTATTTGGAGCCCACCACGACTGTTTCCAGGCTGGGCTGGGCTATGGGCCATGGGGTCTTGGCAGCATTAGCTGCGATTTGGTGGGGTGTCGCTCCGGGGTGGTGTTGGAGCCTGTGTCCCACTTGGGGGAAGCCAAGTGTTGATTTGTCAGCGCCAGGTCCGTGGTGCCGTTTATTTCTAAATGGCCAGTGCACATCATGGCAGCTCCTGCATTGATTGTCTGCTCCCTGGTGGTCAGTGCGCGTCATAACTACTGGTCAGACAGATGGACACTTATCCTTTCATATATATACTAGAGGCCCGATGCACAAAAATTTGTGCACTGGTTGGGGGGGGGGTGTCCCTCAGCCCCACTTGTGCCTTCTCACAGTCTGGGACCCCTCAGGAGATAACGACCTGCTGGCTTAGGCCCGCTCCCGGGTGGCAGAGGGCAGGCCCAATCCCTAGGTGCAACCCCTGGTCGGGCTCAGAGCAGGGCTGATTGGGGAGTTGGGGCACTGCCCCCTGTCATGTACAGAGTAGGGCGAATCGGGAGGTTGCAATGCCACCCCCAGTCACGCTCAGGGTAGGGCCGATTGGGGGGTTGGGGCGCCACCCCCAGTCACACTCAAGGCAGGGTCGATGGGGAGGTTGCGGCGCCACCCCCTGTCACGAACAGAGCAGGGCGGCTAGGGAGGTTGTGGCCCTGCCCCGTCACACACAGAGCCGCAGGGCTATCAGGGGATTTGGGCATTGCCCCCTGTCACGCTGCTCCAGGGGCCAGGAGGCCTAGCGGCTCCGCTAATCCCAGTGTTGGGAGGCCTCGTGGCTCTGATTGACACAGGGGCAGTGAGGCCTCACTGCTCAGCTGATCCCGGTGCTAGGAGGCCTCGCTGCTCCACTGATCCCGGTGCTGGGAGGCCTCGCGGCTCCGCTTGACACAGGGGCAGTGAGGCCTC
This sequence comes from Myotis myotis, assembly GCF_014108235.1. Lineage (NCBI taxonomy): Eukaryota > Metazoa > Chordata > Mammalia > Chiroptera > Vespertilionidae > Myotis > Myotis myotis. The sequence continues at coordinate 53,971,529 of NW_023416357.1, forward strand.
GCTGCTCTGCTGATCCCGGTGCTGGAAGGCCTTGCTGCTCTGCTGATCCCGGTGCTGGGAGGCTCCGCTGATCCCGGTGCCAGGAGGCCTTGCGGCTGATCCCGGGGCGTGAGGCTTCGCAGCTCCGCTGATCCCGGTGCTGGGAGGCATATTACCCTTTTAGTATATAGGATAGGGGCCTGGTGCATGGGTCGGGGCTGGCTGGTTTGCCCTGAAGGGTGTCCTGGATCAGGGTGGAGGTCCCGCTTGGGTGCCTGGCCAGCCTGGATGAGGGGATGATGCCTGTTTGCAGCTGGTCACACCCCCTTCAGAGTGGCGGTCCCAATGGGGTGCCTGGCCAGCCTGGGTGAGGGGCTGAGGGCCGTTTTCAGGCTGGCAGGTGACTGACGCTCCCAACCTCTCCTTTTTTTCTTTTTTTTTTATTATGGGATTTATTTACCTTCTATGACTGTCACTGGAACTGAGAGCCGGCTTTACCTCTGAGGCTCGGCTCCAGCTCTGAGGTCTCGGCTCCTGAAAGCAGGGATCAGGGTTTGTTTGGGTTCTATAATTGAAATACTGCTGCAACTCCAGCTGGCCGGCTGGCTGAAAGCATGGGGTTTGTTTAGCTTCTATAATTGCAACATTGTTTCTTAGAGTGCAAGCTCAGAGCCCAGCAGGAGCAGGCGGGGAACCTTGGCTTCCTCCTTCAATGGAGCAAGCAAGCCTCCTGTTCACTTCAGCTGCTTGGCTGCTGGCCGCCATCTTGGTTGCCACTTAATTTGCATATCGCCCTGATTAGCCAATGGGAAGCGTGTCGGAGGTACAGTTAATTACCATGTTTGCTATTATTAGATAGGAGGATATAGATGCTATTTAGTTTATCCTCTTTACCCTGTGCTCCTAGAGTAGACTCCTAATTAGTCGTCCTGTTACTTTACTGTTATGCTCTTGCTAATTTCCTAATTACTCTTATATTTTCTTTCTCTAGTCCATGCTACTTCATTCAGAAGGAACAGCCAAAATATTCTTTCAAAAACAATTTTGATCCTGTCACTCTCCTATTTAAACCATCCAAGGGCCCTAGCGGTTTGGCTCAGTGGATAGAGTGTCGGCTTGTGGACCAAAGGGTCCCAGGTTTGATTCTGGTCAAGGGCAGGTACCTTGGTTGCAGACTTCTCCCCTGGGCCCTGGTGGGGCTCATCCAGGAGGCAACCAATAGATACGTCTCACTTACATTAATGTTTCTCTCCATCTTTCCCTCTCTCATCCATTATCCCTAAAAATCAGTGGAAAAATATCCTCAGGTGAGGATTAACAAAAAAAAACCAAAAAAATAAATAAACCATCCAATGGCTTCCCATTCTCTTAGGATAAAGTTCTAAACCTCTACATGGCTTACAAGTTCCCATAGGATTCCTGTCACTCTTACCTTTTAAAATATATCCTGCTTCACTTTTTTCTATGCTTGCTCTACTGTAATAAAACGGTCTCCTCCCAATTTTTTAATAGGCCAAGGTATTTTCTAACTCAGTGTCTTCTCAAAAGATACATTATTTGACTGGCAAGGTTCTTCCCACTACCCTCTCACTCCCTGTGCTCATGATTCAGGTTCTGGTGATAATGTTGCCTCTTCAAAGATTCCTCTTGATCACCATATTAAGTTTGGTTCACTTATTATGTGTTCTTAAGAATTATTTTGCTTTATACTATTCACTATAATCCTAATTAATTAATTGCCTGATTACTTAGCTAATGTCTATTTCTCCATCTAAACTGACAGTACCATGTCATCAAGGATGATACCTATCTTTTCTGTAGTTATATCTGAATAATCTTGCATAAAGCCTGGCACATGAGTTCTCATTTTATCTTGTTAAGTTAACAAACATAACATTTGAAAAAACTTTGAGTCTTCCAACAGTAGATGAAATATATTATTATACTAAAGGCCCGGTGCACAAAAATTAGTGCACTCGGGGGGGAGAGGGGGGTCCCTCAGCCCGGCCTGTGCCCTCTCACAGTCTGGGATCCCTCAGGAGATAACGACCTGCTGGCTTAGGCCTGCTCCCGGGTGGCAGAGGGCAGGCCCAATCCCTAGGTGCAGCCCCTGGTCGGGCTCAGAGCAGGGCCGATTGGGGAGTTGGGGCACCGCCACTGTCATGCACAGAGCAGGGCGGATCAGGAGGTTGCGATGCCACCCTCAGTCACGCTCAGGGTAGGGCCAATTGGGGGGTTGGGGCACCGCCCCCTGTCACACTCAAGGCAGGGTCGATGGGGAGGTTGCGGCGCCACCCCGTCACCCACAGAGCAGGGCCAATCGGGGTTGGGTGCTGCCCCCTGTCACACACAGAGCAGGGCCCATCTGGGGGGTTGGGGCTCCATACCCTGTCACGCACAGAGCAGGGCCGATCAGGGGGTTGGGGAGCTCCCCCCTGTCACGCACAGAGCAGGGCCCATCAGGGCGGTTGGGGCTCCGTACCCTGTCACGCACAGAGCAGGGCCGATCAGGGGGTTGGGGAGCTCCCCCCTGTCACGCACAGAGCAGGGCCCATCAGGGCGGTTGGGGCTCCGTACCCTGTCACGCACAGAGCAGGGCCGATCAGGGGGTTGGGGACCTCCCCCCTGTCACGCACAGAGCAGGGCTGATCAGGGAGTAGAGGCGCTGCCCCCGTCATGCACAGAGCAGGGCTGATCAGGGAGTTGAGGCGCTGCCCCCGTCATGCACAGAGCAGGGCCCATCAGGGGGGTTGGAGTTCCGTACCCTGTCACGCACAGAGCAGGGCCGATCAGGGGGTTGGGGAGCTCCCCCGTCACAGAGTAGGGCCGATAGGGGAGTTGGGGCGCCGCACCCTGTCACACAGAGAAGGGCCGATCAGGGGGTTGGGGCACCGCAGCCTGTCACACAGAGCCGCAGGGCAATCAGGGGGTTGGGGAGCTCTCCCCTATCAGGCACAGAGCAGGGCTAATCAGGGGGTTGGGGTGCCTTCCCCTGTCACGAACAGAGCAGGGCAGATAGGGAGGTTGTGGCCCCGCCCCCTGTCACACACAGTGCCGCAGGGCGATCAGGGGGTTGGGGAGCTCTCCCCTATCAGGCACAGAGCAGGGCTGATCAGGGGTTTGGGGCGCCTTCCCCTGTCACGAACAGAGCAGGGCGGATAGGGAGGTTGTGGCCCTGCCCCCTGTCACACACAGAGCCGCAGGGCGATCAGGGGGTTTGGGCGCTGCCCCCTGTCACACTGATCCCAGTGCTGGGAGGCCTTCAGCTGCGCTGATTCCGGTGCTGGGAGGCATATTACCCTTTTACTATATAGAATAGAGGCCTGGTGCACGAGTGGGGGCTGGCTGGTTTGTCCTGAAGGGTGTCCTGGATCAGGGTGGGAGTTCCCACTGGTGTGCCTGGCCAGCCTGGGTGAGGGGATGATGGCTGTTTGCAGCTGGTCACACAACCTTCAGGGTCGGGGTCCCCACTGGGGTGCCTGGCCAGTCTGGGTGAGGGGCTGAGGGCTGTTTTCAGGCCGACTGAAGCTCCCAACTGCTCCTTTTTTTCTTTTTCTTTTTTATTCTGGGCCAGCTTTAGCTCTGGCTCCAGCTCTGAGGCCTCTGCTGCTGAAAGGAGGTATCTGGTTTGTTTCGTTCTATAATCGAAACAATGTATAACTCCAGCTCTGGGATCCCGGCTCGCTGAAAGCAGGTTTCTGGGGCTTTGTTTAGCTTCTATATTTGTTACAATGTTTCTTAAACTGCAAGCTCAGAGGCCAGCAAGGCAGGTGGGGAACGTTGGAGTCCCCCGTCACTGAAGCAAGCAAGCCTCATGTTAGTTTCAAGCTGCCTGGCTGCCGCCGCCATCTTGGCTGGCAGTTAATTTGCATATCTCGCTGATTAGCCAATGGGAAGGGTAGCGCTCGTACACCAGTTACCATGTTTCTTTTTTATTATATAGGATAATTACTACAGGCTCGATGCATGGAATTCATGCAAGAGTAGGCCTTCGAAGCCACGGCAGCTGCCTGCATCCCTCCCTCGCAGCCGCTGCGTCTGCCTCGATCCTACAGCTGCAACCCCGGCTTCGTCCGGAAGGACATCCAGTCTAATTAGCATATTACACTTTTATTATTATAAGTCTTTTCCTTACTGAATAGCAGCATTGTAGAGTGGAAATTTTACTTTAGCTCAAGGGATGGACCTTCTTGAACTATAAACAATTTTATTGCCCTTGAAAGTGATTGGATTAGGAATGGCCATTTGAACCAGTTCTGATCCATGGTACATGAAAAGAGGTATAGAAGAGTTTCTGGGAGTTTATTCTTCATTCTGAAAAGAGAGCCACTGGCAGCCTGCTCCTACAAGATATGAAGATGGGAAAATGTAACCTAAATGTTACCACTAGCAGTCATTCTTTGACTATGAGGAAAAGTAGCCTTGGGATAAAACTAACTGTATAGATAGAGAAGTATAGAGACAGAATCTGGACCCTTGTGAGATACTTGAGTTGCTGGATTAACCAACCCTGAAACCTTAGTGCTTAAGACCACATTGCCATTCTGTGAGGCAGTACATTTCCATGTTTATTAGTTTGAGTTGGTTTTCTGTTGCAGCCAGAAGCATCCTGATTTATCTGTCTGAACAGTTTAAAGGTAGAATTAACTTTCAACAGAATGAAAGTCATTCTTAACTACATAGATTAGTAAAAGTATCTGAATTTTTATTTTCCATGGAAAGAAATGATTAAAGTGTAATTTGTAGTATGTTTTACCCACAGTCGTCTTTGCAGTAATCTGAAAACATTCAGATTCAGATTCAGAGGGAAGCAATAGTTTATCAACTAAAAAAAGTAAATAATCTCTGTTTTTGTTTTTATAATACATTGTTTTATAAGTTCTGGCATAGATAGCTAGGAGTTCATTATTATTCAGTCCAAATAAGAAAGGCATTTTATGATCACTTCTGAGGAGAAAATAGTTAATTCCATTTTGATGTCAAGCTTTTTGTCTACAACTTTGATTTCACTTCAAGTTGTCCACAACAGAAATTGTTCTTTGTACATTCAGAGTAATTATTTTCTTGATGCTAGGAATTGGAAGGAATAAATGTTTTCATTTTTCTTAGTTTTTATTTCACTTTTCTGAATAATTGAACAAATTTAGTCGGCTACTCTCGGGTATCATTCTCTGCAGGATTGTAGCCTGCTAAAGGGTCCTCGTGTCCACATAGGAAGCTTTGTACATGTGAAAAGGAACCAAAGATCACACCATAAGCCTTACCACACTTTAGCTTATATCATAATTATTCCCTAGGAGGACAGTGGTTTTCAAATCTCTTTGTGTAAAGATAGTGAATCTCTGAATGCCTTTTCATAAATACATTTTGGGAATTGTCATGCACTCATCTTTACTTCCAACTTTTTATTCTACTAAACTTACAGAATTATGTATATGCAAGTATTTTTTAAATTAGTGGTAGGTGGTTTGTGAATCAGTTTGGACTTCTTGGCAAGAGAAATATGTTTGAAATAGAGTTGGGTCAAGTTAATTGTTTATTGCTATTCAGATAAAATCAGAGCTGTGAATTCAGCCATTACTCAGCCTCTTTTCCTCTCTGTGATATTCTTGCAAATGAGAAGTCTTATCAGTAAAAAACTGAAAAATACTGTGAGATGTAATCTATAATCTGAAAAATTTTGATGTAGATTTGAACAGAGACTAGATAAAATAGTTTTGTCAATGATTAGTTATAAAAAGCATTGCTACTAGAGCAACAAGGCACTAGCTTTTGTTGAAATACACAGAAATCACTTTATTATGCACAACCTTTGTTGTAATGCTATTTCCCTGAAAGAATTCACTAGGGTTTAATAATCTTTAATTTGGGAGAGAGCATTTTATCTACTTGTTTGTCTGTCAAAGTATTTTGCAATTATAGATAATGTTGAATACCATAAGAAGTACAGTTACATTGAAATTATACTTAATTGATTGCCTAAACCATTTTTACATACATACAGAAAGAAATTCAAAATGATGAAGATTCCCAAACCAATTCTGTTTGTACTAAACATAGCAATCAAGAAAAAAACAAAGATTTCAGGAAAGATGTGGAGTTTCTTAAAATGAAAGATTCCTTCAGAGAGACTATATGTAGAATCCAGGTAAAACTTTATTGGTTAAAATAATGTACATTTCTGGATCTTATAAAATTGTTTGAGAGGTAATATATGGTAGAAATAACATGGGTATTAGAATCACATTTGGTATTTAAACCCAGTGTTTTAAAGTCTATGATTTGAGCATATTAAGATATTACCTTATGTCTGCTTTGAGATTCTAATTGAAATAATGCCTATATGTATATAGAGACATAGTTACTAATACATAGTGTAATCTCAACACATGGTTATTACTTAGAACTTCTCTCTATGTTTAATATAACATGTCTCATAAAGTATTTTTGTCAGCAATATATATGTTCATAATTTATTGTCTAAATTCAAATATGTTACTGCATATAGAACAAAATTTTTTAAATGACACAAATGAATTCTATTTTGGTTAAAATAGAAAACAAAAATAGGAAGGACTTGGAACTTAAAGCAAAGAAAATGAATCTTAAGACAGCATGTATATATATTTATATATAATATGCACACACATATATGTATACGACAGCATATCCTATCTAATAATAGACAAACATGGTAATTGACCATACTTTCGCTATGCCTCCCATTGGCTAATCAGCATGATATGCAAATTAACTGCCAACAAAGATGGCAGCTAATTTGCATACTGCATGCAAGGCGGGACAGCGCCATCCCGCCTGCCCTGCCACCATCCAGGCCTGCTATCTGCGACCCGGGGCGGCGGGCATCTGTGCGCGACCCAACCCAGGGCGGCCGTGCGGGGCAGTAGCGATCTGCCGGTGCACCCGGGCGTCCTGTGTGCGACCCGACCCGGTGCGTCCTGTGTGCGACCCGACCTGGGGCAGCGCCCCAACCCCCGGATCGGCCCTGCTGTGTGCATGACCCGGGGAGGTGGGGCAGGAACCGAGGGATTGAGCTTGCCATCTGCCACCTGGGGAGCGGGCCTAAGCCAGCAGGTGGTTATCTCCCGAGGGGTCCCAGCTGGTGAGAGGGCACAAGTGGGGCTGAGGGATACCCCCCACCCCCCCTTACCCTGCCAGTGCACAAATTTTTGTGCACCAGGCCTCGAGTCCTATATAATAAAAGTGTAATATGCAAATACACTGAATGGCACAACGACTAGTTGCTATGATGCGCACTGACCACCAGGGGGCAGACACTCAATGCAGGAGCTTCCCTCTGGTGGTCAGTGAACGCCCACAAGGGGAGCACCGTTCAGCCAGAAGCCGTGCTAGAACAGTGGCAGTGGCGGGATCCTCTCCCGCCTCCGCTGCAGGCGGGCGGTAAGGCGTAAGGGGTCCTGGACTGCGAGAGCCCTGGACTGCGAGCGGGATGGCTGACTGCCGACTTAGGCCTGATCCCTGGGGAATGTCCGTCCAGCAGGCGGACATACCCCGAGGGGTTCTGGACTATGCAAGGGCGCAGGCTGAGCTGAGGGACCTCCTCCCGCCACCCCCAGTGCACGAATCTTGTGCACCGGGCCTCTAATATATATGTGTGTGTGTGTGTGTGTATTTAGATAATATATATATTTAGATAGATATAAACATATGTCTCAAAAATTTTCAAATAGCAACAACCAAAAAAAGGCATGATTAGTTCAATTTCATACTGTTTTATAAAACAGACTCTTTAGTTGATTTGCCAAATGATTAATTAGCCTAGTAATTATTATTAGTCTAAACTAAAATGTTTTTAAATGTGACTAGGAAAGAAATGAAATTATTTTTATTGCATCTATTCAAAATTTTATAAAGAGAATTCTAGGAACAATTTGAAACTTCATAAATGAATAATACCTTACAAAATTATATATGGAGAAATTAGGTAAAACTTTCTAAGAGCTTAAAATGTTCTTGCAATTTTTTATGGCTTTTCCAAAGTATAATTGATATTCATGTGACTTAGAATTCTGACTACTACTTTCTGTGAATAACTACATGTACATCCTATCTAATAAAAGAGAAACATGGTAATTGGCATACGACTGCTACCCTTCCCATTGGCTAATCAGCGAGATATGCAAATTAACTGCCAGCCAAGATGGCGGCCGGCAGCCAGGCAGCTTGAAACTAACATGAGGCTTGCTTGCTTCAGTGACAGAGGAAACCAACGTTCCCCCGCCCGCTTTGCCGGCCTCTGAGCCTGCAGTTTAAGAAACATTGTAACAAATATAGAAGCTAAACAAAACCCCAGAAACCTGCTTTCAGCGAGGCCGGGATCTTAGAGCTGGAGTTATACAGTGTTTCGATTGTAGAACCGAAACAAACCAGATACCTACTTTCAGCAGCAGAAGCCTCAGAGCTGGAGCCAGAGCTAAAGCTGGCCCAGAATAAAAAAAGAAAAAAAGGAGCAGTTGAGAGCTTCAGTCGGCCTGAAAACAGCCCTCAGCCCCTCACCCAGACTGGCCAGGCACCCCAGGGGGGACCCCCACCCTGAAGGTTGTGTGACCAGCTGCAAACAGCCATCATCCCCTCACCCAGGCTGGCCAGGCACCCCAGTGGGGACCCCCACCCTGATCCAGGACACCCTTCAGGGCAAACCAGCCAGCCCCACCCATGCACCAGGTCTCTATCCTATATAGTAAAAGGGTAATATGCCTCCCAGCACTGGGATCGGCGGAGCCACGAGGCCTCCCGGCACCGGGATCAGCATGACAGGGGGCAGCGCCCAAACCCCCTGATCGCCCTGCGGCTCTGTGTGTGACAGGGGGCGGGGCCACAACCTCCCTATCCGCCCTGCTCTGTTCGTGACAGGGGAAGGTGCCCCAACCCCCTGATCAGCCCTGCTCTGTGCCTGATAGGGGGGAGCTCCCGAACCCCCTGATCACCCTGCGGCTCTGTGTGTGACAAGGTGCGGTGCCCAACCCCTTCCCCACCCCCACCCCCCCCCCACCCCCCGCCACAGGCCCTGCTCTGTGTGTGACGGGGTAGAGCCATAACCTCCCCATCGGCCCTGCCCTGAGTGTGAGAGTGGCGGCGCCCCAACCACCTGATCGTCCCTGCTCTGTGGGTGATAGAGGGCAGCGCCCCAACCCCCCTCCCCAAGGGCCCTGCTCTGTGTGAGACGGGGTAGAGGCATAACCTCCCCATCGGCTCTGCCCTGAGTGTGAGTGGCAGCGCCCCACCCCCTGATTGGCCCTGCTCTGTGGGTGATAGAGGGCGGCACCCCAACCCCCTGATCCGCCCTGCCCTGAGTGTGACAGGGGGCGGTGCCCCAACTCCCCTATTGGCCCTACTCTGTGAGTGACAAGGGGGAGCTCCTCAACCCCGTGATGGGCCCTGCTCCATTCATGACAGGGGGGAGCTCCCCAACCCCTTGATTGACCCTGCTCTGTGCGTGACAGGGTATGGAGCCCCAACCCCCCTGATGGGCCCGCTCTGTGCGTGACAGGGGGTGGCGCCACAACCTCCCCATCGACCCTGCCTTTAGTGTGACAGTGGGCGGTGCCCCAACCCCCCAATCGGCCTTACCCTGAGCTTGACTGAGGGTGGCATTGCAACCTCCCAATCTGCCCTGCTCTGTGCATGACAGGGGAAGGCGCCCGAACTCCCCAATCGGCCCTGCTCTGAGCCCGACCAGGGGCTGCACCTAGGGATTGGGCCTGCCCTCTGCCACCCAGGAGCAGGCCTAAGCCAGCAGGTCGTTATCTCCCGAGGGGTCCCAGACTGCGAGAGGGTACAGGCCGGGCTGAGGGACCCCCCCTCCCCGCCAAGTGCACAAATTTTTGTGCACCGGGCCTCTAGTGTCCTAATAAGAGACTTTTTGAGGCTTTTTAAAAATGTTTTTTTTATTGATTTCAGAGGGAGGAAGGGAGAGCGATAGAGATAGAAACATCGATCGGCTGCCCCCTGAACGCCTCCTACTGGGTACCGAGCCCTCAACTTGGGCATGTTACCCTAATGGGGAATCAAACCATGACCACCTGGGTCCACGTTCAACCACTGAGCAATGCTAGCCAGGGCTAAAATAATATCTTAATAAAATAAAATAAAAATATAGTTTGTGATACACCTTATTCTGTTTAATGTTATTATACCTATGTTCTTTAATATGATTTTTTTAAGATGTTTCATTTTATATGCCTAATAATGGCAAGATTCTATTTGATCTACAGCCTAAATTAGTTTTACAAACATTTGGGAAAATAAAAGAATGAAGATAACCATATTCAGTTTTGACTGACAAATAGGAAAAGAGTGCAGCGATTCCCAGAAAGATTAAGTTAGTAAAATGCAAGTACCTAATTAAATGTGTATGTAAACACAATGTAAGCCTTTATAAACTAAAAACCTATATTTTTCTGCTTTATCTTAGTATAAGTATGATGTAATATAATTCACAAGGCTCTTTAATCTCATATGTATGTTTTACAAAACCTTTTTAAATTGTTTTATTTTGAGAGCATATTTATTAAAGCTGGGGATAATGAAACAAGGCAGGTCTTGGGATAGAAGAATCAACAGGAGAGAGCCTAGGCAGGGCTGCTTTGGTTCACTAGAAGTGTTATAGGAAAGAAATGAGCCTGGGCAGGGCTGCTTTGGCACATGGAAAAGTCAGAGAAAAGGGGGCCTTGAAGACAGGTTCGGGGTGTCAGCTGGGGACAAGCTGCTGCTGCTTATTGCTCCCCTGATTGCAATAAGTCTCATGGGGACCCTGAGATTATAAGGTAAGCCTGAGAGGGAAGTCATGGTGGACATGCTCCCTGGAGGGAGATGACACCAAAACCTATCTTTTTGAGTGGGTTTTTCAGTTGTGACTTGCTTTGGTTTTTTGAGGTCATGGTTAATCAACAGTAACTAAAATATTTTTATAAATATGCAGAAAAAAATACATGATGAAGATGTTAATGTTAGTTCTGTTTTCACTGAACATCACAAAAAAGAAAAATTCAGAGAGTCCAATAAAGATTTGAAATTTATTAAAACAAGAAATGCCTTAGGAAGGCACATATACAGAAATCAGGTAAGATCTTTCAAATTAAAAATAATTTCTATTTTACAGCTGTTTTCTAAATTTGCTATATATGTTATTTATGAAATTATTTTTAATTATATGTACAAAAGTTTTTATAAAGCACTTGTGTACAGTTTTTAAATCTAAAGTTTATGTTGTTTATAGTTTTCTGTGACTTGCTTTTTTGCTGGATTTCTTTTTGTTGGTGTTTGATTAATTGGTTGATTTTTGCAATTATAAACATTTCTGCCATGAGCAGTATGAACATTTTCTTCCATGACTCTTGGTGTGTACATGTTTAAGAGTTTCTATAGCTTATATAGATATATAAATATAGATATATTCCTAGGAGTAGAATTCCTATGTTGGGAATAAGGACTGCATGTTCAGTTGTACTCAGCAATACCCAACTGTTTTCTAAAATATGTTTCTTATGGTATACCCCCTCCAGTGGATGAGTTTTCCTATTGTATTTATATATAATTAATTTTAAAATGTATTATTTTGTTATAAGTCAGACTCATCTTAAATTTATTTGGATTTTATAACATATATTAAGATTTGTTTAATTGTTGTCTAAATACATGTAGAAGGGAATTAAGAAAAAGGATGAAGAAATTCAAAGGAGTTATACTTGGAGGAAAAAAGCCAAAAAAGAAAAGGAGAGAGATTCCAGGAAGGACGTCCAACATGATAAAATTAAAAGTACCTTAAGAGAACATACATATAGAGATCAGGTAAAACTTTGTAAGCTAAGCTAAACAGTTTTCATTTTTTCTGGCTCTTCCCTAGTGTAATGTAGACATATTTAGTCTGATTTTTATGATTGCTTGCTATGTTAAATATTAACCTGCACATCTTACAGGAAATCCTTCTTCAGTTAATCTGATGTGATATACATAATGTTATGGTTAACTTTGGTTCACAATGAAAGTATTTTTACATATACACAAAGAAATTTGAGTTAATAATCAGGATATTCAAATACACTTTGTTTTGCCTGAATGTAACAAAACAAACAAAAAATAAAACAAATGTTCTGAAAAAAGAAGCTAAAATTGCTAAAATGAAAAGTACCTTAAGATTACATGTGTATGTAGTTTGGTTAACACATTCTGGTCTAAAGTTTAGTTTTTATTGTTCTCTTTTCTAGTATAATTTAGACCATTTTAATAAGATAGCTTGTCTTTAAAACAGGATCCTTCTTGAGTTAATTTTTCTAGATTATAACTTTATTTTACAACGGGAGGCCCAATGCACGAAATTCATGCAAGAGTAGGCCTTCCTTCCCCTGGCTGCCAGCACCAAGCCGGCTTCCCTCACAGCCCTGGCTTTGTCTGGAAGGTCATCCGGAAGGATGTCCAGTCTAATTAGCATATTATGCTTTTATTGTAGATTTAAATTTGTATACATATATTCAGGAGGTTCTTTAGAGAATGATAAAGGTAAATAAATAATGGATCATATTTTTCGTGAGCATGGTAACAAAGAAACACGAGTGATTCTAGGAAAGATTTGGGACAGGCTAAATAAAATGAAAAATACCTTAAGAAAATACATATGTAAGTATCAGGTAAAACTTTCCAAATCGAACTGTCTGCTTTTTAAAAACTTTTTTTTCATTGTATAATCTTTATATAATATGATTGGAAGTATACTTGCTGTGGTTAACACTGCATGGATGTGCTCTTGCATTATATTGTCCATTGTGATACTAATCACTTGTGTTGACACTATCTATAGTACACTGTCTAATGTACTTTTCCATGTATGCAGAAAGAAAGGAAGATTTCTGTTTTTGCTGATCATGCCAAAGAATCAAAAACCAAGGATATCAGGACAAATGTGGATATTGTTGAAATAAAAAATGCCTTAAGGAAGCACATATATAGAACTCAGGTAGAACTTGGCATATTAAAGATTTTGTATTGTTTCCTGTTCTCTTAACATATCCAAAACAATAATAATTATTTTAATAAAAATAATAAATGGCTCCTTATTATGTTTAATGTTTCTTAAAATACTTTTCTTAATTCATTAATTTGTTATGAACAGTAATTATTTGGCCACTTAGTAAATATGTTGAATTCTCTGCTAATACCTCCATGATTACAGATAAATTATATGTAACATGGTTTGCTGCCTTTCTCATAGCAACTGCTGTTCACCTTGCCCAGGCCTAGGGAAGATTTCTTTAGTCTCCCATCCTGTCTCCTTTTTTTCCATGTGCCCTTGATGAGATCCTTGGAGAAAATACTTCCATTGAGTGCTAACTCCCCTTATGTCTTTGATTCCCAGGGGTTCTGCTGTCTTCATGCAGCCTTCACTTGACCTGTAGCTAGTGGTGGAAATTTTAGCTGAAACTTTCTTACCCGTTTAATGGAGCCTTCTCTTTCTACCATGCTGTGTTTCAGATAAATTAGTGCTCATGTCCCGTTTCCTTGGAGGCTCCTGTCTTTCTTCATATTTCAATTTAGCTGATTGCACTAAGAGGCCTCTGCTATCTGATAAGCTCAACAAAAATTATGGTTTGGTAAATTTTTTAGCTATTCATATAATCAGGATATTATCTTTATGTTTGTGGAAGATATTTTTCTAGTTTAATATTTTAAACAAATATATAATTGTAGGTATTTTATAAGAATAGAGGAAGGTATATATGTGACTTTATAGAAAACATGACTGCATATTTTTCTTCTATGGACCCTTATATGAAATGTTTTCCCTATTCATATTTCTAATTATTAAAATAGTGAGGACAGTGGACCTCTCCAGATCTTCATAGTAAATATGACTTTGCCTTTTAAGTTATTTTAATTTAGAAGGAGAAAATAGAGAATGTTCATATTCATCAGAGTACCGTTACCCTAAAATGATAGACGTCCCTTGCCTGAGCAAACATGAGTATCAAAATTTGTTTTGTAAGTTTGGCTGAAGTTTGTAAACTGAAATGTATTTTTTGACCAAAAAAAATGTTAAATTTTAATTATATGATTGATATTTTGTAGGCTATCAGATACAGCTGCATTAAGATAGATAAACAACCAGTATACAATGTGGAGGTAAGGGGCTTGCAGTATGGTGGTGATGGGGGAAAAGTGAGCTTTATGTTTTGTTATTTTTAGTGTTTTGATGTAAAGGAATGTATTGTCTGCCCACAAAGCTTCCTTTTTTTCATTTATTAATTTGAGAAAGAGGAAGTGGGGTGGAGACAGAGAGAGAAACGTCTATTTGGTGTTCCACTTATTTATGAATTCATTGGTAGATTCTTGTATGTGCCAAACCCACACCTGGGTGTATTGAGATGACTTCAGGGCCCCTATTAAATTTTAAATGGAGTTTTCCTAATTAAAAATACTGTCTGTCAAAGCCTCAAACATTTTTATATGGTAGTAAAATCTAATAACAAGAATTAAAACCTTGTGCTCATTATAGATGAGTTTTGTATCCCTGTTCTCATATTTTATAGCTTTTATAAATACTACTTATGATTAAAATATATTTAAAAATGTATATATCTTTTATATACTTTTTCACTTCTTTTAAATGATTATTTTATTCCATGTAGTCTTTTAGAGTATTTTTGATTCTTGACTAGTTCAAAGTGGTTAACTTGCTTTGTTAAAAATATTTTGACCAAGGGTAATATATTTCGTGGAACTCTTAGAACTGTATTAATGTGCATTCTCAGAGTGATTTTTAATGACATTATGCAGTTGTTACTTTTGCAAATATTGATGGTGCTTGAAAAATTTTAATATATTTAGTATATCTTAATAGACATAGTTTGCTTATAAGTTTAAAAGAAAAATAAAAAAATAATTTTGCACCTATAGAATTATGTGTAATTGTAGCTCTGACTTAGGTTTCCTCATCATCAGCCAGATTTTTCAAATGCCTTTTAAATTATTTCTTTTAGAGGTAGTATTTCCCCTTACTACTTAAGGCAACAGAGAATAAGTAAAGCAGTAATATATTTTTTGCAGTGCCTTATAGTTGTCAAACACATTTATATAAATCACCCTTTTTGAACCATGTAACAATCCTGTGAAATTATAAAGTCAGGACTTATTGTCACTTTACAGATGCTGAAATTAAGGCTCCTTGATAATTCAAGATTTGATCCCAGGATTTTACCCTTACCTTGTTTGAGTCATAGATTCTCTCCTTTCTTAGACTAAAAATGCTGAAATTCCCAGAGGTATATTAAATTTAATTGAAAGTCTCATCGAAGGCCAGTTTTTTAAAGAAGCGATTGAAGAGCTTTCATCTTTGCAAGCACATTATATCCCTCCTGTATGCCTTCTTCATGCTCTTCTAGAGAATATTCTACAGGTAAGAACAGTCTTTCAAAGAATGTAAAATATGAAAATTTTTTCGTTTCTTGTATGCTTACAGCTTATTTTCTCTTCAGTACTTCTTGCCTCATTTTAATAGGAAATGTGGTGCCCATTTATTACTATTTCTCTTCTGTTTTTAAACAATTTACCAGGTATTACTCTGAGTGCTTTTAACTTACTATTTTCTCAGGATTTCCAAGGTAATTTTATCTTGGAAAAAATTTTATCTTTTTTTTATGTGTGTGTGTGTCATGGCAGTGAAAATAGACAACATTACACTACAATGACCTAGAATGCCATTTGGTAAATTACTCCTTTAGTACATTGATAATAACCATTTTTATTTATAGTATAGATAACATACTTTTTAAATTGTGAAAACCAATAGGAATAGCTTTTCAAAGGTAGCTTTCTAATCATGTTCAAAAGCAAGGTGCCAAATTGAAGAAATAACAGGTTGAAGCTATGTCAGATGAATGTTGGGGATAAGAAAGAATGTTGCATGAAAAACTTCTTACCTTTAGTTCCTTTCAGATCACATTTTGGAACTCTTATCTCACTCTAATCATTAAAAGTAAAATGGGCATTTCATATAAGTTAGTCCCCAAAGCTAGTATTATCTAATGCAGGGGTCCTCAAACTTTTTAAACAGGGGGCCAGTTCACTGTCCCTCAGACAGTTGGAGGGCTGGACTATAGTTTAAAAAAAAACTATGAACAAATTCCTATGCACACTGCACATATCTTATTTTGAAGTAAAAAAACAAAACGGGAACAAATACAATATTTGTATTTGCATGTGCCCCGCGGGCTGTAGTTTGAGGACCCCTGATCTAATGTTTAGATACGTATTTAGAGTGTACATAAATATGTTGTAGTATTTAATTAGCTACATACTTCTATCTGATCTTTTGCTCAAATAAATTTATTTAGCAAGAAAGTTAGGCCATAGTTACTATAGTTTTAGACTGAATTAGCTGGTAAAAGTATACTTTTGGCTAAAGTGTTTGATTTGTTTGTTTATTTTTAAACAATAGGATAATATAGATACATTTTCTGGTCGATACTTTCATATATTGTCAGCTCTTCTTCACCTGCATCCTCCTTGGAAGTCCCCAACGATGTCAAGATATTACTTAGAATTGTTTCAATGTCCAACTTGTATGAAAGGAGCGTGGTCCCTAATAGAAGTGCTTATCAGGTAAGGAATTTCACATGTGAGGATCTAATTTAATTTAGTAGTTATGTTGGATTTTTAGGAACTCATGAAAGCAGTAAATGTTTTCTTTCAAAATTTATTGTATGTGTGGATATGTAATGTTTGTGTTGTATTTATTGCAGAACTCTTATAGAAAGGTCACGTCTGAATTGGTCATGTTTGTCAATCAGTTTATTTAAAACAGTGGTTCTCAACCTTCCTAATGCCGCAACCCTTTAATACAGTTCCTCATGTTGTGGTGACCCCCAACCATAAAATTATTTTCGTTGCTACTTCATAACTGTAATTTTGATACTATTATGAATCATAATGTAAATATCTGATATGCAGGATGTATTTAGGCGTCCCCTGTGAAAGGGTCGTTTGACCCCCAAAGGGGTCGTGACCCACAGGTTGAGAACCGCTGATTTAAAACATGATTATTGAATGCCTGAAATGGATTCACAGAAAGCCAAATCATTATTTGTTTTTATTTTTTAACAAAATGCTAAGCTTGCATATTGTTTTAAAAATTAAGAAAATTTATTGGATATAAATTGTGTAGATGTACTGTGGTTTTCTAATCCACTCATCTGCTGATGGGCATTTAGGCTATTGTAAAATCTTAGCTATTGTAAATTGTGCTGCTATGAACATAGGGGTACATATATCCTTTCTGATTATTGTTTCTGTTTTCTTGGGATGTATTCCTAGAAGTGGTATCATTGGGTCAAATGGGAGTTCCATTTTTAAATTTTTGAGGAAACGTCCGTCATACTGTTTTCCACAATGGCTGCACCAGTCTGCATTCCCGCCAGCAGTGAAGGAGGGTTCCTTTATCTCTGCATCCTCGCCAGCACTTGTCATTTGTTGATTTGTTGATGATAGCCATTCTGACAGGTGTGAGGTGGTACTTCATTGTTGTTTTGATTTGTATCTCTCAGATAGTGACTTTGAGCATGTTTTCATGTGTCTCTTGGCTTTTTGAATGTCCTCTTTTGAAAAGTGTCTATTTAGGTCCTTTGCCCATTTTTTGATTGAATTGTTTGTCTTCCTTTTGCTAAATTGTATGAGTTCCCTGTAAATGTTGGAGATTAAACCCTTATCGGAGATAACATTGGCAAATATTTTCTCCCATGCTTTCTTGTTGTTTTGTTGATGGTTTCTTTTGCTGTGCAGAAGCTTTTTATTTTGATGTAGTCCCATTTGTTTATTTTCTCCTTAGTCTCTCTTGCCCTAGGATCTGTGTCTGTAAAGATATTGCTACAACGAATGTCTACAATTTTGCTGCCTAGGGAATCTTGTAAGATTTTTATGGTTTTCCATCTTACATTCAAGTCCTTTAGCCATTTTGAGTTTGTTTTTGTGTATGGTATAAGTTGGTGATCTAGTTTCATTCTTTTTCATATATCTGACCAAATTTCCCTGCACCATTTATTAAAGAGACTGTTTTGACTCCATTGTATGCTCTTGCCTCCTTTGTCAAATATTAATTGAGCATAATGGCTTGAGTCGATTTCTGGGTTCTCTGTTCTGTTTCATTGGTCTATATGTCTGTTCTTGTGCCAGTACCAGGCAGTTTTGAAAACTGTGGCTTGGTAATATAGCTTGATATCTGATATTGTGATCCCTCCAACTTTGTTGTTCTTTCTCAGAATAGCTGTGGCTATTCGGGGTCTTTTTTTATTCCAGAAGAATTTTTGGAGAGTTTGTTCTAGATCTTTGAAGTATGCCATTGGTATTTTAATAGGTATTGCATTGAATCTATAGATTGCTTTAGGTACTATGGACATTTTAATGATGTTGATTCTACCAATCCATGAACATGGTATGTTCTTCCATTTGTTTATGTCTTCCTCTGTTTCTGTTTTCAATGTCCTTTAGTTTTCCGAGTACAGGTCTTTTATGTCCTTGGTTAAGTTTATTCCTAGATATCTTAATTTTGTTGTTGCAATGGCAAATGGTATTGTTTTTTTGTGTTTTTTTTTTTCCATTTCTCTTTCTGTGAGTTCATTATTGGTGTATAAAAAGGCCTTAGATTTCTGAGTGTTAATTTTGTAGCCTGCTACATTGCCAAATTCATTTATTAGTTCTAGTAGTTTTTTGATGGAGTCTTTGGGGTTTTCTTTGTATAGTATTATGTCAACTGGGAATAAGGACAGTTTTACTTTTTCTTTTCTAATTTGGATGCCGTTAATTTCTACTTCTTGTCTGATCGCTATGGCTGGTACTTCTAGTACTATGTCGAACAAGAGTGGTGAAAGTGGACATCCTTTTCTTGTTCCTGTTCTTAGGGGAGATGGGTTTAGTTTTTGCCCATTGGGTATGATGTTGGCTGTACGTTTGTCATATAGACTTTTATTATGTTGAGGTATGATCCCTTTATTCCCACTTTGCTGAGAATTTCTATCAAGAAAGGGTGTTGGATTTTGTCAAATGCTTTTTCTGCATCAATTGATATGATTATGTGATTTTTGTCTCTCAGTTTGTTTATGTGATGTATCACATTTATTGATTTGCAGATATTGTACCATCCTTGCATCCCTGGATTAAATACCACTTGGTCATGGTGTATGATCTTTCTAATGTATTACTGAATCTGATTGCTAGAATTTTATTGAGGATTTTAGCATCTATGTTCATCAAGGATATTGGCCTGTAGTTTTTTTTGTGTGTGTGGTGTCTTTATCTGGTTTTGGGATTAGGGTAATGCTGGCTTCTTAGAAAAAGGTTGGAAGTCTGCTTTCCTCTTGAATTTTTTTGGAATAGTCTGAGGAGGATAGGTTTTAGTTCTTCTTTGAATGCTTGGTAGAACTCGCCTGTAAAGCCATCCGGACCAGGGCTTTTGTTTGCTGGAAGATTTTTGTTTGCTATTTCAATTTCTTCGGTAGTTATCGGCCTATTCAGGTTTTTTGATTCTTCTTGGTTGCGTTTTGGGAGCTTGTATTTTTATAAGAATATGTCCATTTCATCTAGGTTGTCCATTTTGTTGGAAGAGAGTTGTTCATAGTATTTTTTCATAATTGTTTATATTTCTGTGGGATCGGTTGTTACTTCACCTCTTTCATTTCTGATTTTGTTTATTTGTGTCCTCTCTCTTTGCTTCTTGGTGAGCCTGGCTAGAGGTTCATCAATCTTGTTTATCCTTTCAAAGAACCAGCTCTTGGTTTTGTTGATCTTTTGTATTACTTTTTTGGTCTCTATGTCATTTTTCTCCACTCTGATCTTTATAATTTCCTTCCTTCTGCTTACACTGAGCTTTTCTTGTTGCTCTCTTTCTAACTCTTTGAGTTGTAGGGTTAGATAATTTATTACCACCGTTTTTTGGGTTTTTTTGAGGTAGGCCTATAGAGCTATGAACTTCCCTCTCAAGACTGCTTTCACTGTGTTCCATAGATTTTGGATTGTTGTATTTTCATAGTCGTTTGTTGCTATGATGCTTTTTATTTCTTCTTTGATCTCTTTGATAACCCAGTCATTGTTTAATAGCATGCTATTTAGCCTCCAGGGGTTTGATTTTTTTTGGATTGTTTTTATTGTAGTTGATTTCTAGTTTTATGCCATTGTGATCTGAGATGATGCTTGATATGATTTCTATCTTCTTGAATTTGAAGAATCTTTTCCTGTGATATGGTCTATCTTTGAAAATGATCCATGTGCACTTGAGAAGAACGTATATTCTGTGGCTTTGGCGTGAAATGTTCTGAAGATGTCAATTCCATTTGATCTAGTGAGTCATTTAAGATTGATGTTTCTTTGCTGATTTTTTGTTTAGAGGATTTGTCCAGTGGTGTTAGTGAGGTATTAAAATCCCCTACTATGACTGTATTGCTGTCAATCTCTACCTTGATATCCTCCAGAAGTTTTTTTATGTATCTGGGTGCTCCTGTATTGGGTGTATACATGTTTACCAGAGTTATATCTTCTTGTTGAATTGCTCCCTTTAGTATTATGAAGTGGCCTTTCTTATCTCTTGTTATGGCCTTCACTTTGAAGTTTAATTTGTCAGATATAAGTATTGCTACCCCAGCTTTTTTTTCATTTCCATTCTCCTGAAAAACCTTTTTCTGTCCCTTCACCATCAGTCTGTGTGAGTCCTTTGTTCTGGGGTGGGTTTCCTCTAGACAGGAGATATATGGGTCATGTTTTCTTATCCACTCAGCTACCCTATGTCTTTTGATTGGGGCATCTAATCCATTTACATTTAAAGTTATTATTGATAGGTACTTGTTTGTCACCATTTTTATTCTTTATGCCTGTGTTCCTTCTTTGCTTCTATTTCTTTTTTTTACAGCAGATCCTTTAGCATTTCCTGCATTGCTGGTTTGGTGGTAGTAAACTCCTTTAGTCCTTTTTTTGTCTGTGAAGCTCCTGATTTCACTCTCGATTTTGATTGATAGCCTTGCTGGGTATAGTATTCTTGGATTCAGACCCTTCCTTTGCATGACTTTGTATATTTCATTCCATTCCCTTCTTGCCTGATGTGTTTCTGTTGAGAAATCAGTTGCCAGTCTAATGGGGGATCCTTTGTAGGTAACTTTCTGTCTCTGGCTGCTTTTAAGATTCTTACTTTGTCATTGGTTGTTGCCAATTTAATTATAATGTGCCTTGGCATCGGTCTTTTGAGGTTCATTTTATTTGGGACTCTCTGAGCTTCTTGGACTTGTATAAGTTTTTTCTTCCCTATATCAGGGAAGTTTTCTGTCATTATTTCTTCAAACAGGTTTTCTATTCCTTGTTCAGTTTCCTCTCCTTCTGGCCCCCCTATTATGCTGATGTTGTTTTGTTTCATGTTGTCCCAAAGTTCCCTTAGGCTCTCCTCTTGTTTTTTAAGTTTTTTATCTAGATGCTGCTCTGCCTGGGTATTTTTCCTACTTTGTCTTCTAGCTCACTGATGT
Organism: Myotis myotis; assembly: GCF_014108235.1. Taxonomy (NCBI): domain Eukaryota; kingdom Metazoa; phylum Chordata; class Mammalia; order Chiroptera; family Vespertilionidae; genus Myotis; species Myotis myotis. The sequence goes on from NW_023416357.1 coordinate 53,993,038, forward strand.
GGTCCTCCGCTTCTTCTATTCTACTGTTGATGCTTTCTATTGAGTTCTTTATCGCAGTGATGTCATTTTTCATTTCTTCTTGGTTTATCATTTCCTCTTGGTTCTTACACATATTGTTAAATTTGTCTTCCAACCTTTTCAGCGACCTTATGACCATTTCTCTGAATTCTTTCTCTGACATGTTGCTTGCCTTCATTTTGTTTACTTCCTTTTCTGGTGCTGTCTCTTTTTCTTTCGTATGTGGGCTGTATCTTTGTCTCCCCATGATTGCTCCTCTCTGGGTGTCTGGTTATCTAGCTCTTTGTCTCCTGCATTGACTTTCTCTAGGCGATATTTGACCTTTCCCTGAGAAGGTGCAGGGCTCGTCTGCGTCGCATATTCTCTCTGCTTGAGACCCTGTGTTTGTGGGTTTGCAGCTGGTCCCTGGGTGTTGTGGTTGTAGGGTCCTGGGAGGTGTCTGAGTTCTTTCTGGTGGAAGATAAGGCTAGGCTTCTGATCACAGCCACTCTCCCCTTCAAGATGGCGTAGTCTCTGCCGAAATTTGACATTTTTATGTGTAAAAATATCTATGATGTTAACACCTTCAGCAGATTTGACATATGAAGTTTTGAAGCTTGTTGTCAATACAACAAAATAGCATAAATATCAAATGGTATCTATATCAACATATGTGTAACTCTATCTATTGAAAAAAAAATCCACATTATTAACTGGTACACCTAGTAAACTACTAGCTAGCATGCATTTAATGCATTCTTTCAGCAAATGTTTATTGAATATTTACTGGGAGCCAGGCACTGTGCTACACTTCACGGATAAGAATTTAAATATAACAAACAGTTTTTTTCACTTTTGAAGGTGACAGGTATGAAAATACAATTCTAACACAATAGCATTAGCCTAGCACGGTAGAGGATATGAGGATATATGCTTTATGTAGCTGACATCTTTCTAATTTCCAAATCTGTTTCTTCCTTCACTGTCATTGCCTTTATTTTAAAAGCCCTAAGTGCTTCTTATGTAAAAGTATTGTAATACCTGCTTTATTGACCTTGATTTCACTTTTTCCTCTTAATTTATATTCAAAGTACCCCAGTATGCTCTTTCCAAAGAAATCTTTGACATAAGAGTAGATGCTCAGTTTTAAGCCTTAACCTCAGTGCTTAATTTAATGCCTGAAACATAAAAAGTGCTTTTAATAAATGGTTGGATGAATTAATTGAATCTACAGGAAATGAAAGTTGGACAGCTTAAAGTATATTTTTTTGATAAACAGAAATATCTAGATTTTGATTCAAAATAATTGGGTTTAATGAGGGTTGGGGAAAAGAACCTAGAGAAGTGGTATGAATACAGGTGAGTGGGGTGATATTAGTCTACTTTTTAATATATTTGAAATCTTTTATAATGTAATTTTTTTTTTTTAAGAAAGGATACTATAGTACCCATCTCTGGAAATTTTCAGATACACTGAGTAACTGATTGTGGGCATGGAGGATCTTGTAGAAAAGATTTGAATATTAAATGAATTGTCAAATTTAATACCTCCTAAGAACCTTCCTAACCTGAGAATGTGGTATTCAAACAGAAATTGAGGAAGGTAGAGATAGAAGGACAAAGTTACAAGTATATCATTAATATAATTGATAATAAAGTTAGATAAAATTGTAGTAAATAGTTGCCTAGAACTCCATTTCTTTCAGATCTATAGTCCTGAGTAATATTATATTCTCTTTGGAAAACTACTGTAGAACTCTGTTGTCCAATCCAGTAACCACTGTCTTATGTAACTATTTAATTAAGATTAGATAATTAAAAATTTAAGTCCTTCATTGCACAATTTACAGTTCAGTAAAACATGTCCATCATCACAGAACATTCTGTTGGACAGGACTACTGTCAGAAAAAAAATAAATGCTAAATTTTTGGAACTCTAAAAATTAGCCCTAAAATAATCTTCATTTTACTAATTAATGAAAAATAAAATTCTCTTGAGTAAGAGGGGGATTATGGAGAGTATTATATATTGAGAGTATAGCTGGTCATCTGAATAAAAAGGGTTTAATGAAATTCATTATTTTTTATTCTTTATCAGTGATATAAAGAGTACAGAGGGAGAGTACCAGATGGTTATTAAACATTACTATCATTGAAAAAGAAATTAGACCTGTATTATTAAAAACGTAATATTATGAAATACTTGACATGATTTAATTTTTTAAAGGAAGAAAATAGTAATAAATTTTACTGACCTTCCTTTATATTTTGTTGAAGCAAATTTTATTACAATTCCAGTAATACTCTAAAAAATACTATGTCCACAAATTACTCAATAAATTGTTTGTTTTTCTGTTGGGTTTATGTTTTTCAGGTCTTGCCTTTTCAATGAAAATTTTTGTCATCAGATTTCAGAAAATATTACTGGCTCTAAGGTACTCTACCTGACACTGCTCAAATTTTTCTTCAATTTAGCTGAAAGTGAAGTACGACAACTGAGTCAAAAGTAAGTTTTAATCACAAAAAAACACACCACTTTTTTTATATTTACATTGTTTTACATACCATTTTTATAATCATTTATGTACATATTTTTATTTATTTTTATATTTTTTATTGATTTCAGAGAGGAAAGGAGAGGGATAGAGAGACAGAAACATCAATGATGAAAAAGAATCATTGATCAGTTGCCTCCTGCATGCCTCCCTACTGGGGATTGAGCCCTCAACCTGGGCATGTGCCCTTGGCCAGAATCGAATCCAGGACCCTTTGGTCCCCAGGCTGACACTCTACCCACTGAGCCAAACCAGCTAGGGCTATATACATGTTTTTTAAAAATCACCTAGTTTTCCAGTTTGAAGTAGATTTATTTTTAAAACATATTTCTACACACAGTCCTTACGTGGCAATAGAGGTCTTTTTTTGTATCCTTAGTTCAGATTTTAATTTTTCACCAGCTTATACATTTGGGTATGTGAGAGTGTTTTTATTTTTCATAATTTATATACTTTTGAATTTTAAGTAACTGAATGCTTAAGTAAAAAGCTGTATTTTAGGTTTTAACACTGAATCTGTAATAATCATAAGTTTTGTGTATGCTCTTAAAGTTAGATTACTATGTGTACTTGTTGGTGGTTATGTTGAACTCAGGACATTTTTTTATATGTTACCCTTTATTAAAACTACTAGAGGCCCGGTGCATGAAATTTGTGCACTGGTGGTGGGGGTGGGGTGGAGATCCCCTCAGCCCAGCCTGTGCCCTCTCAGTCTGGGACCCCACGAGGGATGTCTGCCTGCTGGCTTAGGCCCACTCCCCGCCAGCAGTTGGACATCCTTCTCACAGTCCAGGAGCCCTCATTCCTTATCACCCGCCCGCCTGCTCACTGCTCCTTACTGCTAGGCTCGCTGCTCCTCTGTGCTGCTGCGGAAGTGGAAGAAGCTCCCGCCACTGCTATTGCACTCACTAGCCATGAGCCTCTCTTCTGTCTGAGTGGCACTCCCACTATGGGAGCGCACTGAGTACCAGGGGGAAGCTCCTGACTTGAAAGTCTGCCCCCTGGTGGTCAGTTCACATTATAGTGAAAGGTCATTCTGGTTCTTCTGCCATAATGGCCGCTTAGGCTTTTATTATAAAGATAAATTTTATGTATTATGACCTTTCTCTATTCAGAAATTGCTAGAACTTTTAAAATATATTTTTATTCTTGATAGTATTACAGATATCTCCCTTTTCCTCCCTTCCTCCTAGCCCCTAGCTAGAATTTTTTTTTGTCTACTGACAAGATACTGTGTCTAATAACTATAGTGATCATACTGACCATCCTATCTAATAAAAGAGAAACATGGTAATTAGCCGTACGTCCGCTACCCTTCCCATTGGCTAATCAGCGAGATATGCAAATTAACTGCCAGCCAAGATGGCGGCGGCAGCCAGGCAGCTTGAAGTGAACATGAGGCTTGCTTGCTTCAGTGACGGAGGAAACCAACGTTCCCTGCCTGCCTTGCCGGCCTCTGAGCTTGCAGTTTGAAACATTGTTACAAATATAGAAGCTAAACAAAACCCCAGAAACCTGCTTTCAGCGAGGCCGGGATCTCAGAGCTGGAGTTGATACAATGTTTCGATTATAGAACCCAAACAAACCAGATACCTGCTTTCAGCAGCAGAGGCCTCAGAGCTGGAGCCAGAGCTAAAGCTGGCCCAGAATAAAAAAGAAAAAGAAAAAAAGGAGCAGTTGGGAGCTTCAGTCACCCGCCAGCCTGAAAACAGCCCTCACCCCCTCACCCAGACTGGTCAGGCACCGCTGTGGGGACCCCCACCCTGAAGGGTGTGTGACAAGCTGCAAACAGCCATCATCCCCTCACCCAGGCTGGCTAAGCACCCCAGTGGGGACCCCCACCCTGATCCAGGACATCCTTCAGGGCAAACCAGCCGGCCCCAACCCATGCACCAGGCCTCTATCCTATATAGTAAAAGGGTAATAAGCCTCCCAGCACCAGGATCAGCAGAGCCGCGAGGCCTCCCAGCACCGGGATCAGCGTGACAGGGTGCAGCACCCAAACCTCCTGATCGCCTTGCGGCTCTATGTGTGACAGGGGGCGGGGTCACAACCTCCCTATCTGCCCTGCTCTGTTCGTGACAGGGGAAGGCGCCCCAACCCCCTGATCAGCCCTGCTCTGTGCCTGATAGGGGGGAGCTCCCCAACCACCTGATCACCCTGCAGCTCTGTGTGTGACAGGGTGCGGCGCCCCAACCCCCTGATCCGCCCTGCTCTGTGTGTGACGGGGTGCGGCGCCCCAACCCCCTGATCCGCCCTGCTCTGTGTGTGACGGGGTGCTGCCCCAACTCCCCTGATGGGCCCTGCTCTGTGCGTGACAGGGGGCAGCGCCCCCACCTCCTGATGGGCCCTGCTCTGTACGTGACAGGGGGCAGCGCCCCAAAGCCCTGATGGGCCCTGCTCTGTGCGTGACAGGGTATGGAGCCCAAACCCCCCTGATGGGCCCTGCTCTGTGAGTGACGGGTCAGCGCCCCAACCCCAGGATTGGCCCTGCTCTGTGCGTGACCGGGTGGCGCTGCAACCTCCCCATCGACCCTGCCTTGAGTGTGAAAGCGGGCGGTGCCCCAACCCCCCAATTGGCCCTACCCTGAGCGTGACTGAGGGTGGCATGGCAACCTCCCAATCCGCCCTGCTCTGTGCATGACAGGGGGCGGTGCCCCAACTCCCCAATCGGCCCTGCTCTGAGCCCGACCAGGGGCTGCACCTAGGGATTGGGCCTGCCCTCTGCCACCCGGGAGCAGGCCTAAGCCAGCAGGGCGTTATCTCCCGAGGGGTTCCAGACTGCGAGAGGGCACAGGCCGGGCTGTGGGACCCTCCCTCCCCCCTGAGTGCGCAAATTTTTGTGCACCGGGCCTCTAGTCTATATATATAAAGAGCCAGGTCCATAAAGTCCACAACGACCAAGGCTCAACTGAACACTTGAAGCCAAGGCAACCCAGCACCGACTGCAGCCAGTGGTGCCAGCATAGCGATCCAGCACTGATTGCCGAGGGGCCTGCAGATCAGGCCCAGAGAGAGGCCTGCAGAGAGAGAGGCAGGGTCTGATCCCTAGCCTCCGTGGAAGCTGTTGATCAGCTGTTGCCTCTCTGTTTCTCTCCCAGCCTCGCGGGCTGCTGATCAGCCTCTCCTCTTTGATCAGGCCCAGAGATAGGCCCAAAGACACTGACTGGTATAGAAACCGACTAATCAGAGCCTAATCTGGCAGAAGTGTGAGGAGCCAATGGCTGCCTAGGAGGCAGAGCTTTTGATGCTGACTGGCATAGAAACCGACCAATCAGAACCTAACCTGGGTGACCTGCGAAGGCAGAACCTAAGGTGGGGGCTGAGGAGGGTTTTAAGGGCAACAGCTATTTGGTGTACGGTGTAAGAAAGTGGTTCAATTTTTTCATGACCAGTTTAGTAGTATAGTGTATATGGCTAGCTATCAGTCCAGATATTGGGATTATGTGTTTTTTTCTGCCAAGAGCATCTCCTTCTGCTGAAAAAGGCTTCCCCCACCCCATTTAAGCAATCCTATCCTATATAATCTATCTATACTACTAAAAGGGTAATATGCTAATTAGTCTGGGTTGACCAGCCATCTTCTGGACATCCGACTTCCTTCCAGACAAAGCCATGGTGTTGACGGCTGAGGCTGAGGCAGAGGCAGTTAGAGGCGATCAGGCCGGAAGGGGAGGGCATTAGGGGTGATGAGGCAGGCAGAGGCAGTTAGAAGCAATCAGCCCGACAGGGGAGGGTAGTTAGGGACGGCATCAGGCCAGCAGGGGAGGGCTGTTGGGGGCACCAGGGTAGCAGGGGATGGCAGTTGGGGCGAGATCAGGCCAGCAGGGGAGGGCAGTTAGGGGCGATCAGGCAGGCAGGTGAGCGGTTAGAAGCCAGCAGTCCCAGATTGCAAGAGGGATGTCCCCGATTAGAGAGGGTGGGCTAAGGGGACCCTCCTCCCCCATGCATGAATTTCGTGCACCAGGCCACTAGTAAATACATAATTCTTGTTAATATTTTCATTAGGTTGTGTGACTGACATAATTCTTGTTCATATTCTCATTAGGTTGTGTGACTGCTCAGATTCTCAGAGTCTGAAAATAACAGGAAAGGCAATTCTCCTTGAAATCTTCTGGTCAGGAATTGAGACCTCTGGGCTTTTGACCAGACCAGTATATATGCTTTTGGAGTGGACTATATATTCTCACAAGGAAAAATGCAAGTCTAATGATGTAAGTAGGATTAACTTTTAAATGAATAATTGTTTATGAAAAAAGTACATCTTTGAATGGTACATGTTTTTCTTCTCTTTATTCTTTCAATTACTTGAGTATATTAAAATGAACCAAATATATCATTGTTTTCTATTTAGTTTGTCTAATTTTAAGGTAAAAGATTTTTGGAAACATGTTTCTTTGTCATCTCACATTTGGATGCAGGAGCTAGGGACAGTTATTTGATTTTTAATAAGAAATGTATAGTTACTTGGCATTCTAGATTTTTTACTTTTATACATTTCTATTCCCAAGAAACCTGTAATTTTTATAAATTTTTTGTGTGTGTTAAGAAAAATTCCTACTTGTTTTTAAAACTACCTTTCTGGATGTTAAGTTATTTCCTGAACTATTTCTTTGTAGGTAGATTTTGCCTGTCATTAGAAATTTAATATAGAGTGATTTTAGTGAAGGATAGTTGGAAAGGTTAAATACAGTAAAATATGTAAAGTGCATGGCAACATATTGTGTCACAATTTGGGTGCATGATAAAAGTTGCTTTCTCCTATTCAAAATGATCTCTGCCTTTGGGACTTAACCTACTATTTCATGTGTTATATCATTAATTTCTGCTCATATATATTTTTTTATTCTTTTACTGTCTCTTGTACTTGAATGTTTGGATTTCTTTTTTCATTTTATTCTTTTTTTGTTGTAATTGATAATCCTCACCTGAGGATATTTTCCCATTGATTTTGTTTGTTTGTTTTAGAGATAGTGGGGAAGGGAGGGGGAGAGACAGAGAAACATCAATGTGAGAGAGACACACCAATTGGTTGCCTCCTGCACATGCCCCCACCAGGACCTGGGATCAAGCTTGCAAACTAGTTATGTGCCCTTGAATGGAATTGAACTCAGGACCCTTTGGTCCACAGGCTGATGCTCTATCAACTGAGCCAAACCGGCTAGGGCTCATTTTACATACACAATGTAAATTGCCCTTGGAGTACATTTTGAGATCCATTCCATAGGTTTTGATACTGTAGGCTGCTTTTATTTTATTTTTTTTCAAAGTAGTTTTTACTTTCAATAATGAATTCCCCTTTGATCCAAGAATTATTTTAAGAAAGTGTTTTACAACATCTAAATTAATGGGTTTTCTTACTGTTAATGGATTTTGTTGGTTTGTGTATGCTGTTGTTGTTCATTCAATAGTGAATTTTGGTTAAAGAATGAGCCGTACATGATTTCTGATTTCTGAAATTAACTGAACTTTTTATTTTTTACTCCTTAAAATATTAGGGGCGAAAATGTGTTTTCTCTGTTGTTTTACAGTGTTTTCTATCAAGTTTGATAATTGTTTTAATTGATAATTGTTTTAATTAACTCTTCTGAATCTACTTTGTGGATTTGTTTATTTTATTTATTTATTTATTTATTTATTTATTTATTTTTGTAACAGTTTCTGCTTTATATATAGTTATGCTTTGTTATTATTCATTACTGATAAATTATCATAATTGCCAGCTAGGTAATATTTTTTCAGGATCAGTAAGCATGGTAGTAAGGTGGAGAGCTCTTGTGTCAAATGCCATAAAGTCTATTCTATGTTAAGAGTAAGGAAAATCATTTCTATCCTAATAATTTTTCTGATCCATTTTCTCTCCTCTACTATTAAAATTACAATATTTCACCTCTTCTTTGTATTCTCTGTGTTTTTTACCCTTTTATTTATATTTTCAAGTTGTGTATATACTTGGAACATTCTGGATAGTTCTTTTCATCCAATTTTTAGTTCACTATTCTTTTTAGCTGTGTCTAATATGTTGGTAAACATGACAGTTATACTTTGAATATTTTTTCCAGTTTTGGACTTTTTTACTTCCAAATTACTATGACATGTTTTTATGGCTTCTAGTTACCTACAAAATTTTCAAGGTTTTCTTTTGTCTTTGAACATGGCAATAGTAGTTATTTTATAGTCTCTGTCTGATAATTCCATATTTGTAGTCTTTGTGGACCTCCTTTATTTGTTTTTGTTATTTGCTTCTTTTACATATTTTATATTCCCTTGCAAGCTAATTATTGTTTACTGTGTGCTGTAAATTGCATTTCAGAAATTGTAACAATAATTTTGTGGCAAAGACATACTATCTTTCTCCAAAGAAAATTTCTGTTTGTTTCTGCCAGGTGCCTACCAGTTCATGACTACCCTAATCCAATGTCTAATTTAGAGGGTTCCTATACAGTCCAAGTGAAGTACAGGGTTACAAATGCATGTCTTTGCTTCTGATTCACTTACTCAGAGGGTGAAATTCTTCAGGGTCTAAGAGTATTACGTGTAAGGTCTTGGGCTAGGACTTTTATACTCCATTTTCCCAAGGCTCCAAAAACCACACTGCTGTATCTCAGCTCTCTTTCTGGAGTTAGAAAATATTCTTAGGGCTACTTTTGAGTGTTTCACTTAGTTTTTACCTTCCCTCTGATCTTGGCTTAGCTATTTCTCATATCTTTGCAGAAGATGTTTTTAGTTTTCTTTTGTAATAGTGTTTATCTGAATTATCGAGACCTCCCTTATCAGAAACAGAAGCCCTTACAGGTTTTAAAAATTCTATTTAGAGGGCTTTCTGAGGCATGCTTAAAAGAAAAAAATTCTTTTGAGGGTCCTATTTTTTAATTGACATTAGAAAAGGAAAATTATTTCTCTGTGTAGCTAGACTTTGTGATCAAGTAATGCTAGTATATACTAGTAACACTAGTCAGGTGAATAGCCATTTTCTTGTACATGTATCTGATTTTAAAAGAAATATGATTATGTAAATGTATATAAATTTAAAATAGTCAACAGAAATAGAACTATCTACTTCATTGCCAGTTGAGGATAGTACTTCTAAACTAAAACTAAAAACATTCTTATTAATTTTCATTTGCCTTTGTGTGTATTTTGGTAGAGAATATGTCCTCATTTTTAATGTTTATTTTTTATCCACTTGATTATATAAATGAAATGGCTCACTTATGAATAAAATCAGTAATAAAACTAATGTTTTCATAATTTTACTAAATCACCAAAGGACTATCATGGGTAAGAATGTACCTGGGTTCCAGGTTCGTTCTCAGGTCCTGGTCGGGCACATGCAGGATCAGTGTATCTCTCTCACATTGATATTTCTATCTCTCTCCCCACTTCCTTCCTCCTTTCCACTCTCTAAAAAAATAGCAATGGAAAGAATATCCTCAGGTGAGGATTAACAAAAAAAGAATTTACTCAGGAAATACTGATGTCAATAGTAACAGATTTGTAGATTTTTAACTTGAAGATTTTTGTTCAAATTTATAAATAAAGTCAACATATTTGTGAAGTAATATGCAATAATTGCATCGGTTATAAGTGCGAACTGGTTTTAAACTTTGCAAATTAATATTTTATTTTCATTTTAATTGCTTAAGTTCATATAAACTGTGTTTGTATTATGTTACTTTATCTGTTAGAATTCAGTCTTGTACTTAATTAAATCTTTTTGGCAGTTTCCAATTTCAAGAATTCCATGCATGTTCACAGATATCATTTTCTGTGCTGTAAAGCATTTGTTTCTTGATTTGCTAAGTTGAAGCATTCAATTTAAGTCATTAGCTAAACAGACTTCCTCAGTTTATGCTAATATCATTTTGTCATAATGCCAGTCAGCAAGTATTGCTGAGTGACACCATGGTAGTGAATTTCATTGCCATTAATCTAAGAAAGCTTTGGGCTTTCCTTGGCAAAGAGCAGAGGTGGATTGTGTCAAGGTTATTGAGGTACAAATTTTACTAAGCTTGGTGGTTAGACCTGCTTTTCTTTATGATGTCCTTAAGTGCTGTTTCATGATATCCCTACAATTATAGGTAGAAATGGAACCCAGTTTACATTTAAAGATAAGGAATTTGAGGATAAAGAGGTTAAGTAACTTATTCAAGATATCACAGCCTGTTAGGGCAAAGCCTTAATAGAGCCCAAGTCTCTACTGTAGCATATTTTCTCTGGTTTCATTCAAATGCAAGTGTTTAAAACAGGAAAGGCACAGTGTGTGCATTATGTTTACATCTTCTTGACAGAGGTCCTAGAGGAGCAGTTTGTCAACTGTTGCAGGGGGATATTGTAGACAGCCCTACCTGGGAGTCAGATGTCCAAGATTCTAGTTTGTTCTACATTTTATGCTAGTCAATTTTTGGATGATCACCAAGTTTCTAAACTGGAGATTACTTGTACTGGCTGATCATAGAAAACTGTATTGACAGAATGTCTGGTAATAAACTTTAACATACTAGGAGTTCTAAGGTAAATAAGTCATATGTGCAAATCATGTTATCTTTCATTTTTTAAATTCTTAGGGTATTCATGTTCTTTTCTTTAAGTTTTAGCAGTCATTTTAGTATTTCATGATACTTTTCTATTTTGGTGGTTTATTTGCTGTTTTTTTCACTAATCCATTTCTAGAGCATATATATCCACTATGCTAGAAATAGTAGCATTGTTTATACCCTGTTAAAGTTACAGTGAATACAATCCATAGCACAGTGTCTTGGCTTTCTGTTTATATTAAATGCCACAGTTAAGAGTATATTATAAAAGGATCTAAAACCTGGATTTGAAAGTGTCTTTTTATGTAAAATTTTCTATTATGGATATGTGTTATATGTTATGTATGTTTCGCTAATGGCACCCAGATAAGAATACTTTGGCAGGATCTTTGTTAATCATGGTAAGGGGACCTACAGTTATTTCTTGAAAGTACTGTAAGGCCTACCTATTTCTGTTTAATAATGGTGATATCAGGGAAAATTGAATATTAAGCAATATTGGTATTTTCTTGTGTCAGGTACATGTGTACATATATTTGTGTAAGGAAAGAGGAAAAGTCCCAACTGGTTGATTTTGTTATTTTTAACTGCTAGAAATGCTGGATTGTGGTTTTCTTTGAGGCTTATTAGCTCTGTGGGCTAATCTCCCTTTTACCTATTTAGCATCCTATGACCAGGGATCTGAAGTGATTCTGATTTACTATTTGCTTAAGCTGGGGAGTACTTTGAGATATCAAAATCTACCAGTCTCTTTCTTTCTGAGTATTGTCTTGGCTGATACTCAGATTCACATTCTATTAGAAGGAACAGTTCTGTGGCATGGATCTTAACATGATCAGTTTGCTTGTTTAAATATAGATTTTCACTGTTCTGTTTTATATTCTCTTGATAACTTGAACCAGGAGAAGTAAAACTTACTCAGAGTGATCCATGTACACGTTGGCTTTACAAGGAATGAAGTTGGCTTCCTGCAAAGTTCTGGCTAAGACCTAGTGGTTAAGGAGTCAGTTCTGGTCAGTTGCAATGCTTGGATCCTCCCAGGGTACAGAGGAGACATTGGTAATTTTCCAGCTTACTAAGGCCAGTCTTGCTGCTTGCTTCCCAAGTCACACAACTATAACTGCAATGGCTTAAATCCAGTCCTCTAATCAAGGCAGGAGAGGAAGTGGTGCCAACACCCTCTCATGAATTCTGACCTGTCAGGATCAGGCTGCAGTCAAGATTCTGTATTGTGGTCCCTGATCATTTCAGAGGAAGAGCGGTGCTTCCCTAATCATGAAACTGAAAATCCTCGTGGCCCCATTCTTCAGAGTCTGTCGCCCAGATTCTAATGTCTAGCCTGAGAGAATACAGTGTGCTTGCTCCACAGAGTGATAGGGCAACAGGGGACCTGCACACCTACTAAGGATCCTGACTGGTTTTTTCCTCAGTAAACATTGTTTGGCATGCCTGATGTTTGTGCTGTTTGAGCACTCTCCTTGTTTGCACAAAAAACCCAGAAATAGAACTTCAGTTTTAAAATTATTTAACTAGTAGCTTCTTGCGATAACGAATGATACCTTAGTGAAATATTATAGGTATATATACCTGTAAGAGCCTTGTCTGCTAAGGGCAAAGGAAATAACCCAGTTGTCACTGTGGGTTCAAAGTGCTAGAGATTTCTCTGTCACTAATCCCCTATTAGGCATAGTATGATGTAGTATGATGGCAGAATTTAGCAGTTATAATCTATTTGGATACCCTAATAGTTATTAAAACCTTTTCACATGCCTTATACCCTACTGTTAATTTAGTGATTTTTTTCATGCCTAGACAAAATACCAAAAATACAGGCATTTCAGTGACATAGTTTTAATGTCATCGTGAAAAAGAGTTTATATTTCAATCAAATATTTAAAAATATTATTTCTATACTTCATTTTTATAGCTTATGTATTAGATAGACTCTTTAAAATATATTTTTTTATTGATTTCAGGGAGAGGAAGAGAGAGAGAGAGAGAGAGAGAGAGAGAGAGAGAGAGAGAGAGAGAGAGAGAGAGAGAGAAAGAGAAGAGAAAGAGAAACATCAATGATGAGAGAGAATCATTGATCGGCTGCCTCCTGCATGCCCCCCTACTGGGGTTTGAGCCCACAATCTGGGCATTTGCCCTGACCAGAATCTGCTGGGGTCCAGCCCCAGCAGGTCCAGGGGTCCCCAAAGGTGTGGATGGAGTCGGCGAAGAAGGAATGACACAGAGGCAGCGTTCAGTTGATCAGCAGCCTAGCCAGGATCTCTAGCCAAGTTCTGGTCAGGATCTCCAGCGAAGTTCTGGTTAGGATCTCCAGCCAGGTTCTGTGTCCATGTTCTCTCGCTAGGTTCTCCAGCCAGGTTCTCCAGCCAGGTTCTGTAGCCGTGTTCCCTCGCTAGGTTCTGTCTCTAGGTTCTGTGGCCAGTTTCTGTCCAGGATCTTTTGCCATGTTCTCTCCAGCGAAGTTCTTCTGTCTCTAGGTTCTGTATAGGTTCTGTATAGGTTCTGTGTCTAGGTTCTGTGTCTAGGTTCTGTGTCCAGTTTCTGTCCAGGATCTTTTGCCATGTTCTCTCGCACCATAACCTCCTAATATAAGTTGAGCCACACCGGCCGGACGTATTAGATTTTTAAACAGTAGGGTAAAGCACACTTAATATAAATAAGTAAGGTTTGTATGTCTTGCTATAGGAATTTAATAATTTTTATTATAGAAGTGATAATATAAACAACACTCATACTTTTAAAACTATGATCTCTATACATCGCTAAGGTAATATTGGATATAATTTAATAATAAATACTGAGAATTCAAATATTTTATTTTAATAATACATTTCTCATCTTAATGTTAGGTCTTCAAACATGAACTAGCCTACTTATTGACTGGAATTCTTGGAGCAGCAATAGATTATTGGATCTTCCTTGGTCTTAAAATGGGTAGAAATGTGATGCGCCACATGTCTGATGACTTAGGAAGTTATGTTTCCCTTTTGTGTGATGGTAAGTTTGTCTGTGCTTTGTTTTTCTTAGACCCATTGTGGAAATTAGTTTTGAGTTTCCTTTAGGCAGTCTGTAATCTTCAACATATCTTCATGTGAAGCTTTCCTTAAAATATTTACACACACACACACACACACACACACACACACACGTAGACAATATAAAGAGGAAGGCAACAATTACCCATAATGAATGCTCCCGCACAAATAACCACTGTTGAGCTTTTAATATGTGTCTTACTAGTATTTCTAAGCATTTTTATATAGTTGAGTTTATACTGTATATGTAATTTTATTATTCTCCTCCAAATGTTCCATGAGCCTTCCCCAACATACATCATTTATCAGTTTATCCTCTTCATTAGAGAGAAATATTGCTTGTTTATGTATGGTGCTTTTGAATCTCACATGGTAGGAACTCTTCAGTACCTTTTAATATTTCTGGTTCTTCAAGTTGAGGAGAAAGCATGTGCATCTCTAACCTTACCTATGCCATATGAACAGTTCCTAGGTCTCTTCTTGAATAAATACTTAACAGTATTAAAAAATGAAATAAATTGAATCAGAATAGTTATGTTTTAAAGTAACTTGTATTAACTTTGGTTATATCACTAGTTAAAACATTTTTCTATATACCTATTGCTGTATAATTTTTCTTATCCTGTATAATCCTATCTAATAAAAGAGAAACATGGTAATTAGCATATGACCGCTACCCTTCCCATTGGCTAATCAGCGAGATATGCAAATTAACTGCCAGCCAAGATGGCTGCCGGCAGCCAAGCAGCTTGAAACTAACATGAGGCTTGCTTGCTTCAGTGACGGAGGAAACCAACGTTCCCCGCCTGCCTTGCCGGCCTCTCAGCCTGCAGTTTGAAACATCGTAACAAATATAGAAGCTAAACAAAACCCCAGAAACCTGTTTTCAGCGAGCCGGGATCTCAGAGCTGGAGTTATACATTGTTTCGATTATAGAACCCAAACAAACCAAATACTTGCTTTCAGCAGCAGAGACCTCAGAGCTGGAGCCAGAGCTAAAGCTGGCCCAGAATTAAAAAAAAGAAAAGAAAAAAAGGAGCAGTTGAGAGCTTCAGCCCTCAGCTCCTCACCCAGACTGGCCAGGCACCCCAGTGGGGACCCCCACCCTGAAGGGTGTGTGACCAGCTGCAAACAGCCATCATCCCCTCATCCAGGCTGGCCAGGCACCCCAGTGGGGACCCCAATCCTGATCCAGGACACCCTTCAGGGCAAACCAGCCAGCCCACCCATGCACCAGGCCTCTATCCTATATAGTAAAAGGGTAATATGCCTGCCAGCACCGGGATCAGTGGAGCCGAGAGGCCTCCCGGCACCGGGATCAGCGTGACAGGGGGCAGCGCCCAAACCCCCTGATCCCCCTGCGGCTCTGTGTGTGACAGGGGGCGGGGACACAACCTCCCTATCCGCCCTGCTCTGTTCGTGACAGGGGGCGGCGCCCCAACTCCCCAATCGGCCCTGCTCTGAGCCCAACCAGGGGCTGCACCTAGGGATTGGGCCTGCCCTCTGCCACCCGGGAGTAGGCCTAAGCCAGCAGGGCGTTATCTCCCGAGGAGTCCCAGACTGCGAGAGGGCACAGGCCAGGCTGAGGGACCCCTCCTTCCCCCCCGAGTGCACAAATTTTTGTGCACCGGGCCTCTCGTCCTATATAATAAAACCCTAATATGCAAATCGACCAAATGGCAGAATGACCATCTAGACAACCTTCCAGATGAAGCCAGGGCTGCAAGGGCCAAGCCCCTTGCATGAATTTCATGCATCGGGCCTCTGTTTATACATAAAGAGCTGCTACTATTTTTTGCCCCATTGAGTATGGTAATCTAACAGATGAGCATGGATGAAGCAAATAGAAGTAATAGATTTGTATATATATTTCTTATCTTTCTTCCCATTATCTACTTTAAGGTTTTCTCTCACATAAGTTGGGGGAAGAATATTATTTTAGCAGTGTGGTGACAAAACTCATTTTTAGTGCTCACCTTATAAAAGATTTCTCCCTAACTTTTTTGGGTTTCCAGAATAAGGGAGGCTTCCATATAAGGCCTTATGTATATTCCTAAACTACAAAGCCAGTTTAGGGAGCTATGAATCCTTTTATTCCTGTCTATCTGTATTTTTATCTTTATTTTTGTAATCCTAAATTCCTCAAATGAACATATTTTAAACCAAGTGAGCTTTTTCTCGCCCTCAAATATAAAAGATGATTTGTATATACTTAAAAATATTTTAGACTGCCAAGTAAAATATTCTGTTTTGTTATATGTGTTTTAATGTGTCTTTGTGTTATATAAAAGAAAAAGTTCTTGGATATGTTGTCAATCACTTTAATACTTTGTAAAGAGAATCTAGAATAAGAATCCAGGTTATAACTGGGCTCAGGATTTATTCAATAATGCCCTCTGCAAGTGAGGTCTCTTCTTACACTACTGAGGTTAGAAGATTTTTATCTAAAGCATTTTATCTCCTTCTTTTTTCTTTCTTTTTCATTGAGCTGAGGGGTGATTACTGTTTCTTTTGTGGAGTAGCTGTCCTTTGTTGCGTGACTTTTTAACATTTCATAGCTCAAATTCAATCTTCCTTCAGAACCCTTTCTTATCATTTCTTTCCCACCATTCCTACTCTGTAGTTTTTCCTTTTCTTTCCCTTCTTCCCATTTTAATTACAGCAGGATTCTGACAGTATTTGCTTGCACGACACCTAAACATTCAGTTAAAGGGATTCCCTATTTTAATTCCATAGTGGAAACCTATTTGATTTTGGTAGCTCAGGATAGGATTAGCAGTGGCTTTAGAGACCAACAATATAGTTATATGTGTTGTTTCCAGTATCTAGCGAAATATATTTTAGCCAAAAGCATGAAATAATGAACCTTTATATTAACAGGGTTCTACTATCAATGGGGTACATTAGTTGTGGTGCTTTTTTTACTCATATTCTGAATTTCTCTTCACTTTAAAGGAAGATGATGTTATCCACTGTTATTCCCAATTTTCACATGACAAGTTTAAACCCAACAAGTTTGAGCCTGTAACTGATTTAAGCTAAAATTAGACTTTAACATTGCCATTGCTAACATGACAATTAAAGTGTTTATTATAGAGTTGGTAGAATAATACACTTGTCCCAAAAAGTGAACAAGATGTTCTAATAATGTTCTTTTTGTCAATATTTTGATATTTTGATGAACCACTTTTTTTTCTCTGAGAATATTCCCTCTTTTAAAAAAATATTCCTTTGTATTATTCTTCAGCTCAGTTACTATTTTTTGCTTTTCCTAAGTCATTAGTAAAGATGTTATAATTTGGCTGCTCTGTAACTTCTAGTTGAAGATATTGGTCCATCTTTCTCATTTATGGCATACTGGATGTTTTAGTTTTTCCTAGTCCAAAAGGAAAAAAATTTATATTATGAAGTTACTCAGATTCAGATCTATTTAATTAATTTTAGTTTAATAAAATTGTTGTTAGTTGTTAACTGTTTTATGGAAAATTAAGGCAGAAGATATTTTAGTAGATAAGTGTCCATCAATCCCTCATAGAGGATTGTTTATTTCTAAACACTTTGAACAGAGTTTCCTTCTATTCTTTTTATATATTATAATCAAGTGATCAGAATTTTCTTTTTTTATGCCTACTTGAAAATTCTGATGTATTGGCTTAAACTAAGGATTGGAAAACTGTGTTTTGTAAAGTACCAGGTAATAAATAGTTTTGGCTTTACAAACTCTCCAGCAGGGATGGGGAACCTTTTTTCTGCCAAGGGCCATTTGGATATTTTTAACATCATTCTTGGGCCATACAAAATCATCAACTTAAAAATTAGCTGCCATATTTGGTTAAACATTTAATTAACTCACCCCTAATGCCTTGGCAGGGCCAGACCAAATGATTTGTAACCTGTGGGCTGGATGTTCCCCACCCTTGCTCTATAGTCTCTGTCCCAGCTACTCACTTCTGCAGTTACAGTAAGAAGCAGTGATACAGAATACATAAATGAACATGGTTGTGTTCCAGTAAAACTTTATTCATACTAATAGGCAACAAGACATAGTTTGCATATCTCTAAGCTTATTTTTTCTCTTCAGTGGGAAGAAAACATTATCAAAATCTGTATTTTTCACATTTTTAGATAACTTTAATAAAGCTTTCTTTGCCTTTATTAGCCTACATCATCATCATATTTTGCTGATAAGTATTTTTTCCAAACCTTCTTCTCCTTTTTAAAATCTCTATTCTAATCCTTCATACTTCAAACCTCTTCCGCAAATTAAATTTTTATGATTTACTAATTGTCTCAGTCAAAATGTTTCTATTCCTTTCATTTATTTAACATATTTTTATTGGCCCTCTAGCAGTCATTGATCTAAACACTTCAAATGCAGTGGAAAAATGAAACAAAACATGGTCCTTGCTATTCAAGCTGCTGACCCTTTGCTGGAACTTAGGGCGAGTGTTTGTGAACAAGTGTGCTCAGGCTGTTTAAGAGGAAGCCTGGGTCTACAGCAGCCCTCCATTGCACAGATGGAGTGCTGTTGATTTTCACATCCAGCTGTTTTGGATATTCCTCCAGGCCCTGGTCCTCCAGGCTGGGGAGTCAGTCCCATGTGGGGTTGGCATCCCTTATTTCACCGCCACAGCAAACCCAATTCTTTATTGCCGCACGTGGGTGTAGGACCAGCCCCTTTGGGTCTTCCCTACTCCTGTCTATCTCCATGTGATGACTTCTATATTTCCTTAGCTATAGGTCTTCTGTTCAGCTAGTCTTCAGGTGGTTTCCAGGGATCTATAATTTAGCTGTAATTTTGACATGATGGTGGAAAAAGGCAAGTACAACATTTAACTACTCCACCATCTTGGCTGGAACATCAAAACTATCTGGCCATTCTATCCAATTTTTAAAATGTATTTCAACCTATTATGTTTATTTTGCTAATTTTATTGACTTTTTTCTAATTCTATATTTTTCTAGTGTTTGTAGTTTAATCTGCCTTATTGTATAATATCACAACTTTTTTTTCTTTATTGATTAAGGTATTACATATGTGTTATTATCTCCCCATTGCCTCCCCTCACCCCCCTGGTGTCTGTGTCCATTGGTTAGGCTTATATGCATGCATACAAGTCCTTTGGTAGATCTCTCCCCCTTCCCTCCACCCTCCCTTACCTTCCCTCTGAGGTTTGAAGGTCTGATCGATGCTTCTCTGTCTCTGGATCTGCTTTTGTTCATCAGTTTATGTTGCTCATTATATTCCACAACTTTTTTATTTTGTTTGTTTTTGCTTAATTTTAGCTCTTTGGTGTCCTATTGATTGGTCTTTCTAATTCTTTATCATTCCACTGTATTATCCATTCTCTTATACAGAGAGTAGTATTAGTGGAGAACTCATCATATTAAATATATTTCATGGGAAATAGTCACTCTAGTTCTTTATCACTTTGAGTCATGTGTACTTTTATGCATTTCCATGTTATTGGAGAATTTTGAAAAGAAGAGACTTGAGATTCTTGGTGTTTTTGTTTTGTCATTTAAAATTTATACTTTTCTTCCCACTTACCATAGTAGGGTGGGCACAAACTTCTATGAAATCCTTATACATTCTCCTGTGTTACATTTTTCTGTTTTTTCTCCTTCTCTGCAGTGTCAGGATTCATGGGTTTTGTCAGGGAAGGGGTATAATTTATTTCTTCCTATAAGCTCAAGATTGATCACTGCAAATTAAATACACTTGTACCCATGTAAAAAACAAGTACTGGTTTTCCAAAGGTGCAACCCTGTTGTGGGAAGAGATCTTGAACATTAATTGGAAAGTATAGTAATAAATCCCCTGTCTATCTATTCATATATCATCAGTCTATTCAGATGTACATATATAATTTCAAGACTTTTATTTAAAATAATAAAAAGTAATGATTGTTTCAAATGTGAGAACATTACCATAAAACAATTTCTCATCAAAGGCAAGGAATAGGAATATTATCTATTTTTCGTGGTTTAAAATTATGTGGGTGAATTTTACTGGTGTAAAAATCATGAATAAAATCTATGAAGGAGATAGTCTATAGAATGAAATTTTATCAGGTGTAGCAATAACTATATTTACTTCTCTTGTTTTCTACAGACTTTTCTTCACAGGAATTAGAGATTTTCATTTGTTCTTTTTCCTCCTCTTGGCTTCAAATGTTTGTTGCAGAGGCAGTTTTTAAAAAGTTGTGTTTACAGAGTTCCATCAGTATTTCTTCTGAGCCACTCTCTCTTCAGAAAATGGTAAGCACCACTTTTAATTTCCAAGAAGTGAGTCCGTAAATTCAACATTAAAATATTCTTAGTTGTTTCTAATAATTATAGCATATTAATCATAAATCTTTAAATCTATATATGAGTATGTAATAATTGAGTAATTAGTGAATAGAGAGTTTAATTACTTGAGAGTAATTAAGGATTGATAGAAAAAAAACAAGAATCTTCATGTCCTAATCATTTGCCATAGCACATAAGATTATTATTTTTGGAAAGACTACTGTCATTTATGACAACATGGATGGAACTTAAGAATATTATGATAAGCGAAATAAGTCAGCCAGAAAAAGCTAAGAACCACATGATTTCACTCATATGTGGGATATAAAACTGAAACTCATAGACACAGACAACAGTATGGGATAACCAGAGGGAAAAGGGTGAGGGGGTAGTAAAGAGTAAAGGGGGCCACATATATAGTTACAGAAATTGATTCGACTTTAGGTGGTGGGGACGCTATGAAATATACAGATCATATCATAGAAATGTACACTTGGAACCATATAATCTTATGAACTAATATCACCCCGATAAATTTAATAAAAAAAAGACCTAGACCTGAAAAATATTCTATGTAGTATTTAATGGTGTTTAAAATTACAAATGGTTCCCAAGGTTCCTGTTTATTCTGTATATACACACACGTAAGCTACATTTGATCCAAGTTTTTTCCAGTTTTTTTCTTGGCTTTTTTTCTTTTAGACATTGATTTTTAGAAAGAGAGGAAGGGATAGGGAGAAAGAGAGAAACATCAGTGAAATATCAGTAGGCTACCTCCTGCACTCCCCGCTACTGGGGTTTGAGCTCACAACTCAGGCATGTGCCGTGTCTGGGAATCGAATCAGAGATCTCCTGGTGCACATGGGACAACGTTCAACCAACTGAGCCACACCAGACAAACCACTTGGCAGTGGTGCAGTGGTTTACCTCATTAATATCTAGTATTTCCAGCAGTTTCTTCAACAAATGAGAAACATTGTTTTTAATTGGTCAGATTGGGCAAATCTGTTTTTGCAACAATCCTTGTCTTTAACAACTTTTGCACTCTTTATTCTGTTTATTCCAGACTTGTTTTCTGTTGAAGGAAGACATTACTAAAATGGAAGTGACAAAATACCAGTTGTACATAAACCATAAATATTTAAAATATGCAAATGAATTATAACAGGTTGGGAATAAGACTAATCAAAAGAACTTTTCTAAATGAGCATCACAATTGAATTTGAAAAAGTAATTATTTTTAAGAAGGCATTTTTTTTATGTACGTCATATGTGGAACTCGTAGCTTTCTTATTAGCATGTTCAAATTAGATTGGGTGATAACCATAGTGATGAAGACAAGAAAATATAAACAAAATTATATGGTGAAATGAATCAAGTAATTTTTACTGCTTCCCAGGTCTTTTTGGTGGATAAGCTAATATATTATTCTTTTTCAACAGTTATATTCATATTTGCCAGCTGTGGGGAAAACTGGTGTGCATGGTATTGGAAAGATGCAGATACTAAAGAAAAAAGAACAGCGGCCTTGTCTTGAATCTCAGAGGGCCTTACTAATGCTGAATGGCGCTAAACGGAAACAAGTTGAAGGGCTACCAGAGTTACGGTGTGTAATGCTTATATGCCAGATATGCTTTGTTTTAGAGACAGTTCTTTTCTGAACATTCCTTGAATTTTATGGTTATCTGTGAAATCTTCTGAATTATATTGATTAGCCAAAACTCAGTTTTATACCTATAAATGCACATGATCCAGAGTTTCCCTTTCTTTAATTCAGGGCACATGCTTTCTTTCTACAAGATTAAATGCTTTCCAAAAGAAATAAAACTATTCCTCACATTATTGCTTCACACAATTTTTGTCCTATGATTTAATTTACTACTTGAATATAATAAAGGTGGATTTCAGAATATATGGTCATGTGAGATACTTTGAATTGGTATAATAGCTACCTCCCAAATGAGAAACTTTTCTCTAGAAGTTTGTTATATAAAACTCAGAAAACCAGAAATATTTTTAGAAAGAAGAGAATAGGATCAGATATTAAACCAAGAATGGGCAGCAGAGGCCTGCATTTTAATTTTTGCATTTTGCTTTATTCTCTCTGCCAAATATCATTTATTTGGTCCTTCTCTACATGACATTTCATATTCATAAACTTTTCAGTGGGCAGTTGGGGTACAAAGTTAATAATATAAAAATTAATATATAAAATTTGTTTCTGTACAGTTGAAATAAATGTAAAAATAGAAAGCAGTAAAGATTTGAATGAATAAAAGGGTTTAAATTAAAAGAGGGCCAGATTTTTTTAAATACCCACCATCTAATGTATACTGCCATGCCTTGGTGAAAAAAAAAGGCTTTTACATTTCTTTCTTTCTTTTCAGAGAACTAAACCTTGCTAAATGTTCCTCATCATTAAAAAGGTGGAAAAAGAAGTCAGAAGGAGAATTGTCTTGTTCTAAGGAGAATTGCCCCTCTTTAGTAAAAAAGATGAATTTCCACAAGACTAATTTAAAAGGTATTTCAAATGTCTCAAATAATATATGCTAGTAACTTTTCATGGTTGTAATCAGTATTTGCATGTTTTGTACACTGGCCCTGACGAGTACCTGAACTTAACTGTTAGAGTAGGTCCAGGAAACATTTTACTGAAAAGTATTATTTTTTTGAACTGTTATTTATTTGAAGAAAGTAATTTTTAATACCCAGTATAATAGAGTATTCCTTCCCTTCTTTTCTCCCCGTCTCTCAAATACAAAACACAGTGTATATAGTTCACATTGGTTTTCCCAGACTTGCCCTCCTTACTTTTTCTATCTCAACCTGTGCTGCTTAGGATCAGTGTCTTTTGATTTGAAAGTATAATTCAGTCTTCATCTCTCTCAGTCCTAGACATTTTGTGAACAAAGAATGAGGACTAGGCTATGTTACATAGCTGTGTTAAACATATGGACTCTTTTCTTCCAGGCATTGAGCCCAGACTATGAAATGTGTTTGGCTTTTGGTTCTAACTATACTGGAACCTCAGTACTTAAAGGATGGAGTAACAAGAATAGTGTTGTAATAATTCACTCCAGCACCTCTTTTACTTAGGCATCTCCTAACTCACAAATATAAGTTACCTTTTACAGGTCTATTTTTGGTCAAAGTAAACTTCTGAGTCTCTTATGTGTAGTATTGTCTTTTTAATTCAAACATCATTATGACACCAGTGGAAAGTGTTACAGTGAAGCTCTTATACCCTTTCAACATGATATAAGTTCATAATTGCATATCAAAAATTCAAAATAACTGCTCATTTGGCTCGAACTGTGAAAAAAAATGTATTAAGTGAAAACTCAGGTATTAACATCACAAAACAGTGTCCTTTTTCTTTGTTTATTGTGTCAGAAAGTAAAATGAATATGAATGACTAGGCTGAACAGCAGAAGGAACTGGGAGGGAAAAGAAAATTGAAAAGTAGTAGAGAAAAACTTTAAAAGCTTTTCAATGTATGTAAAAGAATGTTTTGGTAGAAGTTACAGAGATAGTCTATAAAACACAACACTGAAAATGTGCTTAGTACTTTACAGCAAGAAAAAATTTGATTCAGTATTTCATTTGTTTTTAAGTACTTTTAAGTTTTTCTTTTATTCCCCTTACTTCAAAAGATCACTTATATCTTACTAATCTTGGTTATAGCATTGATAGATGTAGACTATTTTAGCCAGCAGGCACTAATTGCTTTTCTCCTAGAAAAAACTTTGCCATTCTATTTGTCACTCTTGTTCGGCTTTAAATGGTGCTAGGGATGTGTGTGTGTGTGTGTGTGTGTGTGTGTGTGTGTGTGTGTGTGTGTTTATATTAAGATTCCTCCATTTCTCCTTCTCTGTGCTGCTGTAGCCAAGCCAGACAGCCTATTGAGAAGCAGCAAACCATCTAATGGATTTGAAGTTCTTGAGTGTGTAGAGGCACTCGTGCTTAGCCAGAAACATTCATTTGAATTAAGCTATAAATGCTGTATTAAAAAGAGCCATACATTTAACGTAGGTTCATGAATAAATTTAAGAGAGGGCAATTGCACTTTAAACTTTTATTGCTACAAAACCTAGTATTTTTGGTGTTCTCTGATCATTTGGGGTTTTATAGCAGGATTGAAGCTTTAAACCTTGAACTATGGGGAGACAATGCCTGTGTTAAATCTTTTGCAGTAGAATTTCATTGCTGAATTGCTGATAGAACAGAAGCTCTGTGGATTGGTGGGGCTCCCTCCCCCTCTTTATTTAATGCGAGATGTTTAAACCAGTGAAAAGGAATACTCAATAAATTATGTTATGGGGCTAGATCTCCTAGTTCATGCCCTTTGATTATTTTCTTTAGTTGCTATCTTGTCTTCTCTGGAATAATCTATTAATATTTTATGGCAGGAGAAACAGCCCTCCATAGAGCTTGCATAAATAACCAAGTGGAGAAATTGATTATTCTTCTCTCTTTGCCAGGAATAGACATTAATGTTAAAGGTAAGTTCTAAATCTTTGTGATCTAATCCAATATCTTAATATTTGTGATATTAAATAATTAAATGTCAGTGTTAAGAAAAATAATTTAAGTATATTTTCCTAACATATATTTAAAATATTACCAATAGCAAAACCAAGAAATATATTATAAATTGATTTATAGCTAGTAGTGCAGAAACATTTTTTGATGTTCATATTTTGATCAGATCCCAACATCAATGTTCTAAAATTGTTTTAATATATTTAAATTTATTTTCCTTACAGTTATAAATATGATTGCACCCTAAGCATTTTTATCAGAGCATTCTATGTGTATATGAAGCACCTAGAAAGTTGCACTGACAAGAGAAGTAGAGTATCATTACTTCACTACCTAAAGTCCTACTTTTGCTGTTTTAAAACTTGTCTTGATTTTTAATGTAGACAATGCTGGCTGGACGCCTTTGCATGAAGCCTGTAACTATGGCAACACAGTGTGTGTCCAGGAAATTTTGCAACGTTGTCCAGAGGTAGATCTGCTCACTCAAGTGGACGGGGTGACTCCTTTGCATGATGCACTGTCAAACGGACATGTAGAAATTGGCAAGCTGCTGCTCCAGCATGGGGGTGAGTGCATTTATGCTAAACGGGTTTTGATAAATTATCCAGTTTTTTATGAATCTCTCAGAGGTAGATAGCATTTTATATATTTAAGATCTGTAAGGAAAGATGCTTTATTTTATATTAATGAAAAAATAAAGAAGAAAAGTCTCCTAGAATCTGAGCACCTTTTATTAAGAAGGAATTAAAAGCCTTTTCATAATATTTATTTATTTATTGTAGAATTAAGCCTGTTTAAGTTTGTGTATGAAAATGTATTTTTAATTGAGTGTGTTTGTTTTAAATTAATCCTCATACTTAAAGTGTGTAATGTCTTTGTGAAATAGCCATTTCTGAAATCTTATTATCTTATTAATAAATGGATATAAATGTTCAATTGTGATTACTTGGATTTTTCATTCTTATTTCATTTCCTATATATAACTGCTAACTCAATTTTTTTTAATGAGTCATTTCTTTACAGACTATTAAAAAAAAAGTATCCTAGAATATCTTCATTCACATTTTGCAGTCAATTAAGTTAAAGTAGGAAGATTTTTAAAAGGTAATAAATGTTGTGCAGGGATTTGGTAATGGAGGCAACTTGAGGTTATATTCACCTACTGCTTTTTCTGCTGATATTTTAATCTTTGCTTTCATTACCCCACCCCTGTTCAATGACATTCTTCTTATATATGAACTTAATAATATAAATTTTACATCAAAATATTCAGAGCAGATTTGCATTTTAAAGGAAAAACAAAGGAAAACTGATGACTAGCTTACAATGCAAAAGTAAAGATTTATATAGATGCACTGGGATTTTTTTAATACTAATTTTAACTTGAAATTTAAAATTTCTTTCTCTCATAATTAAAGCTATTTGATTCTGCATGAAAATAAAAAGCATATTTTCTTTTGATGTCTTTTTACACTATATCTCTCTCTAAGAAAGGCTGTACAGCTTGGCAGCTTAAGATATTTGGTTATTTATAGTCTTCTCCTGCCCCCTAAAGGCCTTCATGTGTGTGTTTTACTGACACCATTTTATAATAAATATATTTTTCAGTACATTTTTTAGTACTATATGTTTATTGAAACATAATGTTCTATCTTCTAAGTGTTTTATTTTTCTATTCAACCGTGTATCTGACATCCCAAGCCAATATTTGGGCTTCAAATATTCTAAGTGATATAACAGCCATTATTATATTAAGTCCAAATCTTCAGAACAGGATTATACCCACCAATGTGAATTTTTCTAGGGTCCTTGGTTAAAATGAGTCCCTTGTCCTAAGAGGAAATCTACTTGTACTTGCATTTATCAAGGTCCTTTGTCAATCATACAGACTTATCTTTGCTTTAGTCATATTCTAAGTTTGGACTTGTCAAATGCGTTGGTACCATGGTTTTAATAACTATATTACTTTTTCATTGTGAGCCACTCAGTCTTAAGAGCAGTAACTTTAAGAGTTTATTTGTGTCTCCAAAATCTTTACTTTTGGTATCTCGTGTGTCTGCAATGTTTTGGTAATTTTTAAAAATATGTTTTTATTGATTTCACAGAGGGAGAGGGAGAGAAAGATAGAAACATCAATGATTAAATTGATCAACTGCCTCCTGCATGCCCCCTACTGGGGATCGAGCCTTAAAACCCAGGCATGTGCCCTGACCAAGAATCTAATCATGAAATCCTGGTTCATAGGTTGATGCTCAACCACTGAGCCACACTGGCCAGGCAGTGTAATTTCTTTTAACAGGAGTAACTTGTAGCAATTTTTTTGAAATATCAACATAATGAAAAGAAACGTAATACTGATTTAGAATTCTCTTTTTCATAAATTACACATGAATCATATCATCAGTGGTTGATCTTTTATATGAAATATATTTTATATAGACCCCCACATATATCTGATCACATCATTAAAAATTTTAGTAGGTATAAACTATGCTCTTTCTGTGTCAATATGATATATATTATATAGTAAGACCTCATTGCCTGCTAATACTAAAAACTTTCTATTTTATGGCAAAGTATATAAATAATTATAAGAGTTGACTGACATATATACAAATATTTCTGTACTTTACTATGTGACCAAATACGGAGTTATTGTTTTGCTCTTCCTTCATCATCCTTTACTATGTAGAGGACACACTCTATTGCCAGTGGTTTCTAAGTATTCGGTTAGAAGATGAGTTTAGCTAGAATAGATGGATGAAATCTGAGTTTGACCCAGAAGAGTTAACACTTTATTTTTTTAACATCAGTTACCTATACTAAAAATTGAACATGAACAATGATAATGAAAGATTCTGTGTTTGTGCAATGTTTTGCAGCCTTTGCACTGCTGCAATCACCTGTCATCAATGGAAGGGGCACTACTTTTCCCCTTGATTTATGAGATACTTTAGGACTCTTACACAATTTAAGATGAATATTTTAGTTAATGTATTCTAGGAACAATGAAATTTTTATTTCAAGATGACAATTTATGAAGTTTCATAAAAGTTTTTTTTTAATTATGACCATATATATTACTTAGGCAATTCTCATTAGGCAATGGACTAGAATTTTGGTTTCTCTAAACATACCTTTAGTCAGTCAATATGTATAGCCAGTTAATGTCAACATGAATTAGTACAAAATATGATTGTAAACAGAGTCCTGGGTGCTTTAGATAAAAGGAGAGAGAAAACAGCTCTTAAGCTGCCAAAATAAAAATGGTTTAACATTTTGCATTCTTTTCACAGGCCCAGTGCTCTTACAGCAAAGGAACTCTAAGGGGGAACTGCCCTTGGATTATGTTTTATCATCTCAAGTCAAGGAAGAACTCTTTGCTATCACAAAAATAGAAGATACAGTGGAGAACTTTCACGCACAAACAGAGAAACATTTTTACCACCAGCAACTTGAATTCGGCTCATTTTTACTTAGTAGGATGTTGCTAAATTTTTGTTCAGTTTTTGATTTATCTTCAGAGTTCCTCTTAGCTTTCAAAGGGTTAACTCATTTAAATGAAATGCTTATGGCTTGTAAGAATTATAAGGAAACCACCAGTGCTCATACTGACTGGTTGTTGGATCTTTATGGTAAAAATATAAAGACTTTGCTGAAACTCCCAAATATTCTTAAGGAACTCCCTGAGAATTTGAAAGTCTGTCCTGGAGTACACACTGAGGCCTTACTTGTGACATTGGAAATGATGTGTCGGTCAGTCACAGAGTTTTCATGATGATGCCAAAAAATATGAGTCAACTTTCTAAACCTGCTCAGTTTGCTTTGTCGTTTACCTGCTCATTAACATATTTTGCTTTGATTTATTGACAGAATTTGCATCCTGTATGAATTTTAAAAGCACTTAAACAACTTGTACAAAACTATAGTTTAGGCTTTTCTGTCTTTTTCCAGTGTGGAATTTGACTCAAAAGTAAAAAAAAAAATAGTTTTGCTTGATATACACTACTTTCTTTCATCTTTATGATTATTTTTGTTCCAAAAGTGATATTATTTATCTATTTATATTGTATATGTAAAAAATTTTTTAATTTAAATATTTTTTTTTCCAATCAAACTGTAATGTTCTCTATTCCAGGTGTTTCAGGTCTTAGAATCATGGCAAGGATATTCATGCAAATATTCACCTATAAACATGTAGTTCGCTGTTTCTTCTCTGTAGACTCTTGGACTAAAGTATCTATTTTAGTTTTGTGTGTTTCTAAAATAAACATTTCTAAAATTACAATAATTCTTTTGTTTTTTAAGTGCAGTGCATGTGCAGAATTTGACAATATGATCCCTTGATCTATTTTATTATATCAGTTCACATAAAAGTGTTTTTACTCTGTGTAACCAATACTCTATAAGTGAGAACATTCTCTTTAATAAGTTTTATTAAATATTAAGATTATAAGTGACAGCTAAGTAATAGATTTCAGATTATCTAAAATCTTAATGTACAGTATGAATTTACAGAGCAATAACATTTCAATTTGCAGTTTTTTTTCATAATAGCTATTTATTGTAAAACTAAAAGAAAGGGTGTGGATAATAGCCACTTTTGAAATTGGAGTTGCTTCACTAGTGGGAATAGTTACATTGTGATACAGCTGGAAAAGAAACATTAAAACTTACATTTAGCTTTTATGTAACTATATTCATGATCTTCCAGCAATTAATCTGCTAAAGAAACACACTTCAATTTTATCTTAGAAATAGATCTTTTAATAAAATACGAATGCTGAGTGCTTTACTATTGAGTTTATAATCTAAACTGAAAACTATATTAGTATATCAGCTCTGATTAAAATCAAAGCTTTTTTCTCTATTTTTACACATACTTATAAATATGTTAGTTCTAGTTAGCCTTCAAATGTGACATCATACAAATTTTTTTTTTAATATATTGATTTCAGAGAGGAAAGGAGAGGGAGGGAGAGATAGAAACATCAATAATGAGAGAGAATCATTGATTGGCTGCCTCCTGCATGCCCCCTACTGGGGATCAAGCCAGCAACCCAGGCATGTGCCCTTGACCAGAATTGAACCTGGAACCCTTCAGTCTGCAGGCCAATGCTCTATCCACTGAACCAAACCAGCTAGGGCTCAAATTTCTTTTTAATCTTAATCTGCCGAAGTCCCAGTGATGAGAGGACATTAAGGAACATTAAAATGTTCATAGATTCCCCAGATAATGAATAAGAACATTTTTATTCTAAAGAGTAACCACTTTTTAGTTGAAAGGATCCAGAATAACATTTGCTTTGTAAACTAATATAAACTTAAAATAAAGACTTTGACATCAGACTTAGTTTTAAATCCTTGTCTAATTTCTTTACTGGTAACTAAATTGCAAAGCAAGTTCCTTTCTGAGCTTTAGTTTCCTTACCTATCAAATGGAGATAACACCAGGTATCTTTGTTGTGAAGAATTGTTAGTGCTAACACCTGATATGGCACTAATAAAAGTTACTTCCTTTCTAGTTCTTACCTCCCTTTTTTAGTTATCATGAATTATTTAAATGAAAAGTTACGGTTTTGCACTGCTAAGAAAAAGCTTTTTAAATTTAATGTTCCAAAGAAATACTCATTTAGTTGCAATTAGTATATTTGAATTCCTAATTGCCAACTTCTACAAGCCATGATGACACGAAGTATTAAACACTCTAAGGCCATTGAGGTCTCTGTCTTTAAGAAGGTGTTGCAGCTTTGCACTTCTGCAGAAGCACAACTTGGCCCAACATAAGTTACTATGCTCGGTGCCTAGTTAGCAATACCAATAAATGTATATGAACCTAACTAAACCTGCAATGAGAACATTCCCAATATAATTTCTTACAATTTAGAAAACGTAATTGCCTCAAATCTATCTTAGAGGTGGAGGAAGTCAAATTTTTAATAAATTAATTAAAATTCATAGTCTTCGAATCCTGGCTTTTTAGTTAGTGGCTAAAGATAGGCTGGGTAATGCTGTTCTTCACTTTACTCTGCCAGAATTCATATCATAGTTCAATGGAATTTTTTTTAAGGAGCCCATAAAAGCATTTATTTCAATACAGTTTGAAAAAGAGATTTCTGAGCTATTGAAATTCAGTTTTCATTATGCATAGTCCCCACAAATATTTGGAATATAAAAAATTTAAAATAGGTCCCAGAAACTCCTTAGGAAGGGTCTCTAAAATTAAAGTTTTCTAGCTTGTTAGTTCTTAATTCCCTAGGCACAATAAAGTGGTTGAAGTATATACATTTTTTGTCATTAACTCCAAGATGACTAGGAAAACATTAATCCTCGTATAAATCAAGTGTGAAATTAACCACTGTCTTAAATTCTTCGTTTCTTGAACACCTGTTACTTACCAGGTGGTGTGCTTGATGGGCTGTCCACCATGAAAGGAGGAAAGCGTACAGTCCAGGAAGGTAAACTGGCCTTAAATATTGTTAGTTTTATTGTCTTCTGTATAGGCTATTGAATAAATTCCAGTTTTGCACATTTCTAAAATTTGCATTAATGGTGCTCTGTTTTAGCTTTTAAATGTGAATATTACAAAGGTTTAAGAGTTTAATCCTTTGATCAGTATAATTTTAGCAATTTTATTTTAGAGTGAATAGAACATAGGATATGCTTTTGCATTCTTAATGAACTAGTACTCATTCCTAGGTAAACACAAATGCATTAATGCTAGTATAGTTTATATAAATGCCAGGAAATGCTTGTCGTTTTGTTTATGCTGTTACAGAGAATTAAATGAAATGAATATCTCCATTATTGGTGGAATGTGCAATCCATATGACTTTACACACCTTTCCAGTTAAGTGATGAACTTGATGAGAGCCTGTCACTGTTGCTCCTTAATCAGTAGGAAGGGGTCATCTTTGAGTGACATGAGGCACTCCTTCCCTCAGGCATTTATCCTGTGGCTTCCACACCAGTCACACTTCTTTTTGACGTGCAGTTTGCAGAATTCAGAATGATAATTGTTTTTATAACAAATGTGGATTGAGTTAGAAAGGTCAGTGATGGCATCCTTGAAATTAATGGCTGCTGATGTCAAAACTGGAGAAATGCAATAGTTAACTATCAAAAAATTCCCCTTGTAAGTTAAAATGAATTTTGGGAGGATATATTTTGGTGGATGCTTGCTCTGATAAAGAATTAAATATTTTTAGACTACTTAATTAATTAGAAAAAGTTGTGGTACTGTTTTATTTAGTTCCAGGCATCCATCTTTCAAGATACTACAAATCCTAAAAATACTAACAGAATATTTTTTCAGAAGAAACAAATGTAAGATATTTTGACATCATTGATTGTTAGATGTTTAGAAAAGAGTTTTCCCTCTTAAGTAAATATTTGAGAACATCCAAAACATTTTTAATCATGTTTTCCAGTTTATAAAAGCACCAAGCAACAAAGACTCATAAACATCTTTGTTTCTTGAGACGTGAATGTATGTGAATATTTAGAGGGGGGGAAATTCTATTAAATTATTTGAAAAAGAAGCTTTTTAATAATCTCTTTGGATGTACTTATAAATTACAAATAAAATTACATTTTTTGCATATTTTATATATAAATATTTTCTAATATTTTTATATTTGAATTCAGTACTGTAAGTCTTTTTTATTAGCTTAGCTATGTGCTTTTGGTTATAGATGCACTTATACTATCATTTTTAAAAAACATGAAAATCTTGAAGTATAGTATATAACCCTTACCATTAGATACAATTGACTGATTTTTTTAAATGCTGTCTTTGTACTATTGAATATACACATATATTTTCATTTTTAAAACAAGTAAATAGTGAACTCTTCTGGTTTTCTAAACTACCTGCTGAATTATGATCAAACAGTGTAATTAGCAGAGTAACTAGTAATCACTTATAAAAACTAATAAGTATATAATATTTACATGAAACTTAATATAAACATATTTCTAATAAGTATATATTATTTATATAATATTGCCTTTAACATAGACCAAAAAAGTAATAAAAGTTCCTTGTTTAAACACAAGCTGTCTCCAATTAAAATTGAACTATTTCCTCCATTTTTTTTATTATGACCCCCAAAGCTTTATAGAATGTTTAATTCAGATTTGGTAAATCTAATTTACTTCCTTTCAAAAGTATCTAAATTGGATCAAGTGAACTTTAATGCATAATGGGTGTTACACATTAATAGAGAATGGCTAACTCCTTTGGAACATATGATTTAGTTCTACCAAAGAATGGACATTTTTTAAAAATGTGCTTAGCACTTCCAGCAGGTAAATTGTACTGAACTGAAAATCTGGAGTTCAGCTTTGAATTTACACCGATTATGCTATCATTTATCTTAATAGTAGATGAACTAAAATTTCCAATGATTCTCCATTCTTCTATCTTCAAATGAAATAGTCATGTTGAATAAAATCATTAATCTTAAAGTGGTGACAGATAAAAAAGAACTTAGTTTGTTGTCAGTACTTCTCAACTTAAAGGTTAGGTCAGCAATAGTTTATGTCATGACACTGATAAATTTTTCTAGTGACCAGAACTGTTTGATTTATAATAGGTTTTTGTTCCGACTTCATCCTGAAAATGTATTTTTTTAAATTTTTATTGCTTCTCTTTTGTATCCTAGAGACAAAATTAAAGCAATAACTGAAATTTGGTAGAATTAAAATACACATTATAAAGAGCATTTTATGAAAACTAAAAAGAATTGTAATGAAAACTGAGCAAAGGGATGAGGGGGAAAGTGGGTAGGAATCATTCTGGTTTAAAGGAATTAAAAGGATTAAAATTTTTAGATGCTGTTTAATATATTGATTGAGAAGTTAGGGAAGGTATAAAATCAGATGTAAGACATATAGACAAATCTAATCTCAGGAATAAATTGTGTCTTTGAAAAAATGTTAATAATGTTTAATATATCAAGGTTGAAGGTAATTCTTTTATGGTAGGGTCTTTTAAGTGAATTTCTATAGAAAAAAAAATAAGAAAAATACCAGTTTTAATGGTATCATCAGAAATAGGATATTTTGACTAGTAATATTCAGTCTTCTTCTCAAGTTTAGGCAAATCGAGATTTCTCATTTTTATTTTCTTGTGATTTCAGTTCTTTTACTCTTTTCAAAATACGTTTAAGTTCATACTGTCATGTTATTGGAGGAAATGGTTTTAATAGGAGGTTCGAAGTCATTTACAAAAAGTGGCTGATAAAAAAGTGGCTGAATTGGTTCCACTCAATGATATTTTTATTGACTAATTTTAGTTATTTTTTAAAAAGAGAAACTATTTCAATGTAATTAAAATTTTCTCTAAGTAAAATCACACAGGGGAAAGGATTGTAAGCAAATGCATTGCTAATAATGGTTGTGTTTGTGATATAATTTTGAATATTTCATTTTCACTTCCCCAAATTTCTTTGTAATGAAACTTATATTTGTTTTTAATACCAATAGCCAATTTATTTTTGAAAGTAATGCTCCTGATATAGGTAAGAGGATCAGTCCTGAAGTTTTCTAAAGGTGTCATATTTAAACTGGCATCTGCTGGATTTTTAAAATGTAAAGTATGTTTTAAAATATACCACTTTTCGTCAGTGTAGAATTAAACATAATATTACCTATTGCAAATCTCAAATAACAGGTTGTACCTTAAATGACTTTGAAAGGAGTTCACTACTATATTAGAGAATTTTTTTCTTGTATCATCATAGATCTGCAAAACATTCACTAATACTGTATGCCCCTCCTTTGAGAGTAAATCTGGCTTATCTTGTCACTCATTTACTTGTTTAATCTTTATTGTAATTC
Source organism: Myotis myotis (assembly GCF_014108235.1). Classification (NCBI taxonomy): domain Eukaryota; kingdom Metazoa; phylum Chordata; class Mammalia; order Chiroptera; family Vespertilionidae; genus Myotis; species Myotis myotis. The sequence continues at coordinate 54,027,853 of NW_023416357.1, forward strand.
CCTTGTAAGTATTGCCTCACCATGTTGGGTGAGTCATGACTCCTTAGTGGGATTCTTAAGTTGCTAAAGGTTGAACTTCTTGCAGATACCTTGTGGAGTCATACATGTCTTCACTATCACCTTTTCTGACTTTAGAAGTATCCATGGAACCTCAAAATTACTTCTCCTCTGGTGGGTTGTCTCCCCTCCACCCCCCCCCCACCCCCCCACCCCAGATTCAACACCAAAAAGCAGTGAGACAGGAAGATTAAATGATGGCTACACTTATCAAAGGTTGTACCTTAAATGACTTTGAAAGGAGTTCACTACTATATTAGAGAATTTTTTTCTTGTATCATCATAGATCTGCAAAACATTCACTTTTTAACACAGTGAATGTGTTAAGCTCGTTAAGCTCCCAGTCAGTCACCAGTGACTGACACTATACTTTCTGTCCGGAAGACAACACAGGCTGGGCGCTTAACGTGTTAATATAGGTCTTATTATTTATAACATCGGTGCAGGTACAAACAGCCAGCCATCTACGGAGAAATCAGAGTCAAAGTATCTTGCTACAGTGCTCCAGAGATTCTTATTTTGCCCCTCTTTGAAGGCCAGGGAAACGGCTTCTTTTAAGGTACTGTTCTAAGTAGTACAATGAAAATATACCGTTTTAACAGTTGTTTTCTATAAATGCATTGGGTGCCTACATCATAATTACAGAATGCTGGAGAGAATATCACATCAAGGTGTTTTTAGGGGGAGATTTCTCACCTGCTTCCCAGGAATGTATCACAGTCAGAGATCGTGGGAAATCAAGTAACTTGGTGTGTGTTCTTTGTGTTAGCGTCAGAGTGCCACAAGAATGGATGGTGTGTACCTGGCACCCTACCCCATAAGATTCAGTTCCCTGACTCTTGGTTATCAAGTGCTGAATGTTTTGTGATAACATCCCCTCTCCCCACCCCCCCCAAAAAACACATTTTTCTCTGTTATACCTGAAAATGCATTTTTTCATCCAAGGAAATTTATAAAGTCCTGTTCAGCAACTTCAAGTAAAGTAGAACACCACTTTGGTCTGTTTTAAAACTACTTTAAGTATTCATAGTATGTGGGATCTTCCAGGTGCGTTCCCATGTGCTTCAAAAATCCTGCTATGGTTTGCTAGTTCTCTGTGTTAATGGAATCTGAAGTCTAAGAGTTCCAGGAAAAAGGTAAGTGGTAGATATGCCATTATGTAAGGTTGGGTCAGAACTTGAGTGATCTACCTCCCTTATTATAAAAAACAAAGACAAAATCACAAACATCCCTCGCTGTATAGTAGAACATAGATATTTCAATCTTTATCAAATTTGACACCAATAAATTGTCTTACATGGTTCCAGTATTACATGTTAGACACAAATTTTGACTTGTAATTGTCATACTCACTACTATATAAAAGGAAGGATGTTTTGTGGAGATGATGTAGAGTTTAAAGTTTTCCACTTCTTTTAGTAGCTTTATTAAAAGAAGATCTCTGAACTTAGAACAAGTAATGGCATTCTCCCCCCCCTTTACTTTTTTTTCTGTGGTCCAGCTGTAACTATAATTTCTCTTCACTGTTATTGCAGGTATGTCTCCAGTAATCAAGAGACGATTAAGATTGGTTGGGACCAGGTGTGCACCTTTCGCTATACAGGTAGCATTTCCCCTAAACTTGTTACCATTTTGAACCCTGTTAAGATAGCATGCCTCAAGTTGACTCTTGGCATTCTGAAGCTTGACTTTGACTAGAAAGTGGAATGAGCTTATATTATCACTTTGCCTTAGAAGCAGCAGCAGCAGCAGCAGCCATACTCAACCAGATCTTGGTATTTCATCAGATGCATTCCTCCTGAGAAACTAAGAGGTGGTTTGAAGGTTTGCTCATTGACTTTCAGGTTGGTCATTCCTTTTCTCTTTGGGAGAATTATTTTATTTTTGCTACAACTGAAAATACTCTGGCACAGGTACTTTCATAACTATTTGTTTAGCTTGATTTAAAAAAAAAGGTTTCAACTTGCAGGGGTGGGGAACATCCGACCCACAGGCCATATGAGGCCCTCAAAATCATTTGGTCTGGCCCTGCCACGGCATTAGGGGTGAGTTAATTAAATGTTTGACCAAATATAGTAAGGCTAATTTTTAAGTTGATAATTTTGTATGTCCCTCGAATGATGGTATAAATATCCAAATGACCCTTGGCAGAAAAAGGTTCCCCACCCCTGGTTTAGAGTAACACTGTTAATTGACCAGAGCAGAGCAGCTGTGCTAGTTAGTTTCCTTTTTAAAAATGGAGTCATAATTTTTCAGTGACATTTGGAGACACAACCATAATATAAATAAACCTGTCTACAAAAACATTGCTTGTGCATAGAACAGTTTTATATTGTCAGTTTTGAATGTGAAGGACAGAAGATACCAATAAGTTGAAACTTATTTGAGACCAATTATATATTTGGTTGTTTCACTTTTGGGATAGGGGGTGGGGGTTAATCCAAATCCTTTGGTAAACGCACAAATGTAAAAATTATGTTTTCAGCAAACTTTTCATAGTTGTTAGTTTCAGTAGCATGTGACATTTTTCTTTCCATAATGTTCTTACATAATGAGAGATTTTCCTTGATATTTCTTAAATCTCAGAGATTCAGCTAGAATAAATCTTATGATGTTACTGCCACTGTACAAATGTAAAAAGCCTGAGGTATAAGAGGTTACATTTTCACTAAAAAAAAAATGTTTGTGGGTGGTTGTTGTCTTCAGTGAGTTATACCAGTCATCCTACGAAAGAGAATTATAACTTAAAGGAATGACACTATTGTAAGTATTCATTATGTTATTTTCTTGTGGTTTTAATTCATACTTGCCTGAGCAGTTAGAAAAGGCTGATTCTAACCAAATGAATAGGCATCTGTCCACACATACTCACACTCACACTTGATATATGTCCCAGAATTTAAATAAGTATTAACTTAATAATCTGAGGCTTTTGCAAAAAGTGTAATGGTGGCTGTCTTTATTTGTATTTCTAGAGCATTAGCTGCCATATATATATATTTTTTTTTTTGGTTTGTTTTTAAGCTGAGTACAAAAGTCAAATATTCATTTACATTTAATAAATGTAGAAACTAAAAGCTTCGGAGTAAGACTTGTTAATACAAGAGTAGACTACATTCAGTATTAGGGACATTTGGATATTGAGATAAAAATGGGGGGGAAAAGTTCCTACGGTCCCTGAGTAAGAGAGCTTACCACTGAAGTTTTCTTCACTTTTAAATACAGAATAAAACTCTATAAAAGATACTTTCAGAAATATGTCAGTTAAATTTTGCTCTCACTATACTTTAGCTCCAGAATTGATTTTAATACACCGTCATTGGGGTGATCATTGACTATGACAGGGCAAGTCATATAGTAGGTACTCAATAAACATACCACAGAGCAAAGTCATCTAAAGAATCTGCCTATTCAGATTTTCCTTGTGCATAGAATGATTCAAAAGTATTTTGGAATCCCTACAGAATCTATCAATTTGAGTCTGTGGAACAGTACCAAAATGAACCAGAAGTGCTGAATTCTCTTTAGAGATGAAAAAAAGTTAAAATACGCATTTCTTATGAAGTATCATAGTTGGAATATGAATGACCTTCAATGAGTTGACTCACTAAAAAATACTGAGGAACATATTTAGTAGTTCACATGATTTCTGTATTTAGCAATCTAAATAGGTGTCAGACATCTTGAAATATTTACATGGCAAATCTCTCAAAACTAAAGTTAAACAGCTCTGTGTAAACCCCTCACATAGGGGAAAGAGTTAAAATTTTACTAGACATAGTCTCTTGTTTTTAGCCTTGAATGTAGTAGTTTCTAAAAGCAATGAAGGTTCCTATGAATATCACTCTCATGCCTCCAGAGAGTTCTTACTCCTCTGTCAGCTTCCTTGGATGCTCACCCCTCAGAAGGTATTGAATTTTGTAAAAAGTCTAGGATTCAGGGAAAGCCTTATATGTCCAAACCAAACATGAGTTTCTCTAAGTGTCACTTACAAGAATATGCACACAATCCTCCCTCAGCCACCAAAAAAAGGAGTACTGATTTTACTTAGAAAAGATTTTTTATTTAATGCAGTGAATGTATAGTCAACATTACCATTGAACTAAACATCTGAAATTTCATAGAATGAAACAAAACTTACTAATCCATTAATGGTTACTATCCACTAGGTACATCTGGGGTCATAGAATATCAGGCTTGTAGACATTTGAGCAGACACTGTCAGCATGAAATGTAAACCTCACACAAGATGTAATCAAAGGTAATTTCAAACAAATTATCCTATCAGCAAACTTTGTGTAGTAACATCAACTTCATGGAGTATTGTCTTAGCAACATATAGTGATGGTGTGCGAATATAAGCATGTCGTTACAAACATGATGCACTAAATGGAGCTTATTGAGGTCAAAGCCTTTCTATAGAAAGGGATTTAATTGACAATCTTTCAACCATAGTGTATAAACAGATCAAAATAGTTCTATCATAAGAAATAGTATTTAACAACATAGCTTTAAAATAAAAATACTTTAAAAAATCAGCTCTGATGAGATTAAATTTATTGTTAAAGAATTTAGAGAGAGATATATGTTTCTTGCTTCGGCCTTTTCTACAGTTTTCCAACACAACCCCCATCTTCACCCTATCTCAATCTATTATTAATAAAGTAGTGCAAAACATTCTGTAGCAATTTTAGGCAAGCTTAATCCCCTACCAAGTCGGGAGGGGGTAAGACATACTCACCAAATTATTTCTCTTTCCAGAGGTATACTCACTTGAAGTGGAATAGAAAAACTACCACAAGAGTCTTGGGAATGCAATTTTTAAATATAGATTCTATAGTAAGTAGTGAAATCTTTTTAAAGGCAAACTCCCCCTCCCCATACACAGTTTATTTTACAAAAGGAGGTTTTCATGCATTCATATTTTCAAGAATGATTATTTTTTTCTATAAATGAAACATTGGCATATCACTTAGCACACTGCATTCTCCTCTACATTACAATTCACACTAATAACAAAAATCATAGTATGCATTAAAGATTTCAGTAATCTAATGAGAAAGCACATAACTTTTTTTCTGTGAGAACATGTGAGTATTAAATATTTTTAGATATACAGGGGTATAATCTGACACCAAAAGCAATATGGATTTAGTTTGCTAGTATGTTTACTGAAATTTTGCTAATTTTCTAACTTGATACAAATTAAAGTAGTGGTAGGTATAAAAATTCAGATAGGCATTCATTTATAAACCTGGCAGTATTTATGTGTAATCCTGTAGAGATTTTAAGGTTTTAGATGGAATGATAGAGGAAAGTTTTCTTTGTAGGATTTCAGAGTATAGAAGATTCTTTTGAGTGGTGAATATACCTTCACTCATTAGCTTAAAGTCAGCCTAGTCATATCTAAATCTTTGCTCAGGAATAAATGTCAGGATCTGAAATCAGAATTTATGTGAAATTGAAATGCATCTGTTCCATTATTCACGTCTTGGGACTCCCTCCTCCCTTTCAAAAAGTATAAAACATAGAAAACTGTAATGTACTTTTCAGATAAAAAATAGTCACATGAAAAAAACTTTAACATGTATATAGATTTCATCAGGCAAAACAAAGCATATAATCTAATCTGGTTCTTCCACTTGTAATTAGAGAAGTGTGTGTCTCCCAGTGTTACCATTCTTACATTTGTTGTTCCAGTGTGCTATATTATTAGCCACCACTAACAAGGCTTTCATACAGCAGTAAGTAAACTTTTTATCAAATTGATTCTGTACAATGGAAGTATATTTTCAAAGACATATGCCCTTATACACTATTTACAAATTCTCACTATCATTTTTTAAGAGGTAAAATAAATAAAAAGAAAGAAAGGAAATGCTGCTGAGGCTGGAAGGCTTTTTTATCTTCCCGAGCAGATGCTGGTCTTCTCAGTGCTGGGAGCTAGCTAGCCAAGATTGTTTTTCTTCCTTTTACATGGGCTGTGAGAGGGATCTGGTTTCAATTCTTGGTATTGCACCTGTTTAAACAGAGTTCAGAGAAAGACTGGTCAGGTGGCCACTTTCTGGCAAAGGAAGGAAAGACTGCTTGGAGGAAAAAAGTGCTCACTCTGGAAGCTGTATGAGATCTGCAGCTGGGATACAGAAAACAATAGAGTGATACAGCAAGATTCTGAGGGAAGTCCTGCCAGGAGCTACATGAGAGCCCCGATGTGACCTCTGGTAACAGACTTGGGTTTTCACTGTCCATAAGACATAACATTAAAAGCAAAACCATCTCATCTATTCTGAAGGGATGGATAATGGTTCTTTACAGATTATTGTTTAATATAGGTTTAATATCCAGCTCACTCTCATGTCTGATACTAAATAAACTCAATTGGAACAAAGGAAAAAGGTATCACTGTAACCCAGTTTCAAGATTTTGTTAAAAACATTTCTCATTTTACTTTGAAAATAGTTGATTAAAATCCTTTCAGATTAATCAATACCCATTAAAGAATTGAGATATGCTCCAGTCTTCAAAAAGCCTTCTCCCCCACTCACTGACTTCAAATATGCATCTTTAAAATTCATTCAATTTGTGCGATTGTGCACAGAGGTGTTTTTCTCCAAATGTCCACTGGCACACTTTGCTTTCATCATCTAATATTCCTGTTTCCTCCCTTCAGGTCATGGTGACTTCCCTTCACAGTCTCCAGCTGAACCTTCCTAGTCCCTGACGGCTCTGGTAGGTTCTTGATGCAACCCTCTCATTCCCCATTCTTCTCTATGAGCTCTGCTAGGTTAGCACCCCAAGTAGGCTAAATTTCTCAACAGCACGATCAGTTATAGGCTTTATTAACTTTACCAGTCTCTTTGAAACCTTTGAAATTAAAAGAATATAAAGGTAAAAACTAATGCTACCCGACATTAAAATAGTAGTAATAATGAAATCTACATACCACTTGTACATCTGAAGGGACTCTAGAAAGGAAGTCAAGCAGTTCATTGTTGTCAATTGCATAGGGACACCGAAGCTTTTTTGTAAATTTATTGATGCCTGAAAAAGTGATAGATTGTTGAAATCTCCAAAGTTTGTTGTAGAAAACACATTTCTGGCAAATGTATTAAAGTGATTCGAAGGTCTCTAGATTAAGGTGCCATTTAACCTTGAATGAACCAATAAATCCTGTCTTTCTTCCTTCCCTGTACCCTTCCTCTCTCCTTCCCAACCCAATGGATGCTGTTTTTCTCTTTGTATTTTAGTGGCTTCCTTTGCATTTGGGAAACAAAAGCCACCTGACAAGAATAGTCAATGACCTTATTTGCTTCTCCCCTCAGTGTTACTGTACGTAGCAGCTTTGCTTTAGTGTCCCATCTATGATGAAAATTGTCTTCCTGCATTTTGGTTGGGATTGTTTTTAAGGCAAGAAGTCTCATTTATTGATTTTCTCTTTTTCAAAAGATAAAGTGTGTGTGGGCGGGGAGGTGTCACTGTTATGCAGGCTAAATGTGTAGAAGACCTTGATTTTATTTCGAAGTTACTTTAAATGAGAAAGGATTTATCACCAGCTCTGAAGATGACGGTATAAAAGGATCCTGAACTCCCATGAACACACCAGATCTATAGTTGCTTATGGGAAAACTTTCTCTGAAAACTGGCTGAGTAAATACTACACATTGGATGAACAAGAAAAGGCCCAAAGGAAACAGGTAGGAGTGTCTGCGGCACAATGTCACAATAAACCCCACCCCCCGGTGCAGCACCTACAGTCTGGAGGGAATTCCAGTCCAGAGCCTCTCCCTGAGGAGCATAGGATCTGAGCCCCATATCAGGCATCCCCACTTTTTAAAGACTTATACATGAGAGAGAAGCCCCCAAACTACCTAGCTTTATTTTCCTTCCAATTTTATTGAGAAGTAATTGACATACTTGACTATATAGGGATAAGGTGTATAGCATATGAAATGATTATCACAGGGCTACAAAGCAAAGAAAGGAAAAATATTTCTTGCTATGAGAACTCTTAGGATCTGTTCTCTTAACAACTTTCCTTTATATAATACAGCAGTGTTACTATATATAGGAAATATGTATAGCATAATACTCCCTAGGTCCATTCATGTTGACTCAAATGGCAAGATTACATTCTTGTTTATGGCTGATTAAGATTTCATTATATAGATATGTACCAGTAATTTGACTACTGATGGACCCCTAGGTTGCTTTCATGTCTTGACTATTATAAATAATGCTAAAATGAACAGAGGGAGATTATATATATATATAATCTTCAGCAATCACGTACCACTATATATATATTTATTTATTTAAATTAGTGTTTTGGATTTCTTTAGATAAATACCCAGAAGTGGAGTAGCTGGATTATATGGTAGCTCTAATTTAATTTTTTGGAGAACCTCCATATTGTTTTCTGTAGTGCCTATACCAATTTACAGTCTCACCAATAGTGCACAAGAGTTCCATTTTCTCCACACTCACACCAGCATTTGTTATTTCTTGTCCTGTTGATAATAGCCATTATTACTGGTGTAAGGTGATATCTCATTGTGGTGTTTTTTGTGTGTGTTTTTAATCTTTGCTGAAGGATGTTTTTATTGATGGGTTGCTTTTGGTATGTGCCTGGACTGGGAGAACACCCACAATTTTTGGTATATGGGATGACTCTCCAACCAACTGAGCCATTTGTATATCTTCTTTGAGCTAGGACCTGAATAGAAATTTTTCCAAAGGACATACAGATGGCCAACAGGAATCTGATCAGGGAAATACAAATCAAAACCAAAATGACACACCTGTTAAAAAAAAAAAAAGTAAGTGTTGGCAAGGATGTGGAAAAAAGGGAATAATTGTATACTCTTGGTGGGATTGTAAATTGGTACAACCACTACAGAAAACAGTATGAAGGTTCCTCAAAAAATTAAAAATAGAACTACAGTATCAACAGGCAATTCCACTTCTGAGTATTTAATTGAATAAAATAAACACTAACTCAAAAATATATATGCACTTCATGTTCATTTAGCATTATTTGCAATAGCCAAAATAATGGAAACAACCAAAGTGTCAATCAATGGATGAATGGATAAAGAAAATGTGATATATAATGGAATGTTATTCTGCCATAAAAATAGGACTAAATTTTGCCATTTCCAACTATATGGATGGACCTTGAGGGCATTACATTAAGTGAAATAAGTCAGAGAAAAACAAATACTGTATGATTTCACACGTGGAATCTAAAACAAAAATGATCTCATAGATTCAGAGAACAGATTGGTGGTTACTAGAAGAGGGAATTGGATGATGGGCTAAAGAGGTCATAAGGTACAAAATTCCAGTTATAAATAAGTCATGGGGATTTGATGACTAGCATGGTGACTATTGTTAATAATACTGTAATTGCATTTTTGAAATTGCTCAGAGCCTCTCCCTGAAAGTACATTTCAAAAGTTCTCATCACAAGAAAAAAATGTCTCTATCTCTGGCATTGGGATTTTTAGAAACCAGTTTTTCTTTTAAATTACAAGAAGTGTACCTTAAATTCTTGCAAAAGATGCCGCCATGATTGACTAACTTGGATCACAACAGCCAAGAATCATTAGAGACAAACATCTACCCATGCTAACTTACTCAATAGTTAATCCTCTGTACTACCTGAAGAGTCAGTGTGGATAAAGGGTCAATGCAGGTGAAATGTAAAAATAATGTATAAAACTTAGAAGTATCTATCCTACATATTCTGTGTGATAATGTAGAATTTCAATGTGGCAAGTCTGTTTTTAAATTTGTGTTGCACTTAAATTACCAAACATGCACATAGAAATACATAAGCAACTTGATATGAAAGCAGTGGTCTGGTGAGACCTGGGCCATAAGCTAGAGCATTGTGGCTCTTCTTTATGCAGCAGAATGATTTTCTTCTCTTCCTGTGTCCCCATGTGAGGTCCCTCTGAAACTTCTGGTTAGTACTTCAGCAATCACGTACCACTAAAGGGAATACTGTTCTTGTTTCATTTCAGTGAATGAAACAAGAGGCCCAAACATATTCTCTAAAAATTACATTTAAGACAGCCAGTGGCTCCCAAGTTACAGAGCTAGATGTCTGCCATGGTCTCTAGGTTCCAAGAACCTGGGCAAATGAAACCAGAGGTTCACCACCTATCACAACCTAGATGGCAGGAGTGGCTCTCAGTTGGTTAGAGGTAATAAACTGCCAAATGCTCTACTCTAATTCCTTCATGATAAGAGCATCTGTTTTAAATATCAGAGAAAGGAATGCAAGATGAGGGCTGGAGCATACACTAGGGCAGTGGTCGGCAAACTGCAGCTCGCGAGCCACATGCAGCTCTTTGGCCCCTTGAGTGTGGCTCTTCCACAAAATACCGACTTCTGGGCATGGGCCACGAAGTTTCAATCGCACTGTACGTGTGCGCCCACACGTGGTATTTTGTGGAAGAGCCACACTCAAGGGGCCAAACAGCCGCATGTGGCTCGCGAGCCGTGGTTTGCCGACCACGGCACTAGGGAAAAAGAACATGGTGGAAAAAGCCTCTTCCCTAGCATAGTGGAAGTACTGTATTAGGTGAAACTGTTTATTTAAACTATAGAAATTAAGAACAAATAGTCACTATTCCCACTACCCTACTCCCCACCCAAGATACGGAGGTAAGGTTATGGTAAGTGGTAAGAGGGCGTATTCATGATAGGAAAAGAGACCAAAAACAGTAGGGAGAAAGGAATCCTAAAACTGGAGGGCTAAGAGACATCTGACCCCTTCTTCCTTTATTCCAGCATAGTGCATTAAAGCCTTAAAAAGAAAAGAACAAAACATTCTCTTTGGTCTTTTTGTTGTATGAGCACATGTTGTCTGGAGTTAAGGCCCATTTCAGTTCTTAGCATTTTGTATAGGTTTAGCAAGCTTAGGTGTGTGGAGACCAGGGGCAAGTAGAGAATTCTACTTCTACCCAGTCTTGTGTGTGTGCATATGTATATGTAATATGTATGCATGTGTGTGTATATGCATATGTATATGTATATATGTATGTATGTATATAATTAATGTCATAGTTTTATATGTTAGTCAGTCTTAGAGATTAAGAATTGAATTTTCCAAACCAAGAGTTTTGTCAGATATTGGGGGGGGCGGGGGAGGGGGGGGCGGGAGGAACCGCAAAACTATCAAGAATGCTGAAACTTGGTACATGAGAACTGTTGGCATGCGGCATAACTGCATTAAAAATTAGGACCCGAAACTATTTTTAAAGGGGGTTTTTGCAGAAGCATTCTTATTCAGTACACATAAAGCAGGTTTCTTGTTCCTAAGCAGCCTGTCAATGACAGGGACCCTTTTCTGTACCCTACAGGTGACCATATATAGTACCATATTTACAGACACTTCCACAAGACAGAGCACCATAGCACAAAAGCATATTGTCCTGAACGCACCATATGGCTCGAAATGCCTCTGTTTACATATAAGTGGTGAAAATAAATCAGAGTGATATCTAGACCGAGCTACTCTTTGATATATGAAGAATCTGCACAGCAACATGTTTATAGTATGATGGAGCCTATGGTGCCAGATAAGAAAAATGCATTTTGCAGGTAGACTTAAATCGTTATACTGTTGTGATTTTTAACCGACCTGTCTCTTTTCATCATGGAGTAGCTTCATGACCATAAATATACGGAACTACTGACAGGATAATTCATCCCTTAAAAATAGTTTGTTCTTAGCAGCTAAGACAGTAAAAAAAAAAAGAAAAAGGCTTTACTTACCCCAGACAAGGACAATGTATCTCAGTGGAATGAAGTACAGCACGACTGTGAACACACAGAGGGCCACGATGGCCAGCCAGCTTAGGAATGGGACCGTCCAGTTGAAAGTACTGAATGAAAGGTTAACATTAGCAATGTAGCATTTCTTATCAGTAAGGGATTAGGCCTCAAAAGATATTTAAAGGAATAAGAAATTGTACATGATGTGGATAAATGTTAGTGTTTTTGTTCGAATTTCCTGGTAATGTGTGTTATATTCACTCAGAGTGGGGTTTGTCCTGGGCAGTTTTCGATCCAATAAAGGATGATTATTAAGAGATTTTCTTCCAGTACTGTGTCTCAGCATAACTTAGGAGTTATTCCTTAGTTTTGTAGCATATAGCTTGCTTATTGTATCCTGAGGTCAAATGTTTAATATTTAAAAAAAATTTTTTTTAGTAAAACAACCAAAGTTGCATCAATCTGATTGTCTTGTTTTCAATTACTTTCAGGGTCTGGCTTTTTGGACTTTATCATTTTCCTCCCATGGCTAGAGTGAGCGACTTATAACTTGCCAGGTAAAGAATCATGTCTTCCCTCTCTTACACTTGTGCTTCCCTTGCTTCTGCTGCTTGTGGAGAGAACAGAAGGCTGAGGGTCTGCCTGCTCTCCTGGGGCTCAGCTCAGAGCCATCCATCACACTGTTCCTTGTGCAAGGGCACTGGCTCTTCCCTCAGAAAACCCGTCTTCTGGGCAGCTTCACGGAAGGGCTCCCTGTGTTCTTTCTCCTCTTGGAAGAGTAAGAATCCTTACCAGTGTAGCTAATGTCAGGGGAAACAAGATTGTCCTTTTCCCACAATGCATTGTGGAATCTAAATCTAGAATATGATCCCCATTCAAGAAAGTTCTGGAATGAATAACAAAATGCAGTTATAGAGACTTTTCACTTTGTACTTAAATATTGCTTCTGAAGCTGCTTTCTGAATAGATGCATTATATTCCATGTGACTATAGGGGAATTTCTCTTTTTAATATTCAAAAGATTGTGCAGAGAAGATGGCTACACCTCAGCCTATACTTATACCTGTATCACTACTGTACCTATGGAAGTTCTACAAAACCCCGTGTACCACAAGGCTGGTCCACAGCCAGGATCTGGTCCTATGCTTCAACTGGCCCTCATGTTTTCCAGCCAGCACCTGTTCTGAGGTCTCTTAGCATACAGAGAGATAAAGAACCATTTTCCCTCAGGCATTCACTAGCCTGGCCTGAGAGCTGACCCAGGGTCTTCTGGTATCAATGAGATGCTGTCATCAGGTATTAACACCCAGCGTACCTCAGAAAGGACAACACTCAGTAAGGAAAGCCCCCATTTAGGACTTCACCCTGTGCTTCATGGACAGGGTGTGGAGAACAGGGGGACATTCTTAGGGATGGAGAAAAAAAACATTGAGAGGAAGAAGGGAAAAGAAAGACATGGGAATCAATTTTCAGAAGTCTAAGACTGACTGTTGCTTCGAGGCACATTTGGGAGTGAGAGGGAGGCTGTTCTGTCTAATGTGATACGAGAATGTGGAAACTCAGCATCTATGCATGTGTGGAAATGTATTAAACAAAAAAATTACATGAAATAAGACTCATTATCCCTTGAAACATCAAAGGCACTAAATGAATGACTCAAACCTTTAGTTTAAATAACTTACTCCTCTTTAACTTACGCCCACAGAGTCAAATCTGAACACTTTGGGTTATGAACAATAAACAATGAGTGGATATATGAAACTAGGAAAATGTAGGCTTAACTGGATATACAGCACCCCTTCTTGAGTGGGCCAGTTTTTATATAGTTCAGTAGTAGTATGAGGCCTTAGTATATTTTTACTGATAATCAATTGTAAATCACCTTATTGTTTTTATAATTAAACAGTTGTTTTAAAAAGTAGATTAGTAAAAAAGTATTTCAGGTAAAACACAATTAATATAAAATTAAGAATGTTTCTTAACTTTGCATTAGATATTTTCTTATTCAAAAAAATAAAGGTGATTTTTAAAAATCCACAGAATTAAAAAATGTTTAATGGCCGAGCATTAGTTTATTTCATGTATAATATATTAGCTATATAAATACACAAATTTGAAAGTATATTTTGGTAAGGTGCTATATATAATATCACTTTCAAAAAATTTTAGGTTAATTTGAAAATATACCTCAGCCAACAATAAAATGTGTGTCTTCCTTACCCGAAATCCTCATTTTGCTTATTTTTTTTATCATGAGTTGATATTCTGTTTAAGAACAAAGCCTTTCACTGTGAAAATGTGCTAAAATTTAGAATGGTGTTATTTCTCCAAAGCTACAAGTATAATTTCTTTCCAACCAATATGTTCTAAATTTCAGGAAGGAAATTGACAGAACTTTCATAAAACCAAAGACTGACAGAAACAAAGTAAATAATGATGAAACTGAGCAATAGATCATCCAGAAGGAGTGTCCCCTGCCAAAACGAATTGGCATTTCACCCTCTGAGAAACAAATGGACACTCTGTCTCCACAGAAGGCCAGGGTCCACGTGTCAGCATCACTTACTTTTTTATCCTTTCGCCTAAGGAAGCCGCTTCATCTAGGATGTTCTGGACACTGATACATACCTCCTGGATGGCATAGATTTTATTTATAAACCCCTTCTTTTCACTGTCCTAAAACATAATAAAAAGAGAGGTTCTGTATGAGTAATGGTATTCTTCAGTGCTTGAATTCTTTGCATTGTCCCTGTCTTAACATTTTTAAACTTAAACTCTATGTCGTCTTACATACAAGGATCACTTGGGAATTCAGGATATAAAGGGAGGGGAAGGAGGAAGAGTAGCCACTATTGTGGAGCTGTGCTAGTGTAAAAGGTAGCTGCAAAGCAGGGCACTCAGACTCTGTTGCTGGTGCCCTGATGAACAGAAAAATGTCAGCCAGTATAAAGGTTTAAGAGATAGGTCATGTCTCAGAATGACCACAAGCAGGATCTGTGCTGACCCTGGACCCACCATGATTCACTACTTAGTAGACCTTGTTTTTTGACCCCACCACCCACACACCTGAGTTTGGTTTTAGCTTTAGATATTTCATCAGCAGAGACTGCTGGGTACAAATTGACCTGACAGGAATTAAAACTGCAAACAAAAATGACAAGGTTGCCCAGTCAGTGTGGCTTAGTGAATGAGCATCAACCTTTGAACCAGGAGGTCATGGTTGATTCCCAGTCAGGGCACATACCCAGGTGCAGGCTCGATCCCCACTTTGGGAAGTCCAGGAGGCAGCCAACCAATAATTCTCTCTCATCATTGATGTTTCTCTCTCTCTCCCTCCCCTTCTTTGAAATAATATATTCCCCCCCACACTCATGCCCTCACCCCCCCCCACCCCCCACCCCCCGCCCGTGTCAGCCTCCCCTGCCTTCCCTCTGAGGTTTGATCGATGCTTCTCTGTCTCTGGAACTGTTTTTGTTCATCATTTATGTTGTTCATTATAGTTTACAAATGAGTGAAATCATGATATTTATCTTTCTCGACTTATTTTGCTTAGCAAAATGCTCTCCAGTTCCATCCATGCTGTTGCAAATGGTAAGAATTCCTTCTTTTTTACCGAAGCCTAGTATTCCATTGTGTAGATGTACCACAGATTTTTAATCCACTCATCTGCTGATGGGCACTTAGGCTGTTTTCAAATCTTAGCTATGGTAAATTGTGCTGCTATGAACATAGGGGTGCATATATCTTTTCTGATTGGTTAAATGACAAAGTCAATTAAAATCCACTAAGTGGACAATTTCTAGGATAGTACCGAAGACAGATGAGATATACAATAAACCTGGCCTCCTCTGAAAAATAATAGCCACAGACGTCATACAGTAGCTTATGCTATATTAGGGTTCTAACTAAACTTTTTCTCCTCTTTGTACTTAGTTCTTCATTTTAAAACTTAACGCTGGATTTAAGCAAACTGGTGTGCTCCAGGGAACGGGCGGATGGGGATTGAGCAGAAAGCACCCAGAGAATGGTGTGAGCCTGGGGGAGGTGTGTACATTTTGTAATTTTAGACCCAGAGGAAGAAATACTGGTGGCCTTTCACGATTGAAAATTCTGCTTAGTAGCCTGGCATCACAGGCACTCGCCTGGGCTGTTTGGTGGAGACCATCCAACCCTGATTCCATGACTCCATTCCTCCATGCCAGCTTGAATAGCTCTGAAAATGTAGCTCCAATTTCAT
Organism: Myotis myotis; assembly: GCF_014108235.1. Classification (NCBI taxonomy): domain Eukaryota; kingdom Metazoa; phylum Chordata; class Mammalia; order Chiroptera; family Vespertilionidae; genus Myotis; species Myotis myotis. Next base: position 54,043,931 of record NW_023416357.1, read on the forward strand.
TCCTTTAACTTCTTTCGAACGCTTGCACACTGTGCCAGAACACTTGAGACCTCATGTGGCAGGCAGTGCTTACTGAAAGCCGCCAGGAAGCTAGAATAATAATGTCGTCATGTTGCACATTTACATACTGACTTTCATTTCAGAGGAGTCTCTGAAGCACTTTGCACTGTGAACACTTGGCTGAGGCTGGCATCCTGCCACCTTCAAAGCCAAGGGCAAGTGAATGACAGGTGTGTATGCAGCCTCCAGGGACAACAGGGTCCAGGGGACTGAGGACATGGGGACCAGTTTTATAACATGATCTTTAGATACCGGTTACTTAGAGCCTTTGTTTTTAATTTAATTCCCATGGAAGATATTGCCTACATTATTCATCTTGCTTATGCCACAATGGACTGTCAGACAATGAGGTAGATGAGGTGCATTAGGCTCAAAGTATAAGGAAAAATTAGGTACTCTGAGTCCCCACTATCTTCAATTTGCCTTTTACTTGTTATTACAGACATGGGTGAATCAATTTCTTGTCTTTTTTCCCTCCTCAGTAATAAAAATAAATGTGTAATTGCACCTACGCAATTTTACACTTTAGAATAAAATGGATAACCAGTGGCTCCTTTTAGTTCCTTTCATAATTACAAAGTTAATCTGCTGTAATCATCTTCATGGCCTTCAGTGTTCTCTCTCAAGTACGGAGTTCATTTATGTCTATGAAGTAAAGTACTCTTATAAATACTTTTCTACATACAGAATAAACCAAGCTGAAATTGAAGCATGTTGGTTATACAGCGAAAGCTCATTGAGAAAAGTGTCTTACCTATTTGAAATTATGACTTGAAAAATATTTCCTTCATAATAGCAGTAAAAATCCTCCTATATAATAAAAGGGTAATATGCAAATTGACCCTAACAGCAGAACGACTGTCACTGACACACACTGACCACCAGGGGGCAGACGCTCAATGCAGGAGCTGCCCCCTGGTGGTCAGTGTGCTCCTACGGCGGGGGGTGCTCTGCTCACAGCCACAAGCCAGGCTGACGGCTGCCAGCACAGCGGTGGTGGCGGGAGCCTCTCCTGCCTCAGCAGCGCTAAGGATGTCTGACTGCAGCTTAGGCCTGCTCCCCGCTGGCCAGTGGACATCCCCCAAGGGCTCCCGGGCTGCCGGAGGGATGTCTGACTGCCAGCTTAGGCCCAATCCCCCCGGGGAACAGGCCTAAGCCAGCAGGTGGACATCCCCCAAGGAGTCCCAGACTGTGAGGGCACAGGCCGGGCTGAGGGACCCCCCCCTCCCCCCCCAGTGCACAAATTTTTGTGCACCGGGGCTCTAGCATATAAAATATTTAGGCATGACCTTAACAAGACATGTGCAGAATCTATATAAAGAAAATAGCAGTACTGTGTTTCTGCATCGAGACACTGAATATTAAAAGAATGTATTATTTTTTTCAGTTGAACGTACAGGTTTAATGCAATTTTAAACAAATCCCAATGTGTCTGGAGTGGAGTGTAATGGTGTACTCAAAATCTGTTTAGAAGAATAAATGAGGATAACCAAGAAATTTTGAAAAAGAGAAATAATGAGAAGGCATTTATTGTACTATATCTTTAAGTATTTAAAGTATGAAAGATGAGCACTGAAGGAGAGATTGGTGTATGATTAAAGCACAACAAATCCATCATAAAGAATGAAGTATTATGTTATGGGTAATTGTGTTAACTGGGGAAAGTTATGTTGATTCCTACCTTAATAGAGCCTCAAATCTATTTGAGATAGCCCAAAATCTATCTTAGCATCTATCTAAAATAGCCCAATGTATTCTAGATTAATTAAAAAGTGAAACACTAAGTGACTTATAAAAACAGAAGAAACTACAGCTAAATTATTTACTGACCTAGGGATGAGAAAGAACTCTCTAAGCATATAAGCAGTAAAGGAAATCACCAAGGAAAATAACTGACAGCAAAAGTTTCATAAAATTAAAAACATTATGCCAAAAGTCATAAATTTAAAAGGCAAAGTGGGGGAAAAAATTAGCAACAAATATGACATCAAGGAATGGGATTTTCACTATATTCAATTAACACCTGAAAAAATATTGCAGTTTCGTTTATAATAACAAAGTAAAAATCACTAATATGATACATACAACTGATAGACTAATATGAAATTGCAAAATATTGTTTAAAGAGAATAAGGAAAACAAAAATCCTTATAAGATGTGTTATTTAAGGCATCTCAAAGATTATATTTTGTATACACTTTAAAATCTAAAGTGCTGATGTATAATTATTGGCTAAAGAGTTTTTAAAATCTGTTCATTCTTGTTTCTTCTGCACTTTCACCCCACTCCCTAGACCCCTAGATCCTCACCCCTGCCACCCAAACCCAAAATAAGATAGTTGAATTGTTGGCAAAGTTTTGAAAAGCAAATGCTTTGGGATAAAATTTTTATTTTAAAATCTTTCATCATCGCTTCTCGGCCTTTTGGCTAAGATCAAGTGTAGTATCTGTTCTTATCAGTTTAAAATCTTTCATCAAATTCCGTATTCCTCCACTGTGGTCTCCAACCAGTGAAGTAATTACTCTTTATATACGGTATATGACCCAAAACTGCAACGGGTAATAGAATTGCTTTGTGTTGCATTCCAATATTTCATACTTTTTTCACTAATGTTCAATACTTTATTAGTATAGAATAAATTGGTACATTTCTTTTATTGTCGTTTTTGCTTTCCTTTATAAACCAGCTTGGATGAAAGAAATATCATAGGGTAGTTAATCATCCAGAGGCCTGGTAGTCTCACTGGTTGTTTAAAAAAAAAAGCATTATTAAGGTTTCTTTTTGAAGATGTAAAAAAAAAAAATTACCCATAAAAAAGAGCTAGAACTATCAATCTGAGAACGTGAGATTTATTTTGTACAACTTTTTCTAATGATTCTATATAATTTTTAAAATCTTATTATATTTAAATAGTCTATAAAACATCAATAACTGCAACATGAAATACAATGATTCTTTAATTGTCACCTACTTTACTATCACATATCACAACAGATAGTTACTGTATTTTTCCAAAGAAGTATCTTCTTCCTGGCTTTGCGATATTTAGGAAAATCTAAAGGCCTAAAGAATCTATAGGAGAGTTTTACATATTTGGAGAATCCTGTTAATTGATTTCAAACCAAATGACAAGTGCCTCCATTCACTGATTCTGTTCCAAATGGGAACAAGAAGCCAACAATATAGGTGTTGAGATATGTATTGAGGGTGTAGGCTCCTCATGCATCCTACAATGGTAATGCTATGTAGGGCCTGCCAAAGTGGTCATTGTCAGCCCTGTTGACATTATAGAAAATGAGTCTGTTGAACACCTGTGCTCTATCAGTAACAGCAGGTATACAGAAAGTTTGCTTGAAATATTAATGCTATAAAATTGTTATTTCACTTTCTAGGGTGAGATTGTCTTAAGAGTGCAAGGTTTGGCAGGGGGAGGGGGGAGGACAGGGACAGTTGTTAAATCTTAACATCAGAACTAGCATAACATGGAACTGTCCCAGCAAACCAGGGCATCTGTTCACCTTACTTATTTCCTAGCAGAGGCATTCAGACTTGCCACCCCAAAGAGCTAATCTTGTTCATAATTTTGCTTTTCCTTTAAAGTCTACTTGCTAGGTAGCTTCTGGCAAAAGGTAAGTGACAAGATTGATACTTGCTATGAGAAACTGTTATAGTTTATTATTGACTATAGCTCTTCTGTGAGCAAATATAGCCTCATACAGCATAAAGTGTACAGTTGTGTTTGGAATATGTTTGTTTGATGTGATTTATTTTTTATGCTAAAGATAGTTTTGATGCACAACTTTCTTAGTTCATTCAGGAAAATGTCCTGCAAAACAAACTTCCTCTCAGATCTATACTTCTAACCCATGGAAAATATATTTGATAAGAGCTATAAATTGAATAAATGCACACAAAGTGATGAAATGTTTTCTCTGTGCCATTATTCCTTTTTTTTTTCAGATACAGAAAATTATGTTTCAGCCTGAAATCTAGAATACTGAAATTCTCACAGAAGCTTAGCAACTCACAGAGAACCTTGACCTACTGAACCTTATCTCAGTGTCTTACTCAGTTCTTATTACTTTATCAAGTCCCACCCAGGTTACTTGGTGCCTTGGCTCTTTTCCTCGTATTAACCTTAAAAATAGGAACCCTCTATTGAGACATTAAAGGATTCTGAGATATATTTCAGGTTAAGAGGACAGATGGACACCATTTAAAACTTTTTTTTTTTCTTTTAAAATATAAAACAGTTCTCAAAAACATCTGCATTTCAGGGTTTTAAAGACGACTAAAATAAGAGATGTAGAGCTCTCTGTACAATGCTGGGTACAAATACACTGTCTATAATTATTATAATAAGTATTGTATCAGTAGTGGTATTAAAGGTATGGCTAAAATTTCTTATTAAAAGAATTCAGATTATTTTTATTTATGCATATTTTAAAAACAAAATTTTGAAATATTTGAATTCCCAAATACCTAGTATATGACACCTTTCACACATGGTCAGTGTTGCCCCAGATGACATAATGTTAATGTGGCAGATTCCATTTCAGAAAACGATGGTAGATTCTTTGTTACATTAAATCTTTTTCCCCCTTCTGCTGACTCTGCACATATTTTGTGCAGAATGAGCATTTACCTGGTCTTAATTTTTTGTTTCCTCTGTGCAAGGTAGCCCTATGCTTTTCAGAACTCACTTTCTACAGTGCAATTTTTAATCACATGTAGTTGTGCCTTGGCCTGTTAGTTTAATGTCACACATTTTGCATATAACATTAAAAGTGTCCTTACAAGCCAAAACCTACTCTATTCCTTTCTGAAATGGCAAGATTGTCATTTACTGCAGCAGAATTGAAGTCCAGAAGTAACAAAAACAACTTTATTTGGCACCAGCCATATTTATTCTATGCAGAAGCTACAACCATGGGGCCAGTGATGAGAGGACATGTGTTTAACAAATGTGATAGATTGTTCAATAGTTCATGAAATAAGCCATGAGAAACATGACTCGATAATTTTGTTCTTGACAGAGGGGGTGGGGGATCACATTTCTTCAGGAATTTATTTTTTCATTAAGAATTTTCTTATGTAAAATCTAACACTTTAAAACAATCTGTTTTTCCTATAATATTGTTACTGTGGGCCTATAAAAAAGTATCTTGTGATAAAGAGTAACTTAAAATAAAAAGGGTCCTCTAGGCTGGACAGTGTAAACAATAGGCACTTTTGAAATGGCAGCTGCCACTTGTCAGGGTTATGCTGAAAGCCCAGAAAGAAAGAAGGAAGGGAAAAGAAAGGGAGAAAAGAGCAAGAAGATAGAAGGGAAGAAAAGAGAAAAGAGTGGCAGAGACTGAGGCAAAGCGAAAGGAGAAGGGAGGGAAAGACTTGTAGAAAAGACACTTCCAGAGACTGAAGGGGGATGAGGAGACCTAGGGCTTGGGGGTGAGTGGGAGGAAAGGAAGGAAAACATCTTGGATCAGAAACAAAAATGACAAATCCAAGGCAAAAACAAAACTTGTTAACTAATCTTGTTACCTTCTAATTAAGCCAAAATAATTATTTGTAAAAGGCTGCCCATAAAACATTTCATTTTCATTTAATGCAAATGTAAATAAACCTTACAGATAGCGTCCAGGATTGTACCTATGGTCAGGGAGAGGGTTCCCTGAAGTTCAATTCTTGCTACTGAAGCCCCTCATCTTGTAGGTCCTAAGGGACTGGCAAATCTCCCTCTTCCTAATGATTTAAAAAAAGTTCTTTTAACTGTCCTGCTAGTACTTGAAAGCTCTTAAAAGATTAGGACTATCTATCAATATCAAAACCTTTGACTTAATCTCCTTGCCAGCAGGCAGGAAGTGCACTTTCCAGTGAGTGGCTTTATAGATTATCCCATGTCAGGTTTGGTCCCATGAGACACTCTGCTTTTACAAGGACTCCCAAGTGAAAGGGCTAGCCTGGCTCTAGACTAACCTTGATAGAAGCCACAACAAGCTGTGAGGCTGCTGTTCCCAAGTAACCAGAGAGGAAAATAAGTGAGTGATAAAGGAGTCTTAATATGGTTAGAGTTCAAATGCAGAGCTGAGAGGGCAGTTGAGAGTTTAGAGAAGGCTGTGAGTGCTCTATTCTAGATGACTACGAGCTTATTTAGAAAATGACTAGGTTTCTGACTAACTGGCTCTATTGCTAAGCATGGTTCAAGTCCCACCTCCATTATTTTCTTAGCTATGTATTTTTTTGAGCAATTTACTTACTTTCAACTGTAAAATGGGGGTAATAATGGCACCTATATTTGTAATTGTTATAAAATTAAATGAATTTAACCCATTTATAGCATTTACCACAAATGTCTGGAACATAGGAAGTACTCAATACACGTTAACAATTCAAAGAGTGAAAAAGGAAATACTATAAAACTTTTGAATGCTAAACCTTATTAAATCTTAATGACAGGATTTTCTCCCTTCTTATTTGTGATATATCTCAGGAATATTACTTTATGTTTGTATAACTTCTTTGTCATCTAATAGGATCATGGATTATCATATACATGCCATTTTACATGATCCAACAGTCATATGATCCTTACAATAATAGGTATTATTTTCATTCCCCACATGAGGAAACAGTTGCCTAATATTTCAGCTCAAACTTCTACTGCAGTCTACGCTCCCTCTTCTTTGGTGCCTTCAGCCATATCTGTTCTCACCTGAGACATGGCATTTAAAAATTGAGCAGAGAGACAAAGATGGCAGCGTAGATGAATGCCAGTACTCACCACCTCCCATATTCACATCAAAATTATAACTAAAATACAGAACAACCATCATCCAGAACTGCCTGAAATCTGGCTGAATGGATGTCCTACAACTACAGAAGTGAAGAAGAAAGTACATTGAGACTTGGATTCAACAGTAGAGTAGAGGATTCTGAGAAGTCAATGATTTGGGGTATGAGGAAGGAAAAAAACACCCAATAAGAGCAAAAAGAATCCAAAAATATGAAGATATTGTAGGGAGCCTCTGGGATAACTTCAAGCATACCAATATTTGCATGTTGGGGGTGCCAGAAGAAGAGAGCAAGCAAGATATTGAAAAACCTTCATTATTTGAAGAAATAATGACAGAAAACTTCCCCTACCTGGTGAAAGAAATATACTTACAAACCCAGGAAGCACAGAGAGTCCCAAACAAGAGTAATCCAGAGAGACCCACACCAAGACATCATAATTAAAATGCCAAAGGTCAAAGACAAAGAATCTTAAAAGCGACAAGGGAAAAGCTGTTAGTTACCTACAAGGGAGCACCCATACAACTGTTAGCTGGTTTTTCAACAGAAACTTTATAAGCCAGAAGGGAGTGGCAAGGTATATTCAAAGTGATGAATAGCAAGGACCTACAACCAAGATTACATTACCCAGCAAAGCTATCATTTAGAATTGAAGGTCAGATAAAGAGCTTCACAGACAAAAAGCTAAAGGGGTTCATGACCACCAAACCAGTATTACATGAAATGTTGAAGATTATTCTTTAAGAAGAAGAAGGAGGAGGAGAAGGAGAAGAAGAAAAAAAAGAGATAAAATATATGAACAATAAAATGGCAATAAATACATATCTATCTAAAAGTCAAAATAAATGAACAAGGACTCTAATGAACAAAATAAACTGATAAACAGAACCAGAGGCATGGAAACATGGAACAGACTGACAAATCTTAGAGGGAAGGGGAGATAGTGGGAAGAGAAGAGATTAACCAAAGACCTTATATGCATTACCTATGAACACAGACAATAGGGTAGTGAAGACCTGGGGCAGGCAGGAACCAGGAGGAGTGGGTAATGGGAAGGGGAAGGGAGATATTTGTAATACTCTTAACAATAAATATTTGGGGGAGAAAAGAAAATTGAGGAGAAAGTTTCTCAGTTTATAGTATTCCCTGCTGAAAGTTACGTATTCTTCTTAGGCCAATGCTAGTCATATTCATTCATATAAGGCACACACCTTTTTATCATAGGGTTTTGAAATGTGCCTATGCAGGTAAAACTTCCCATTAGAACCAGTGATTTGTCCTTCAACAAGCCTTATGGCTGAATCAGGGCCAGAACTTATTTAATTTCAAACAGCATAAGCTTTGTTGCTAATCTACTTACTAGTGCAGAGTTTTAATTTTAAAAACTATTCATCCTATATAATAAAAGCCTAATATGCAAATTGTCCCCTCGACCGGGAGTTTGACCACTCACTATGACACATGCTGACCACCAGGGGGTGGCACGGAACATGGCAGGCATTGGCAACATGATGCTGGCAGTGGGCAGCAGTGGAGGTCCAATGAGAGTGGGACTGCGGTGGGATGGTGAAGCAGGTGAGTGGGCAGCACCAGGCCAAGGTGGGTGGGAGCAGGAGCCCGATCGCCCCACAGATGGTTGCCAGCCGGCCCTGATCACCCAACCTCTCACTGGCTACCTGGGGGCATGGATGATTGGGGCCAGAGGTGCACTGAGAATGTGGGGTGTCCGCCGAGCTCGCTCTCACTCCCCCTGCTACCCTCCCTCCGGGTGCCAGGGCTTGCACACTGGGGAAGCCCCTGTACTCAGGTGCTGGGCGCCCACGAGGAGCCCACCCCACATCTGCGCAGCCTCTTCTGGGGGAGCTGGGCTGCAGCCACAGGGACCAATCAGGCTCCCTGCGGGTTTGCGCAGGAGCCGGTCTGCGAGGCCGGCTGGGAGGGAGTGCAATGCCCTCCCAGCTTCCGTGTGATACCGCTGGGTGGCCCAGAGGTCCACGCTGTGCCCTGGCCCATGGCATTGGCCGCGCTCACTGCATCTCTGCGTGGGGACTCAGGCGCCCTGACTCAAGCAGAAGGGGGCGTGTGGGGGGGCCCAGGTGCTGCCCAGGGCCCAGCGGTCAGCTGGGACCTGCCCTTCCACACCAGACACTCGCACTTCGATTGCTGACCAGGCCTAGGTACCGCACCTGTGCATGAATTTCATGCACAGAGCCTCTAGTTTTATTATATGTACAAAAGGATATACACACGAAGTGTGGAACCCTCAAAGGTTTTTTTCTTGAATAGATTTGTTAAGAAAACAATCATTTATTCATTTACCTTTGTATAGGACTTTTTATGGTTTATAAAGCATTTTTCATTTATCTTACCACTTGGATTGCAGGGGCAGGTGGCTCCCCCACTGTATAGATAAGGATACTGAGGTTTGGAGAAGTTAAGATCTTGTTACCAGTTAAAAAGAGTTTCTGGGACTTTCACCAACATCTCATGACTGAAATGGGGCTCCTTTCAGGTCACTGTCAAAAAGCCATCAAGTCACATATGGTATTTCCTCACTATATTGTTTTAGATATTTAAACTTGGCTCTTCCCAAAAACTAATCTTGAGCTATAATCAAATTGTGTGAGAAAAGAATCATATTAGTATTATAAAAACAATGCTCTTTGTGACATCTCCAAAACCAAGTCAGGATTACTTCGTGAAATCCGGAGGCTATTTTTCTTTACAAATATTTTACAAGACAAACTTGTACCTTTCTAAAAAAGCACATCTGTTGCAAATTACTCCCTTACAGAAAGAGAGAGAATCACCATCCTTTCTTCCCATCTGAGCTTAAAAGAGATTTGTTGACATATTCTAAGGCCGGCATAGACAAAACAGCACAGGAAAGAGGAGGCGGTCAGCAGGATCAGGGCTCAGCTTTGCTTAAACTAATTCCACATGCCCCATGAACCATTAGCTGTTTTTTATTTCCTGCTCTAAAGATCTGTAGTGAAAATAATCTGGGGTAGGGAAAAGCTGCACTTATTTCTTTTTCCCCCAACAAGATGCTGTGTTAGCAAATAGAACATATGAGCCACCTTCAGAAAACCAAGGTCTTTAATAATCCATTTTTCAAACACTACTGGTATTTCCTTTCCAAACAAATATGGACTGTGACTGGAATCAATTTCATCATTTGTATGATTACAGTTGCCAAGTTTCTGGAAATAATCGCCATTTAAATACTGGATAATATTTTTTATATGAAGCCAACAACAGTTTTATTGCTATTTAATTTCCATGATTTGTTTGTTTGCTGTAAGTTTTCGGTGTTCTGAGAGCAAGATGTTTGGGGATAGAGAAAACTCTTAAGAACAGATCAGGGCAAAGCCATGTTAATAGCCTGACTTGAACAACCAAACAAGGAAAGCCAGCATGAGGAAAAAATGATTTGCTCTACTATTAGGGGCTTTCCCCCTTCATTGACCTTATAAACTGCATAATATAACATACCTTACCGTTTTCAGGCCTTGGCACAATTTAGAAAAATCAAAGACATGATTGAGAACTCAGTTGTCTTCCTTAAGAAGACAATAGGGCTCATCAATGAAAGCGGACAAAACAGAGATGATGCTGGTACAAAAAAAGGGCCTGGCGAATTTGGAGGGAACTATGCCATCCTCCTCTATTGATGCCATATGGAGCACATACTTGAACAACTTCTTGCTCTATGGGATGCTGCTGATACATGGGGCGGGCCTGTCCTACACCTTCCTTTCTGCAGACTAAATAACACTAAAACAGGCTTCTGAGGTCAACCTGGAAGAAAGCACCAAAGGCCCACTTTATCCAGCTCACAGCAACATTGTTCTTTACTTTGTTATATGGATTATGGTCTGTCTTTCAGTGTATTTGGGGAGGGGAGGAAGGCAGTGGGAGAGGGCAGGAAAACCTTGGGAAGCAATTTGAAAAAAATCTCAAATTATTTCACTGGGGATGGCCATCAGTTTAATAGGATACAATATGTGCTTCAGAAATAGTAGTTTATACTTTGGCATTTAAATTTCTGCATTTATAAAATAAAAGGATGGACATGGATTGAGGCTGTGATGTACTTGCCTGGCCTGGTACTAATCAGGCAGATGGATGTTGTGGGCTTGAAGCCCATTGTACATTCACAGCTGTGTGATTTTGTATAAGTTACTTAACCTCTTAGCTACTCAGTATCCCCACCAGTAAGATGGAGATCACCTCTACCTGATAGTGTTGATGTGGGAACAGAATGAAGCCATGCATATAAAGCAGCTGGCACATTAATAGATATTAAATAAATGTTTCCATCACCCCATTAATTGTCTTTCTTCTCAAAGGGTAACTTTTTTTGTTCCCCTAATGTTTCTTATTTTCCTTTCTTTTGTCCTGGAGTTTGTATTTAGAATCCTGATTATCATTCATTCCATTTGCATCATCTCCCCATTTGAGCTGTATCCTATAGAGCTAAATCTAAGTCTATTCTTTTTATTCATTTATTCAATAAATATTTATTGAATGCCAACTACATATCAGACACCCTTCTAGCTCTGGGGATACAGTGATAAATAAGACAGCACCAAACAAAGAGAAATCAAGAAGAAAAATAGCAGGAAGTGAAGGTGCAATGAAGAGACTCACAGTAGGTGCATGTGCTGGAGAGCAAGCCGGTGGACAGAGGGCTGCCCTGAGTGAACCATGTGGTTGGGAGCTGTTTCAGTCAGAGAAATCGAAACTGTTCTAGGTGTTTCACACAAATGAATTTAACATGGTGAAGCAGCTACGCTGGTGATGGGAGAACTGAGAATCAAATGAATGTTAGGACAGATGTTAGGAATGTAGGAAGCCACTACCAGACGAAGGGGATGTTTCTGGGGCGCAGATGCTAGATACACAAACCCACTGGCAGAAGCCGGAGCCATGGACAGGGCTGCTGAGCAGTATTTGTGATCATGGAGGAGAAGCTGTCTCACTCTGGTGGGGAGCTACACACCGAGGGGACCCAGCACCTAGTCACTCCTAGAAAATGCCCCCTGACTCAGAGGTGGTGAGGTGGGTGGGGCCAGGGGAGGGCAAAGAGGAAAGAGAGAGAAGGAGAAAGAAATTGTCATTTTTTCCCTTCTTTCCCCCAAAAGCCATTGTCACGGGAGCTGGGAAATGTGGTTTTCAGGAGAAAGGGCGAGGGATCAACCTAGAAGCAAAAGGCAATAACCAGAACAAGCTCTGAATGACCAGGCGGCAACCAGGAGCAGCCCAGGGAACCAGTGTAGGTGATGCAAATGCTCCACGGGAGAAACCAGCTTAACTTGTTGAGGAAATAAAGGGTGCCTAGGACAGGTGGCCAGGCAAAGGGGGGAGTGGCCCAGGAAGATGTCAGGAGCGGGGATTCTGTCACCAGTGTGATGGGAAGCCATCAGGGTTTCAACCAGAGGAATCACATGATCTAATTTACATTTTTAAAAGCCCTTTAGGCAAAATGTATTGCAGAGGGAAAACAAGATAGGAAATGACTGTTGTAGTCCACGAGGGCATGATAGCTGAGACCAGGGTGGACATACTGAATGTTATGGAAGTAAAGTCACCATAGACATGTTCATAGATTGTATCTGGGAGTAGAGGAAAAGAGAAATCAAGGAACTGCCTACGTTTTGGACTTGAGCAACTGGGTAAATGAGGCTGGTTTTATTGAGCTAGAGAAGAGTGGAGGAAGAGCTGCGATTGGGCCTGGTGGGTATGCAGGAAGTGATATCAAGAGGTGGATGGATGTAGGAGTCAGGGCTGGAGATGCAGATGTGAAAGTCCTTGGCATGTCGAAGGTCCTTCAGATCACACTAATAGAAGGAGTCATGCAGGGAAAGAATACAGACAGAGAGGGGCCCAGAACAGACTCACAAAGCTGTTGACCAGATGAGGGGGAGCCAGGAAGGAAGAATGAAAATGACTGAAGTAGAAGAATTAGGAAGAGGCTTCATAGAAGTAAAAAAAAAAAAAAAGTATTTCCAGAAGGAGGGAGAGGTAACATCTCTGAAACTCTGCTGTCAGGTCAAGAGGTGCCAGTGGATTTGACAAACGGAGTGTATTGACATGTGTCAGTTCAGTGGTGGGGACAGAAGCTGTGGCTAGACTGAGCAGAGAGTGAATGAACGTGGACACACTGCAGACACCTCCCTCAGAAGTATTGCTAAGAAATGGGGAGGGTGCTACAGAGCAAACGCCTGGGTCAAAAGAGGGGACTTATTTTAAAGATGGGAAATACAGCCTGACTTCCAATTGTGGTCTTTATTTAACAAGATCCCTGGGTGACTCATATGCATGCCCATGTTTGAGAAAAGCTACTCTAGGGTGCATTCACTTGCTCTTGGAATGATGTCCTTTAGGGGAGGAAGGGATGCTGCAGGAAAGGGGCACTAACGGCAGGAACATTGTGTTTGGGAAGGGGTGGGACAGAGCCCAAGTGGAGAGAAGCAGGGATCCCTCCGGAAGGTAAGAGAAGGGGTGCATGAAGTTGGTCTTAGATTTGGCAGAAGAAAAACGTGAAGGTGTGGGAGTTCCTATTTGCTTGTTTGCTCAGTGATACAGGAGGTGAACGCATCAGCTGAGAGTGAGCAGCAGCAGCAGTGGGTGGGTGGAGGAAGTGGGTGGAGATAGCAGCAGGTGTGAAAGTGTCTTCTCATTGGCAAATACACTGTCCTCAGGTCTGTCCCTGGACCCTGTTGGGGGGATTCATAGGAGCTCTGCAGTGTCCTACTTGCTATTGATTTTTCATTTCAGTCTCTTTCACTGCCTTAATAAAATAAAGAATTTTATTCATCTTGCCTAGCCAGTTTTTTATTTAACCCCCTTTTATAAAGCTTAAAAGTATGTCATGTCCCTTACAGTTAAAATGTCTAAGCCGCTGTTGTGTTCGATAGCCATGATTTGTTCCCATAAGGAGAAAATGGGCTCTTCTTTTCAAACTTTGCAGGCCCTGTCTCAGAATAACTGAGGTGATCCAGCCTGCATCTGAGCCAAAACTGGGCACCTACAAACAAAAATATATGGGTCTATCATGGTTTCTTTCTCACTAAGTCCTGCTTTTATACCTGGCTCTTGAATTCTAGGGAGACCTAAGAGTTCTTGGCTAAGTAAGTGGATAAATGGTCTAGAATGTGGTCAGGTCACAGGTAATCTAGGTTTGTTTCATTGAGGTGGCAGAGAACCAGTCTCTAAAGTATGTGAACATTAATACTGTCTATCAGAATTATTTGTTGCCGCCAAAAAGGAGCTTTGTTGGTTTGTGGACCCATTTGTATCTGACTGATCATATCATATTAAAGGACTATTTGTCCCACCACAAGCTGCTCTCATTTTAGTAAAGTGTGTTCCTAGTCCTGGCTCTTTAAATAACCATGCCTCAAGTCTATATTCTGAGTGGACCTTTTACCCAGTCCTGTTTGTGCTGGAGATCCCAGCATCAAATAAGAGGAACTGTTTCAATGGAAGCTGGAAAGAATTGGGGACAGAGAAAGCCCTGCACACAGGTGATGACCCAGAGACAAGTGTCCAAGCCATACCTTGAGGGTGGAGCTCATCGGGCATCTCACAAAAGTTCCCCTGCCAGCTGTCTGTAAATTGCACTCCTCTCATCCTGGGACACCCGTTCTTCCCTGCTAACCCCACTCCCAAATGGTTCAGAAGGGAATTAGAAATAGATACTCATCACCACTTGGGAACCTCTGTAATAAAATCAACACTTTGAGTTCTGGACCACAGTTAATGTTAGCAACTCTAGCTAAAGACAAACACACACATGCACACACTGATTGCAAGAGATGCTGACCAACATAAAATCAAGTACGTTTTAGAAACATAAGAAAGCCTCCAATGGGAAGGAAGTGGGACATGTGCCACTGCAAGAGGGCGTGGCCTTACTTCCAATTCTTTCCTTTGAGTGCACATTCCAGGAGGACAATGGAAATTACTTTTGGTATGTTTTCTTGTAGAGCTTAATAAACCATTACGTAGTTCGAGGCATTTAAGATTGTTCTGAGTCGAATAAGGTAAATTAATCCTTAATTTATAAAGTGTTTCCCCTACTGTGAGGTATTTAGTAAATTCTCAAAAATGTTACCATGTGACTATTATTGAGTGTTGGGAGGTAGGTTACAATAAATGTTGACTTTTCCTCCTACCTGGTCTTTTCTGTTTCTGTGCTATCAGATAAACACAAACATTTAAATGCCTCTGTTGACAAATGTGCCTTGGTTGTAAGCAGGAAAGTTGCAACAATCTGCTCATCCTCAAACACACTGTGCAGAGTTGATAGAAATTATTTTGAACATTCTGGTTTGTGTGACTTTTTGGCACATCTACCAGTATTATGAAGTAGATATTTCATCTAAGCCAAACTGCTACTCGTAGAAATACAAATAGAAGTTCATTCTCCAGAAAGACCATAGCTGGGGGAATCACAATAGATGTTATAAATTGACATTTTTTTAAAAAAAGAATTTTTATGATTCCATGTATTAATCTAAAGGCCAAAATTTTCCTTGTAATTTCTGGCTTGTTTTTTTCTATTTCTGTGAATCATTTAAATACTTCTCTTAAGTAAATTAGTATTTAGTTATTCCTATTAACTTAGTAGAGGTAGCCGGCAATACCAATTAAAAATGTAAAGTCATTGATGCAAGGTAGCAAGGTAAGGTCATTTTATGGAAGAGCCACCTGGTGGATAATGTCCTGTAAGTTCCATCCACACGGGGAGAAAATTGTTCCCAGTGATTGCAGTTAAGAAACAGTTTAAAAAGTATTAAAAGGCAGTATTATCACCTTATAGAAAGGGTTCATGACAGGCAATGTTTCTTTAACACTGCTGATTGCTGGGACTTTTTCTGCCAGTATGAAATGTTCCTCCATCTAAAGGTTTGATATTTCTTCGTAACCCTGTATTAGCTTGAGAAATATAACCAGCATTTTAGTTGCTTAAAAAAAATTAGTCAAATCATCCAAGTATGGTCTATAAATTTTTTGTTTTACATATTGACATTTTAAACCTATAATGGTTAAATAAATTGTGCATAATTGCTTGTAGAATGATTTTATCTAGTCCAAATATAACAAATTTGATCATTCTCATCTACTTTATTATTTAAGTAAACTCACTGCTTTAGAGAGTGTTAAAAATTATTTGGAACACACTAGAAAATCATTTTGTGAAATTAGTATTTGAATTTTTTTAAATCCAATTGGAGTCAAAGAGCAAGATAGGGCAAAGATTTTTTTTGTTAAAAGTTCTGCTTTATCTGATTGGTGGGAATTATACGAGCAATGAGGAATTTCTCAGGGCTCGAAGGTGGACATCAAAAGGTTTGTGGCTTTAGGCAAACATCCAAAACCCATACTAATGCAATAAGTTCTCCAGTGTCCTCAGGCACAGCAATGAGATCGATAGAAGATTTCCATCTTCTTTCCTTAGAACACAATTCTGGAGGTCACGGAGGGGCTCTGTGTATATTCGGTATCAGCACTCCTAGGTGCTAATCACTGTGGTCTTAGGATGGTCACAGCATCCCCGACAATATCCCACCCCCACACCAAGAAAATGGGGGGTGACCCACATCTTAAAGGGCTATTCATAAGGTTAAGTAAAATGTTTGATTAAAACATTAGTTCCTCCCCTATTTCTAAAACAACTCTTAGCTCTTCCTCCACAGCCAGGACACGGTGATGGATATGAAGCACACCTCCAGCCTATCCCTGTACTGAGCTCCCAGCCTGAATATATTGTCACAGTGTGTATGTGACAATATTTTAAATAAAAGGTTGCAAAAAAAAGGATACATGAATATCTTTGCATGAACTTCTTTTGATTCATTTTCAGAAGGTAATAGAGGTAAGCTCTGATTGCCTGATAGGCAAAAATACTATGCAGCTGTACCCGACTGACTGAGCTCAGGTAGAAAGGACACTGCGTTGTTGCTTTTGACTAGAAGGAAGAGTTCATTAACTCACCGAGGGTCTACTCTGTGCTGCACATCAGCCTGGGCCTGGGATAGAGTTCTAAGCCCAACAGGCACGGACCCTGCCTTCCGGATGCTTATGGGCAGGCAAAACATCACGAGGGAGACAGGGCACGTAAGACACACTTTCACTGAGCTCCCTGGTAGTCGTAGAAGCACAGCCAGATAGGGTCTTCGCTAACACATTAGGCCAACAGTGAAGAACTAGGCTGTAACCCAGAGCAGTCAGCTCAGATATTAGAATGAAGCATGATTTCCAAACCTCCAAGCACCCAAATAGTTTGATTGTATTTATTACCAAAGATACTTGCCATTATCTGAATGCTAAGTGAGAATTTTTCCTGAGTAAGCCAACAGGAAAAATTAAAATAAAATAGAGAATCCTGTAGGAGTGCCATATAGATCGCTTTAAATTTATACACAGGTTCTTATGTTTGAAATAAATACCACCAAGTAGTTAGTTCAGTTTTCTCATTTATTAATAACTAGTTGCATAAATTATAAAGGTTATAAAGGTATATTTTACTAATAGAAAATCTAATTTTATTCAATTAGAAATTGAATTCTCAAAATTAGCTAAACTCCTTTCACCTAAAGAGCTGTTCATCTAAAGCCAGGGATAATGCACGTTCACCCCCCAGTGGCATCTCAGCAAACTGCAGGTGCACACACTTGAAACAGTATTGTGCTAATTTAACTCATGGCTAACATTAGAAACTACGGATAACTCCCACTGTCTACATAACTTATAATGTTTTAGCCCCTAAACACTGTTTAGCAGAACCACCTCTCTTTTTATTCTTAATTTCTATTGTGCAGATCACCCTCACCTTATCTGGCCACTGTGGTCCCAGCCTCCTGACCAGATTCTCCAACGCCTCCTAAACACTGTCAATCAGGTCATTTCCCTGCTTAAAAAATATGAACTAAGTTGCTTTGCAGCACATCCAATAGGAGCATCTGGGCTGATGCAAAGTGACTGACTCTGAACTTGCTCAGCAAGCTGAATTCTAGCAAGAGGTCCACGTGTGACCCCTCTGAGAATACACATCACACCTCCAGCCTGTCCCTGTACTGAGCGCCCAGCCTGAAACTCCCGGCCTCATCTGTCCCCTCCACCTGGGGAATCCCCACCCATCTGCAAGGCTTAGCTCCAAGCCTAGTGCCAGCAGGAAAGCCTTCCTTGAAGACTGTAGTCCTTTCACCTCTCCCTGGGATGAATGTTAAGCTTGATTGTCTGTGATGTTAGCTTTACCCTGGATTTGTTTTTACTACCCTCTTATTTGTGTTGATTATGTCTGCGACCTTGTAGACAGTTACTGTGCTAGTGCTGGAAAACCCTGTGTGTAGCGATTGTTCTTGTGTGTTTTTAAAGACTCCCCTCCCCACTGCACCCAGCTCAGTGAAGAATACAAAGCTCAGTAAATACTGAAGGGTTGCATCCACCCATCCCAATAGCGTCTCATTCTCCAGGCTGCAGATGACTCCCAGGTGCGGCTTTGGATCACCCTGTCATCTTTCCCTCGTTAAACACATGTGATCTTTTCAACAGCAGCAGTAGCTTCATGTCGATAGATCTGCATATTCAGGGAGGAGGAGAACTGGCATGATGTTTCCTAGTGATTTAGGCTAAGAGAGCAGTTCTTTGATTACCTGGGTATTTAAGGTGAAAGTTAGGGTTGATACTGGCAAGGATTTGTCTCATTTATTCATTTCACTTTGTATTTGCGGGTCAGTTGTGATTTATGGGTACTTTTCAAAGGTCACTATCCATCTTTAAACTACATCAATCTTAAGCAACAACCTTCCACTTTGAAGAAAGAAACTTACTGTTTCACAAACACGTTAGGCAAGAATGTGGTTTGATCAACAGCACATAGGATGCATGAAATCAACATTTATTTCTGTGACATCGCCTAAGGCAGCCAGCACACTGCTGGTTCAGATTAAAACCACTACCACAACAACTAGGGGACCTAGGGAAACACTTTGTTCTTAAATTAATTTAAATACATCCTGGAATAACAAAAGGTATTAAACTTTGCCACATGTGCCCACAATGGCATGGCACTCTAATAGGAAGACTGCTTGGTGTTGGTCTTCATGAAATGGATAACCCCCTGGCATCCCTAACCTCCTATTTAGCCCTCTAGTTAAAAGCATACCACAGGATCTTAATGTTCCTTAATGTGGAATAAGGTTTAAGACAGTTTTAAATACATTTTTTATAAGGCTCAAATCTCTTCATCACAGGAAGTGCTACAGCAATTACTTGCCAGACACAATATTTCCTTGAACCATACACATTGAAAATATGTGTATATATATTACAAAAATAAAATTCATGTTGACTTATCATTCCTAAAATAACTTTCTCTACTCATATCCATTTATCTCTAGACAAACAGTCATTGAAAATAAGATTTGCCAAGGATTTGAATTTTTGTATCTACAGGCTCCATATTCTTACAATAAAAAAGTGGAAAAATCTACTTACATGCCTTCAGTTATCTTTGTTGAATTTGATTTTTTAGATATAAATAACCAAACTCTCAATGTAAGCCTGATACTGATAATGAATATGTTTCAGATGGCAACAGGAAAGCATGCTATTGCTGCAATTACATGCAAATGTTTTGAGTGCAGGCAGTATTAAAGCCTAGTTTAAGCCACTGAATGAGGGAATTCAGAAGTTAAGTGGCTCAAAAGGAATAATTTAAACCTGCTGAGTCAGGTTTCTCAGTGAATAAGCTGCCCTTGGGAGTAAATCTGGTGTGGTTATAAGCGGTAGAAACTCCTTCTGTTGGATTTTATAATTTTAATATGAATTATTCCTGGTACCTTAGCAATTTTTATGCAAATTACATAAGGCTTCATTCTGATAGCGGCCCCTACCTCTGTTTATTTAGTCAGTCTGTCTGTACTTCCTGGTCCCCACTGTGTGCAGTGTCCTAAGCCAGGCACTTGAAGGTACGGGACTTTCGTGTCCCTGAGGAGCTGAACAATCCCTGCCTGCTGTCAAACACCTGAGAATCTTGCTGCCATTAACTTTCGGGGGAGTGATTATCAGGTGGGTGGGACTAATCAAAGAAGACTTCCTGGAGAAGGTGAGGACATAGGATGTAGAAACACACAAATTATCATTATGTATGAGGATGAGAAATCAATGTGCTGGATGAAAGCCAAGAACCACATCAAGAGAACTGGGTTAGAGGAAACTGATGGGCAAGCTGCCAAGAGCCTGACGACCGAGAGCACCTACTGAGCCATCCTGACACCATCTCCTCCCTCCCTGAGGTGTGAAGTGTTCACTGTTCATCTTTAGTCCATACATGTGAGAGAACCCTGAGGAGTCCACTAGAGTCTTTATTATAATCCTGTTGTCAGGCCCGGCCAGCATGGCTCAGTGGCTGAGAGTCAACCTATGAACCAGGAGGTCACAGTGCGATTCCTAGTTAGGGCACATGCCCAGGTTGCTGGCTTAATACCCAGGGTGGGGTGTGCAGGAGGCAGATGATCAATAATTCTCTCTCATCACTGATGTTTCTCTCTCTCCTTGCCCCCTTCCTCTCTGAAATAAATTATTTTTATATATAAACTTAAATTTTAAGCTATTACATCTGGAGATACTCTCACGTAGTGACCCTTGTAAATCAAAATCTTAAATTAAAAAAGGAATTAATGATCTCTCACAATAGAAGGATAAAAATGTAACCCTCCTTTATGCATTTCTAATTGTACTTTCCTTCCTAAACCAAAGTAGGAGAGAAGACATTAAGAGAGACTCTGGCTTCCAACATTAAAATATTTGTGTGTGCTTTTAGTAAATAGAGTGACTTATCTTCTTTTATACTAATAATTATGGTGCTAAATTCAAGATGGAGTCCAGTACAAACGCAATCCTGGATGATGAAAAGGGAAATAATGCAAGCTCAGGACTCAGGCCCGACAGCTATTTGGGGAGGCTCTGCTAATGGTACTACATACATTGTGGTTTTTTTAAATTGAACTTGTGTCTGGCTTCCTCTCAGATGCTTCAGTGATAGTTGAATAACAGCAGCCTTGCCACCACGTTAGCAACTTCCTCTGGGGAGAGTCACTGGCCCCCCTGCATGGGAATTTCTGCAAAGCGACCTGGGAGAGCAGAACGTTGGGAGAGTAGGGGGGTAAATGTCTGCATGACTTGAACTGGAATTCCACTCTGTGATGCTACATGTTTCATAACCTCTCTAAGCCTCAGTCGCCTCATGTGTAAGATCTGGGTTAACAGTAATACCCATTTCTTAGGGTGATGAAATTAAAATGCTCGTCCCAGTGCTTGGCCCACAGCAATATTCCATAAATGTTAACATTTATTTTATTTCCAGAATGTTTAAAGTGTATCATGTAAGCTGTGCACTTTAAGGCAGAATGTTGAATGTCATTAAGGCAATAAAATATTAGGGTAAAAGTTACGGAAAGTGGAAAATTATAAGGAGAAATTATTCTAACACTTTTACTTTCTGCTGCTGGCTGTAGTAGAAAGTGCACATCTTTGTTATTAGTTTTAAGTATTTCTACTGGTTTTTCATTTCTGGGGCCTGGTGATAGATACTAAGACAATAGGGTGCCATGGCAGTCCTTTGTCTCAATGAAGTTGGAGCAGGGCCAGGAATGGTGGTGGCTGACCATCCGCTCAAACACAGCCTTCCCCAGGGCTTCCTAAGCTCAGGCTAAGGAACCCACTTACTGCCCTTCAAAAGAAGAACTAGGAATTTCTGAAGCTTCTTGGCTTTGCCAAGGACTGGACAACAGAATATCCCTTTGGTGTTTAAGAACTTAATGTTAAATTCTTAAGTGGAGGGAAATATAAAGAAAATACTGTATTAAACTATCAATACCATTGATTAACTTGAGGAAGTAGCATCTATGTCCCTTCATGTCAGACTGAGGAAATGTCAATTAGATCACCTTTCTATCTATTGTGCATGTACTCGATAAGTCAGTCACTGAAATCATACTGACACCTATTATCCACCAGGCTGTATGCTGTGTGCAAGTGATACAAAGGTAATAATACTCAGCTCTGGCCCAGAAGACAACAGGCTAATATATCCTTAGGATCTTATCTACAGGCATAGAAAGATGGGGAGATGGTAACTAGTGGAAGCAGGGAAGACATCACAACGAAGTGATTTTATCATCTACCAACAAACATGAAAATCTAATGAAAACATCACTGTAATCCAATGTAAAAGAAAAAATCTGAGTAATTATTCACTGCTTTGTCATTCCTACTATTTTTCTACAAATGGGACTAAGTGTGAACTTATTACACTAAAATTAACCCAAAAACTAGATCTGGAGAACTATTAAATTGGGGCTGATTAGCCAGCCTGCCAACTTACTTATATTCATCTCATTAAAAACATAATTGAGGGTCTCTGATATGCCAAACATTGATTTCATGCTAGGGAGGGGCGCAAGCAGCAGAGAAGCTAGAAATAAAGGACAAAGCCACAGCCTCAGGAAAGCGCAATGAAATAAGGGAGAATCTGAAACCTGCTTTTTGACAGGTGCCAGTGAGTTGCTCTTAGGGACGCAAACTCCAGTGCTGCATAGGCCAGGCTGGACGAGAGAACAAGCACCTTGAACAGGGACACCCACCACAGCTCCCCTGGATCCTGGCCACAGGTGAACCCAGACCCAGTGCTGCCGGAAACTTCCTATTTTTCAAGAGAAGCTCAAATTCCATTTTTTTTTTCCTGTGAGATCTGATTTTTAAAGGTCCCTACTCCATGGATCCTTTGTGCTAGAGGTTATAGGAAGCAGATGCGGGTTGGATGGCAGGGGCCTGGGGTGGAGGAGGCCTGTTGGGAGGCCATTGCTAGTTCCAGCAGGAGATACTGAGGGCCTGATTTAAGGCAGCAGCAGTGAGATGACAAGAGGAAGAGGCAAAAGAAGTTGTTGGCGAAACTTGGGTTTTGGGATGACAGGGCAGTTACGATGCATTAGCAGGTGCAAGGAAGGCAAAAAGGATGGGTTCACTTGCCCCTCGTGGAGTTTTGATAAAGGGCACCCTGAGCTGTGAGTGGCCTCATTGCCGCGGCATCTAAGCCACATGATCACTTCTGAAGCAGTTGGGTTTTCTTACCAAACAGTAACTCTTAATTAAATTACATCCACAGATTTGATACCAAGACTGACTAAACCTACGTTCAGCTCCTTTCCCCAAATACAGTATCAAAGACACAGCCTGAACACAAAGCATTTCCTGTCAGATAACCACTCGCTTTTAAGGTGGTGAAAGCCAAGATGAGAAGAAAGACTCCAGAGCAATGCTATGAGGTACCCCCACCTGCATGAAATAGAAACGCTCTCCAGCTGTGGCTCAGCCTGCGCGCAAACCCAGGTACAGCGAGGTCCAGGAGGGAGTTCAGGGGCTCGGGTTTGGGGACTTGCTTAATGACCCGCTTCCTGTTTGGGAACAGTATCTCCACAAGTGAACTAGACTTTTCCCCAAGCGGATCGTGGTATCTAGATGGGGATTCCACGGCGATGCCAGGGCTGAGAGAGAGCTCTGTGGTTCAAGATACACAACAGGATAAAGGAGTTACATTGCCTTTCTTGACCTATTCTTACAGAGCAACCATTACTTTCCATGTTATCTGAGGGAATGGGGAGGAGACATGTGTAATGCATATAAAAATAGATTGGGTCCTCCTGGCATCATTTTCGCTTTGAGTCTCTCTTTTTTTGTTCTTTTGTTCTTTTCAGGGGGTAGGGATGGAGGGCAGTTAGAGTGACATGAAAGAGAGGTGGAGAGAAAAGACATTCTATTGCTCTCTGAGTATCTTCAACAAAAGCATCAGGTACTTTTGCAGAGTGAAATTGGGGCAGAATCATTACATTTATATTCCTAGCATCTAGCACAGTGCCTGACAAATAGTAGAGGCTTAAAGTACTTACGGAAATAAATGTGTTGAAAAATAAATATTTGTAGGAGTGTTTATAAAAATGAATAAACAGAGTCAACTACACTCAGTGAATCTTCTAGTGAACAGCTGCAAGGAACAGAATATTCGACTAATGGTTTAGGTAACAGAGTTCATTTTCCTCATACAAAGACATCATTGGGGCCCCAAGAACTATCTTTTCATTCCCACATGTTCTTCACTCTCATGGTGGTAGGATGGTTACCTCAGCTCTAGGCATTACATCCACACTCAACACTGAAAAAAAAGAGAAATGAGGAGCCAGCAATATCTGCCCTTTTTATCAAGAAAGTAACACGCTTTTCAAAACCCCCCAGAAAACATCTCTTCCACAAAACATATCTGGCAAGAACTTTATCAGATGGTCATTTGTAGCTGTAATGAAACTTTAGAAAATTAGTCTTTAGCCATTCTTTGGCATCATGTATAAAACCAGTCTTCTGTTAGCAAGGGAAAATGGGCATTGGGTAGACAGTTAATAGTGTCACACTTTTAGAGCCCTTCCAACCTCTCACCCCTTCTGAAAACTCAAATTACGTATGGCTCTGTATTAACTTATTTTTGTCACTTTTCCCCACTTTGTGAGGGCGGAACCTGTGTTTTACTAATTTCCCCCTATCTTTTACACAGTAGGCCCTCAATAAGTGTTGTTAAGTAAACAAAAACCATTATCAATGCTTTTTGAAGTACATGTAAAATGATGCTTTTTAAGTAGCTATAAAGAGGAAAAAACCATGAATTCATTTTTACATTTGTGCATTTAGCTACTACTCTATTTCAAACGCACTCATTAAAGTAGGCTTAAGTGAAGTTTCAGAAAGGGATGCAAGAAAAAATATAAACAACAAATATAAAACATCCTTATAATTGTAATAACAGTGCAGACCTAACTGAAAATCATCTCTATAAAATGAAGTGAACTTCATGTTTCTTTTTTCACTAATGCATTCTGTACCAAAGATAGATAAATTATTCTAGAAATACTAATTCTTTCAAGTTTAGAAACCTTACTCAATGCACATAAAAGACTTCCCCCCATTCCTCGCTCCAGTGCTCAGAACTATATAAACTGACCCCCACAAACCTTCTTAGCTCTGTCATTCATGACTCTCATATCCCATTATTTTGCTCCAGTCAAATTCTTCTATTCACTGCTCCTATTTCCTGGGCATCTTACTTCCCTGGACCTTGGATACTTTGGATTCCTATCTTGGCTCTTCTGAATCTGACTTAGCCTTTAAAAGTTGGCTCAAATACCCAGTTAATAACTAGATAATGTGATATTCCAGCATTCTTTAGGCTGGACATACAGTCAGTCTATGGAATATCGTCTGCCTATGTTGGGTTTTGTTACCCCAGTTGTCCAAGAGTCACAGGGTAAACTAGCATCCTAACCTTTCCAGGCAGAGCACTGCAGCTGGGCTTGCTAGAGTTCTGATAGTGGTCATATCACCACTTAATTAACAATGCTATAATTGTATGTTAGCTAACATTTACTATACAAGAACTGTACAAAGAAATAGAATTTGGTCCTTATAATAGTAAGAGGTACTATTTGTATTCCCATCTTGCGGATGAGGCAACAGAAAATATAGTTTAGTTTCTAATCCAGGAGTCAGTAAATTTTTTTCTGTAAAGGGCTCTATAGTAAACATTTTTTGTTTGATAGGACATACAGCCTCTGTTGCAACTACTCAGCCCTGCCAATGTAGTGCAAAAGCAGCCATAGATACTAAGTAGACAAGAGGATGTAGTTGTGCTCCCATAAAAGTTTATTCACAAAAACAGGCAGTGGCTGCATTTGGCTCATGGGCTGTAGTTTGTTGACCTCTGCTCTAGTCCAAATAACCCGTTTTATGTATCCGGCCAAGAGAGGAAAAGCCACTTGCTCTAGACTGCACCAGAGGCAGATCTAGAATCCAGGCCTTCTGATTGGTTGTTTAGTGGTCTTTAATACTAACTGAATTGGGATAATTACTCCATAATAAATTAAGCTGTTGAAGCCATAAGGAAGATCTGATACTACTGTCAAATTAGGTCATTTTTAACTCAGACAATTAGATGTATACATGTGGATTTTATTCTACTTCTGGATCTTCCAGAGGTAAATGGACTTTTAAACTCAGTTTCCTTATTTATCTTGCAGAGGAAAGCATTTCCCAGACCAGACAATCACGTGCCACAGTGGCACGCACAGGTAGGACTTAGTGCTGTTAAAAAGCAGGGTTTGGTACTCCAAAACACTGTCAGGACAGCAGTCCCTTGGCAAGATTCCTCAGAGTGACACATGGCTCCGTGCCGAGCTCCTATTTTGCCAGGGACATTCTGACATGGTTAGAGGGGCCTTTGTGGTGACAGAACAAAACCCATGGTTGCTTGACCTCCTTGGCCCCATGCTCTAAAAATTTAGTTCTGCATTGTTGATTGAAATCTGTGGGCAAGCTGTTATTCTGTGACCTCTGTTCCTTCTATTAATAGCTTTGGAATTTCCTGGAAAATATAGTTACTATTCCCTTGCACATCCACTTTTTAAAAAAAATATTTTAATTGATGTTTTAGAGAGAGACAGGGAGAGGATAGAAATATCCATGAGAGAGAACCCTTGATCAGCTGCCTCCTGCATGCCCCCTATGGGAGACTGAGCCTACAACCAAGGTGCATGCCCTTCAGTCCATGGGACGACGCTCTATCCACTGAGCCAGACCAGTCAGGGCCACGCCACCTCTTGGGCACTGTCACGAGCACTCTAAGTTTCTCTGTTATTGTCTTAGGATTCTGTGATGAAACTAATAGTTTTCAAGAATTTCTTCTTGAAGTACTGCAACATATTTCAAGCTTTCTCTTGGGCCCACAAACTAAGAACAAAAATGAGAGAAGTAGTTTGTACCTATTATTATACTTTACTCTCCTGGGTAAAGACAAGCTGCTGTGACCTTGATGGTTCACAGAGGACCACCACAAGCAGCCTGGCCTGCCCACGCAGGAGCACTCAACACAGTCAGAGTCTGGGACAGGAGCTGACACAGAAGGTCAAGAAATAGCTATCCTTCAAACGGACGCTGTAATTGTGGCCCTCACAGCATTCTTGACCTTGGCTTTTGTCATGACCTGGGTTTTGTTTTGATTCTCAGCGTCCATATCTTAATAGATGATGTGCATCACATTTAAATACTTAGATCAACCTTGAAGGAGGTTCAGAATCCTCGCCAGCCTATATAATTTTTGCTAGTCCAATCTGTCATTAAGGAGACTAAAGAAATTTTTTTTTCTTTGAGTAGAAAGAAGCATTTGCTGTGGTTCCCTGGGCAAAAGACACCTGCAATGGTGTCTTAATAGTTGACACCACTTAGCACTTAAGATATATACAGTCCTGTGGCGGGAAACCTGCTTTTGAAGAACAAAAAATATTAAAAATATTTTGTCAAAGCAGTGGAAAAAGAGAGAGAGGTTCCCTAAATTTCAGAACCTATAATACTGTATTAAAGTGAATAAGAAAAGGAGAAGCAATTTCCTGTTTGGGAAAACATTGGTGGAGCCTTGGATCAAGAGCTATACATATATTTTATCAATGCTGTAAAGTAAATACTACTACTAGATCCACTAGACATATGAACAAACTGAGACCACAGAGTGGTTAGGCAAGTTACCCAAGGTCATGTAGTTGGTAAATGATGGAGCTGGGATCTAAATCGAGAAAATCTGAGTCCAGAGCCTGAATGAACTATTACCCAGATCTGTACAACCAGCTGGTAAAATCTATATTCTTCAGTGGAGACCTGATGAGTGAGAAACAAAGAGAGGATATAGCATATTCCAGTTCCCTTAGTCCCTAGAACACTACTGATATATCAAAGAGTGTACCTCCCCTGTGCTATTGTCCATGCCTGGGCAGCCACAGAGGGAGGGGGCAGTCATAGGAACCTGTGATCACATTTCAACATTGCTATTTCCCAACAGTGATGGGAGTCTGCTCCTTGCTTTTGTAAAGTTATTTAAGTGAAGGGGGAA
Source organism: Myotis myotis (assembly GCF_014108235.1). Classification (NCBI taxonomy): domain Eukaryota; kingdom Metazoa; phylum Chordata; class Mammalia; order Chiroptera; family Vespertilionidae; genus Myotis; species Myotis myotis. The sequence continues at coordinate 54,071,778 of NW_023416357.1, forward strand.
GCATTTAGCTATCAATGGCTCCAATGACATATTTTTGGGTAGATAAGACTTGTTTTTTATAGTTATTTTCTCCCTTCATTATTTTAGACTCATGCAACTCCTACTCCTTTGTAGTCATCATTAAGGCCCTGCCCAAATATTCTGGCTTTTTCTTTTGGGGCCTGTGGTAAGATTGTACTTTTCTAGCTCCTGGAAGTGACTTGCATTGGCCAATGAAAGGTGAGCAGCAATGGTCTGTGTTGTCTCCAGGAGGAAGCCTTAGAAGTCAATGCATGCTTTGCCATGGTTCTCCTTTCGATTTGGTAACTAGTGAAATAGCAGCTGCTCTGTCAGCCTAGGTGAGGATGACAGCCAAGGGAAGGAGCAAAGCCCCCTGCCCACCTGTGATGAACACATGGCATAAGCAGACATAAAGCACTGAGGTTCAGAGCCACCAAGATTTGGAGTCATCACTGCAGCGAAATCAATCCTATCCTTACTGGTCCACTCCTGCAGAAAATATTGATGCTTAACTCACAGCAGCAACATAGAGAATACAGCAGAAGAAGGGAGTAGGCTTCTGGCTGTTGCAAAGGCCATTGATGCTACCAGCTAACAGGAAATATCCAGGTGTTTCCATAAAGACTGGGAACGGCAGTCCAGGAAGAAGATCCCTCATCACTCAGGACTGGAACCTGGTCAGGGCTTCTCTGGAAGTAGACGTTGGAATTTCCATTTCCTGCAACTGGCCCAAGCTGTCAGCAGCACCCAAGAAGCCTCAGACCTTTCCCAGGTGTCCATAGACACTAGCAAGGACTGTGTCTATGAAAGCACTGTGGGTTTTTAACTGAAAACTGGCCAGGCTCTGAGGTGGGAAACATACTATTTCAACTTTCTGGATAGACATGATCAGTCAATAGAGCAACCAAGGGCTTTTCTCTCTCCTTTTCTCCTTTCAGTGATAATCGAAAAGAGCGATGCTGGAGTTAGGGGTTTAAACAGAAAGAAATTGAAATCCATGACAGTGATGACTTAATAATATTGCAAATTATAGTTTTTAGTTCAGGAAATTTAGCATACCAAATCACAGTTTAATTTCCTTCTACAGAGCCCAGACATGGAAGATAGTGTATGACAGAGGGGTCAAGGTAGGGTGGAGGAAGGGGGTGAAGATGTAAGGAAAAAAAATTGTTACAGGTGCCCTTGAAAAACTAATAAAAATGGCCCGGAGAATGTAAACAAGTTTGTTAATATGTGCGAGGCCTACAGCCCTGATCTTTGGGAGGCCAGTGTCCTTGCTTCCTTCTGTTCAGGTGCATGCTTCTCCTGCCTGGTGGGATGTGAGGATCCAGTCCCCAGAAGGAATGCATAAACTGTGCAGAGCCCTGACAGCTGTAAAAAAAAAAAATGACTTTGAGAGTGTCAGCAAAACTGAGCCGCTGTTGAATGACATGTGTCCTTGATTGTGCACGCATAATGCCGCATGAAGGAATGCAGAGTGGGGGAGCTGAATCACTTAATGATCTGTCTTTTGTTCCAAGATCAACCTTTTAGAAATGAACCACTATTCAACCCCTACTCACCACTCACCTTGTAAAATATTCAACATGGCTTCCTCAGGTATATCAATGAACTCTCCTGGATGAAGCAGTGTTTACGTGTTTGTTAGGTAATTGGGAAAGAATTCTTTGGCCTGAATTTCATCCAAAATGATGACCTGAGTTCCAGCTAACGCAAGGTATGAGGACAAGCCCTCCAAGCCAGCTGGGGAAATATTAGTTGTTCAAACCTGTCAGCATCACCCAGTCAGACTGCAGCTGATTAACTAGACCAAATGTTCCTTGGAGTCATATGCCTTTGAATGTACCTGAGTTCAGAGGTTAGGGGTCAAACAGCTAGGCTGAGTTTTCAGGTGCTTGAAACAAAAGTTCTCAAACTCTAAAGTGACAAAGAATCACCTAGTTAAAAAAAATTCCTGGGTCTCACTCCATCCTTACCGAATTCAAATCTCTTGGGGTGGGGCTAAAGAATCTATGTTTTAAAATGGTCCCTAGATGACTTTGATGAAAACTAGGGCCTTTTCTTTAAGATATCCTCAAATTTAGCTGAGTTGTAAAAAGAAAACAACTCCTCATAGACATAAAAAATCACAAACACAAAAGCACCCAAGGTGGAAAAAAACCACCTCAATCCAAAGAACTCATGTGAGTAGAGAAATCATATATCCTTTACCATTTAAACCAGGGGTGGGGAACTTTTTTCTGCCAAAGGCCATTTGATATTTATAACATCATTGGAAAGCCATACAAAATTATCAACTTAAAAATTAGCCTGCTCTATTTGGTCAAATATTTAATTAACTCACCCCTAATGCCTTGGCAGGGCCAGACCAAATGGTTTTGTAGGCCTTATATCAGCGGTTCTCAACCTGTGGGTTGTGACCCCTTTGGGGGTCGAACAACCCTTTCATAGGGGTTGCCTAAGACCATCGGAAAACACATATATAATTACATATTGTTTACAGTAACAAAATTACAGTTATGAAGTAGCAACAAAATAATTTTATGGTTGGGGGTCACCACAACATGAGGAACTGTATTAAAGGGTCACGGTAATAGGAAGGTTGAGAACCACTGCCTTATATGGTTCACAGGCCAGGCGTTCCCTACCCTCGATCTAAACCAAGACACTTCAGAAAGTGAAATTGGCCACTATTAATATACAGTAGGATACCAGTGTAAACGGGGATCTGCTAAGGCAAACCAAGACCCCTGGTCACCTGAGTTGTAAGACTAATTTAGGCAGGAAAGTTGATTAGTTAGGATTTAGGCCACGAACTCAACAGACAGCCCTCATCCAAGTCTTGAGCCTTATCAATCACTGCAAATATTTTAATAGGGAGGGTTTACAAGCCCTAAATCCAGAGGATCTATTTTAAAGGTTTGCACTGGCTTGGACAGGGCAGGATAAACTCTCAGGTCCCAATTACCCTGAGGTGGAAGAGACCAGGAGAAACCTTGACCTCACAGTGGAAGAGGGCATACAGCAGTGACATTTATCCACAGCCACTTCATGAAATGTAAAGGACATCCTCAGAGGCAGAGAAGATAAATAAACCTGGCATTATTCTACTCCTTATATTCATCTAACAGTTTCTAGAAAACACCTTTTCCCCAAGTTTTCAGTTTTATTCTCACACCTTTTGCACAAACCACCTAACAATTATTGTCACATAGATTTCCTACTGCTTTCTTCCTGGGGGAACCATTTTAATAGTTTTTTAGGACAAAGAAAGAATGGGCTGTGCATTTTCATTATTCAATTATACAAAGTAATCAGCATGTAAACAATATTTCAGAAGTGCAAAATAGCTAAATGCAAAAACATGTATTTCTAAGAAATTTCATTTTTTTAGGTTTAATAATGATTGTAGTACAAAGTTACTTTTTGCAAATAACTACAATGATGTTATTGCATATTTACTTTCAGATATCTCTTCCATTTTTTTCAAATAAACTCAAAATATAGTTTTCATTCAGTGATGCATCTCTTAGCAAATAAAACTCTACTCTTAGCTTTACGAGTAAATCCCTCAATATTGAAAACTCCTTCTTAGAATATGAAGACTAAAGAAAATGTATATGCGGAAGAATCTGGATCTTCATAAAGTAACGTCCCTTCTAGAAATTACATAGAGAGTGGACTACACTTCTTCTGCGCATAGTTGCCAGTACATGGAATGGAAGGAAAGCATAACTGGTGTGCTGACCCCCAGAGAGAAGCAGCATCTGAGGAAGCATTGAAATAATTACTAAATACATGTATGAAAGAGGCAAGTGATAGTTACAGGAGAAGGGAAAGAGAAGGTAAGGAAGAGAAAAATCGTTCTTAGATGATTATAAAATACTAGAGGCCTGATGCATGAAATTCGTATAAGGGCTCGGCCCTCACAGCCCCGGCTTCATCCGGAAGGTTGACGGCTGTCCGGCCTAATTAGCATATTACACTTTTATTATTATAGATGTCTCATTTACCTGAGAGAGCTAAAGTGCATTGCCTATGCTTTTTAAAAACTGCTCTTAATTACCCTTGAGGCCAGAATTCCATAAGAGGTAAATACGTTTTTAGATAGTTTTCTAAAATATGTATAATTTACTCAAGGAAAAAAGATCTGTATCCCCTGGAGCCAATTGAGCCTCACAGGTAAATACAACTTTAAGTAGATTCCTAAGAAGTGTATTATGTACAGTGGCTGATGGAGTGGAGCCTATGAAGAAGCTTGGAAAGTCCGTCAGTTAAGTACATAATAAAAATGTATTGGAAAAATCCATTATTTTCTCAGTGGACTATAATTGGCTATGCATAGTAAAAAGTCTTATTTTCAAATATGTATTCTGCATCCACAGAGTTTTAAATCCCAATAACTGTGTTATTTTTAAAACTCAAAATGCTAAGCAATATTAGTGAAAGAGACTGAGGAACATACGGTAGATGTCATTCTATAATTCACAACTCTCTCTGATAACTTTTTGTCTTCTTTTAATGCAGACTTCATTTAAGGCCATAGGTGAAAAGTTAAAGATGGATTACAAAATTAAACTTTCTTTATCAAACAGCTTAATTGATGCTTTCAGAAGTGTCAAAGTACATTTAACTTTTAAATATAAAGTGTTCAGAGTAACATAATCATCTTATTCTGCCATTTATATCTTCGCTTGGTAGGCAAGCCTTCCTTATCCTACTGATTAAGAGGCTTCCTCCTTCCAACTCTTCACCATTCTTCCATCCCATCCACTCAATTTTGGCTTTCCTTGTCCTTTCACTCCCAGGGGCTTTATTGTACCTGTCATTATGTCCTTTCTGTATTACCCTGCTTCTGTACAAATCACCCTGGGCTGTGAACTGTTCTGCTGTTGGCGCTACATACTCCTTTTATGTCATATAGCCCCAGACAGGCTTTCACAATTACTTGAGTATCCATTCATTTATCTTGTGTTGACAGGCAATTACATCCCTCCCAAGTATTCTTTCAATCCTCCTCTTTTCTCCAGAGCATTCCATTTCAACTTTCAACTCACAATCGGCGACTATTTCTTCCACTTTCCTGGAAAGAGATGAGGCCACATGTGTTTCCTCAACACCCACCCTTTCACCCAGAATCTCTCCATGGAACTCATCCCTGCTCTTCTCTTTCTTCCACCCAAGCCTGTCTCTCCTGAAGTCTTGATCCTCTAGCTCTGGAACTCAGCCTTCCTTACTGGTTCCTTCTAAAATAGCACGAGTTCTCCATTACCAAAACACACTCCACAAGTTCCTGTTTCTCCTCTACCCTTTCAGTGTCAAACCACTTTGAAGGGCGGTTCATACAAACTGGTTTGATTTGCCTTGTGCTCTGCTCTCACCACTCAAGGGGAACCATAAGCACCAATGTCATGACTGATCTAACCACTATGTCAGCCATGGGCAAACTACGGCCCGCGGGCCGGATCCGCCTGTTTGAAATGAATAAAACTATTGAAAAAAAAGACCGTACCCTTTTATGTGATGATGTTTACTTTGAATTTATATTAGTTCACACAAACACTCCATCCATGCTTTTGTTCCGGCCCTCCGGTCCAGTTTAAGAACCCATTGTGGCCCTTGAGTCAAAAAGTTTGCCCACCCCTGCACTATGTTCATAATGCTTTCCTCAGTTCTCATCTCCCATGAGCATTTGCCATATTTAATTCTAGTGATATATTTTTCAAAACTTTTGGCTTCCATGATAGAGAGAGACATTCTCATTTCCCTCCTGCCACTCAGATGATTTCTTCTCAGCATTTGCTCTGTTCGTCACCCTCCCCGGCCCCTTAAATAGAGGTATTCTTCACAAAAATGTTCTAGTTCTCCCCCTCTTCACTTTCAATAACCTGTCTCAGTAATTACTTTTATCTCTAATGAGTACTTCTCAAATTTAAGTCTCTATCTATAACCTCTTCTTTGAATTCCAGATTTTTATTTCTTTTTATTTTTTAATCCTCACCCAAGGATATTTTTTCCAATGATCTTTAGAGAGAGAGGGGGAAGAGAGGAAGAGAAACATTGAGAAAAACATTGATGTGAGAGAGACACATTGACTGCCTACCTCCTGCATGTGCCCTGACTGGGCCCAGGGATCAAACCTACAACTGAGGTATGTGCTCTTGACCAGAATCAAACCGACTACCCTTTGGCCAACAGGATCATGCTCTAAACACTGAGAAAACTGACCATGGCGAGATTTCTATTTCTAATACCTGCTGAAATACCCAGTTTGATGCCCCGATGACATTTCAAACTCAGTATCTGAGAGACAGATATAGTTTTCTTCCCCTCTAAAATCTGTTCCTATTCAGACCTTCTGTTCCATTTAATAACATGACCATCTTCCTGGGCACTAATAATGCTGCTGCTGCTAACAGTAATGATATTACTAATCATATTATACTAATAAAATTCTTACTATGTCATAGACATTGTACTAATATTTGTGCATATTTATTCACCTAATCCTCCTAACAACCTTCTAAGGCAGGGACTATTATTAACTACCTTTTACAGATTAGGAAACTAAGGGATAGAGGTGAAGTACTTTGCCCAAGACCACACCGCAGTCTGGTACCAGGGTCAGTACTCTTAATGCCTATGCTATGTTGCCTCAAGAAATCTTCAGTATACCAATGGACACAGACACTGGGGCGATGGGGGCTTGCCCAGGGTGGAAATGGGGCAGGTCAAGCGGGGAAAAAGGAGACATATGTAAAACTTTAGACAGAAAGGAAGAAAGGAAGGAAGGAAGGAAGGAAGGAAGGAAGGAAGGAAGGAAGGAAGGAAGGAAGGAAGGAAGGAAACTTCAGTATTGTTGGCAACATTCTTAATATATGTTATTGCTGAGAATGACTGAAATGTGTCTCATTCAGGTATGGGGAACTTGAATTTGGATGGCAGTTATGGGAATAAAAAGGAGAGTAATTAATGGGATCACACTGGAGCTCTGACAACAGGAACTGCACTTGGTTCTGAGTCATCTATAGCAACAAAGGTAGTAGCTGGGGATGGGAATGAGTTATATGCATAGGAAGTAGAAATTTTCTTTTTCTATCTTATTGGGAATGGTAGATGCATTTTTTTTTTTTTAATGGGAGGTGTAGATGTTAGAGAGGATATCAGGAAGATATTGGCAAAATAAAGAAATGAAGATTATTTGACAGTAACCTTTCTTTTGTTAAATAATATCTAGTATTCAATATGGCTAGTTTGAGTGGTTATGGGACTCATAACTGAATTGCTATTTTACATTTATAGCTATCTTTCTATTTATTGCATACGCAACTAAAGGATTACTTTTTTTTACCGTTGTGCATAATATGTACCATAATACTTATTTCTGGTACTAGAATTTATGTTTTTGTGGAATCAAGACACAGTAAAATTAAATGAGATGAGTTAATAAATAGCATGTAAATGTCATAGGACAATGTTGCATAGTGGTTTAAATCATGGCCTTTGAAGTCTAGATAAAATTGGGTCTAATTCCAGCCTTTCTTTGTGGCCTTGGACAAGTCAATTAGCCTAGAAAAATGGGTCTCATTTTTCTCATCTGCAACATGTGGATGATAGAACCTACTCAATAGTGAAGAATAAATTAGATGATGCATGTGAAGTGCTTATCACAATGCCTGACACATGTCTACAAAAAATTGAAAGGATAAAAATAATAAATGTCAACTGAGGAGAACAAATGCATCATTATATGTTCTGAAGTGGAGCTCACTATTGGCTGGGGTTGAGGTAGGAGGCAGATTCCAGTTGGATCTTAAAGAATGGATGGGTCTTGAATAAGCAGAAAGGGCATTTCATGTAGACAGCATGGCATAGCATATCAAGAGAATTTAAAATTAAGGGAAAAAATGAGGAATATTACAATGGCAATATCTATAGAATTAGGCAGAGAGAATCACCAAAGAGGATTTGATTTTTTTGAGTCTTCATGAGTAAAATAATTGTGCTATTGGTAGATATCCATGAGCTAGGAAAGGAAAGTATTTTAAAAGGAAGAATTCAAGTTAAAATTGAAATATACTGAATTTGGGGTTATAATGGGACAACTTTCAATGTCCAAGAGGGTGAAAGAGGCAGCAGACTTAGGACAAAAGGCATACCAGAGATTTTTAGCTCTCAAGAAGAAGAATTAGGTCTCATTTCTCTTTTTATCCCTTAGAGGCCTAGCATTGTGCTTTGAACATTCTAAGTACATAATATATTATTGCATAAATGAATGAATAAATGAATGAAAATAAAGATTTTGGAGTTATATTCACGGAAGTGACAGTTAAAACTGTGGGTATATATTAATTCTGTGATGAAGAACAAAACTGGGAGGTACACCCAAACATTTGAGACAAAGATAAAAATCAATCTATAATAATAAAAGCATCATATGCTAATTAGACTGGACATCCTTCTGGACAAAGCCAGGGCTGTGAGGGAAACCCAGGTCCTGGGTGCCTGCTGGTGGCCAGAGAGAAGCCTGGGTCCTGGGTGCCAGAGGGAAGCCGATGCCAGCAGCTGGGAGAAGGAAGGCCTACTCTTGCACGAATTTCGTGGATCGGGCCTCTAGTGTTTGAGTAAAACAACAAGAGTGTAGAGGGATGTTAAATGGTGGTCAAGAAGGAAATGGGATAAACACATTTTAGGTAGAACACCAAGTGAAGTTATTGATGTCTTCATGGAGCAAGTTTAGTAAAGTGTTGTAATAGAAGCCACAAAGGAAGAATTAAGATAGAACAAAAGTGGGGCATAAATGAAGGCCATTGATATAAAGCATTCCTGAGAGTGATGTGGAATGAAGGAAAAGAAAACTCATTAGGTTTTGATAATATCATGCTAAGTGAAATAAGTCAGACAGGAAAAGTCAAGAACCATATGATTTCACTCGTATATGGAATATAAACCTGAAAGCAACAAATAAACCAACAAAAACTCATAGACACAGACAACAGTATGGTGGTTACCAGAGGGAAATGGGGTGGAGGGGAGGTAGAAAAGGGTTAAAGGGGGTCAAATATATGGTGACAAAAGAAGACTTGAATTTGGGTGGTGAACACATATAGATGATGTATTATAGAATGTGTACTTGAAACCTATATAATTTTATTAGCCAACACTACCCCAATAAATTTAACAAAATTTTAAAAACACAGAAAACTCACTACATTCTTTTAAAATATATCAGTACATGATGTGAAAAATAGATTATTTGTCATGGGTATGCAAATATTTATTAAGTGCATGCATGCATGAATATGTGAAAGAATGGAGTGAATCATTCCTACTGAATGAGAAAATGCCATATTTTAATTTCTTTTTACTTAATCAGAAATTTCCGCCTTTATTTCTGTGGTGCAGAGTGTGTAAATAGATGCACACATACCTATAAGTGGCAAAGTTGATAAAAAGTCATCTCTTTCTAACATATTACCCCTTTATCTGTCGTTATGGGAAAAGACCCACGCAGGAAGTTCTATCACTATGATTTAGACTGTGAGGAGGGGAATATTTATAAACAAACACAAGGAATTTTAATTTTCATATTGATTGTTTTAGTATAAGCTATAACCCCTCCAAGTGGGTGGCTCCATCCGGATAGTTTCTTTTATTAAAACTAATTGTTCTGTATGTTTGGAAAATGTACAATTTTATCATCACAGAGAAAAATCTGCACAATATTAAAATATGAAAAGCAAACATGACTTATGGAAACAAAGAACACCTGAAATTAATAAGCATCTATTTATCTTTCCTCATATAATGAGAAACAGATATAAAAAATTATTTTAGATATGGATTTGGCTTTTTTTAACGCTATGAAATTCATGCTGAGTGGAGAAAACTCAGGCTTGATACATTCAACTTATAGTACATTTTCAAGGTGAATTACTAAATCCTCAAAACCTGACCTTCTAATGAAGGCACTGATGCAAGCACAGAGTTGGTGAAAAACCACAAAGATATAAAAATGCATAGATATATGATCAACTAGGGACAAATTTTGATGGAATTATCACCAGATCTCTGCAGGCAAGGAATATCTGTCAAACATGCCTACCATAGGCTTTGATTCCATTAATTCCTCAAGAAAAGACATCAGGTAGAGTTCTGGATACCAGGTGTATAAACACGTAGAGATTCTGATATTACAATATCTTTCACATAGAAACCTGAACACAACCCAACCAGATGCAGCAGCCCGTTTCCACTGGGAATGCTACCTACCCTTTTACTACTGGTATCATTATTTAAATGTTTAATGTAGGAGAAACTGAAGGCCAAAAAAGAACACGCCTGCACTTAATTTCAAGTGACAGCTAATACAGTGCATTAAAGGTGTAATACTATACACATGGTAGTTATATATAAATAGTAACATTAAAAGGGGTTACAACATTCCTAAGACATCCTAAATCTAAAACACTTAAAAAGCACATTTGCAGTACAACGTATCTTAAATTATTTTAATTGGTTTCAAGAAGACTTCAGATTAATGATGGGCTTTGACTTTTTCTGATTATAAAAGAGAAACACAGATGAATGCTTTTTAGGCAGCCTAACATCATTCCCAGGTAGACTGCCCTGTAACCTGTGTTACTTAAATCCCATTAACTATCAACGAATGGCATTTTCATATTAAGTGTTTTATGTAAATTTTGTTTTCCAAAAGTTGTTAGTTCTCTTAATAAATATAGCTAATGCAAAATGTCTTATTCTTTCTTTCTTTTGTTCTTTCTTTGCATTCATTATCCAGTAACTTTTAGAAAGAGAAAGGGGTTGGTCGGGGGAGGCAGAATGACAGAGCGGGAATACTTAGCAACCATTTCATTGTTGAGGGATATAAACTGGAAATATATATATATATATATATATATATATATATATATATATGAATATATATATATATGAATATATATATAAGAATGTAACTGAAATGAATATATATATATATATATATTCATTTCAGTTACATTCTTTAGGTTGATTGCTTACAAATAACTTATCTGAAGAAAAAAATCAAGCAAATATGTCAGTTGTGGAAGTTTATTTTTCCATGTGTTATCTACAGATAAGCCAGCCTGTACTATTACATTTCTACTGACATAATTGTGCATGAATTTTGATCTGATTTGGTATTACATGGTGCAAAAGGTGAAACATTTTCTCTAATATCTCCCATTAGAAAGGAAAGAAATTGCCAAAGTATGAAATCTGAGGACCTTGATTCAGAAACTATGTGACTTTGAGGTCAGCTCAATGGAAAAAAAGAACTTGTTCAAGGACCCCAGGCACTGCAGGCTGTGACAAGCAAACGTTAATACCCAGAGTAGTTCCTCTGGTGGATAATCAATAAAATCTTAACATTATCAGACTGCAACAGCTGTATGTTCGCTTATCATATTTCCTTGCATGTCTCCAAAATATTCAAGCATGGAATCACAGAGAATACAGATGCTGGCCCTGTTCCCAAATCACTGCTGATCAGAATACTCAGCTAAGACACCAGAACCAAGAAATAGCATTTATGTGCACAATGTGCCAGATATTGATTTTTAACATCCACATATGCTACCTCACTCCAGCAGAAAAATGTTAGCTCCAAGGATCCCTGAAAAGAGTCTTGACCGAGCTACTTATAGTTTCTACAACAAAATTTTTAGAGATATCAGTGATCTTTTAAATCCTATGAGAAATGTCCCTGAACAAATTAGTAAAATACCAGATGTGAACTATTGGCGATTTCAAATTATATTTTCTAAAAAGTAGGATTGCTTATGTTTTAAAAAAACGTTTTCTAATCTTTTTTCCTGACTTGACTTTTTACTTTTGGCAGCCAGGAAGCAAGTAAAGCCTGGTTAACCTCCAGGACACAGGGCAGTGGCATTTTGTCCTCGCTCATGAATGGAGGGCAATGGATTTCCATTACAATTTAAATAGGGATTTAAAATATAATTTTTGTTGATTTCAGAGAGGAAGGGAGAGGGAGAGAAAGATAGAGACCTCAATGATGAGCATCATTGATCAGTTGCCACCTGCATGCTCCCTTCTGGGGATCCAGCCTGCAGTCCAGGCATGTGCCTTGACCAGGAATTGAACTGTAACCTCCTCATTCATAGGTCAACACTGAACCACTGAGGCACACACTGGCTGGGCTAATTAGGAATTTAAAAATGATTCTTTACAACTTCTCCCTACTCTCCAACTAGCTTCAAGGGAGAGCTTAGGTAGAAGATGAAATTTTGGAACTAAATCTTTATCTATCAGCAAAGCAAAAGATTTAAGTAGCCTTTGAGATTTCAGCAAGAAGAATGACAATTCATACAATTCTTGGTTATTTCTCATATTATAAATAAAAATAAAATAAATAAAAATATGTAGGATAATAAAACTTGGATATATCGGGCAATTTAAAAGTCCTACTTTGTTTCATTTTTGAGATAACCTAATTCAGCCCTATGTGCTGATAAGCCTGGCTTCATATTCCTTTCTGCTACAAGATGTCTAATAGAGAAGCATTTGCTCTGGAAGTATGGCTGATTTATTTTCCAAAGATAGCCACAGAATATCTCCCATTCCTTAGATTCTTACTAAGAATGGCCTTGACACTCCTGGTTAAGAAGTACAATTGGCCCTGGTCAGTGGATAGAGCATCAGCCTGCGGACCTTAGGGTCCCGGGTTCTATTCCAGTCAAGGACACGTATCTTGGTTGCAGGTTCCTCCCTAGTCCGGGCCCTGGTTGGAGCCCATGCAGGAGGCAACCAATCAATGTGTTTCTCTCACATCGATATTTCTCTCTCTCTTTTCCTCTTTCTTCCACTCCAAAAATTAATGGAAAAATATTGTCGGGTGAGGATTAAAATAAAAAGTACAATAGAATTTGTCCTCTCTTTGAATCTAAGTTGGGCTTAGTGACTTTTTTGACTAATACTATATGACAGAAGTGACATTCTGGGACTTCCATGGCTGGGTCATGAAAAGCCTTGCAGATTCCACTTGGGTCTCCCTCTGAGAACCCAACTGCTATGTTATAAGAAGCTGGCAAACAACCTCTAATCACCAGACAGAGCAACCTTGAATATTCAGCCAAGTCGAGCCATTAGGTGACCATAACCCCTAGATATCTGGCTAGAACCACAGGAGAACTTTGGGCAAGAACTGGTCAGGTAGCCCAGTCAACCCACTGAATGATGAAAGAATGGTAAATTATTGCTTTAGATAATATTATTATAATTATTGCTTTAGATAATTTGCGTGCGTGCGTGTGTGTGTGTGTGTGTGTGTGTGTGTGTGGTGTTATGCAAAATATAATGAGCTTTAGAGGGAGAAAGACGAGTTTGAAGTCTGGATGTTTCACTTCTTTTGTCACTTTTAGTGAATTAGTCTAGGTCTCAGAGGTGTAAATCTTTTCATCTAAAAAATAGTGACAATAGTAACTGCTTCTCAACTGACCCATGTTCCTCCAGCATCATATTTTCCTAATGACTCTTAGATCAAAACCAGAATAAGCATGGTTACTTTAATATCTTTCCTCTAAATCAACTTTTGAGGCAGTAAATATATTTTGTCTCCTTTTACATTGATACTTCTTGTTTCTGCATTGGATCTGTGTTTACTTATTAAAAGCACACTAAAATGGTAAAAGGCACTGTATAAGGACCGATTACCATCATTTTTCCAAATGCTCTCCTAAGACCTAGTGCAGTGATGGCGAACCTTTTGAGCTCAGTGTGTCAGCATTTTGAAAAACCCTAACTTAACTCTGGTGCCGTGTCACATATAGAAATTTTTTGATATTTGCAACCATAGTAAAACAAAGATTTATATTTTTGATATTTATTTTATATATTTAAATGCCATTTAACAAAGAAAAATCAACCAAAAAAAATGAGTTCGCTTGTCACCTCTGACACGCGTGTCATAGGTTTGCCATCACTAACCTAGTGCCCAGGGAAAAGAGGGCTGGGCAGACATAAAGGACACTTTCTCTGAATATACTGATGAGAATGAGCTATGGTTATGCAAAATTGCATTCCAAGTGACCTAGTTGTCATCTCCAGGAGGGTCAACAGGCTTTGCTACATCATGAGTGGGAAGGAAAATTAATCAGAAGATCTGTTTTCTGATCTCATTTTCTTCATCATCAGACAACTTACCTTATTCCTAGCTTAGCTTCTTCTCTATTAGGTAAGTTAACTTGTGTTTAGGCTCAACTACTTCTCTGTTTTAGATACTTTAGATATCTGGTTTCTAGATATTAGAAACATCATCTGGTTTCTAATCTTAGCTACTACCCCATCAGCCAAGTTAATCTTGCTGATACTAAGCCACGCGAATGATACTTGATAAGCCAATGCACAGAGTTTTTGTGAACATTAAATAAGGTAAGGGAGGGAAAGTACTTTGAAACATGTGAAGTGCTACACAAATGTGAAGATATCTCAGCTAGGCATCTCTTGGTCATCTACACCCAAAATGTCCCTAGTCTATTCAACATAAATTTGTTTTCAATAATCTTACTATATTTACTATGAAAAATTTATTTCAAATTTGTTTCTTTCTATTCTCATTATTACTATTCAAGAGAAAGATGCAATTATTTCTTTTTGGGACCACTGTGGCACCTCCTAACATATTTCTCTACTCCAAGTATTATTTCCTTTTTATTCCATCCTCTGTCCTATTGTGAAAGTTTTCTTCTTAAAGCACAAATTTCACCATGATAATTCCCTACTTTTGAATTGCCTTTGATTCCCCATTGCTTGGAGAATATAATTCAAATTCCTTAGATGATGGGTAAAACCTTCAGTCTTTCTCTCCCTCCCCGCCTCTCCCCCCGTTGGCTATTAATACCTTCTCATGGTTCACTTTTTTTCTAGAAGACTTTAACAATAATACATGGAACTTAATATGAGGTTCAATACATTGGGAAATTAGAGACTTTATATGAGACAAATCCATAAAGTATGACCCTTCTTGTGGGGGCAGAACCTTCCCTTCCACTAAGCTGAGAGAATCACGTGACTCAACACAATCATCTCATACTGCCTGTTGTTCTAATTTCAGAGATTGGCAGTCTTGGAGACAAAACAAATTAAAATATAAATAAATAAAACTCAACACATTCAACTGCCTCAATCCCCCTCTCCATTTTTCCTTTTCTCATTTTTGTCATAAAACCAGATGGCGTGAGGCAGAGCCCTGTGGGACAGGGTTAGGTGCTCTGCTGGCTGAATGCGAGGCAGACCCATGAGTTCCCTGAGCTGACCGAGAAATGCACTTTCAATCCACAACTTGGTTTTGTGCCTGAGAAATATAAGCAGAGGGAGGGAATGAAAAAGGAGCTACAGGACATGCTGGTGGGAGGCCTGGTGTCCACAGCCCATGACTGCCTTCACAAACTTAAATTTATCTTTCCAGTGTCATTTTCCTGCAATTCCACCTGTACTCTATGTTCATACTACACCATATACTTCTTGATTTTACATACTACATTTCCTCTTACATCCTCATTCATCCTTCAAGACAAAAAAAGTGCTACTTCCTCTATGCAACATTTGCTGACAACTCTGTGAAGATAGTCACCCTCCTGTTGTCCCCATCCTGTTCATAACGTTTTCCTAACATTTTTTCTCTCTGTATTATAACAACCCAGGGTCCCATCAGGCAGTGACTACTGAAAGCCCATATTGTGTCACATTTATCTTTGTCTACTCAGTGATCTGTCCTCAATATATATGTTAATGGGGAAAAAAGTATTATTTTTCAGTTAGAGAGACAAACAGCAAAATGGTTAAACCTATATCTGAGATTGGGCTTCAAGGGGTTGGGGTAGTCCTGTGAACTTAGAAAGAAAAAAATTTTAAATCCTTTCTGAGACTGACTTTATTTAAAAAAAAATTAATGTTTTATTTCAAATTACAATATTAAGACATTGATTCACAGAGAGTGGGTGGAATGGAATGATGTATTTATCAGCCTAGACCAGTGATCGGCAAACTGTGGCTCATGAGCCACATGAGGCTCTTTGGCCCCTTGAGTGTGGCTCTTCCACAAAATACCATGTGCGGGCGCGCATGTACAGTGCGATTGAAACTTCGTGGCACATGCGCAGAAGTCGGTATTTTGCTGACCACTGGCTTAGACTAAATTATGTTGCAGTAACAAAGACCTCAAAATCATAGGGGCCCATAGAAACACAGGTTTGTTTTTTGCTCACACTACAGGACCATGTAGGTGCTGTGACATCTTTATTCCAGAACCCAAGCTAAAGGAGGACCTCCAAAGTGGACAATTCCAGCTCTATTTCAGAAGGAAAAGAGAGACCACAGAGCCAAGGATAACTCTTGCTAGTCCTACTGGGAAGTGGCATGGGTTAGCATGAGTGAGTTACATATCAAAGCCTGAGATCACGAGGCGGGGAATGATATTTTGAACAGAAAGCAATCTGCCAAAGATGCTATTAAAGACAAACAGGTGACATTGTCACTAACATGTTAAATCATTTAGCATAGTTTGTTGACAGGCATTTAAGAAAACACCCTGCTAACGTGATTACAGTCATACATCTGTGTTTACTTTGAGTCTAACTTAAGTTGAAATTTTTTTAAAAAGTATACAGTTTTCATATCTATTTATTTTATATTAAATATGGAGTATAATGGAACACAAAAAGTACAGTATTGTGACAAGATTCCGGATAATAGAAGCATGGACCCAATAAAACTGAAGGAAGACCTCTCACTGCCTACTTTGGACATCTATTAGACATAGTGGATTTTTTAAATAGAAAAAAATCTTGATTTTTAAAGACTCAGAGTTTACCTGGCTTTGGATTTTCCTTAAGAAAAAAAGGCTTGTGTTACAAAAGTTTTTTTAGTTCAGCATATCACCAATAAAAATAACCCACATGCCACTGAAAATATTTTGGTGAAGCGCACATTTGAAGTCATGTTCCCATCAAATGATGTCAACACTATGAGAATTTCTGACATTTGCTTTAATATTTCTCGTTTGCATGTAACCTGATGAAAGTAGATACCTCTATTTGCATAGCCAACTTATTACAGACAAAGAATTCCTATTTCATGAACTCCTTTTAGAATCTGCAGAGTCAATGTCTTTAACATGGTAAAGGATTTCTTTGCCAAACAAACTTTCAGGCAGAATAAAAATCTTGGCACTCTGGGCTCAGATGGAGCATCTGTGATGCTTGGCAACACATCTGGTTCTGCTGCTTTGGTGAAGAAACATGCTCCTCATCGCAACATGCAGTGGTGTCAGCCGGTGTCAAGGACTCTGCCAGCAACCCTGAAAAAAATCGTGTCTATTCCTACGAACATTGTCAACTTCCTGAGAGCCAGGGCTGACATGCTGCTATTTCGAGAGGTTTTGTCAAGAAATGGGAGTACGGGAGGAAGTTCACTGCTGCAATACAGCAATTAACTTGCTTTCCAGAGGGCCTGTCGTGAGGCGTTTGGTTGCCCTTCAGAGGAAAAGTTCTGCTTTCTTTGAGGCAGAGGAAATCCAATTATCAGAATAATCCAATAGGAAAAAGTCCATTCCTAGTCTGCTTTACTGGGTGGATATTCTTGCCAAATTATCTAGGTAACTCTTTCCACTTACATTCTTTTAGTTCAACTGTCATGCTGGAAGGGCATGTCGGAGGCAGTTATCCACCTGAACATTCCAAGGCTGGGTAAGTGCTTTGGCAAAGTAGAGCAAGGAGCGACAAACACTGCCAGTTTGTTTACAGATAGAAACCCATAGACAGCTGGAACCATTAGATAATATCTTTGAACGCTAATTCTGCCTCCAATGATCTTATCGTGAAACCATGAATACTTAATCCTCGTTAAAAGACATAATGTAGCACACTAACGATGCAGACTTTTCACAGGATGATCTCATTGACACAGTATGGATTCAACAAGGACTCTGGAGAACTCCAAGACTCCCACCATGTCTAGCCCTCCTCTAATAAAGCCACAGGGGCTCCCATGCTGTTTGTGACTGTTTCCTTTGCCAAGTCAGTGTTTTCAACCCCTACTGCCATGAAACTGAAAAGTCATAGTCAAACAGATGTCAAAAGTAAACAAGCCTATTGCTATGTCAAAAACCAACTCCATAATGTCAATATCAAAGCCAAACATCAGCCTTCTTGTAGAGGCTTACTTTTTTTACTTACAAAATTTGCATTTATCTCAGGCATTAACATCATGAGGAAGGTGCCTTTATAAAGTTACTTTATTGTCTTTGTAAAATAATTCAATTTCCATGACAAAAAATGGTATTAAACAGTTTTTATACATGTTTTTATGCGTTTTCTTCAGAGGAGGAAGTCTATAGCTGTCTTTAGACTCTCAAAGTGTCTGCAGCCTAAATAAGGCTAATACCCTCTGCCGTGGTGCTTTGTAGAGTGAAACATTTTAAGGAACGGAATAAATGTTGTGAGGAAGTGAAATTCTTCTATTGAAAAATAAAGCTATCTAAACGGTAAATGGACCAGCTGCACTGGAGACGGGCACTAACCCACTCTCATTTTGGGACAAGGTTTTAGAATAAAAACGGAAGCAATCAGGATAAAAATATTCAACTTGTTAGGTACTGTTTTTCTCTTATTCAGTGAAGAACCTGTAGCCACAGATATGTTGAAGAGTAGGACTAAGTTAATAAGGAAAAATTAGGAGCCCAGATCTAGTGCTTTACAGTGTCGTCTTTTCTTGAGAAGTATAGAAAAGGCATCTGGAAGGCCCCTGTATTAGTTCCCATTGCTGCTGTGACGAATTACCATGAACTTAGTGGCTTAAACAACACAAATGTGTTATCGCAGCAGGTCTGCGGTTCAGAAGTCGGAAGTGGGTTTCACTGGGTTAAAATCAGGATGTGGGCAGGGCTATATTTCTTTCTGGAGGCTCCAGGGGAGAAAGCATTCCTTGCCTTTTCCAGCTGGTAGAGGCACCCACATTCTTCGCCTGTGACCCCCTTCCTCCATTTTCAAAGCCAGTACAGCAACTCACCACCCCCTCCCCCCACCCCAGTCAGTTTGTGTTTTCATAATGCCCTGGCTCTGGCCTTGGCAGTGTACTTCCACTGCTCATCCTGGGTCTTGTGCTTGTTGAGCATGCGGTGCAGGGCACGCACTTTCTTGGGCTGCAGACACGGGGCTTGTAGACCTTCTGAGGTTCTGAGTTTGCTTAATGATAGTGATAACAAGGGCAATGGACTTGCAAACAGCTCAGCTCTTGGCGAGCTTGAACCTGGTGCCACCTGTCATTTGGCAAGGAGTTGTTGGGAGAATTCCACCTTCAATTCACCCAGGTATTTCAGAGCTCTTCCTTCTTGCCCGGAGGGCATGAGCATTGGTTTGGCCATAGCTGTGCAAGCAGCCATCAACTGCCAGACACTCTGATGGCCTCTTCCTCTTTTAAGGATACTTGTTAGATCAGGTCCACACAGATAACCCAGGATAATCTCCCAACTGTAAGGTCAGCTGACTAGCAATCTTCATCCCAGCTGCCACCTTAATGCCTCTTCGTCATGCAGTGTAAAATATTCACAGGTTCCAAGGTTTAGAACAAGGTCATCTTTGAGGAGCTATTATTCTGCCTATCACACCTCCCCCTCAGTTAGTATGGTGGGAAAGGACTGAAAGTGCCAGGGAACAGTGAGAAGCAGAAATCAGAAGTAACCAGCCCCTAGTGGGGGATGATTATTCCCTGACTGTACTACCAAAATATTTAAGGATCAGGCTTGAGGTCATCTGCATCTGTACTTGATTCCTACCCCCCCTCCCACCACCCCCGGAAAACCTAGTCTTAAGGAAGGGTAAAGATACCAATCTTGGAAAACCTGAGTGTTAATCCTGACTCTGCCACTTACTGTCTATATCACCTTTGGCAATTCACTTGAGTTTGGCTGAACCCCGATTCCTCATTGTAAAACCAGTTTCAACTAGGAGGCAGGGAGAAGATGTGCTGGGATCTGCTGACTGCCAGGGATGCTGGGAGGAAAGTGGATCTCATGGGATCTCCTAAGTTCCACCGGCCTTCGAAGGGAGTCCTGGGATGAGAAACAATTGGGTGCCTCTGCTGTCAGAGGCCCCTAACCCCAGACTTCTGCTAAGGAGTCTGGCTCACACCAGCTATCAACCAAATCTCAGTCCTACTGGAAATTTCCCCCAATACCCCAGCCAGAGTCACAGTGCTGTGGAACCTCTCGCCAGGGACTCAGCTTGGTGAGGCGTTTGGGCTCTGCCCCCAGAACTGTTTGGGCCCAGCACTAGCTGAAGCCTGAACAAGGATGCAAAGTGCATGTGTACAGGCAGAACACCTATCGCTTCCAGCCTTCTGACGCCCACCTATCTCAGGTATCCTCCAGCTGTAATGCTACTGTGATTCTAGATTAAGCAGAAGTGTTTCTACCGTCTCGAGGTCAGTGGGCTGTGACCTCAATGGGTCTAAGCACCAACAGGCCCCCAAAAGAAGGAATGGCCCCATCCCCACCTTTTGCCAATTTTCTTATTTGCTCTTCCACCCAGGAGACAACAAAGGGAAAGAGCCCGTGGTGCTGGTTGCTTGCCCATGCTCCCCTCACACAGGAGCAGAATTAGATAATAAGCAAGTGGAACATATTGTGCTATGACTGTGAAATATACCTGTTTATTCCTCTGGTATGAGATATTTCCTATAATCTTTGAAAGGACATGTCTAATTTGTTTATTGAATAATAGTTATGTTGTGACCTAGCAATAAACACATACAACGAACACAGATATTGTCCCATTTTTGTTCTAGAGCAGTGGTTCTCAACCTGTGGGTCGTGACCCCTTTGGCAGTCAAATGACCCTTTCACAGGGGTCGCCTAAGATCATCCTGTATATCAGATATTTACATTACGATTCATAACAGTAGCAACATTACAGTTATTAAGTAGCAATGAAAATAATTTTATGGTTGGGTCACAGCATGAGGAACTGTATTTAAAGGGCCAGACGGTTGAGAACCACTGTTCTAGAGCATGGGTCTTGATTGGTATATTGGGCAGAATTATGAGATGGCTGTGAAGATTCCACCTCCTAGTGTATATGTCCTGTATAATCCTTGTGTGTGAGGGGATTTAGGAATATGATAAGATTGTCTTCCCCGTGATTAGGTTATGATGGCACAGTTCCTTTAATAAAGTGGAAAGTAGTCACTAAGAGTGAAAGCCAACAAGAAAATAAGGGATTCGGTCTCCTAACCATGAGGAACTGAATTCTATGGACAAACTGAATGAGCTTAGAAGTGGATTCTTCTGTAGAGCCTAAAGATGAGAATCCGGCTTCCATGTGAGCCCGAGCAGAGAAGTCACAGGAACCATGCCTGGACTTCTGCCCTACTGAACTCACAGCTAATTAGTTGTTTTAAGCCTCTAAGTAGTTGTGCAGCAATAGAAAACTAACAAACTAATAAAATGGTTTCTAGTTAAGTGTGACTTGGGATTTTTTAAAAGACCTTTTTCTTATATCCTGTTTCCCTGCTTTTCTTTAAAGTGTTGCTCTGTTTTCCCTCCACGAAGTTATTTCATTGAATAACATAAAATGCCATATTGTTAGATTAAAATCTTCTCTCATATCATATATGAGAGTTACAACTTTTTCTCCCTCACAGTTGATTTGAGATGCAAAGATGTCTATGCATGCTTTGGGCTGGAGAATCAAACTGGAAAACACGGATTTCAAGAATTAAAGCAGACAATCTGTGCATTTTGAAGTAACTCAGATATGTTTCATTCACGGCATCCAGCTATCTTGATACACAGCAACCCTGACACAGTGGTTGAAGGTAAAGGAGAAGTAATGTGAGCATAAGTGCTTGGACATTTTAATATCTTTTACCAATAAACAACAGTAGAACGCCACGCATGTGAATCCATGCTTTTCCCAAGGAAAACCTGTATCCTACCTTCTGCTTCCTGATATGCAGCTGGAGCCTATTATAAGGGTAAGACACACCATGGGGAGCACGCTTAAACTTTTTAGGCTACAAAAATGAAAGTTGATATTCATTAATTATATGTCTACATTATGCAGATTGACCACTGTATTATATACAACATAGTGAAAGTCACTATTAAATGGCTTGTTGATAGCTCCTCCTAGGTAATTTACTAAACCTTACTTACCGAGAGTCTGTTAACCACCAAGGCAGGATTTGTTGTCAGGTCAAAATCAGAACAAACTGTGACTTTGTGGTTGATGGCAGACAAAAATATTCTACATCAAAGGGAGCTGAGAACACAATATGATGTCCTTCTAACATTTCATTCAGGAAACACTGCATTTCCAGCAAAGCTTAACGTAATGCAGGTAAGTGAAAATATCAAAATGTCAATGATTAAAACCCACCAGTTAAAACCTATATTCTCTCTTTGTGAAAATTATAGAATTGAATTAAGAGAAAAGCCACTGAAATTTAGATTTAAGTAAATGCCAACAATGGATTCTGGAATAAGTCTGAGGATCACAAACCCTCAGCTGAAGAATGGTTAGCCGTTTTAGTAAAAAGGAAGAACTCTCACACAGACACATACAAATACTCAAAAGGCCAAAATGTGCAAAACTTCAAGGTCTGGGGATTCAGGTAAACCATGACTTAGCTTTTACCAACTTTAACCAAAGTCTTCCCAGGTGCTAAAGTCAGCACTAGAGAAAAGCTATTATAAAAGCACTATGTTAAGTAATTAGAGCTTTGTCTGCTTCAACTTCTTATACCATCTATATAATTACGTTGAGAGAAAACACTCCAAGCTCAAATGAAATAAATGACTTCAGTTTATGCCCACACGGACCTTGTCAAGTAGCCAATGACTTGCCCTTTCATTGTGAGTGACTAATATCAATGTTGGCTCTAAAGAAAGACACTTTTCATAATCGCCCAACAATCTGCTAAGTGAAAACATATGGATAGGCTTAGGCAAAGCCTGCCAGGGGTCTTTGCGGAATGGAAAACAGGTGCTCTCATTCTGTGCCACGTAATACCCCATTTACCCCCAAGTCCAAAGGTTAGAGGACTAATAGTTGCCTTGTGGTAATCAGGGAAAGCCAAGACACTGGCCCTGGTGAAACATCTGGGACATATTTTACATACTTGCAACATATGCTTCAGGTTCAATTAAAGTGAGGCTTTGGCACATTTATTAATCTTTTTTACTTTTATCCTATAAGAGGACCCACTGACCTGACCCTAATATTATACCATATGAGAAAACAGAGAAATAATGAGAGCGAGAGGTCAGCACCTGCTCGTATGGCAAAAAATACATTTGTTTTCTCATGAAATTCCATTACGCATGACTCTATACACAAACTTTAAATAGAGGAACCAATGCATTTTTAAAAGTAGGAAATTACCCTTCTCCCACTCAGACACACTGATAGCCAAGACTTACAAAATTTACCGCTGTGAGAGCCAGTCAAGAGATGGAAGCTGGTAAACAGAAACTTGAAGGGCCCCTCATATTTCCATTTCTTAGAGTAAAAACTTTGTATTTCAAAATATCCACTCTAAGATTCTTTTCTCTATCATGCAAGCCCCTAAAGTATAAGTTATTACATTTGAGATTTTTTTTTGTTCAGATGTGATTTTTATGCTATAAATTGCATTATGAATAAAAAGAGAAACCTCCTTATATATCACTCAAATAAAGAACTGGATTTATGAAAAGCAGCTCACAGTCCTTTCAGATGGAAAACACACTGTTCGTTGGCATTCTGTACAGAAGAATACAGTTGAATTCACATCGTAATTTAAGCACTCCTTTCAATCAACTTTAGAAACTAGATCTAAAAACGAGTTAGCAAGGCGTTATCAATTTCAGACCACCAAACACTGGATCACAAAGATGCCACTTCAGAGATCTGCTCTTATGCCCACCATGGTGTATTCTACTTGGCATCTATGTTTTGGTAAGCTGGTTAACCAGGTGTGCTATTGATTTCCCACGGCTAACATCCTCTCTCTTAAAAAATGACCATAAAGAAGGGATTAGTGGTATAGAATACCAACAAACTGGCTATAAAATACAGGCCGACTTCAAGCAGGACACTGAAGTACTAGACTTCACTAAGGGTTTCCATTTATTAACATTTCTGGGGAAATGCCCGCTGTCAGAATGGATCTTTATAGTAGCTTTAATAATAAAGCAGCAACAAGCGAGGGAAAATGGCCATAAATGGATGGCAGCTCAGTGTTTATCAGCAGAGAAATGATGATTCAGAGCTGGCATGTTGCCTTAAAATACAGTCTCTCTACAGCTCTACCACTGACCTTAACAATAAATCATATCATTTATTGCCATAAGTGTATGCTCATGTTATTTAACATTAAAAACAAGCACATGGGTGTTTTTGCAGAAAGATTTTTGTTAGTTTATATTTGATGATGTCACTAATGATTAAATGATGTACATATGAAAAATTTTACATAAAAGCTCTATCAATTTAAAAATTATTGAAATCACATTAGAAGGGAGAAAAAGTGTGTGTGTGTGTGTGTGTGTGTGTGTGTGTGTGTGTGTGTTTCCATCTTCCTTTAAGCATTAAATATTAGGGAAAAAATCATTTGGGAGTTAACTAATCACTGTGAATTTTTTTTGACATTTTCAATGCTAACTTCCAGCACACAAAATCTTAAACTAAAATATAACTGTACATCTCTACTGGAACCAAAGGTCAAGGGTATAAATGAAGATACACTGTTTTCCTCCTTTCTTCAAAAAAATTTCACTGCTTTACTAGAACAGAATTCAGATAGTTTCTGGTGAAGGTCAAAATCTGGTTTTAGATGCCGAGCAGCACAGAAATAATGAATGATAGCCTCCCTCCCTCCTCCCAATCTCACCCTAGGACTTTTTCCATTTTAGATCTTGACCTGCCCAAGCACTATAAACCAGCATCGCTACCCTCCTTGCCACAGACAGCCGTTCTTCCAACCCCAGCCGCTGCTGCAGTGGTGCAAGGTCATTCTAATTCCTCCCTCCAGTTGTCCTCTCTCCCCAGGGGACAACCAATCCAAGCAGTCCCAGAAACTAGCTGTTATTTACCGTGGTCACCATCCACAAGCCAACCAGCAATTGAAAAATGAGCCTCTCTGACCACACTTTCCTGACCAAGGAGCCATGGGGCCATTCCAAGTCAAGTCTAAGCAGAGGGCAGTAGCGCTGGGATTATTTAAATGCCCTCCGCTCACATGTGTTCCTCTGATGAGCAATTTTTCGAAAATTACAGATGACAATATCCATGTTCGGCTCATGCAGCCTGCTATTTTTTCTCTTCTCTCTTTTCCCCAAAGTGTAGCCTGATTTGTAATACTCAAGATAGGACAAATTTTTGCCCTTCAAAAACAGTTGTCACTGCCGTTATCTTCACGCGAGCTATCAAGTTCCAGACAAGCTGAATTATTTTATTTTATTTTTTTTGTTCCTAGCAGAAAAATATTTGACCCAGCTCTGGACAAAAGCGAAGAGGATTTATAGCCCTCTCTCCTCTTTGCAACATGCGGTGGCATTGTTAGGATGATAAACAGCACTGTCCAATTTTCTGGACTCGAACACTTCAACTCCTTTTTTAACTGTCTGTGAAAACAGTGTCAGGCCTACATTTCCCCATCCCCAGGTACCCAAGTGCTGGGAAAGATAATTACCTTGTCATCTTTGTCATCTTCTTCTTCCTCGTCCTCTAGCATGTCCTCCACTACCTGCAGACAGAAACAGAAGTCGTTTTCATGCTCTTAAAAGAGGGAGTTTTGTTCTGTCATTTTGAACCTTTTGGAAATGAAAACTTTATTAACATTTGAAACAGAAGCACGGAGAGGGAATATTTGATCTAGAGATAAGGATGAGGGAAATGCCATGCATTTAATTGATTAAAACCAGGGAACTGAATCCCAGTCAGGAAAACCCATTGTGTGAAATACTCTGTGACAACTGAAACAATTTGAAATAATGCATAAGGTAAATGAACATAATTTGAGAGATGCTTTAAATCAGGAAATTTCCTTTTTACCTACACTGCTGTCTATATTAATTAGGCACTTTAAATTTGGAGCTAGATAACTAAGCAGAAAACAGCTCTGCTATTTTTAATTTACTTTCCAGCAAACTCTAAGATAAAGAACTATATCTGTTCATTGATTCGTGCTGGTGATCAATGGCATAAAACTAACAACATCTCTCATGACTCAAATTTTAATTCTTATGTATAAATGTCAAGTTCTAACTATCTCTGTATTACTTTTTAATTTTATGAATTATCTCATATGCTAACTTTAATACTGTGATTTTATAACAAGAATGAACATTATTATTGAAAACTAGAAATATATTCAATAATCAAACATGTGTAATATGTATATAATATAGGTGGATATGCATGTACGTAGGTGGGTATACATGCATGTCTTTTTTTTATATTTTATTGATTTTTTTACAGAGAGGAAGGGAGAGGAATAGAGAGTTAGAAACATTGATCAGCTGTCTCCTGCACACCCACTACTGAGGATGTGCCCGCAACCAAGGAACATGCCCTTGACAGGAATCAAATCTGGGACCCTTCAGTCTGCAGGCTGACGCTCTATCCACTGAGCCAAACTGGTTAGGGCACATGCATGTCTTTTAAATGGTTCCTGGCTTACCTACCTCAGCAGAATGGAATAGTCATTTTGGATTCACCACATAATTTCTGCTTGCCTCAATCAGTATATAACTACAGCCATTATTTATTTTTAAATATTATTTTATTAATTTCAGAGAGGCCTAAGGGAGAGGGAGACAGAGAGAAACATCCACACACTGAGAATCATGGATCGGCTGCCTCCTGCACTCCCTCTACTGGGGATCGAGCCCACAACCCTGGCATGTGCCCTTTAGTCCACAGGCTGACACTCTATCCACTGAGCCAAACCTGCCAGGGCGTACAGCCATTATTAATGGAACTTCAACCTGTTTCAGGTGTTGTATTATGGTTTTACATACCTACACACACAAAAATATCCCATAGAAACCAACAACTAAAAAAATTGGTGGGGGGTGGGGGGCACCCTAACCGGTTTGGCTCAGTGGATAGAGCATTGGCCTGCGGACTGAGGGGGGTCCCAGGTTTGATTCTGGTCAAGGGCATATACCTTGGTTGCGGGCACATCTCCAGTAGGGGGTGTGCAGGAGGCAGCTGATTGGTGTTTCTCTCTCATTGATGTTTCTAACTCTCTATCCCTCTCCCTTCCTCTCTGTAAAAAATCAATGAAATATATTTAAAAAAATTGGTGGGGGCATTATTCAAGTAAGTGGATATTTATTATGATTCTATTTATGTCAATTCTCATTATTGTGACCTTTTTATTTTTTATCTAGTCTGTACCTCCATCTCTGAATAAACTTTATAGAATAGTGATTAACAAATATTTTAACCTTTCTCCCAAAGCTCATAACTTTAGAAGATAGAGACCACCAGTCCTTCTCTCACATGACTTTCTGATACAAACAGGAATATGCTTAATTATTGAATGAAAACTTCAATAACTAAGACTGTATTATGCAAACAGTTACATAAACTAAGATAATATGTCAGGAATCCCAGTTATTCTAATAATTTTTCTCAGATATTCTAAAAGCATTAACTGCTTTAAAAGAATAGCCCCAAAACAAGCCTTCAGAACTGATATAACTCACAGCATCTGACAACCTGTGAGATGGTTCCTAATATCATACTTTAAATATTTTATCATATGGTAGAATTCCTTCGTTTGGACATTCAGCATTTTGAAGAAACCATAGTAGCACAATATCTGTTTCCAATATCTGGTGAGAGTTTACACTTATTTGGGGATGTACAAAGCAATTCAGCCTCAGCAAGAAAGAAGGATTCTTGACCTTCTCTCTATAACTATATCCTGCCACTCCATAGCACTATTATAAATCCCCTTGTCCAAGGAACACAGTGCTAGGTACTGTGGGAATACAAAATGAGGAGCACCTAGATAATTCATCTCTACTCATGTCAGCTCTAAAGAGGCTTATAACCCAGTAGAATTTAAATGAGGACTATCAGATAATTTTTCACGTTGACTTTTAATTTGCTGAAATGCTTAAGTATTCATATACTAAGTATACAGACAACAATAATTAGGTGCTATATGCCAGGCTATTCCAAACTGGACTATTTGTGATGGAAATTTAAATAGGAAAAGCAGTCAAAATATTTCAGTATATATGTTGCATCTAAAGAATTCACCTCACAAATAGCTGAACTAGAACTTAAACCAGACTGTGGGACAGTAGAGAGCAACCTCTCAACCCCTACCCAGTTTGAAAAGAAAAGAAAAAGAAAAAAATTCACCTCTCACAAGATTTTTAAAAAATGATTATAATTTTGTATCTCTAATAAAATGATGTTTTAGTCACTTATCTATTTTTTTTCGATGTCAACCTAAGTGGCCATTGATAGACAAATAGATTAAAAAGTTTACACCTCAGCCATAAGCTAGAATGAAATCTTGCCATTTGCATCAACACAAATGGACCTAGAGAATATTATGCTAAGTGAAATAAGCCAGACAGAGAAAGACAAATGCCATATGATTTCACTTATATATGGACTCTAAAAAAATAATCAAAACAGAAACAAAGTAATAGATATAAAGATCATTTTTATGTTTGCCAGATAGGAGGAGGGTTGGAGGGATGGGTGGAAGGGGGAAAGGCTTAGGAAGTACAAATTGATTGTTACAGAATAGTCATGGGGATGTAAAGAACAGTATAGGAAATATAGCCAATAATATTGCAATAACTGTGTATGGTATCAGCTGGGTACTAGACTATAAATGTCTCATCATTATTTTATACACCTGAAACTAATATACTATTGTATGTCAACTGTAATTGAAAAATAAAAAAATTATTATAAAAATAAACAAATAAAAATTGTGTATATTTTAGGTATACAACATAATTTTTATAAATTAATTTGAGAGAGAGAGAGAGAGAGAGACAGACAGACAGACAGACAGACAGACATTGATTGGCTGCCTCTTGTATGCTCCTTGACCAGGGATGAAACCTGCAACCTGGGTATGTACCCTGACTAAAAATCTAACCCCCCAGCTTTTGGTGTATGAGACGATGCTCCAACCAACTGACCCACACCATACGATGATTTGATATACATTAGATTAAGTGATTTTTTTTTTTTACTAAAATTACCCATGCAAAGTCATTTATCAAAAATTTAAGAAAAATAAAATAAATGCTATACTTTTACTCCTGTGCACAAACTCCAACAATATTTTCAAAAGTTATTAAGAATGTATTATATGCCTCCCCTCTTTAGTACTTACTATAATCCTGCAGGTGCTAGGAAGACAGAATGGTGGTGTTAAATTGTGCCTAGCAGATGGCAAGATACATAGTGGGTGTTCAAGAAGTTTGAGAGTGAATAGATGAATGCATCATCTATTCTTCGTATCCTTGAACACAATTCAGTAAAGTGCCTATCATTCATCCCACAGAAGAAATAGCTGGCCTGGGAAGACTTATACCTAATCAATGATGCAGATTAATAAAAGCAAATATTCAAAATGGCTGGAATAGTTGCCTGGAAATACAATCCATGAATATTTAACCTTCATTTTAAGATTTGGAGACCTCTACTATCTTTTTTTAAAAAGAAAATATGTTTTTATTGATTTCAGAGAGAGGAAAGAAAAGAGAGAGAGGGATAGAAACATAAATGATGAAAGAGAAACACTGATCTGCTGCCTCCTGCCCGTCCAGTACTGGGGATCCAGCCTACAACTTGGGCATGTGCCCTGATCAGGAATTGAACCATGACCCCCTGGTTCATGGGTTGATTCAACCACTGCTCAATACCAACTAGGCGATCTCCAGTATCTTCTAGTTGATTTTCAAAAATTCAAAATATTACTGAACCATAAAAAAATCAAAAGTTTAATTTACACATTTTACAAATCAACTGCAAATCTTATGTTCAAGAATGACTCAAAGTCATCTGCAGATTCAGGCTCTTCATTTGTGAAACCAAAACTGTTCTTACCCTTCACAAGTGGGTAATTGTTATGCACAATTGCTCCACAAATGTGCAGGCGGAACAACCCAATGCAACCATTTGCTTTTACATTTGGCAGAAGAGTGTTGTGTTAGCAGGAGGCCTTTGTGTTGTGTTTAGTGCTCTAGTGAGGGCTTTCCCCTCCTCCAGCGCCCTTTTAATGTTACACCATAAATATCTACAAGTGAGGATTTATAATATACAGGTGGCTTTCCTATCAATGCCTCTAAGTTGCTTCAGAATGTATCCCACTATTATATTTTGCTAAGGTGAAGTTTAAGGTGGCTTGAAAAATGGAGATAATAATAGCACCTATTCCAGGTGTTAATCAAGGATCCAATGAGACAGTATATTTAAAGTGCTTAGCAAAGTTCCTGTATTGAAGTACTCAACAATGTTTGCTATTAATAAAAATAAAAATAATATTAATTTAATAATATTTTAAACATTATTTTCTGAGATTACATTTTTTTTCTGGGAAAAATATTCAGTGTTCTTAACCACATACAAAATTTCAGTTCATGTTTTACTAACATTAAGAAACACATAGAAGGGCACAGGTAGAGGCATGGATAAAGATTTCAATTAAAATGATAATGCTTTCACAACTAATTTTCAGGCTTTAATGGTCCAATGAAATAGATGGCTTTGAAGGCAAGAGTGCCTCAGAAGCTAGTCTGTGCTTTAAGACATGAGCCCTGGCCAAATACAATGAATATAGAAACTGCAAACAGCTTTTAAAAACAAACTGTATATATCACTGAAGTACGTTTAATGACTGCACAAAATTGCAACATTTTCCAGAGAACTCAAATAACACCTATTATTTAGAAAGAGAGTGCTAGAGTTTAACACTTAACTAAGGAAAACAAATAAAATAAAAGAGTCCTAGTGTCAAATTCCAGCCTTTTCTCTCCAAATAAAAAAGAAAATGACTGCTTAGTTTTGTTTTCAAGTATACAAAGTCCAGTTGCCCAAATATTTGTCAGCAATAATTCAATAACAATACATATTTCCTTAAGGAAAATAATGAAGAGTGAGAAAAATGCATAGGTTAGAAAACATACATTTTTACAGTAGTTGTTCTTCCCCCCCTGCTCTTATTCTTAAGGGGGAATAACTTAGATGGGCTCTAGAATTCTCTTTCCAAATTATGCTTTCTGATACCTTGCTTGAAAACAAGTAGTATTAATCAAACAAAGGAAGGGCACCAGGGAAATCAGAAAGATGTAATGCAAGCAGTTAAAAGCGACATGACCTTCTGTAATGTCGCTCGTCACAGACTTATATGCCACACACTGGAGGAAGGTCTTGAAAGAAACTGATTCTTGGTACTATTCCTTGAATGTAATACTAATAAAGATGACATTTTAAAAACACACGTAGACAGCCCCAAATGCAGCGTGCCAGCTACATTACAGCCCCACAGAATAAGCAGATAACATTATTTTTAAAAGCACATTTCTCCTTTCCTAGTCCATATTTGCTGGACATTTGTCATTACCATATGAAATATAATATGTGGCTGTACATTGAAAAAATATATTTTCAAAATGGAACAAAACTGCATCTGTAGAATCTGTGTATTTTATATAGTTGTATGGCAGCTCTTTTTAACATTATGACTTTTAATTATAATTCAATATAGCTAAACACTATGATTTACAAGGAAATAAAATTTTATCTGGCTGAAAATGTTAATAATAATAATGTTGGTAATCTGAATAAAAATATGACATGTTTAGAATTATTCCACCAGACAAAGATGTATAAGTGAGGAACCAGACGGATGCAGAGAAGGAAGACCAAGACAGTGAAAGGATGAGGAAAAGTGAATTCGGTAAACTTCAAATTAACATCATTATGGGACAGTGGTTTTAATATCAATTTAGTTTGCAAGTTTTTAGACTAAACTTTCAAAGGGGGTTTAAAGTTCCATGAATAAGTATTAAAACATGTCATATTATGATTTTCCCAGGGATAAAGCCTTCCACTAATTTATACCCCTTTAAACAAAAAGGAACCCAAAGAATCTTGGTTATGTTAGCCTTATCTCGAGTACCACAAAGCCCCAAACCTCAAAAGCCAAAGCCGACACAAACCAGTTTCTTTTGTATGTTTACTTTTCTCCTAGGAAATAATCTTTGAGTTAAGTAGATGTTTTGCTATGTTCAGAATGAACAGTTGCACAATTCAAATCGCTTTACTCAAACAGTCTATAAAAAAAACCCCAACATATTAAGTTAAAGAAATCACTACTGTCCTGATGTGCAACTGTGATGTTAAAAATTAAAAAGAAAACTGTCACAAAAGGAAGAAGTTTTATATTTAATTTCATATTCATAGAACATCCAAATGTGCACACATGCTATTTGGATACACTGCAAAGTAAATGCCCATTTCCACCCTAGAGATGTGGAAGAATCTGGGGAGAGTAGCATCTTCAACATGGTCTGGAGTCCATTTATTCCATTCCATGTGTGCAGAATCCAAGCAGAGCATGCATTTGTGTGCCAGTGGATTTATTACATGTGTTAAGTGTCACAGGGACTGAGAAGATGCATATAATTGCTCAGATTATTTCAGATCTCTTAAAAGCACTGGAGGTCGAGCTGAAGACTTTTGTAGGTGAGCCCATGCTGCCATTTTCAGAACAGGACACGT
Organism: Myotis myotis; assembly: GCF_014108235.1. Taxonomy (NCBI): domain Eukaryota; kingdom Metazoa; phylum Chordata; class Mammalia; order Chiroptera; family Vespertilionidae; genus Myotis; species Myotis myotis. Next base: position 54,104,585 of record NW_023416357.1, read on the forward strand.
GCTTCTCATGAGATTTTTGAGGAGGAACTTTTACGAAATGAATGGTGTGTACATATAATTTACCCCACTTTTGAAAAAACTAGTAAGATTCATAAACAGGTCTGGGATATACTGTTTCATTGAGTATATCTCAAAAGCAAATGCATATATGATGGCTGTTTAGTCTGATTCACGCTATTAAGAATTTGACCTTGGAGTATTTCAGCCACAGTTGTCATCAAGATAACTGAGCCACTAGATGTAATAATAATTAGTGTGATAGACTTGCCTGTGAGGTTGAATATATTGTAGTACAAAAGAAGGCAGACTAAAAAGAAAAGCATTATTACTTACTGCTAAAAGACTTCCCGATTTTTACAGAGACACTCAAATACAATTATTTCTTCTTACAGAATGCATTTCCTTGGTTCATTCTGGGAAGTGCCATGTTGTAATTTAGTCTGATTCTTAATAGGAAATGTGGCTTTAATGTGGCTATCAGATGACTTTTGATGCATGCCACTGATTACATACAGCCTGTATTCTGCATCATCAACAGCAGCATTCGTATTTGCAGTGTAATATGCTTTGCTGTAAGATGCAAGGACAGTGAATTTACTTTACTGGCCAAGAGTACATAACCTTTTACTTTTTAAGTGTCAGCCTAATACGCAGAAAAAACCCTTCCATTAAGAGAGGCTAAATATATTATAAATTCTATAATCAGTATAAGCATCTTAAATGAATTTCTTGTAGTTCCTTTTCGGTATTCTTAAATGTTCATTCTTACACTTACACAAAGCACTGTGAACTGAAATCTTGTGGTTATTTGAACTATGTCTCCATCTAAAGGCTTCACAATGTATTGTATTTTTGCTTGCAGGGGAAATTCTAATCTTGATTGTTTTTAGGATATTGCATACTAATTCAATTCAGTTGGGGGAAATAGGTCAACTATTAACCTACAGTATGCTTTTTAAATAATAATGCTTTCTTGAAACTATATTATTTTTCAGGTTAAAAATGTACACAAAAGGTCAAATTATTGAATTGCTTAATGTGCTTTGCAAATGAAATGAAAAGATAACCATTAGATTTATAAGTCATCTGTTTTTATAAAATTTAATATTTGTAAAGCAAAACATTTTTCCATTAATAATAAACATATTTAAATTAAAAGGAAAATTATGTATCTAAGCCTCTCTATATAAAATCAAATTTCCATTCCAGAGTCACCAATTTGTAACAAAAAAAGGCATAATTTGAAATATTTAAATATTAAAAACAACCTAAGGAATTTTATTTTTTGTGTCTAATGAAGAGTCTGCATTGCCTATGTAAAACATTTTCTGCAAAGCAAGAGGAGCTGCTCTGACCTCTGTGAGCACCATGTCCTCCAATCCCCAGTCTTCCCAGAGATGCCCTTTGCTCTAACCCCATCTTATATGTTCTGGGAGCATTAAAGCCACAATAGGCAAGAAGTTCTTTGTCAGGTAAATATATAGTTTAGCACATGCAATGCAGGAAAATGCTACACTTTTGAAACATCAGGGACCTTTAAAGAATAGGACTGGAAAACCAAAAAAAAAAAGAAAAAATCATTTACCTTGGAGATTAACATTAGGAAAATTTATAAGGTTTGATTCACTTTTTACAAAAATTCACAGCTACTGCCTATTTGAAAGAATATATTGGAAGTAGTGAAGGGAGTCAGGGGAATCGGTGGACATTTGAAGAGAAAAATATTCTGATGCTAATTTGATTTTTTTCTTGTGCCTAGAATATTTTGAGGCCTGAGAATATTGTCAAAAAATCTAACTTCAAAAATGAAGCATGTTTTGAATGTCACAAATCATATAGTCAGAAAACTTCATTTCCCCCCTTATATCCCTTTTCTATAAATAATAATGAAAAATAGTTTTTATCCTTTTTCTTTGTAAAGAATAATCACTTCACAAAGGACAGCCCTTGTGGGCTTGGACCTACATTTGAACTGGAAGAATGTCTGTGGTGAATGGTGAATTGTAGCATAAAAGCCTGAATGAAAAGAATGTTCATGAAACCTCACACAAAACCTCCATACCCATTTTATCGTGAGCTTCCCACAATACAACACAAGAGCTCTACATTCTAGGAAAAGCAGGCCCAGTCCACTTATCATTTCGGCTTTATGTAGTGTACTGTGTGATTGCTAAATTAGTGCATAATGCATTTATAATACTTATAGTACCAACATTTAGTTAAATAACCTTTATGTAAGATTTATGTTGATTTTTTTATTTCTCATTTAATGGCAAATTATGAAGAGCATGTTTCATAAAGATAATTCTCTATTTAAATTCATCAGTCCATTAAATATTAAAATTATGTTTCTGATGCAATCGAGAACAAATTTGTCCAGCTTCAGTGATTATTTGCACTCATAAAAATTAGGCTTGATTAATAAAATTTAAATGCTTGATTAAGTTGACATTTTCATGTCCTATTCTGATTTATTAAAATTAGTCCCTGTGCCCAGGCCTGGTACACTAGTGTAGGTTTACCTTTCCCCTTCTCTTAGTTGACGTCTAGAGAAAAACTCTTAGGAAAAAGTATTTTGCTTTAAATTTAGTGATGGTTTCAGGGAAATGCCCTGTTTTTACTCACTGGGGGTGGGGAGGCAGCCTTTGTGTTTATGCATTGTGCATGGTGTAGATTTGTATAACAATAATCAAGAAAATGTTTCTTTCAAATATTTATAGACATGATCTGTGAAATGGCATATGTTTCTAGTATTTCTGTAAAATTCAGTTTCCAAGAACGTTTAATCTGTAGAAAATTGGTCAAATATCTGCATCTGCTTTTTCTGTTGATAAATTTACTTTTTTGTCCCTGTGTGACTTCCATATACATAGCAGGGGGATCATAGACTTTATATATATAATATTAGTGTTGTATTTCAGGCTTTAGTGTTGTATTTCATATATACATATATATTGATTTCAGAGAGGAAGGGAGAGGGAGAGAGAGATAGAAACATCAATGATGAGAGAGAGTCATTGATTGGCTGCCTCCTGCATGCCCCATACTGGGGATCGAGTCCACAACCCGGGCATATGCCCTGACCACTAATCAAACCCTGACCTCCTGGTTCAGAGTTTCATGCTTAAACATTGAGTTACACTGGCTGGACAGGAAATCTTTCGGTGACAATGCTATTGTCTTTGTCTACAACCTCAAAACCAAGAATGACTAATGGCCATGGAAATCCATCCTCGCCAATAGTACTTACAAGGGAACAACTCTCCAAGGAAGGTAGTGACTTATGTAGTGTTTAAACTCCATACTCACACTGGATTGTCCTATTTTATATAGGGTTGTGTGCCTAATTGCCATTTATTAAGCACTTACTATATGCTTGATACAGTATGTTAACTGTCTCTAATCATCATAAGACCTCGACAGGGTAAGGCATTATCAACCTTGTAACTGGTGAGAAAACTGAGGCTTAAGGGGATGAGTAAATTCATATAGGTAACAGATAGAAGGTCTGGGATTTAATCCCAGGTCTTTCTAATTTCACAGTTTGAGGTCTTAACCTCTACCTACTGGAAATGTGTAGTGACAGCACTCCTTTTAAAGATATTTCACTTTGCCCATCTGAATGTAACTCACTTAGAAAATTTGGTTAGGCAAATTTCCTTTTATTTAAACTTGCTAACAAAATATTTGATAATTTAAAAGATAAATGATATGATATAGTAATTATTATTTTTTGAATGATGAAATAAGTTCAGTAACAAATGACAGAAATGCCTTTGAAGGCATATTGAAGTTGGGTTACCTATGTGTACTATTCCAGTTCTGGGGTGGAAAGGCTTTAAAGACTTTAGTGTTGTATTTCAGGCAACACTAAAAAGATTAATAAATACAAATCTCTCAGGATTATTGGACTCCTAATAATAGTTCTGATTTATAAACATTTTTCACATGCAGATAAAGACATATCATTTGGCTTCCACTTTTGGTTTGTTGATGGAGGTCTTGCAATTTCCTGTCACCTTTCCAAACCAGGGGCAATAACTCTACACAAACAGGATAACAGACCACCTGCCAACAGTACCCACCACACAGAATATAATGCTCAACACTAGTGAAGCAAACTAAGAAAGTGCTTCTGCTGGCCCTACATCCTACCTTCCTCACCATAAAGTTGCAAAGAGTTTTGGCTACCTGAAAAGAGCAGTATGCAAAGTCATTCAGAAAGAACAAACAGGACATCACTAGAAATAGATAGGATAACACATCTATCCTGAGAATTGAGAACAATACTGTGGGTATCCTTTTTTCTCCTTTTCTAAGTCACATTCTTTGATTATAGAATTCACAAGATTGTGGGAGCAGATCTTTAGGAAGTGTAACAGAGATAAAAAAAAATGGCCGACATATGGATAAATGCTTGTTTTGGACATTTAGAGAACCATTCTAGAATGGTGAATTCTTTGGATCAATGGGAGGCTTTGAGGGGAGTTTAAGAAGTTGGTTTTCCAATGAGTTCCTGAACTGCAGGGGTCAACTAGGGTTCAAATAAGAGACAATCAGCCATTTATGGGGCAAGATCTTAAGGTTTCCTTCAAAGATGCCAAAGATAATTTATTGGGTGGAAAAGAAGCTGGGTTTCAGGGCAGAAATCCTCTAAAAAAATGAAGAGCATCTCTTTGCCTTGCTATATTCTCATACGGGTCTTTGGAGAATCTGAGCAAAGCGGAAGAGATTCAGGAAGATCGTGGGGAACAAAAATGTAAGATTAACTATAAACGTCCTCTATGGCAGCTATCACTAACTTTAAATTCTAAGTCTCTTCCCTGAGCCCTATTAGATATAAAGCAAGAAGTTTACGTTCCTGTGAGGAAAGTCCTTAGTAAATTGACTTTTAAAAATAGAAGTGTTTATCTTTTCATCTTTCTCTATGTGAACTGAATTGTCACGTACAGGTAACACTCATTTCTACCATTCCACAATTTTATCTTTTCCATTTAAAGTTTAACTGCAGTTTGAGAACAGAGTAAAAGAACAGCCAATAAACTGAAGAAGTATTAAAGGCAAACATGGAGTTAGTTACTGGGTGAAAGGGACGGACTGACGTGTGGAATAAGAGCTGTGGTCTAGCAGATAGCTAGACCCCTTTTCTTTCTTTTTTTAAAAAATATATTTTATTGATATTTTTAGAGAGGAAGGGAGGGGGATAAAGAAGAGAGAAACATCGATCAACTGCCTCCTGCACACTCCCCAGTGGTCATGTGCCCGCAACCAATGTACATGCCCTTGACCGGGATTGAACCCTGGACCCTTGAGTCCGCAGGCCAACGCTCTATCCCCTGAGCCAAACCGGTCAGGGCTAGACCCCTTTTCTTTATATATGCAGCACACACATATATCTGGGATGATCTGAATGTCTTTTGGCTGCACACTCTGCATATTATATACAGCCCTCTATCACTGTTCCTATTCTATTCATGTAGTCGATTTAGTTGTTTCCCTCACTACAATACAAACTATCATGAGCAAAACCAGGGCTTAATCATCTTTGAACAACAGCCAGCACAGTGCCTTGTAATGTTCAATAAACTGTTGTTGAATGGAAATAATTAGGCATAAAACTTAGACAATTTTTTATTTGGAAAGAAAGATTGGACTACTTATCCATCAAACAATTTTTGAGCAGCTAGTATCCTGCTATGTCTGAGACATATTGCTCTGTGCTGGAATTAGATACAGAAATGGAAGATATAATTAGGATAACTTTGGGCTGGTGGGGAAGACCAGCAGTGATTATTAAAATACAGCAAGAGGGATATGGGAACTCGGAGGGGTGAGTTCACTTAACCTGTTAGAGAGCGTGTTGGTAGGGTGGGCTGGTGGTAGGGAGGGAAGTCAGGGATGGTTCTCCAGAGAAAATGGTAGAGATAACTGGTAATTATGTAAGCACATATGTATAAAATATTAAAACCTTATGGGCGGCAAAAACATTCAAAATGTGGTTTTCCAGTAATTTGAGGAATATTTCATATATATATTGCTGAATGTAAAAAGTAGGTATGTTAATAGTACATTTAATATAATTCAATTTTGACAAAACAAAATATGTATGTCAAGCAAGAAATAGACATTAGATTCATGAACACATTTTTAAAGAACAGCATAAAAGGCACACAGGGTATGCCACATTTCCTTTTTTCTAAGACAGAAGGCCCCTCCCTCACCCCCTCCTCTATGGAAAGGCCTTAACCCTCATGGCTAATAGAAGCCAACACCTGCTCATCAAAGCCAGGGTCCCGTAAAAGTTCACAGTGAAGGTTGAGAAGGTGCCCCAGGATAGATGAGCCTCCACTGACCACTGAATCTCTGTATTGGCTGGACCTCAATCACTGTAATGTATGGCTCCAACAGCAAGGACTCAAGTGCCCGAGCCACTTGTCCAGCATGGTGCCACACACCACGCCGAGGCCGGGCAACTGTACTGTCTGCCCCCAGGGCCCACATGGCTTCCAGGACTGCTCAGAGCTGGTGCAGTACGTGCACCTCCACTAAGTTTAAGACCCCGGCTGTGCTGCCCTTCCCTGGGCCACCATGTGTGTCTCAATCAGTGCTACTCCCATAATAATCACTGTCTCTCCAGAGGTTACTGCCTTATCCTAGGCCTCAGTTTCCCCATCAATACAAAGAGAGAAGCGTCTGTCCTCTTCTGCTTCCTACTGTGTTATGTGAAGCCTGTGTAATGGGTGCTCATCTGGGAACCAGTTAGAACTGGGTTTAGGTCACACTGTGCTGCGTGAGCCTTTGCAGCTGACATAACCTATCTGAGTCTTGGCTTCATGCTCTCCCAATCGATGAATGGTTGATTTCAGCTGAAAGAGATTACAAAAGAGCATGGCACCCTCTGGTTCATTTCTGTAGTTTTCTCTCCCACTCCTGTCTTCCTACTACTCCCACATTTTGCTCATTCTGGACTAAAAAACAAAACACACACAAATGATTCTCCTGGAATACAGGTGAGATAAAGCTGCAGCTATGGTTTGGCTGGAGCCTGTTCATAAGGAATCTTCTATGTCATGCTTGAAGGTGTTGTGGAAAGACCAAAGTAGAAGATGAAGACAGTCAGAATTTTATTTCCGAACTACCATCTTCCTATAGGTATTGAGGTAAGAATACAAGAGCAAATAATTTGGAGTAATGTTGCCAGAAAAAATACAGGAGGAATTTCAGATAACTGGTGACTATTATTGTAGTACTAGAGGCCCGGTGCACAAAAATTTGTGCACTCGGGGGGAGGGGGGGTACCTCAGCCCGGCCTGTGCCCTCTTGCAGTCTGGGACCTCTTGGGAGATAACGACCTGCTGGCTTAGGCCTGCTCCCGGGTGGCAGAGGGCAGGCCCAATCCCTAGGTGCAGCCCCTGGTCGGGCTCAGAGCAGGGCCGATTGGGGAGTTGGGGCACCACCCCCTGTCATGCACAGAGCAGGGCGGATCAGGAGGTTGCGATGCCACCCTCAGTCATGCTCAGGGTAGGGCCGATTGGGGGTTGGGGCACCGTCCCCTGTCATACTCAAGGCAGGGTCGATGGGGAGGTTGCGGCGCCACCCCCTGTCACGCACAGAGCAGGGCCAATCGGGGGTTGGGGCGCTGCCCCCGTCACACACAGAGCAGGGCCGATCAGGGGGTTGGGGCACCACCCTCTATCACCCACAGAGCAGGGCCGATCAGGGGTTGGGGCACCGCCCTCTATCACCCACAGAGCAGGGCCGATCAGGGGGTTGGGGCACCGCCCTCTATCACCCACAGAGCAGGGCCGATCAGGGGGTTGGGGCACCGCCACTCTCACACTCAGGGCGGGGCTGATGGGGAGGTTATGGCTCTACCCCATCACACACAGAGCAGGGCCCGTGGGGGGGGGGGGGGCGTTGGAGAGCTCCCCCCTATCAGGCACAGAGCAGGGCTGCTCAGGGGGTTGGGGCCCCACCCCCTGTCACACACAGAGCCGCAGGGCGATCAGGGGGTTTGGGCGCTGCCCCCTGTCACGCTGATCCTGGTGCGGGGAGACATATTACCCTTTTACTATATAGGGTAGAGGCCTGGTGCATGGGTGGGGCCAGCTGGTTTGCCCTGAAGGGTGTCCTGGATCAGGGTGGGGGTCCCCACTGGGGTGCCTGGCCAGCCTGGGTGAGGGGCTGAGGGCTGTTTTTAGGCTGGGAGTGACTGAAGTTCCCAACCGCTCCTTTTTTTCTTTTTTTTATTTTTTATTCTGGGCCAGCTTTACCTTGAGGCTTGGCTCCAGCTCTTAGGCTTCCATGGCTGAAAGTAGGTTTCTGGCCTTTGCTTACAATGTTGCGAATCTGCTGGCTGAAGTCCGGTGGTATTTGTTACAATGTTTCTTAAACTGCCGGCTCAGAGGCCTGCAGCGGCAGGCGGGGAACGTTGGAGTCCTCCGTCACTTAGGCAACCAAGCCTCATGTTAGTTTCAAGCTGCCTGGCTGCCGGCCGCCATCTTGGCTGACAGTTAATTTGCATATCTCGCTGATTAGCCAATGAAAAGGGTAGCAGTCGTACGCCAATTACCATGTTACTCTTTTATTAGTGTAGATAGATAAACATCTCCCATTGTTTATCTGAAATTCTTACTTAAAAGGGCATTTGAATTTTTATTTGCTAAAAATAGGTTTATCGGCAACCTACGTTAAGGAGGTTTCAGGGGCTGGAGTTTGAGGGGATTCTGTAAAGTAGAAGGCCTGGTCATTTACTGAGAGGGAGGATGGTAGCATGGTGGTGGCAAAGAATGGATAAAATGTGGAAAGCCTGTTGGTCCATGTCCAGGGACATGAGGTGATGGTCATCAGTGTGTGGGGAGACCAATCTGTACAGTGAGCAGTTGGCATAGCTAAGCAGTTGGTGAACAGCTTTGAAAGGGGTCACAGCGGATGAACTTTTCTGCTGACATCTGATTGGCTGTTGGTTTCTACTTCTTTATGCTAGTGATTCTGTTGGAAAGCTAAAGGTCTCATTTTTTTCATGTCCTTGTATTTTTTGCAAGCTGGTGACCTTCTGAAAAAATTGAGAAAATTGCTCTTGAAATAAGCAGGAAAAAGAAGAGAGTGATCATCCATTTTTAGATGTGTTTACAGGCTGTATGACTCAGTGCTGCTTCTGTTTAAGAGTGAGTATGTGTTCTCTTCTGGTACTGAGATGCAAACACAGGAGGCTGTGGTCTATGCCACTATCTCTGAATGATAAAGCCCTGATGAAGCTCAGAGGGTCTGACTGTACATCCAAAGTGCTTTACATAGGAGTCCTCTCTTCTCAGCTCAGCTTCGGCCAGTCTCTTTAGGTTTTGCTAGGAATATTTCACTTATTCAATAATTCATTTATTCAAGTATTTCACCATGGATACAACACCCATTTATGATGAACACATTCCATACAATGGATAGAGAAGGAAAGTACCTCATCAAATATTACAAACCTCAGGTAATATACTACTCAATTGTGAAAACTGAGAACTGTTCCTTTAAGATTAGGAACACAACAAGGATGCCCACTCTGACCACTGTTATTCAACATAGTAATGGAAGTTCTAGCTAGAGCAAGAAAAAGACATAAAAGGTACCCAAATAGGGAATGAAGAAGTAAAACAGTCATAATTTTCAGATGACATAATTCTATATAGAAAACCCTAAAGATTCCACCACAGAATATTAGAAATATAAACAAATATAGTAAAGTTGCAGGATAGAAAATGAATATACAAAAATATCTGTGTATTCCTATATACTATCAATGAACTATTAGAAAAAAATGTGAAAAAACAACAACCCACAATCCATTTGCAATTGCAACAAAAAGGATAAACTATCAGGAATAAACTTAAGAAAGTGAAAGATCTATACACTGAAAACTACAAAACATTGTTAAAAGAAACTGAAGAAGACACAAAGAAATGGAAAGATATTCCATGTTCATGGAAGATTTAACATAGTTAAAATGGCCATATTGTCTGCAGCAATATACAGGATTTAATGCAATCCCCATCAATATTCCAATGGTATTTTTCAAAGAAATAAAACAAAAAATCCTATTTGTATAAGACTATAAAAAAAACCAAAACAACCTCTGAATATCCATAGCAGTCCTGAGAAAAAAGAACAAAGCCAGAGGTATCACACTCCATGAATTCAAAGCTACAATAATGAAAACAATATGTTATTGGCAGAAAAACCGGTATACAGACCAATAGAGTAGAATTAAAAGTCCAGAAATAAACCTATGCATACATGGGCAACTAATTTTCGACAAAGGAACCAAAATCATACAACAGAGAAAGAAAATCCTTTTTAATAAATGGTGTTGAAAAAATTGGAAAGCCATATACAAAAAATGATACTACACTGCTATCTAACTCTATATACAAAAATGAACTCAAAATAGATTAAGGACTTGAATATAAGACCTGAAAACAATAAATATATAGAAGAAAACATAGGCATTAAATTTATGGACCTTGTTCTCAGAGATTTTTGTGAACATGATCCCAAATGCAAGGGAATTAAAACCAAAAATAAATGACTATGACTACAACAAACTGTGCTTCTGCACAGCAAAAGAAACCATCAACAAAATAAAAAGGCGATCAGCCTAATTAGAGAAGATATTTACAAACAATACCTCCAATAAAGGGCTAATACCCAAAATATACAAAGAACTCATACTACTCAACAACAATAACAGTCTAATTAAAAAGTGGACGAAGGACCTGAACAGATACTTTTCCTAATAAGCCTTACAGATACATGAAAAGATGCCTAACCTCACTGGCTATAGGGGAAATGCAAATCAAAACCCCAATTAGATACATCTTACATCTATTAGAATGACCACTATCAATAGGATGGAAATAACAAATGCTGGAGAGACTGTTGAGGAAAGAGAACCCTGTACACTGCCGGTGGGAATATGAACTGGTGCAGCCTCTATGGAAAACAGTATGGAGGTTCTTAAAAAAATTAAGAATAGAGCAGCCACATGGCCCAGCAATCCCTCTTTTGGGTGTCTACTAGAAAAATTTGAAAACACTTGTTGTAAGGATATATGTACCTTATGTTCATTGCAGCATTATTTACAATAGCCAAGACATGGCAATAGCTTACGTATCCTTTAGTGGATGATTGAATAAAATGCGGTACATATATACAATGAAATACTACTCAGTCATAAAAAAGACAAAATATTGCCATTTGCCACAACATGGATGCATCTTGAGAGTATTATGTTAAGTGAAATGTTAGGTGGGAAAAGGCAAGAAAAATATTTCACTCATACGTAGGATATAAAACAGAAAGCAACAAACAAACAAATAGTACAACCCTTACAGATACACACAACAGTATGGTGGTTACTAGAGGGGAAGGGGAGGTTGATAGGGTAAAGGGATTCAAATATATGGTGATGGAAGAAGATTAGAGCCTTTGCTGGTGAGCACAGAATGCAATATACAGATGTTGTATTATAGAACTGTACACCTGAAACTTATATAATGTTATTAACCAAAGTTACCCTAATATACTTAAATTAATATATTTAAAAGAGAAAAAAATTACGTTTTATAAGCTGTATGCATTTCTAGAGATAAGTGCTCTGGGCCTAATTGGAACAGATCCAACAAAAAACAATATTCAAGCAGAGAAAAGCAGCACCAAGGTTTTTGGCATTTGAGGGAGCTAGCAAACCCTTCAGTATTTACTAAGTATTTTAGCAAGCAGACTTTGGCTCCATTTGTGTCACAGTTAGATCCTGAGTCAGAAATGATTTCATTGATCTACCCTACTCTTCAGTTTTAATGCCTTCATTGATTGGGCAACTGAGATTATGTGGGAAGAATATCATAACAGTTAAAAACGAATGTTCCTTTGAAGTGTAATTTAAAAGTGCTGTTGAAAAATGTTTGTATGTCAGAGATATTCAAAGACTTTCTTTACTAATGTGAAGGATTCAGCTTTAATTACTCCTCCCATGATTACCAGGGTGGATGGAAGGTAGTCCTCCAGGTCAGGAATGTTTTTGAAATTATTGGGGTCACCTGGGATCAAACAGATAAATAGCACTAGTTCTTGAGAGGTCACTGGGTACCTCATAAAAAGGAATTTCAGGAAACCTGGGATTCCATGTAAAGGTCTGGGCACTTAGAAAATGATCCCTTGGGAAAGTCATGCCCAAGCCTGTAGCATGGGAATAGCCAGGGTTTCAGAACATGGCATCCCCACTTACTCTATGGAGTTCTTCTTTATCGTCTTTGATTTCTTCATTTGTAAAATGAGGATAACACCACTTAGAATAATTTACTTGATACACTTATTGTAAAGAGTAAAAAGACATGATGTCTCCTAGTGTGGTGATTGCAGGGTGGGTGGTAGATGCAGGTGGAAAAGGGCATATAGGGCATAAATGGTGATGAATAAAATAAAAAATACATTTAAAAATAAAATTGAAAGACAAACAAAAAAAGAGGTGATGTCTCTAAAAGGCTTAGTAGAATACCTGATACATAAAAGTTGCTTAACAAATATCTGCTCTGTTTCGCTGTATGAGAGGTAAGAAGGATATGGGGTGGTGGAGTGAGGGAAATAAGGGTTTTCCTTCCATCAGTCTGCTGCAAGGTAGAGTAAGTGCTTTTCTGTAACTCAAGTGAGAAACCTGCTCTAACGGGGCCCAGGGAGACCTAGGATGTAGCAAACCACAACCCCAAGAGGAGATGGGACTGACTGGTGGTAAGGAGTACAGTGCACACGTCACACAGATTGACAGGTTCTAACACTCCCTCTCTTACTTTCTAACCGTGTGCCTTTGGCTAAGCTATTGAACCTCTCTACTCTGTTCCCCTGGATGTAAAGTAGTGATAGTGATACCCATCTCACAGGGGGTGCAACGGACCCCTCTCTGCTTGGCTAACCCGTTTCGTTCATTCTCTGAGGCTGGATTCTCCTCTCTCAAGGGAGGGCTCTTTTCTCTTTTTAACTTCTTAAGTAAGAAATATTTCCTTTCCTCTCTTTGCTATACAAACCAGGAAGTCATTTTGATTTATATATTTTTACAATTTTCACCCTAATTGAATTTTCTCAGCTGAATGTACAGACGATTTTGTTTTTCATGACAGAAAATTTGTTTATAATTCATTCATATTCTCTTTCTCTCTACCACCTCCCCCCCACCACCTCCCCAAAAGAAAGTTACACAGTTTGGAATAAGCCAACAGTATGACTAATGCACTTCAGACATTCCCTAAAATTTTCACACAAGCTGAAAAAATTCTGCATTGTTTTGGGATACCAATAAGGACTTAGGACAAAATACTATTCTACCAGGGCTATGCACTGTGCTGGAGGTTCTCTTAAGCACAGCATGGCAACCCTACAAACACTTTACCTTAATTTACAGATGTGTGAATATACGTGAATATGTGTGCGTGCATATGTATGTGTATGTGTGTGCATGTGTATGCTCATGTGTATGTGTACGTGTACGTGAATGTGTATGTGTATATGTATAAAATCTGTAACCGGCAAAGTATAATCCAGGTTTCTTTTCAAAAGGAGCGACCAGCTCAAATGCACAGCTGGGTACGGCAGAAACACATAATTAGACAAATTGGATTTAAGAGTTACATAAGGTCTCAACTGAGCCGGTGAATGAGAAGCTGAATGAAACGCTGTGATTGCTGCTCTGGTGCCTTGAAAGAACAGAATATGTGGAAATGTGTGTTTGGGGCAAATAAAAGGCAATTACTGGGAGTTATGGGGTGTAGTTGGCATTCCATGAAAGTTAGACTATTCAATGTTTCACAGTGGGCTGTGCTGGGAATAAAATGTTGTCCATAGCTTAAAGGGGGAGTCTGTTAGAGATGTGCCTAAAAGGAAATATTTGACAAATACTATTTTGGAGTTATATTTTGGGGGGAAAAAAGGAAGTAGAAAAACTTACATAATATATAATGTCTCAATAGCTTTATAAAAATTCTTAGGGAATTTTAAGTACAAGGGAATACATTATATATTATTATTTCCCTTCTAGAAGTGAACCTTTCCAGCTAGAGCAGGTATATTCAAGAGAAGATAACAAGAAAAGTCTATAGTTTCTGAATTTTTCACCAAGAATACTTAAACTAATGACTACATATTGAAGATATGCCCCCTTATAGGATTAGGAAGCTGAAACTAAATTACCACTTTTTTCTATTTGCAAATAATCTTATTTGCAAATTTGTCTCAAGGCAACTGAATGAAAAGTAGTTATTCTTCTCCCTCAACAATCTCCCAGAAATAAATGGGACAAGAAAGCAATTGTCTGAGACAGTCTTATTTTCTTAAAGAAAACATTCCGTATTAATTGACAAAAGTATCTGAGTCCCCATGACACCAATGCTTATGGCATTTGGGGCTTGTCTCTCAGTGTGCAATTTAAAAATATATCCATAAAATCCTTGCCAATAATAATAACTTCTTGTCTGTTGATGCTGTCTATCCATTAAAATCTCTATTAGCAACCTCACATTTAGTTTGTTAAACCTTATAAAAAATGTTTTGAGCATCTTTAATTTGCAAAACACGTGCTAGAGACAGTGGCAAGTACAAAGATGAACAGACTGTCCTCCCTCACATTTATAATCTAGTGAGATATACAAACAATGGTGTTGTTGGACTTTGCCATGTACTTGATGGTTGTGCATCAGGACTTTTCATTTATTTTGATAAAGAAAATTATTTTAAAGAGTATATTTTGCTTGTGTTATCATTGGAAGTATGTTTTGCTTGTGTTATAATTTAAAGTGTGCTTTGCTGTGTTATTTAAAAGGGAAATTATTTTGTCACAGGTATGTCTTTGTAACCATTATGGTGCTAACATAATAACACTAGAGGCCCGCTGCATGAATTTGTGCACGGGTGGGGTCCCTCAGCCTGACCTGCGATCAGGGCCTACCAGGGCCGGCCGGCCGGGGGAAGGGAATGCAGGAGGTTTGCTGTGGGAGCACACTGACCACCAGGGGGCAACTCCTGCATTGACCATCTGCCCTCTGATGGTCAGTACACATAATAGCTATTGGCTGGTCATCCGGTTGTCTGGTTGTAAAGGTTGCTTAGGCTTTTATACATATAGATATCACATAATGCTATTAAGCTGATGATCAAATAACTATTTCTGCATTATTATGGACACAGTAGCTGGCAAAAAGTCCTGATTATAAATCAAATGGAGACTCTTAATGGCAAGTAAAAAAAAAAAATCTATGTAATCTGATGAGGACATATAACTACCAAGTTTTCTCATGTTTTACAAAACTATAAATTCTTGTCAATAGTTGTCTATGGAGTTATCAAATTACAAATGTCCTACTTGGAAAAGTAGCACCCTCCCCCCATTTATTTACATATGAGAAAGCTTTTTGAAGTTGTATGTTTGCTAAGGATATAGCAACTGAGATAATCTAAGAGGAATGAAGGTTGGCAGAAGAACAAATGTAATTATGTGACTAGCTTCTGCTTCTCAGCTAAAACTCTCTTCCAGAGAAAGAAGGTAGTCTCACACATCCTAAAAACTTTCAAAAATGCCAGAAAGGGCAGGGGTTCAGTATAACTTCCCCTAAGTTAAGTGAAAGCTCTTTATCCTTGAGCAGGTATCCTGATACACCCTGACACAGAGAAGTATGTTTTCTATAGTTCTGTGAATGTTTATTGAATTTAGGTACTTTATGTATTTTTCCAGGCCAACAACCATCATCAATCCTTCCTTCATTCCAATGACAAACAACAGAGAAATGCCTTAAATACAATACATTTCATTTGGTCTGGTCACTAGTAATTTTGTGATATTATGTCTTAATTCAGAATTCATTAACACAAAAAATAACAACAAAGAGAATGAAAGAAATAATCATTTGGAAGAACTCATTTATAGTTAAAAATCATAGCTCATCCTTCGGTGTGCTCCTGACTTTTGTTCCTATCAAGATGAGTAATGTTGAAATAGTGAATATTTTCTATTGTGTTAGAACGAAAGAGTTGTTAGTTCTGAACTGATAAAAACTTTTCTCCAAACTGAGTATTTATGGGCAGAATTTCTGGTTTGTAAAAACCAAACTCAATGTTAATCTTATCAGAGAGACTAGGAATAAGAACAAAACCACAGACAAATTAAGTAAATAGAGACTTACTGTATCACGTTGCCTGTTATCTTTCCCTGATATTATCAAGAAGTAGTTCCATGTCAATAGTAACAACAACACCAGCGGTATCATGTAGAGCTCAAAGTTCCACACAACAAAGAGGAAGAGCTGGAGGAGAGAGAAGAGAGAAAAAAAGATGAGTCAGCTCTAAATTTCATTAAATGGACTCTCTTATCAATACTCCATTTTAAAACACACACACACAACAAACAAAATGTTTCAGAATGGAAAGATTTATCTTGAAAACAAAGCCTTAAAACTTGGTAGGCATTTTTCTAAAAGCACAAGTGACCTCTGGAAAGTCACAGGTAAGAGTTTTACTTTGTTTCATTTCTATGAAGAAAAAACTGATATCATTACATTGTCCATGAGGCAATTTTAATTTTTCTCCTTCAGTGAAATTATTGTTAGGTTGAACAAAATAAAGTAAAAAAAAAAGTCAGCAAAATGAGACTACATTGTCAGAAATAGCTGGTCTAGCTGCCTTGATAATAAAGAAAGAATCCCTATTTAATATCAGGGACTTTAAAAAAAATCTCACTTGGATAATACAATGTCACAAGCATAATAGGCAGATGAAAATACCAAGTCTATACAAGAGAGCCTCAAAGATTTCACATTATGAATAAAAGCACTGCTACCAACAAGTGTAAAAAAAGGGTTGGCTTACCATTCAGCATTACCATAGAAATCAAAAAGCTCTTTTAAAAAAAGAATAATTTTGCCAGAGAAACTTTTTAAATGTCTATTTCTATTATCTTGTAAAACTACCTACTTCTCTAAGTATATAAATGATTTTTTTTTAAAATTATGAGACACCTTAGATTAAGAACTCACCTAGGTGGGCAGAAGGAACCATTCTAAGAGCATTTGCCTTGCAAATAACTAGCATTGGCTATACAGTGTGACTCTCCCACATCCCCACCAGGCTCTTATAATGCTGGACAGATCAGTGACGTTTCTGGGTCTGTGGCAGCTGCTGCTACATTAAGGTCCTGTTAAGTCAGATGGTAGCTGAGAGCCAGATCCTACTCCTGAGGCTAACTAGCCTTATACTTTTTGGTGCCATGCATATTTTCCCTTTAGTTTCTTCCTCTGTAAAACGGGGATGACAAGAGGATCTACTTGAGAGGTTGTCAGAATTAAAGAGCTGAAACATTTTAAGGATTTAACACACTGCTTAGCATCCAGTAAGTGCTCAAAACACATTATTGTGTAGTGAGATCAATACCTTACAAAACTCAGAAAGTTAATTATTGACTAAGGTCCTCAGGTAATGCATATTTTAATAGTGAAAACTAGAAAGTCATCTGCTTGCTAGGATTTAGCTGCACCATAGTAGAACTGGGAACTTGAGCCAGATGGTAACACAGACACCTTGCATTTGATAGACCTGAAGGGGTAGGAACTTTACTTTGAGAACACTAGTGTCGGGAACAACAGCACAGGCCATTTGCAGTCTTCTTAATAAACCTGAGCAAGTCTACAGTCTATTCAAATGGCAGAGAAAAAGAGCCTGTGTGGAGAGGTGGAGGGACAGGCCCCTAAAGGTCAGAAGACAGGTTCTGAGCCTTGGAAAGTCACTCTACCTCACTGTTTTCATTTCTAAACAGAGGTCTATAGATCTAACCACCTCTAACATACTTTCCCTAATATTTAAAGTGACTTTATGATATTACTGTATCAATCAGGGTTTTTCAAATGTTACATTTTGAAAATTATATATTTTACTGAATTATTTGATATTCATGAGCCAGATAGACACCAAAAGCATAAATAATGCTTTAGTAACTCAAGAAATAAATTTTGGACAGAATTACATGGTAACTATAGATTCAAGTTCCTGAATAAAAAAAAAATGCATCAAATATGAGCCATATTTTTTCTTTCACCAGAAAAGTAGAAAGACTTCCAGAGAAGGAAATATTTCCCTTTAATTTTTGAAATTGATACAATATTTATAAAGATGATATAATTATAATTGATGACTATGATTCTATTAAAATGTATTTTTAAGAGATAATTATTTATTCAGGTAGTGAATTAAGGCAAATTTGGCCGTCATCAACACATGTAAAGAGAAATTATTTTTGGTTAGAATTCATACTAATTCTTTACACATTCATCTATAAATTTTAGGTAATCACTAAAACATAAGCTCTTATGGGTAGGTATTAATACATTTTCATTCTCAGTTTTATCCCCAGAGCCTAGAACAGTAGTGCTTGAGGCACAATGGGTACTCAATAAATATGTTTGCTGAATTAATGAATAAATGGATCCTGGGTTTCCAAGTCATTTAACATAAGTCTTCTTAATTATTTGTATTAGTAAAGGTTCTGTAGAGCCACTGTATAAAATCAAGTGAATTCAAGAAAATATATAAAGAATTATAACCTGGAATGCCACTAACAAATTTCTCTCTGAGGCACATAAAGATTCTCCTATCCTTTCAATGCAGTCAAAAACTGTCTTGTGTATTATGGACTGAACACAGTCTTTCCTACAAGGTTGCTTTTTCTGGGGACAGTCACTTGACTCACTGTGTTTTGGCCTCATATGATTCCATTGCTAAGTATTGCCAATCCTAATAATTGTTAACCTGTTGAATATATCCCCTTGTAATGTCTACTCATTCGTGATAGAGGCCTGTTGTTGCTCAGAATAAATTTCCTTGTAGTGTCCATGTATTGGTGTTAGATGTAGGCTAGATGTGCATAGAATAAACTTTCTATATGATAATCCTATAAGAAACCAAGACATTTGTCATGTTAGTTTCTTCTCTAGGCTCAACATCACTAGTTGCTTCAACTACCAGTTACAAAGTGTGGTTTCTGACATTCCTCATAGCAGATGTCTTCTCATCACATCCAAATCAATACATCTGTAGCTTTCTTAAACTATAGCACTCAGAACAGACACAGCACTTCTCATGAAAACCATAGGTTATTGATATGCCCTCACAACATGAGCACTAGAACTCAGGATGGAGAAAAATATAGGAGGGAGACAAAGGAAGAAACTGCATTAGTTTTATGGATCAGGCAGTGCAAAAATAGTTTCTTTCCCCATTGTGTGTTCTTTGAGAATCTACTGTTTAGGTAACTAAGCAGGGAGCACATGATGTTGAAAATGTCTTTTAAAAAAACAAGTGTATACTCTGAAAACTATGATACAAAGAAGAAATGAAATAAGACACAACCAAATGGAAGAATATACCTAGCTAATGGATTGGAAAGATTAATATTGTTAAAAATGTCCTTATTATATGAAATAAACAGATTCAATGCAACACCTATTAAGACACCAATGGTATTCTTCTCAGAATTAGAACAACTAATCCTAAAATATACATGGAACCACAAAAGACCCCAAATAGCCAAAGAAATCTTGAGGAAGAACAGAGTGGGAGGTATCATACAACCTGATATCAACCATACTACAATAATCATTATAGTATGGTATTGGCAAAAAACAAATACACAGACCAATGGAATAGAGCCCAGAAATAAATCCCCACTTACATAGTCAATTAATATATGACAAAGGAGGCAAGGATACACAATGAGATAAAGATAGTCTTTTCACTAAGTGGTGGTGGGAAAACTGGACACGTAATTGCAAAAAAAAAAAAAAAAGAAAGAAAGAAAAGAAAAAAGAAAAAAGAAAAAAAATTGATCATTTCTTTCACTATATACAAAAATAAATTCGAAATGGATTAAAGATTTAAATGTCAAACCTAAAATTATAGAAGGAAACCTAGGCAGCAAACTCTGACATCAGCAATGTCTTTCTGGATATCTCTCCTCAAGCAAGGAAAACAAAAGAAAAAATAAACAAATGAGACCAAATCAAACTAAAAGTTTTCCACAGTGAAGGAAACCATTAACAAAATGAAAAGACAACCTACTGAATGGGAGAAGATTGTACATTAGTGCAGTGTGGATATTCCTAAAAAATGAAAAATAGAGCTGCCTTATGACCCAACGAGTCCACTTCAGGGTATACATCTAAAGAAAAAAGCCACTAATTTGCAAAGATGCATACACCCCACCCCCACCCCCATTCATTGCAGCATTAATAGTAATAGCCAACATATGTAGAATCAGCTTGGATGTCCATCAGTTGATGAATGGACAAAGAAGATGTGGTACACATATACAGAAGAATAATATTCAGCAATAAAAAGAATGAAATCTAGTAATCGGCAACAACATGGACGGACCTAGAGGGTATTATGCTAACTAAAATAAAGTCAGACAAAGACAAATACAGCAGGATCTCTCACGTGGGGTCAGTAAAACAAAATAAATGAATACACAAAATAGAAGCAGACCCATAGACATAGAAAACAAGCTTATAGTTGCCTAAGGGGAAGTGATAGTGGGATAGGAATAAAAACATAATGAATACATACATACATACATACAAGGTATTTGAATAAGTTCTAAATACAAAGACATTTTTTCTTTCTGAATATCCAACTGCAGACTTTAAAAGTTCATATGTTAAAAATAAAATGAATTTATTGAACACGTATTATGTGCTAAGTAATACTGGGTGTTCAAATTAAGAAATGACACGGTCTCTAGTCTCAGATTGCTAAGAATCACTAAGAAAAAAAACAATCGTTCACTATAGTATTAGTGATATTTCTCATACTTGGTAGTGGGTGGGTGATCTCCTAACAAAGAGAGCTTTTAGAGAAAGAAGAGCATTGATTAGTTAATTCTCTCCACACTGAGCTTCTCTTCTCCTTGGGCCCCACCTGCACTAATATTGATCCTCTCCTCTTTCTTACAAAAAGCCAAGATAACTCTTAGGGCCACAGGAGAAAGGGGCAGCTCGGAGAAAACCCAGGAAGGCCAAGAAAATGCAAGATGTCCTTGATTATACTTTTTCATAGATTTGGATGGGTGGGTGGATGGGGGGGTTGGATATAATGGGCTAAAATGAGGCTAAAAAATCAAAGATATAAAACAAAATCACTGACATATCCATAGAATAGATAAAAACCATAAAATGCCTAGCATTTATCCTGACCCAATACTTTCAGAACCCCCTTTTGCCTGTATGGGACATGGAAAGAGAACTTGATGATTCTAAATTTTCTCATTGTTAAGTTAGGTAATAAGGACTCTTGCTCATTTGTTCAGCATTTAATTTCCTTTGACTCATCACCATGGCATTCGTTCTTTATTTTTTCTTTCTCTGTCATATTCTTCCCACCTTTCTTCTCTCTCCCCATCCTTTTAATAAGTAAACAGAGCACTACCTACATTTTACTTTAACGGAACTCATGCCCCCATTCCAAATAAAACACCTAGCCCTACATTAGTTATCCTTGTTCAGCAATAAAAAGAATGAAATCTAGTAATCAGCAACAACATGGACTAAAACTATTCCAAAAATTTGGTGGTTTTCTTTTTGAAATCACAAGGTAGCTGTTATAACATACAGTTAGAAATCTACAGCAGAAAATCTTCATGAGACATTAGTCAAATGGTAATAAGTACACATAACTTCCTTCATTAGAAAACGGATACTGAGAGTTTTACCCATTATCCCAGATGTTAGAAGCTCTCTGTCAATCTGTGTTGGACTTCCAGCCCTGACCACGGGATCCCTCAGGAGCTGCTGCAGTGCGGTGTAGCGGAAAGAGCATGGATGTCTGCATCAGGCCCATGTCTGCATCCAAGCTCTCTAGTCACTAGCTAGGTGACCTTGGGCAAGTCACTAGATTTCTCTTAGTTTATCATCTCAAAATATGGAAATTATAGCGTTGACTTTGAAGATTTGAGATGGAATTAGCCTAGTGCCTAACACCTAGAAGATGTTCAATGAGCAGTAGGTGTTATGATAAGCAGGAACATATTGGCTCATACTACATATAAAACTTTGGGCCCTTTTTGCAACTCATCACTTTGGTTATATCTCCCTAGAATCTATAGATAATGATTGTTTCAACCATAAGAGCTAAGGTAAAGATGCCATGTCAGCTACAGCAGGAAAAGATGATGTGATGAGTGCCACTTTCAGTATTTTTATATTTAGTTTGTGGTAACTGCATGCAATAATGACCCCATTTGTTTATGTCCCCCTGAGTACATGCCTTTTGTAATGCCCTCCCATAATGACACTGGGATTGGGCATAAGGCTTGTTTGGGCCAACGGAAAATTAGCAACTATGAACACAGAGACTTAAAAGCACTTTCTCACTAGGCCTTGCCCTCTGCACTCTTAGAACCTTGAGCCACCATGTCAATGAGCCCAGGCTAGCCTGCTGCACGACAAAAGACATGTACACAGTCACCTCCATCTCCCCAGATGAGAGCCAGACAGCATCTAGAAGTAAAGCTGCCTCACTGGCCAGAAGCTCACTAGAGATTCAGGAGTGAATCCTGCTGAGAACAGAAGAAATGCCAGCGGAGCTTGGTCCAAATTGCTGACCCAAAGAATCAGCCCAACATAAATGGTAGTTCCTTTAAACTACTAATTTGGAGTGTTTTTGTTTTATAAAGCAAAAGCTAAGTGATACATGTTCTTTCTCCAAGGAGACAATGTGGTATGGATCAAAAGCCTGAAAAAATGGTTTTAATTTTATTTCTGCTATTTGATCATCATAGGACCTTGGGCAAGTCAGTTATCCTCCTTTATTTTAGTCTATTACCTGTAAAATGGAGATGATAATCCCTGCTTATTTCACAGGTTGGCTGTAGGAAAGAGGTGATGTAATATATGTGAAAATATTTTAACTCAAAGTACTATATAAGTGCAAATACTATCAATTTAATGTTTTCCATATTTAAAATTATTTCTGAAAAATTACAGAGATTTTATGAACTAATAATACAAGTTAAGTCACTATAATAATTGTTCTCTGAGCAGTTAAAGAGGATGGGTGGTGTTCCTTAGAGGAATGCGTGTGGTGGGGGAGGAAGGAATTTGTTGGAAGGATGACATAAGTGTTAAACACAGGGGCTGCAGTTAAAATTTTTACTAATAAAAACCCCAGATCTTTACAGAAACTCATTATTACTAGTCAATGGCATTAACATGCAGTGTGGATTTTGTGAACTCTGAAGTTGAAACAATTAAGTTATTAAATGTTAACAAATTTTAACAACTGCATGCCCCTAGATATAAAAGAATCTTGTTCTGAACTAGTGGTTTTATAAATGTCAATTCCTGTCTATAATTTTTTTCCCCACTTTAAATCTACATACCTTTTATCTAAATTAATGTTATCTTGCCAATGCTATTAGCATCAATGTCACAGAATGAAATCCTTCATTATCTGTTTGGGCCAGGCTTTATGAGCAATCTATATTTAAATAATAATGACTCAGAACGGCTTTTTGGAAAATCTGTAATGTACTGAAAGGTAAATAACATAATTTGTCCTATCATGTATCATATATCACATTGCACAGAATGAACTTTAGGCAAGAAGTCCTGAGAGGAAGGCTGGGAAGGCAGACTATCTTTATTTTACAAATGAGGAAGCTGACCCTCTGCAGAGTGGCAGGCCCAGGTCTTCTGATTCCCAACCTGTGTGCTCTTCCCACAATGCTCTACTGCTTCTAAGGAGAAGGATTTGACAGCAAATGTCGATGCCCTGGAGGTATCAATTATTTAGGAGCTGATTATTCAATTTGTAGATTTCTGTTCCTTTATTCCTTTTCCTTCATCTTGCTTTGGGATAACTACTTTTTCATTAGTGGAAAGAAATGGAATACCACTTCCTGTGTAAAATTTGTTTGGTATGGAAAAGAGGTCAAAAACTAATGGTTGAAATAAGGTTTGTGAAGCCAATTCCCCCCCCCCCACACACACACCTTTTTTTTTCATTCTCTCACTTGGCTTTGAATAATCAAAAGTTGGCTATTCACAAAGTTTCTACTAAATGGGGTTTTCTTCTATCCAAAATGTTTGGAAGAGGGTTAGCAAGGTGGCTGTAAAGGCAAAGATTAGAAAATGAATGAGCCAATTATATTTTTACAGATTAAAAAAAAAGCCCTTTTCTCATGAAGACTAAACAAACAAAAAACCTTTTCTACTCAGAAGCTAATTAAGGTGGGCTAAGGTTTAAATCAGGTAAATATACAAAGTACATGAA
This sequence comes from Myotis myotis, assembly GCF_014108235.1. NCBI lineage: Eukaryota > Metazoa > Chordata > Mammalia > Chiroptera > Vespertilionidae > Myotis > Myotis myotis. Next base: position 54,128,924 of record NW_023416357.1, read on the forward strand.
CAATTTGAAATATTAAGACTTTATAACAACATTTCTTAGTAGGTGCAAGACAGGCATGATTTTTATTTCTTTGAGTCTGGGGTTTTTAGTGTCCCAGACAGGCACGGCCATTCACATTGTCCCAGCTATTGATGCCTCATTGAAGTCCAGTGGAGGACGCCTGCATTCAATGATCATTCGGTGCGACATATGACAGTATCCCTGGGGGAGTGCACTTCAAAAAAACCATTTAAGTTGGAATATTGAATATCCTATTCTTTTGCAAACTACAGTATATTTTAAAAAGAAATCTCATCCAAAATGATTAACACTTCCTACTGTTCAGGAAAAAGCCTGCCCTTTCAGACTAACAGCTGTGGATCATTAGCTCTCCAGTGATGAGATGTGTTTGATGAGTATTTTTCTTTCTAATTAAGAGATGAGATTCTCTATTTGACTGTCTCTTCAGAAAGAAGTGAAGAAAAAATTCTCTGCCTACATGGAAAGGCCATCTCCTACAAAACAATTAATTATTTCATGGCCCTTTTATAAAATCTTTTTCCTCCCTAATTTCAATTCATTTTTTTTTCTTAACACATTTACACCCAGGCCTTCACAGTATTAACCCATTTTTCACCCAACCTTCACTTTCTGAGGTTTCTCTGCTTCATTATTCAACAATATCTTTTTCAGATAAAATAGAATGAAGAAATACCTTTTTTGGACAAAATAGAATGAGGAAATATAGAAAAAATACATATATGCGTAACCTAACAGAGAACATTTGGTATAGATATATTCTCTGATGTGAGAAAGACCTCAAATTAGAAAGATAATAAATGCATAGTATTTGCTTTTGGGGGAACCAAACAATGCTTTAAAAAATAAAAACTTAAAGTTACCTAGCAATATATAAAAATATGTTATTTTTAATTAATTAATTAATTAATTAATTAATCAATCCTTAAAAGGAAACGATTTCACCTCTACCAATAAGACTAGCCTTAAAGACGAAAGCTAGAGAATGTCAACTGGGACCTCAAATATAGGTGGGACAAAGCCATCATGGAGGTTGCAAAATTCCTAAATGAAAAATATGATTGAAGAGCATATTAAGAAGCAAATGAACATACTATTGTGAATTAATCCTATCAATGGCCTTCTTAAACCCTTTTGGTACAAGGAAAGAAAGGAGAGAAGGAAGGGAAGAGGGTCAACTTTCAAACATTTGAAAGCTGTGCTGACATTTCTCTCCCCAAGGGCACATGGAAATATGTTTGGATGTTTTAGTTGTCCTAATGCATGGTGTGAAAGAGGAGGTACTGCCAATTAGTGAGTAGGGCCAGGGTATGAAACACCCTCAAACACGTGGAACAGTCCACTACAAGGAGAAATTTTCCTGTCCAAATGCTAACACTCCTCTTTGAGAAACATTGATAATTTCTCACATAGACAATCCTACAATTAACTTAAAGAATATATATACAAGTTAGAAGAAAGAAGGCTAGATATATTTCCTAGATGATGACATGAATTATGACTTAAGGATTTAGAGTAAAACAGTATTAGAGGGGAAAACTGTGCTCACTCATAAGCATTTGCACTAGATTCCCTTTTTCCATCTATTAATGTTTAATATTTCTTAACAATGTGCCTAAAGAAGAACTGGAGGTGAACCTTCTCTGCCATCTACTCCCCTCTAGATTAAGTCAAGCTCCACACATCATTAGAGTTTTCACAACTGCACCTTCAGGAAGGGGGTGGTTTCACGTTGATTTAAATAGCCAGATGGCATCACCACCTGTTCTATAGTCTGTACTACCACCATTAAACAGGGAGAGAAGATAGGCAAATTAACCTGATTAGTTCCAATATCATGATATATCATGATAGACTTCTGAAGGCAATTTTAAAGTATGATACGCTGCTCTCTTTTTTGGGGGTGGTGGTGGTAGTGATGTTAATCCTCATCCAAGGATATATATTTTTAAATTGATTGTTAGAGAGAGTGGAAGGGGCTGGGGATCAAACCTGAAACCCAGGTACGTGTCCTTCACTGGGAATTGAACACGCTACCCTATGGTACATGGTCTGTTGCTCTAACCACTGAGAAAAACCAGCTAGGGCTGACATGTTGCTCTCTTGAAGAGAGGCTTTGATTTGCTTGGACAATTTTCTAAAATAAACAGCAGCAGGGAATTGGTGACAACCCGAGACCCACTAGATCACTCCAACTTGTTCTGCTGTTTCCTGTGGTCATGCCCCATGGAGCCTATCATGCTCATATACATGTTCATATACAGTGGCTTCTCTCCTCTCTCAGAACTAGAGGCCTGGTGCACGACATTCATGCAGCTCGGCCTTCACCCTCTCACAGTCTGGGACCCCTCAGGAGATATCCACCAGCCGGCTTAGGGGATCGGGCCTAAGCTGGCAGTCAGACATCCCCCGAGGGGTCCTTAGCGCTGCCTCATGTATGGGAGAGGCTCCCACGACTGCCGCTGCGCTCGCCAGCCATGAGACCAGCTTCTGGCTGAGTAGTGCTCCCCTTGTGGGAGTGCTCTGACCACCAGGGGGAAGCTCCTGCATGAGCGTCTGTCCCCTGGTGGTCAGTGTGTGTCATAGCGACTGGTCATTCCACCATTTGGTCAATTTGCATATTAGCCTTTTATTATATCAGATGAGAACTGACATGGTTCCCTCTGCTGCTTGCTTTTAGAGTAGTTTCAACCCGACACCAAACTGACAAGACTTTTGTTTTGGGGTGTGTGTATGTGGGGGGGGGGTGTTTATGTGTTTAGAGAAAAATAAAATCAAAGTACATTCTCTACCAAATGATTCCTTATATTAATTAGACGAATTATGTCAGCAGAACCACCTATGCCTGTTCTGGTGATAAAATGAGTATATGACTAGGATTAGAAAAAATGAAATAATGGGTTGATTTCAAAGGCACAGCTTTTAATCAAATGCATATACTATAACTCAGCTCATTTATTTACTGATAGTGTTGAAAAATCATTGTATACTCAGATTTACTGAGACTACTTATAAAATACATATCAGAAAGTCCCAATTCCTTACTGTGTGAAATTCTATATTGCATTTTTGAATTTTCTATCTGAAAATTAAAGTCCACAATCTTAGTACATTCATGCCTTTTCAAAAAATATGGCTTGACTCGGAGAAACCAAGATGGCGGCATAGGTAAACACCGGAGATTGCTGCCTCGCACAACCACTTCAAAAATACAACTAAAAGACGGAATGGACATCACCCAGAACCACAGGAAGGCTGGCTGAGTGGAAATTCTACAACTAGAAGGAAAGAGAAAAGCATACTGAGACTCAGAGGAGGCGCAGTGCAGAAGTAAAATACAAAGGTGCGGAGGTGCGTGCGGAGCAGGCAGGAGGCTGAGGGCACGGTTGTCTGTTTCAATTGGGAGGGAGTCTCAGGCTCTGAGCTCCAGTTCCAGGCGAGTCTCTGGGGACCCAGACTCAAACGGGAGAAGCGGGACTGCCTGGCATCGGTCGGAACTCGAGGGCAGCTTTCTCTCCGAGGTTTGCAGCGGTTGCTGGGACACTGAGAGGCAGAGCCTCTGGGGACGGGACTGAGAGCAGCCATAACTGCTCACTCGGCCCGCCCTGTTGATCCCCTGGGACCCGCCCTGCCCAAGCCTTGCACAGAGGCATTTGCCAGATAGCCTCAGGCAGAGGCTAGATTAGCACCTCCCTAGAGGACAGAAGTTCTCCCACTGCAGACACAGCTGATTCTCACAGCCAGTTGGCCTGGAGGTCAAATGCCTCCCAGTTTTACCTACACCAATCAAGGCTTAACTACAACAAGACTGCGCACAAAGACCACAAGGGGGTGCACCAAGAAAGCATAAAAAATGCGGAGACAAAGAAACAGGACACAAATGACAGAAATGGAGGAAAGCAGAATGCTGGACATAGAGTTCCAAACCACACTTTTAAGGTCTCTCAAGAACTGTCTAGAAGCTGCCGATAAACTTAGTAAGGCCCTCGAAAAGACTGGTGAGACCGCCGATAAATAAAGTGAGATCCTCAAGAAATCTAATGAGACCCTCGATGTTGTGATAAAGAACCAACTAGAAATTAAGCATAAACTGACTGAAATAAAGAATATTATAAAGACTCCCAACAGCAGACCAGAGGAGCACAAGAACCAAGGCAAAGATTTGAAATGCGAAGAAGCAAAAAACACCCAACCAGAAAAGCAAAATAAAAATAGAATCCCAAAATACGAAGATATAGTGTAAGGAGCCTCTGGGACAGCTTCAAGCGTACCAACATCAGAATTATAGGGGTGCCAGAAGAAGAGAGCGAGCAAGATATTGAAAACCTTTTTGAAGAAATAATGGCAGAAAACTTCCCCTACCTGGTGAAAGAAATAGACTTACAAGTCCAGGAAGCGCAGAGAACCCCAAACAAAAGGAATCCAAAGAAGACCACACCAAGACACATCATAATTAAAATGCCAAGAGCAAAAGACAAAGAGAGAATCTTAAAAGCAGCAAGAGAAAGAAACTCAGTTACCTACAAGGGAATACCCATATGACTGTCAGCTGATTTCTTAACAGAAACTTTGCAGGCCAGAAGGGAGTGGCAAGAAATATTCAAAGTGATGAATACCAAGAACCTACAACCAAGATTACTTTATCCAGCAAAGCTATCATTCAGAATTGAAGGTCAGATAAAGAGCTTCACAGATAAGTAAAAGCTAAAGGAATTCATCACCACCAAACCAGTATTATATGAAATGCTGAAAGGTATCCTTTAAGAAGAGGAAGAAGAAGAAAAAGGTAAAGATACAAATTATGAACAATAAATATGCATCTATCAACAAGTGAATCTAAGAATCAAGTGAATAAATAATCTGATGAACAGAATGAACTGGTGATTATAATAGAATCAGGGACATAGAAAGGGAATGGACTGACTATTCTTGGGGGGGAGAGGGGTGTGGGAGAGGCGGGAAGAGACTGGACAAAAATCGTGCACCCATGGATGAGGACAGTGGGTGGGGAGTGGGGGCGGAGGGAGGTGGGAACTGGGAGGAGGGGAGTTATGGGAGGAAAAAAGAGGAACAAATGTAATAATCTGAACAATAAAGATTTAATTTAAAAAAATATATGGCTTGACTCTATCTATTAAAGAAGCAAGTGTGACAATTAGATAGGACTCATCTGAAGATGTCTTACTCATGAACCATGGAAACACCTACTGAAGAATCCCCACAACAAAATGGACCCAAAAAACCCTCAAAGATGGTGCTGTCAGCTAATGACAGCATAATGCACACTATTTTCTTTGATGGAAATATTGTACCAATAGAATCTGCCAGCCAGAAGGCTTGGGAAGTTGTTTATTTATTTAGATATTTTATTTTTCTGACTCAGATTACAAGTTGCACTGATATTTTGTGTCATTTTTTATCAGTCAGAGAAGAAAGGCTCTGGCTTTGCTCTGTGAACACTGACAACTCCAAAATGCACAGCCCAGAGGATGTCCAACTGGAGCATCACATCAACCACATATGAATAACTAATAAGAAATCCCTGCAATGTTGTGAGTTCAATGTTAGTCAAAGTTTGGATGCAGAATGAAAGCTACAAATGCTTATAGATGCCTAGAGAATGCTGATTCTCTGAGGTCCCTTTCATTAGAAATTGGTACTTTACCTAGAAGTTTGTCATGCCTGCCATGGCACCAAACACAGTTATGTTTTTTCATTTTAATAGCTTTATTGTTCATAGAAATTCTGCTTTCAAAATCAGGTTGCATGCCAAATCATTTTTGCAGGTTACAGATGAACACATATTTATTGTTATAAATGACCAAATATGGACAATTAAGTGGAATTGGTGAATTGGTAATACTTGGCTCATGAAGAGGTTGCTGGTATCAAATAACAAATCCTCTTAAAAAAACACCTACGGACTACATTGAAGAAACACGTAAGGATGAGGTACGGCTATTTAGCTCACTGGAGCTTGTGTTTCTCTGGTTTCCCATTTCTCCAGAATCCAGCAGGTTCTGGAAGGACCCATGACCATCTCACTAGTATAGGTAAGAAGCAGTCCATGCTGTAATTGTTTTCTGAGCTAATTGTTTCACAATTTTTATCTTATTGACAGTGTGGCTCCAGTGCCAATGAAAAATCACCCTTTCCCCCATTCTATTCCAATCATTATATAATTTTCTAATATCCCTTCATGTCTTTTTAAATTCACAAACTATCGTTTAAAATTAACAGAATTGTTGGGTTAAATGTGATATTGTATTTAGGGATATTGTCATGCAAATGTACCATTTCTACATATTTTCTAGGACTGTAGAAGTTCTGTAAAGATTTCTTAGAGCTTATTAAAGATAGTTATCTTTTACATGTTTAAAGAAATAGATCTGTAACCATTACTATTTTCAAAGTAGGTTATTGATCAACTTCCCTCTTTGTGTGTGCAAATGCTGTGTCTAGACACGCAAATCTGACACCAATGTTTACTGATGTACAAAACGTAAAATTTTCTCTCAGCTTAAAATCTGGCATTAAAGCGATCTCTGTGGTGAGCAGGTACAATATTTAGAGCAACAGCTGGCACTGAGCTGCTCATGGGGGGAAACTCCCTCTGTTCTGTATACAGTGCCAGGAAATAGGCTACCCAGCTACCAGCCAAACACATGTTAGTGAAGTCTGTGTTACAAGTTACCTTAAAAATTAGTCCTGCAGTCTTTACATTCCCCTTTCTATATCACTGAACAGGAGGAACGCCTTTAAAAAAGCAGATGATCAATTATAGTGACTGCTTTTTGTACAGTAGCTGGTAAGCAGGAGGTTGCACTCTGCCAAGTATTGGGCTAGTTGGTACCATTCTGATTCATCCCCGCTCAAATTATCTCACTCAGACACATCCAGCTTATCATGACTATCTTCTTTGGGCTACTACTGATTTCTGATCTTTTTAATCCTTCATAATGTAACATCGCAGTTACTGCTGGTTATTCTTTGTCCAGATTTAATATCTTCATTTCAATATTAAAATCACAGAGCCAAAGTCAGAGCATGTTTTTAAAGGTTCACCCTCAGAAATAGATTTAAGACTTAATAATATCATATATTTCAGCTATCTTACCAGCTTCTGAAAAACTTCATCTCCCATTCTGTCTTATAATTTTCTAATTTTCTCCTTCACTGGTCTCATTCCCCCCAATCCCTCTGTTCTGGAAAAACTTCAAGAGTTATGTTTAGCAGCTCTAGCTATGTCTGAACATTTCTCTTTGCAATTCAAATAATCATGTTAGGCTGCTTTTAACAGCCTCCTTTCCTCCACTCCATCTTTTACCCTTGCTGTGTAATGTTTACTGATGAATGTCTTTCTCCCATTTCTTAACAGGTCTAAGTGGTCTAGTTACTGTATGGGAAGCCTAGAGGTTTGCACACTAAGTATACATTTCTCTTGGCTATTTTCCATGCCTCTACACATTCTTTTAAAAGCAACAAGGCTTGTGTTTCAATGGTAACAGAAGTTATCAGAGAACACTAGTTTAGACAGCAAGCAAGCCGAACTCCAACTGTTCAAACAGCCTGACTTTTACAGTAAAAGGAAAGGCCCTGGGCCAAGACCACTGAGATGAGCAGGTATTTTTAGTTCACTTGTAGGCCAGCTCTAATGTAATTCTGAAATGTTTTCTTCAAACCAAGCCCAACTTTTTCAGGGCTGTCCAAATCTGTTTTCTTTTATAGCAAGTACAAATTCTTGGAGCAAAGGAAGCATGCGTATCATTTGCAATGCTGCTGCATGTCTATGGTGTTGATGCCCGATGGCTCAAATTAGTCCACAAACAGATGAGCGCATTGTAATTAGCTCTTGTCAAACTGTTAGAAATACAAAAAACCATTTCCACTGTAATAAAAATTACGAAAAAGAAAAATCTCTCATCTCATTTTCAGCTAAAATAGTTCCTGAAATGTCTGGTAGTTTAGGATTCCAGAGTTCTAAAAGAAGGCCATTTCATTTTCAGAAAAGCTTTCATTGCATTGACATGTATTGTCTTTCAGACATTTTTGTTGTTGTATTTGCCTATAAAACCTCACTTCTAAAAATGACCTGTTGGGCCCGGCCGTCATGGCTCAGTGGTTGAGCCTTCAACCTATGAACCAGGAGGTCACAGCTTGATTCCGGTCAGGGCACATGCCCAGGTTTTGGGCTCGATCCTAAGTGTGTGGGGCGGGGCACACAGCAGGCAGCTGATCGATTGATGATTCTCTCTCATCATTGATGTTTCTATTTCTCTCTCCCTTCCTCTCTGAAATCAATAAAAGTATATTTAAAAAAATAAAAATGACCTGTTGGGAGTTTCCGCATTTTGTTCAGCCACGTGGTACTGATGTATGATTCCCAACACTTAATAATTCTTTGAGTAGTTTTCTCATCAAGATTTTCTGAATTTTTTCTAGTAGTGTGTTAGCATTATCAGTTTTCCCAAATAACTAAATACTGCATTCTGTTTAAACAAAAGAAGATTTAATTAGGGAGGCAGAATCCTATAATCAGATGAGATAAATTTGATGTTAAACTCTCTTGGGATTATTATGTTTCTTACTGATGATTTACTTGGATATTTATTGTTAGGACAGTGACACAATTGGCTATACTTTGCTCAATGTTTATATTATTCACAAGCTTTAGGAGGGTTCTGGAGCTCTCTGGAATTTAATGTCCTGTCAAAGAAAAATATGGGCAACTAGTAGGTAGTGATTTCAAAAAGTATATTTAAATACTAATCAAAAGTTAGTGCAATTTGAGATTAGGTCAGATGTACTGAAAAATTACCCCTTTCCACTTGTTTTCAAAACTTCTCCAATGATACCTTCAGGTGTACTTGTGGGAATAAGCAGGATCATATAAATGGATCTACCTTTAAATTAATAAAATTATTATATACAAAACTTAATACAAAAATTATTATAGAGTTAAAACTATAAAACTTCTAGAAGAAAACATTGGAAAAAATAGTTGTAGCCTTGGGCTAGGCAGAGAATTCATAGATATAACACCAAAAGCACAACCTAAATATGTTTCTAAAATTTAGACTTCATTAAAGTTAAAAATTTTTTGTGCTTCAAAAATCACCATTAAGAAAATAAAAAGACAAGCCACATACTGGGAGAAAAGAATTGCAAATCATATACATATTAATGAAGGACTTGTATCCAGGGTATATAAAGAACATGTAAAACTTAATAGAAAGACAATAATCCCAATTAAAACATGAGCAACAGATTTGAATAGATATTCCACCAAAGAAAACACACAAATGGTTAATAAGCACATAAAAAGATGGTCAGGCCCTGGCCGGTGTTGCTCAGTGGATAGAGCATCAGGCTGGGGACTGAAGGGTCCCGGGTTCAATTCCCGGTCAAGGGCACATGCCCGGTCAAGGGCACATGCCCCAGTAGAGGGCGTGCAGGAGGATAGAAGGAGAATATTTCTCTTTCTCATCATTGATGTTTCTCTCTCTCTCTCTCCCTCTCCCTCTCCCTTCCTCTCTGAAATAAAAGTATATTTAAAAAAAAAAAAAGATGGTCAGCATCATTAGTCACTAGGAAAATATAAATTAAGCCACAATGAGATACTGCTTCACACCCACTATAATAAACATAAGCTAGGTAGAAAGTTCTAAATAGTGAAGATATAGAGAAACAAACTCTGGCGAGGTCTTAAAATGAGGCAGTCACTTTGGAAAACAGTTTGGAGTTTCTTAAAAAGGTAAACAAACAAAAGTAACAATAATTTCACTCCTTGTTATCTACCCCAAAGAAATAAAAACATATGCCTACATAAAAACTTGTACCTGGATGCTCATTTATAACAGCATGATTCATGATACTCCCAAAATAGAAGCAAGCTGCCTGTTTATCAACTGGTGAGTGGCTAATAAAAACGTGCTATATCCATACAATCAAACACGACAACAATAAAAAGAAGACACTACTGACATAGTCCATGACGTCATGGACTCAGAACATTATGCTAAGTGAAATGTTAGATGTAAAAGACCACACTTGTAAGATTCCATTTATGTGAAATGTCAAGAAAAGGTAAATCACTTATTGAGGTGGGAACAGGAGAGACTGTACTTGGCATGAGGAATCTTTTTGAGGTGATTTTACAACTCTGTAAATTTACTAAAAATTAGTAAGTGCAGTGAATTACACACTTACAATGGATGAATTTTATGGTATACTAGAGGCCTCGTGCATGAAATTTGTGCATGGGGGGCCCTCAGCCCAGCCTGAACCCTCTCCAATCCGGGATCCCGCAAGGGATGTCCGACTGCCGGTTTAGGCCCGATCCTGGGGATAGGGCCTAAACCGGCAGTCGGACATCCCTCTCACAATCCGGGACCACTGGCTCCTAACTGCCCACCTGCCTACCTTCCTGATTGCCCCTAATTGCCTCCCTGCTGGCCTGGTCACCCCCAACTGCCCCCGGCCAGCCTGGTTGCCTCTAACTGCCCTCCCCCCACCGGCGTGGTCACCCCTTACTGCCCCCCTGCCAGCCTGGTTGCCTCTGACTGCCCACACCCTGCTGGCCTGGTCGCCCCCAACTGCCCCCCCCGTGGGCCTGGTCGCCCCACGCAGCCTGCTGTTTTGTCATTTGGTCGCCCCTCACTAACCCCACCCCCCCGACGGCAGGGTCACCCCATGCGTCACTCACTAACCCTGGTGCCGGCCAAGTTGCCCCACACAGCCTGTTCAGTCGTCCATTTGGTTGTGATGGTCGCTTAGGCATATATATATATATATATATATATATATATATATATATATACACACACACACACACACACACACATATATATATATATATATATATATAAATTATACTTCATTAAAGTTGTTAAAATAATAAGCAATAACTTCTGTGAAGGTAAATTCAAATCCAAAGAACTGAGAGAATCTAGGCCAAGGCATGGAATGATCATAGATCTTGGATATATCTTGCCAACACTCTCAAAATATTTAAAATCCTAGTTGATGACATTATGTACATGGCAACTTTTTGGACAGTTGCTACTCCTTTTGAGTTTTGAGAAGTTTTGCAAAGGTTATTAGGAAATAGCTAAAGCAAAAATCAGTATCAATCGTTGCTAATTATAGTTAGGACAGCAAGTTCCTAGAGGCAGGCGATGAAAAATGGTAGTAAAATGCTCCCACCCTAAGGTGAGATAGTTATACAAATAGTTCTAAATTCCCATAAAAATATGATCCATTTTAAAAATAAGAAATGTCTGAAAGGTGTGAAAAACAATGCTAAGGAAAACTCAGTCAGAAAAGATATGGGGGGTGGGGGGGGGGAATAGAAAGGGGAGGAAGAACAGCTTAGACCAGTGATGACGAACCTATGACACGTGTGTCAGAGGTGACATGCGAACTCATTTTTTTGGTTGATTTTTCTTTGTTAAATGGCATTTAAATATATAAAATAAATATCAAAAATATAACTCTTTGTTTTACTATGGTTGCAAATATCAAAAAATTTCTATATGTGACACGGCACCAGAGTTAAGTTAGGGTTTTTCAAAATGCTGCCACGCCGAGCTCAAAAGGTTCGCCATCACTGACTTAGAGCAATTGGCTAAAAGACAAAAAGTCAAATAAAGCAAACAGAACACGCTAGCACCAGCGGATGAGAATAGAGCATACAAGGCCATCTTCTCTGCCCGGAAGAAAGCACTGCGGAGTATGACATTCTTTCTCTTGCTTTGCAGTCATGCTGGGGAGGCCTTTTAATTTGGGCCTAGAGTCTTAGGCTTTCATTGGAATTCTTCAGGGATCTCTATTACCAAGTTACCTACAGGATCACCTATCAGGAGGTAAAACTTCTCACCCCCACCCCCATCCACAAAAATAGCAGGAAAACGTTAGGAGGGATTTGTTTTCTTTCCTGGTCAGCTCCAGTCAGCAGCTCCCTTTGGTTGATTGGGTTTGTTTTTGCTCGGCATATTACATCAAGAAAAAAGAAATGAAAACCGCTGAACACAGCAGGCAGAGCGAAATAAATCTGAAAACCGCTTCCAACTGTTTGTGTTCAAGCACTTTTAAAACTCTAGGATAATCCTGTATCTTCCCACACTGCTACATACATTTCTTAAATTTTTTTTTCTTCACGACAATGTTGGATACATGTGCTCGTAAGTTAACTAAATTATATCAAGCAAGGAGAAGCAGGTGAGCCCTGGCAGAACCCCATTGTTTTTACAGCCATTTTCTCTATCAATTGCTGCAATCTACACGGGCTCCCTGCTCTGCTGTCAGTGCCACAGAGCTATTCTATCTCCCAGGACGACAGGTGTGGCTTTGTCCTCCAAGTGCATGACACTGGGCAAAATTCAGCTCACCTTTCAGAAGCTCACTGGTGTGGCAACTCTGCGCGCCTTTCATTTACGGCTTTGCCTCTCAGGCATGTTTGACCACACTTTTGTCCAGGCGTGTTTGTCGCATTTCTTGCTTTAATAAAGACATCAACTCAGTGGCAACCCTGGATTCAATGTTTACTAGTGTAATAGAGAGGAAATGGTATGTTTCCTCTTTCTAGCTCTAGCTTGATCTTGAGGAGAAAAAAAAAAGAGGTTGTACAGCTTCTAAATATCAACTAGAAAAGAGCCCCTCAATGCAAATTACAGCAAAAGTAAATGGATTGGGGTTGATGTCAAAGAGAGGGCTATATACTCCCTTAAAACAAAAACACGTGTCATACAATCTATCATGAAATTCTCTGGATTGTCTCTACAGGTTTATAATTCCCCTCTCATTTATGCCTAATCTGTGCAAAATAAAGGGTAACTGGCATACACTTTCTGTTTTGGTTCCCACGGAGCCTAAAAGGGAACACTGTGAAAAAGGAAAATCGAAAGGGCTGAAAAAATATGTTCTACTATTTCTCCCATAAAATGATTAAATCTGTTTTTCTATTGAGAAACTTTATGCATGAGAACCTTAAATCAGCTGAAATATTTCAGCATTCAGGGAAAATAGGTTATGTATACATTTACCAATTGTGTGTATGAAAAGAACATGTTTGTGTATGTGGATATAACATGTGTGTGTATTTATAGCTATGTTGTATCTATATCTATCTATACTTTTATTTATTTATTCCTTGAGAAGTATGTATTCATAAATATTAAGTGATTATTTATAGGCCCCTCTCCCTCAACTGTAGAATGGAAATATCAATTCAATTATAATGTGAAAGTTCATTAAATGCTCTTAATGATATAGTTTATCTCACTTCTAAAGTAATAATTTTACATGGGATTAATATAGTACTATTAATATAGTTAAGGAATTTTATTATTCCTTAATAGAAATTAAAAATGTAGCCTGCTTTAAATAATTTTAATTAAGTAAAATTATTACCATGAAGGTAAAATTATATCTAAGCATTTCTATGCCCTAAGGGACCATTTAACTTTTTTTTGCCTTTATAATTTTTAATTATTTTTATTCCCATATTGCAGAAAGAAAAGTTGAGTTTAGGGTGAAGAAAGTATTTTCTAGCATGTATATTCATCCTAACTTTTAATTTCTACCTCACTATCTTATTTCCAGAAATAAGGTGGCAAATTGGACGGGATTTTAAACAATTTTTTTAGCCTCTCTTCAAGATCATAAAAAAGATCCTAGATATATATTTTTTAAAACTCATTAAAGGTAAAAAAAATTCTTATATGATTTAAAGACATCTTTTTATTAATCTAAGAATTTCTCCCTTCTGATTTTAAGATCCACTTAAAAGACTGTGTTCAAGATAAAAGGTGTCAAAGATAAGAAATGTTCTTGATAACTGGTACTGAAAACCTGTAACAGAGAAATCCTGTACCTTGCTGAAAATCTCTTATCTTCTCACATCTTCAAGACTCACCCAGCGCCTTAGCACAGCTAAAATGTAACTGGCCTACCACAGAGTGGTTGAAATTTGCTTAATCATAACCTTTCAATTCCATATCTTTTTGAAAATTACAAAGGTCTTAGTTCCCTGATGCACTGGGTATCTAAAAAATTACGGTGTTGGCTTTCTTTTTGGGTGTTGCTTTCATTATTGTTTCTTTTGCTATACTTCATCCTCAATTCTAGGTAAGTTCTAGTTATGAGTCTGACTTATCTGCAACACCAGAAAGTTAGGGTGGGAGGAGAGAGTGAGAGACCTCCATGCCCTACCAAAAATAAGTTCGTTTATTATTTACATGTGGTCGTTCCTATCCTCATAATTGTTGGTTACTGTCTTTATTAAGATTGATGGCCCATCCACCATCAATCTGTAGCCGACTTCTCTTGTTTCATTATTCAGCACCCTGAACTTCCTGGTGGAAACCCTTTACCACTCTCATTATCTGATGGTTCCTGACAGAGTGGATTCCAACTTTGTCTGCAAAGGGATGGACATTTGACCAAGTCTGGTCAATGAGAGCAGCACTGGCTCCTAGTCATAGTCCCTGGTTCAAGGACTGGCCAATCAATACAAGTGAAACTCAACTCTGCATCTTTGGGCCTACTGAAAAAGAGAACCTCTCTTTTTTTCCTGACTAAAAGCTAGACTAATGTAAGACTGGTGGTGCCGATTACCACTTCGGAGAAATCCTGCCTAAGATCAATGCTAACACAGCCAAAACCAGGCCAAGAAATGACAGGAAGCTGAGCTCTGATTGAATCATTTGAGCCTCTACCACACCTATCTGAAAGTATTTAGCCTTCTACACACACACACACACACACACACACACACACACACACACACACACACATACACAAAAGAAGGTAAAAATGATAATTCAAAAATTCAAACATCTCAATGTAATTCTCATAGTTTTTTAAAAATTTAGAATTCATCCACCACTCCCAGCTCCCACCAGACTGACTGAATGAGAATCTGAGGCAGCAGGTCCCTAGAATCTGCATTTTTAGTTATTCTTGCAGGGTTTCTGGTGACCAGTTAATTTAATGAACCATTGTGGGCATGCATCAAAGGTTATCCCTCCTTTTCTAACGCCATCAAAGCCTGGATAGAATTCACATAAAGCCCCAGAGGCTCCCCAGAGAACAGACTATAAAACAGATAAAGTATGCTGAGGGCCAGGTATCCTCTTCCTGGTAGCTTTAATGCCACCAACCTTTTCTTCCCCAGCCAAGGCAGAGACTGCAATTATGTGGGAGAGACTTTAATACAGGGAGGTCTCCTTTCTTCTTTTCAATAGCCTCCTGGTAAATTACAACAGCCTCCTAACCCCTCTGTGTTCTAGGAAATGGGGAGCTTACTTTCCTGGTACCTGTTTGACTAGGACAAGTCAAAGTGGGATGATCAGGTACAATATAATTTGAAAGAGAACAACCAAGTTTAATTGTTCTCATTGTCTTAGAAATTTTAGGTAAATTCTATAGAAGGAAGCGAGCTTGTCTGTTAGTTCTTTGAGTGCCGGACAAGGGATTATTTTTGGGACAGAGCTTCCTGAGGTGTAAATGGAGTGAGATCTCAATTCAATGGCTGTGTTTCTTTCCCCCATTCTCTAGCAATAGAGATTACTCTGAATTTACCCTCCCATGTTTCTGATTGGCTTCCAGTAACACTGTTCACACAGTACAGTTTAAAAAGATTGAGATAAACAGTCTCCAGAAAAGATTTTCTACCTTCAGGTCTGCTTAAGGGTAATTTCTAATCCCTGTAGATTTTACATCTATATCAAATCTAATTTTAGGCAATAGGCTCAATGTAACCAGCTCATTCAAAAGAGGTGACTGTTTATTCTCCAAAATGATCAGCCTCTTTTATATCATTAGGCATTCTGGGCTAGTTTCCCCATAATAATTTGAAGTCAAACTTCTTAGGCTATAATTTTATCTGAGGAGCAGGTAGATTCTAGGCACAGTATGCTACCACTGACAACTGTATTTTTTATGGAACTGGCCACACACAACATTCTTTCAGATGGTTCATTCTGGGACTTTTCAAAATGGACAGGAATTCACTATGGATAAGCTGCATGAGGTCCTCCGGGTCTCCAACGATTAAAGATCCTATAGGACCTGACACTCTGTGTCATCTTGAGTTGGGTTTTATGGGCAAGTTGTCTTGATAGGTAGGAATTTCCACTGAGATAAAATAGGATGTATTCTACCCTCATTCACACTAGCCCACACTTCTTAAATTTGTACCTTAATGGCATTTCTTATGACAGAGAAGAGAAAAGAGAAAAAGCATTTCCTAAAGTATTGATGTTATGGCTCTTTGTCACAAAATAGGTGTGAGTTAAAAAACAAAAAACAAAAACAGCTACTATTTAATTAGTATTAAGATTAATAAGTGCATTAAGATTAATCGTGCTAAAACTCAAATAATTATTTTTGGCAGATGCTCTGTAACACTTCCTTCACTTATAGCTAACCACTTTAAACAGGATTTTATCATCTATGGGTAATAAGTTTAGGCGGAGGACTCACAGGAAGTTCTAAGGTTAGCTATTCTGAGTGTTCTAATGGGACCTTCCTTATGCCTATGGCAGTGGGAGTTTCATAACACTCTCTTTAACATTTTTGCAGGCTAAAATAATCACAGTCATGCTCTTTGGCATAGAATTTTGAGGTTTGTGAGAAAAATCTTGTCCCATTCTCAGCCTGTGTCCATGTGGAGGCGAGGTGGCATTTTACAGACTTATGTTTTGGTTCGGTTTCTCAACTTTTAAAAGAGTTGTCAACTATATTCCCATCTCTGCTGAGGCTTAAAGCCTGGTCTGTCCCTAATTGGCAACAGAATATTTGCACTCCAAGTGCTTGTCAAAAGAGGATAACGCTGAATGCTTGCTGCCCAGTGCCTATCAAAAATCAGTCATGATAAATTGTATTTACAGAAGGTTGCCTAAAGGACATACATTCCCCTTTAGATATTCTCAATTTTATCTTGGATTTAGCCAAACCATTTGAGAAACACATACTTAAACCCCATGGCTATGTCATCACAAAATAAGTTATAATTTGTGGTCATGTGCCTCTCACTGAGTTAGGTGCTTTTCATATATGAGTAATAATCTTTAAAATAATCATGCAAAGAAGGGGATATATCTTTGTTTTCCAGATGGGGAAGTGGTCCTGGCCCCATCAAATCATTTGCTGAAGACTACCCAACAAGTAAATGGCAGAGTCACAACTCAAACCAAAGCGTGTCTGGCTGCAAATATCATGCTCTGTATACAGAACTAGAGTTGCTTTGACTAAAATACATTTTGGTGTTGCAGCAGCCTCTATTGAAGGGAATTAGAAGAAAGAATTCTATAAAATACCACATTGTTTTAACTCTGGAGATTTTGTTTACATTATACAGTGTCAACTTTATGGAGGTGTGTGTGTGTGTGTGTGTGTGTGTGTGTGTGTGTGTGTGTGTGTGTGTTTATGGAGATTCTTAAATAAGAATTCTTGAGGTCTTAGTACTGAAAATAGTGGGGCTATCACTGAGTAACTGATGGGTTTAATATAAAAGTATTAAGAATATGTGAGTCATGTAACTGATAGTTTTTTCCTTAATCTACTGTCTGGGACACTTGGATCCCAAATTTTGACCTTCTTCTGTCTAGTGCTTGAGCTACGCATTTAATGTGCCACCCTCCCCACTAGCATATCCTACCACTTTCTGGCCTTCAGTGTGTTTCCTTTATTTACACTTGAACTGTTATACTGCATATATTTTTGTAACCTACTTTTATTATTGTTTTTGGAATGAGATAGGATATAATAAAACTCAAATAAGAAGTCTGCACTTACTAGCCATTTAGTTTTAAGAGCTATGCTAAATGGTATTTCATGATATTTTCTTTTTGAATCATTATAGCTACTGTAAATTAGATTATACTATTAGCCCCTTTTACAGATGAGGAATATTAGGCTCAGAGAGATTAAGTAAAATGCTCACATTCACATAGTAGAACCAGATTTCTGGCTGACTCCAGCATCTGAACTCCTAACCACTATGCATGTGCCTCTTTAGCTCTATATCATGATCAATTAACAAGAAGAGATGGACACAATAGAATGGGAATAAAAGAAGACATGGGGAAAGAAAAAGGATGGGGGCAAATACCCCAAAAGGGAAGTAAAGGGGCAAGTAAAAGTAGATGAGAGAAAAATAAGATAGAAAAAATGAAGGTAATAGACAAAAGGAAGGACACAGGACAGGGAAGGGATGTGTTCACAACTCTGCCTCAAACATGTTTAATAGTCTGAACTCTCAGAATTCTTTGCACAAATATATGCTACTCTCTATTGCTATTTATCATTTTGTGTTTCTGCTCTCAACCCAAGTAGATTCTACCACTTGGTGGAAGATAGTCTTTATTGCATTTGAGCTACTGGAGGCAGCATTCATGAGGTTTCATAATGTTAATTTGCAGGAAAGAGCCTGGTATTTTTTTCACTGCAAATAAATTCATCTCTGTTACCATTCATAGAAGTAAACAAAAAGAATATTTAAGCATATAAACAAAATCAAAACCAACTTCTTTGTTTTTTTAATGCCAGACCAAAATATATCACTTTTTAATGTCATTCCATAGGTAGGGACATAAAAGGTAACTGTGAAAAATCATTCTCAAGAAGTACACCTATCTATATGGGCTTATATACATTAGAATAAGTTATCCCTAAAATTTGAATTTATAATGAACTCTCAAAAAATTTAAAAATAGCCCTTGCTATATTAGAAAAAAGCTTCCCTCCTTTTACTTTTATGTTTAAGATTTATTTTTCAAATAAAGGTTGTTGGGTTTTTTTCATGAAATTTTAAATGATTTGTTATTGATTAAGGAATGCTTAATTGAAGTTCACATTGGAACTAGCAGGTGTCTGTAAATTTACCAGCTGGAAATACCTTTAAGATTTAGTATCTGTCATACTGATAGTCTTTGAGAAAATTAGGCTATATAATTACTAATTTCTTTACGTCTTATTTGGATTTGACATTCCAAACATAAGTTTCTTTGAGTTCTCTTATTTTTTGATCAAATCTAGTTTTTATTAAGTTGGTTCTTCATGGAGGAAATGTGAGTTTAGAGTGAACATTTCACACTCTGGGTTTCTTTCCTTCTTTCTATTGAAGAGATTTCTAGACACAGACTAGATGGATCATTTCTTAACTTGCATTGGCTCTTCTAAACTGAGAGGAACTATAAAATGGTGAGGCAAGACTGAGTTTGGTCCCAGGTTTAGCCGAAAATCCACCACCCATGATGTGGGCTACTCTGGGTAAACTGTAACCCAACCAATCATACAAGATTGCTTTGAAGATAATGTATGTGAACATGCTTTAAGTGGTAAAACATTAACAAGTTAAAGATAATTAAATCCAGACTGAGGTCCATATCTAGATATAAAAAAAGAAAAGACTCTGGATTTTCATTCTGCTGCTGCCAATTAGCTAACATTTATTGAGTGCTGTTGGATTATGCAGGAACACATGGAGCCACAGATTTCTTCTTTCAAGTGTATGCTACTGAAGTGCAGGGTCACATTAATTACTCAACACCAATATCAGTAAAGCAGCCATCATTGTCAGTAGACTAAAGACTGAGAATTAAGTATATAAGTAGGAATGCCAAAAAATATTCTAGACTACTATATGCTTATAGGCTAATATAGTTCAGAGTTTATGACATTAAGTCAAGAATGTCTCTAAACAGCATAGATTGGGCCTACATAGCATGTTCAGGTTCATTCAGTTTTTCATCACTAGGTTAGGAGCCTCTAAACCACTGCTATATGCTTCCAACTTGCAACAAATTATAAAGAATTTATCTTTTATAACAATATACAAATAAAAATATGCTTACAAAGAATTTTTAGAAGACCCTTGATTAATTTTTAAACTCCTAAACTTAATGTCAGAAATAATCTTTGAATGTCCTTTTAAGGACACACTGCAAGTTTTCTTCTCACAGCTGACAGACACCTGACATTTTAGCCATTGAGCATGGTGTTCCATCTTGTCAGAGGTGCTTAAATAAGAATCCTCTTTATAAATTAAACTTGAGTTAAGATGCTTAAGAGTATAAATGTCCACAAGGATTTCATGGGATGAATATATACATTTTCTGGTGGCAGATATAGGTATTTAGTTCTTCAAATAACATTAAAAAGATAAGAAATTTGTTAATGTCAATAATATTCAGGCTACAGAGAAGGGAAAAGTTCTAAGGAAGAAATACTTATGGATCAAGTAGCAACCTAGGAAAGTCTCTTTAATGAATCTGCTGATGTTTGATTAGGGAATTAAAAGATTTCTAAAAACTGGGGCAATCCCAAGGGTTCTGCAGTTTCTGTGATATCCTTAATTAATTCCGCTTTGACTTCATTATTCAACAACTGCTTTGGGAAAATAAAAGGTCTGCATCTCTTTACACAAATGTTTGGGAGTTTTTACAATACAGTCCTCCTTGCATAAGCTATTGTTCTAAATTAAATTAAGAGAGGATACTCCTCATTCCATTGCCAAAGGAGAAAAGTTGTCCAGTTCTACCTCTACTTTCTTCTGTATATGACAAGAACATTTTCAAGTAACCACCAACACCCACATCAAGAAGACAGAGCCATTTCTTCCCCAGCTCTCACAGCTTCATTTCTACCTAAGGTTATTTTTGCTGGGGAAGTATGCCCATGACTTTTTTGATCAACAACATTTAGATCTCCTTCTTTAAATTACTTTGAAAATCTCCTCTTAGCCTCTTTGACTCACAGTCCCCAATTATCCTTTGGCTTCTTCCCTCAGTTATTTTGACACAGGTTCTCTTCTCTTTCTTTGGGCTATCTGAACACAACACACACACACACACACACACACACACACACACACACACACACTTGCCTTCAGAATGACTTCATGACAAGTGGTCTGATTCTGAACACTACCTTAAATTTCAGCTGCCCTGTTGGCTCCTGTACTTACAAAGTCTAAATTTATTGTAGGCCCTTGTAGTGCAATTCTTGACACATCATTAAGCTCTCTTTTCATTGGGAGCCTAAGGGCATATTCAGGCTCACTGCGAAGAGCTAGCCTAAATAACAGTTAAAACACGTGTCATGAGCTGCAAGGGGCTTGTTTGCCAGCAGGGCAAACAGTTCACTGCAGCTCAAGCAATACCCTACAACAGTGTGGGTAGATGTAATGAGATAACCATATACCACAAGTGAATTGTTCATCTTTGTCTTCGAGCATCTAAGAACATAGTTATCTCAGTAGGATGGTGCACCCCAGAGAGTTATATATATATCTTTCTAAAGGTAAAGAAAAAACAATCCAAGAAAACACATCCAAAAAATATAAGCAAAAGAAGAGCTGTATTTTTTTTTAAAGCAAAATTTCAGCTATGCCAGAATTTATTGAATCAGGCCATAAGTTCTGAGTGCCTTTTCTGCAATATGTCTTACTTTAATTGTGTACAGATTTATTCTAATGTTCAGATGCTAATCGACCTGTGTAACTATATTATAATAAAATAAAGGCAATGTCAACACCTCATCAACTAATCACACTGCTTTTTTTTTATCCTAGATACCATATTCTCTCTATACAACACCAGATTACTATAAAAATTATTTATACAAATAAACTATTATGTAAAGACTGGAAAAGTGTAATAAATTATGCATAATATGGCCCAATTATGTGGTAATTTCTTTGTTTTAATTATTTGCACAGTTTTAATGAAGGGGTTGCTAGAAGGTGGAACCATTTTTATATTTAATGAAAAAAAAACAAATTTGTTTTTAAGAATGAAAACAAAGATAATTATCTCTTAAATTAGAGGCATACTAATATATGCATGTTCCTAAATTATTACCAGTAATATTACTTTGTTTGTGCTGTCAAAACTTTTTTTCCCCTGGAGCTCTGATGTTGGCTATTCAAGTTATTTTCCCCATTTCTGTTAAGTGTATTAATATCTTGCTATTCATCAAGTGCCAAAATAAAGGTTAAAAAAGTTCCCTAGATTATCTACAGAAGAAAAATACGGGTGGGTGATGACAACTATGATCTTTCAAGATGCAGTTTACGAATGCATAATAACTTAAGAAAGTGAGAAAAAAATAGATTTATCAAGAAAAGAGAGAACTATCCTAAATTCAACACAGCAAATCAGCAAATTTCTTCAGGGAAAGACATCAAATTTGAAAGGCATCAATACTTTTCTGCTGTCACCAAACTGTTATTTATGCTCATGTGCCAGCTGGATTTGTGTATGTGCGTGCATAATCTTTTTCTCACCACTGATGTCATCATTAAAGCTGTGCAAGAATTTTGATTTTCGCTTTGCACAATCTTTAGGGGAGACTTGGACATTATGGTGAAAGTTTGTGACAAGTTTGTAAAGTAAGAAATGTAGGCTTTAAGGCAGTAAAGTTTCACCCCTGCAAACTAGAACAAGCTTTCCTAACTATGATTTTGCCTGTCTAGTCCACAGTGAAGAAACAACAGAGAAGAGTTCCAGACAAATAGATAGTTGATTTTTTTTTTTTTAGGGGAGGGAAGAAAAACATTTAACACTCCCCAGAGCTAGTTGTCCTTCCTGAATTTTCTAGCATATTCTAGAATCCTTTCAAGACATATATAGTCTATAACGCACAGAAAGATACTGAACCCTGGACATGTGCTTCTCAAGGCTGAAACTAGTACTAGTTTCTAATTGCTGTAAGCCTTATGAGGGTTATGAAGGGCTCAGATATTAAGATATTTAGTAATTTTTGTTTATAAAAATCTCAAAGTTGCAATGAATTCATTTTCAGACCAGGTGGCAATAATCAAGAACAAGGAGACAGCACATAGCAATCCAGAGGCAGCTGATTCTAGAGTTGAAGAGCTTAGGTTGCAGAGGTGACAATCCGCATAGTGCAAGGAGGATGGAGCCTGTGAAAGGGGTCCCTTCCCATCTCATTAACATGGCTTCACTCAATACTTTTTCCTTGTTGTTGTTAATCTTCACCCAAGGATATTTTTTCCCATTGATTTTTAGAGTAGAAGGGAGGGAGGAAGAAAGGGGAGAGAAACATCCATTGGCTGCCTCCTACATGCACCCCCGGAGTCAAACCCACAACACTTTGGTGGGCAGGCCGATGCTCTAACCATTGAGAACATTGACCAGGGCTCAATACTCATTTTTCACTGACCTGGCAGTTTCTTAAGTCAGGGCATATGCTCTTCTGTCTCTTTCAGTGCTTTTTCGTCTTTTCTAGAAACAATCTAACACTATAATCTATGCCCAAATAAAACTTCATTTGAGGACATAGTAACTGGATTATGTGATAGTGTAAGGTTATTCCACATCACCTTTCTTGGTTTAGTTAGCAGTTATGAAAGCACAGATTTGAAGGTTTGGGATCTGGGGAGGGGACTTTGAGGGAAGGTAAACTTGGGAGTGGTCCAGTGGATAGGTACCAGTTTTCTTAATTTTTCTTAATTTAATCTCACAGAACCCTACAAGGTAGGTATGAGTTTTCTTATTCTGACAAATGAGCTAACAGAGGGTCAGAGGGGTTAGATAAGTTATCAAAGGTGGGAAATGTAACAGGAAGAAGTGAGTTACAATGGCCTGGGTGTGAACCCTGGCTCTGTCCTAACTCTGTGGGTGCCTGACCCATCACATGTTCCCACTAAAAAAGTTGCTTCTGCGGAGCTGTGATATCATGACCTCCCATAACCACGGCATCATTGGAATCATTTTTAGCAGAGTCACAATTTACATCCAGGCTGTCTTATGTCAAAACACTTGCCCTTGCCTTAGTAGAGTTCCTCAAACTGGATTACGGGAAGAAATGAATGAAAGGACAAACCCATCTGTATGCCTGCATTGTGCCACTGAGAGGTGCCAGTGGTATACAAGTGCTAACCGGTCCTCAAGGGCTTACTATCTGGTTGGGGAGAAAAAAACACACACGTAGGACTGATACATAAAATATGATATTGTGTTGTTAAGCAGAGGAATGAATGGCAAAGACAGAAAGCACTCTAGGAGTTGAGGGGTTTTCATTACTATATTTCTTCACTTCCTCCAGTCTCCAGAGCTTTTCTGGTTACCATGGCGGCTGGAATCAACTTAGATTCTTTATAAAGACACTCAGGGTTGAGATGTAATGCTGGAAGGCTTATGCTATGAAATTCCCTTTCCCTCGTGATTTTCTGATTTCACAGTCTGGGTCTTTGTCTTTGGAATCGATTTAAAGGACCCACCTGATTTGCTCATAGTTCTGTTCTAAGCGGCAACCTTAGTTTCTTATAATAACTGGAGCTGATAAAATTTGCAACTTCCTATTTATAACATCTTTGCTTCCCTTACACAAAAGAAGACGATAAGCAAGGTAATTATTGGATTCTGCTCTGTGGTTTAAAAATCAAGGACCTAAAATTATGGGGTCATTTGCATCTCAGGAAGCAAAGAGGTTTTGATTGGGAATATGCTCTACTGTATTATTATTAGTAATGCCAATCTGAGAGTGTTTCCCCCTTTAAAAGCAAATCTTTTTGCTGAAAATCTGATTTTTAATCTCTTCCCAGGAAGGTTCTGTGATTTAACAAAAGTAAAAATGAGTCACGGTGTCCCTGGAGGAGTAGCAGAGCAAGGTGGCTCAGGACAAAGACAGGAGCTAGTCTGTTCGGGTACATGGTCCACTACTTAGCACCTCTGTCCCTGAGCAAATTACTTCACTTCTCTGGCCCTCAGCCTCTTCATCTGTATGGGAAGTGAGAACAACAGGGGTAACTAACTACCTCATGAGATTATGAGGGTTAAATGAGTTACTATCTATAAAGTCCTTAGAACAACGCCTGGCATATTAGGTAAGCACACAAGGGAGTTGAGCTTGCTTGTTAATTTTCTTTAAGGCTTCTCTCCAGTCAGAGGGATGAGAAAAGTAAATATCTGAAGTGTGAAGCCCTCAGGTTTGAGGGTGGAAATTGGGAGACTGGTTAATTGATAAGTCATCTCTTAAAGTAGAATGAGTCTCAATAAGGCCCCCTTGCCCTAGCTGATTTAGCTCAGTGGATAGAGCATCAGCCTTCATACTGAAGAGTCCCAGGTTCGATTCTGGTGGGGGGCACATGCCTGGGTTTCGGGCTTGATCCCAGTGGGGGACGTGCAGGAGGCAGACAATCAATGATTCTCTCTTATCATTGATGTTTCTATCTCTCTTTCCCTCTCCCTTCCTCTCTGAAATCAATCAATATATATATATATATATATATGCCTTCAAGTCAGTTGACTCTTCATGCACAAGTAAGGTAAAGTATTACTCTGTATATTTAACATTACGTTCTGCTTGCAAGGAGTCAGTCAGATAGCCAGACATTCTGAGGCATAGCTCTTGGACAGGACTTTTGGCAATAATATTTAAACATTCCTTTATATACCACTATTTGATTTAAGGCTGTGATTGGTTAACTGGGTCAACTGCAACACATAGCCCTTCCTTTTTTTGGAAATACACCTGTTTCTGGGATTTGATTTGGCTCCTAATTCAAACAGACCTCCAAGTTCTCTGAAACAGAATCAACCTAAAATTATACACTTATCTAGAGTTACACTTAGGCCATATGGTTTAAGTTGTCCAAATGTCACACAAGCAACAGCAGCAGCCATCATCATACTTTACACTTACCCAGCATCTTTCCTGCCAGAATATTATATGTTGTAAAAGTTTCATTAAGACAGAGGTGTCAACCCTAATTCCAAAAGGACAGTTACTTAACTGCTATGTTTTGGTTAGCTGTTTCACACAGGATTGCTCCATAAAAGTTTCTCAAAGTCCATAATAGTGTCATGATGGTATTACTGTAACTTATAGTCTAAACCAGGGGTGGGCAAACTTTTTGACTCGAGGGCCACAATGGGTTCTTAAACTGGACCGGAAGGCCGGAACAAAAGCATGGATGGAGTGTTTGTGTGAACTAATATAAATTCAAAGTAAACATC
This sequence comes from Myotis myotis, assembly GCF_014108235.1. Lineage (NCBI taxonomy): Eukaryota > Metazoa > Chordata > Mammalia > Chiroptera > Vespertilionidae > Myotis > Myotis myotis. The sequence continues at coordinate 54,154,930 of NW_023416357.1, forward strand.
ATTACATAAAAGGGTACGGTCTTTTTTTTTTTTTTTTAGTTTTATTCATTTCAAACGGGCTGGATCCGGCCCGCGGGCCGTAGTTTGCCCACTGCTGGTCTAAACTGTAAACTCCTATGATATGGAAGAGAGATGGGAGGCACGGAGGACCAAGATCATTTTCTTGGTTCTCAGAGAAGACTCAACTAAATTATTAGACATATTGGATCAGAGTCAGAACAATGACTGGGAAGTCATTTATAGAAACTCCTGTAAAATGCATTAGAAAAGTCTGGGCAGTGGGGACATTTAAGGGCATTACCTTAAGTCCTTACCCATCTTAATTTGAAATTTTCTATAAGATTACCAGACCTGCTTCTAAGCATTCAGCATAATGCCAGATATATAGGAGGTATTCAATAAATAAATACTGAGGGGACAAATAAATTCATAATTAACCTGTGGCAACTGTAATAACCAGAGAGTGTATATATATATATATATATATATATATATATATATATATATATATTTGGAGCAGATGTGATGAACTGGGATAGAGAAAAGACAATAAGGTGATGCTCGACAGGAAAAAGATGGCAGGTTTTGTAAGGGTAGGGGCAGGTGTGGACTGGCTGGACTAAAGGGATCCTGAGAATTGTTAATGTTAAATTCTCTAAGTAGTATATGTGACTCAAGACAAAAGTGTGATTCAAGACAAAATCCCATCAGTATTTTTCCTAGAATTAGTTATATGGTATTGAATTTCTCTGGAATTATCTAGGCAGGAATACTGTGAAGATCTATTCTTGCCTGCTTATCAGCTAACTAACCAATCAGCCAACTAACCAATTAGCCAACTAACCAGTTAAGCCATGTGTTCCTCTCATGCATACTCCTCTCAGATGCCATCCCTATAGTCAGCAAGCACACTGTGAAATGCAAGAGGTCAAAATTCAATCTTTGGAAACAAAACCCAGATTGTACCCAGTATTGGTACTTGGCTATCAGCACATTGCAGTCATCACAGCTGAATATCCAGAAAATTTTATAATCAACTCTAACCATGCCTTTGGATAAATACCCCTTTATTCTCAGATTCTACTGTACATGCTAACCCAGAATAGGAGGATGTTAAGACAATATATAGTATTTTCCCTGTAGTAAAGTTTTCACACTGAAATACTAAAAAAACCTCCAGGGTTTACACAGCAGTTTTCTGAAGGTAAGCCAAAATAAGACTAAGCAAATAGGAGACTTCTTTTTCTAATTGGCAGTAATTTAAAAAAAATAAATGAAATGAAAATGTTTCAGAATGGAATGGCTAATTCATATTTATTTCAAAGTATTATAAGATAATGTTAAAAAATGTTTTGCTCGCAATGGTCTCTCTCAGGGCCAGGGAAGGCCTCCTTGGTTTGGGTGTCCACCCTGCACTATGGATGGGGTATTTCGAAAAAACTGAGATACAAACCCAAACAATGGATTTGAAGCCTGGCTCTAGCACTTTCTAACTCTATGATCTTAGACAAATTTCTCTTTCAGCTAAAATAACAGCACTTTCCTTCAGAGATGATTATAAAGATCACATGATGACACTTGCACACTGCCAGGCATATAATACATGCTCAATAAATATTCATTCTCCTTAATTGAAAGAAATTAATTTACACATCAAATTCTAGGACTTCCTATACCCTAGATGCAGTATTTAATTATGTCCTCTGGTAATAATTAGAGATCTAGAATAATGACCTCAGGCTAAGCACTAGAAATATGGCTGCATCTGACCACCACCAGGGACACAAAGCCAAGTCCTTTGAATAAACCTGGAATCACTGAAAATGAATCGCATATGCTACAACTGGGTTGGGTTCAAAGTGACACCCACCTAGAACTCAAATAACGTTGTTGGGACCAAAGGTAAACTGAGTGGGGAAGTGAAAGGATTAAGGAAAAGACAGATAAGAGAATAATAGCTGGGTCTCGGTGGGATGCTGCCTCCCTGATGAGGAGACAACAACAGTGCTCACAAGCCCTGTCTGTGTCTTTATTTTATAGCAGATGCCACGAGGCAAAGGAGGGGCGTGATCACGTTGTTTACAGCTTTCTCGTGAGTTTCAACCCTACTCAACTACATGCACCTGAACTCTAGCACAAGGCACGTGGGGTTATGTGTTTGGACCATAGGTTCAAGCTTACAACCACAGCCGTTGGCTATGATTGTGCTGGGGGGGCCCTGCCCTCCAGCTGGGACTTGCACGTGGCAATGAGAGGACCCTGTCCTTTCATTAATCCGAGGCTTGAACCTGGCCAAAACACTGTAGCCGCAACCCACATAATGTAGCTAAGGAAAATCCCCCTTTCCTCAACTCTCAGAGGCGTTCTCAGAGCCACCTAAGTCAGTCTGATAGTGGAAAAAACAATGAGAATTGTTTCACATTTAAGAATGTAAAGGGTCTGAATAGGAAAACAGGATGTTAAGAAGCCTAGGATAGAGAGGAACAGATGACAAATCACATCCTCTTTTCTCCTTTCTTGTTCCTGATTTGCAACACTAAGGGCCTGGGAAGGTGAGTGTGAGAGAAAAGCTATGCTTGGATCTCCCAAGAGAAGAGCTTACAAAGTGAGAAGATACTTTGACCTACTAGGGTCACTTGGTTGGGGCGTTTAATCTCTTGGGCTGCTCTAGATTTCATAAGGCTCTCATTCTTTTCCTGTCACTCCTTTATCTTTATTTTTTATTTTGGGTTGGGAGAGAGAAGATACCTGGATTGATCAGGGCTTACTAGCCATGTGTTATTGAGCAAATGATTTAAACTCACTGGACTTAGTTTCCATTTCTAAAATAGGAGTACTATCACAAGTATAAGTACTCCTATTAGAGGAAAATAATCTAGTATTTGCAATATAATCTAGATAGTGATACCTCCTAATTTATAGAAAGGTGGTATTACCATCAGAAAGATAGCTAGGTTTGAAGTTGCATTTGAATATTAAGCTGTTTTCTTAAAATATATTTTATTGATTTCAGAGAGGAAGGGAGAAGGAGAGTTAGATAGAAACATCAATGATGAGAATCATTGATCAGGTGCCTCCTGCACGCCCCCCACTGGGGATCAAGCCGGCAACCCAGGTATGTGCCCTGACCGGGAATTGAGTCATGAACTCCTGGTTCATAGGTTGACACTCAGCCATCTGAGCCACACCAGCAGGGCAAACAAGCTGTTTTTAATGAGCATCTGTGTTCATTTGAGGTGGCCTCCCTTTTCTTTCTTTTTTTTTTTGGGGGGGGGGCGTGGGGGAAGTTGTTGATGGAGAGTAGCACCTTAGGTTTGGCCATTTCAGATAAAATGTCTAAGTGCTTGGCACACTGTTAGTGCTCAATATGAGAAGCACCTTTGACACTAGCATGCTACAGGAGACAGAAAAGCATAGAGCTGGCTTTCCAGCATGCATCTTAGGCTTAGAAGATGGGCCCTTCCCTTGTCCCTCCAGGATGCCAGCGCTGTTCATTAGGGAATGAAGATAGAGATTCAAGGACACATCCCTGGGGTTGAAATTTTGATCTAAAAATAAAACAATGGCATTGCAAAGAAAGCTTTAATAGATTGGCAAAATATAACTAAAGTCCCAAATCTATGGTCAATCACAAAGATTGGCATTTAGATTGGAAAAGCTCTAAGGATACAACATTTTTCTATTAAAACAGCTGAAAAACAAAACTGATTTTCTATGCCGTTGCTACTCATCATTTCATAGTGGCACAACTCCCACCCCAAATGTTGTGGAAGTGCATTCGGAATAGATTTGTTTATCAGTCCTTCTACCCTATCCGTTTTTCAGCAGCTGATTAGTCTCCCTGGGATGTAGACACATCTGATCAAGAGCTGCTTGACTCTTTCCCATCCTTACACATGCATCCCAATATCCACATTACTGATAATAAATGTGCTTATATGTACATATATAAACACATTTGTATGTATATATGTTCCCAATGCCGTAGTCAAAGACACATTCCAAATGGATGTATATATGCACTCATATACATATAGGAATCCAATCGGATTCCCAGGGGGAAATGTGGAACACATTGTTAAAATGTCTGTCATCCATGTAAGAGAAACAGAAATGAGCCGGGCATTAAATTTGCATACAGCCCCGAGCACAGAGGTTCCTGTATGTGCACCGTTCTCCTGTTCTTGATGATGGGCATATCTGACAGAAAGATTCTGTCAGGATTAGCTCAAGAAAAACACCCCCAAGGAGATAATTTGAAGTCCTACTGAGACTTTGCCTCAGTACATGAAAATAAACATGAAATCCTCAGCACTCTGTGCACATTGAGAAGTTCCCACCAACACCCCGACGCACACCGGGGGATAATCTATTGGAGCTAATTAACACACAGTCATACACAGCGCGGTTAGAAGTGGTTGCCACTTAGGATTGATTTAGTTGCTGCAGTGCTTAAAAGAGACTCGAGAAGGTTTTTGTGTAAATGTGGGAGGAAAGAAGAGGAAAGAAAAGTGTAAAAACAGCTGCAAAACCAAAAGGTGCTAAGGTCCCCCTCCCATCCCTAAAGACATTAGAGAAAGTTATTGAGAAACCATTAGTAATCCAGTAAAGAAAGCTTTTTACTTGATGTTATGTTTCCTTCCACATCAAAATATGCCCTCCCTTCCCCCCAAGCAGAGTCTATAGGTTGCGACTAAGAAAAAGGGCGTGTTTTACTTCATAAGCAAACAAACTCTTCATTAACTGCTGACATATGGATTGTGTCATCTAAAAAAAACAGCAAACTTCTCTCTCCATGTCTACTTCTCCCTTTATCTTATCTTCCAGATTTATGTAGACTTTCAGCAAAGTTATTAATTAGTACTGTCTTGGGGAAAATGATCAAGGAATAAAGGGCCACAAACAATTCCTTCTTATTAAACTTTGCGATATGATCAGGGCAGAATACATCTAACTACTTAAAAATGTTCTTTCTCAAAGTGAATGTTATGGATGCTATCTTACGAATAAACAATGTCCTTAATAATGATAGTGAAATATCACAACTGAGTAAATAGTGAGGCTTTTGCAACTTGCTTTTTATTACTGAAACATGATGGAAGTAATGTAGAAAAAAACCATTAGTGTAAACCCCTTTAAATCAGGCTTTGTGAAAATTTAGAGAGTTGCCATTGATTTCTTGCCCTGATAAAAGGGTTTACTAAAGAAAATTATAACAACATAAAAAGGATTTCAGGGGAGAGAATGTTTACTTTAGATGTGAGAATCCACTTTTTATTTTAGTTGTATCATTTGTATCCAAAATAGCTAGAACTCTTTCTTGATTAAGGGTAATTCTATTTGGCTATATTTTGCTTTCCATTAAGTTGAGACATGGTTTATTAAGAATAAAACCTCCATGAAAAATATTCTGTTAAGTATATTTTTCCATCAGGTTAGTCTAGCTTGCAAAAAAAAAAAATCAACAAAAATGCGCTGACATTGAGTATCTGTTATGTACAAAGCCCTCTACCACATCCTGAGTAGAATAAAAAAATAAATACAACCTTTTCTCCATTCTTTATAAGCTGAAACCCAGGAGTGAAGACATACACATTTGCAAAGAATTAGGGAACAGAAAACAAGTTCATCTTGAGAACCAACTCTAAATAACTGGTGGTGGTAATTTGGCCTGTTTTGTTGAGATGTGATACCTGCATGTACGCAAGCACACGTGCTGGGATTAATTTATAATGTCTGCCAAGAGAAAGAGCATCAGAAGTGGGAGAATGCAGACAATGTCACTGCCAACTCTGCCCTAGAAAATAGAATTTAAGGGTGGGACTATACGTAAGAAATAAGTTTAGAGTGGTTTCTGAGGTTTTTTTTCAGTATCTTTTTTTAAACCAACAAATTAACAATGATTTGGGGGCTATTAATTGTGCTTCCTTCTATGACTTATAGAGTGGTTTATATAAAAAGTATAAAATAAATGTTCAATACTAAATCTGAAGACACAAAACTTTACATGTGTCATGTAAATGCAAGTGAGAGACTGCTTTGAACTGGACACAATACTGGAGGAGAATTTGTGGGTTCTGGGACTTTTCAATGTGGGACCAGCATATCTGAATGATGAAACCTTATTAAGTAGAGAGAAAGGTTGTGTTTTGGCAAAAATAAAGTTTGGTTTTTTTTGGCCATGTCTCCAAATGTTAAAAAAGATGAGCTGGAAGCAGCTGCTCAATCTACTCTAAATAGAACAGATACCAAGCACCAAAAAGGACTATGAAAGATCACCCTCTTCCTATATTTCGCCTCAATCTGCTTCTTGGACATTCCCCTATTAACACTGTCATCAAGAGACATTGAGAACTGACAAAGCTTTCGTTCTTCACGTTTAAAAGGAGTTAGAGAGATAAGAACAATTTTTAAATATCTTAAGAAATGTGTGGACATTTCATTTTTATTCATTTCATTAATTGCCGTCTACAGCTACACTCATCTGCTCCAAAAGAACTAAAACTCTACGGATGCCACTTCAAGAGGCTGCTTTCCCTTCTGGTCTAAGGTGCAGAGAGGCACCGAGGGAGGAAGATGGATTGAGGAGTGTCTGAATGTCAGTGTTGGTGAAATCCTGGCAGCTCCCCAAATGCTAGGCGTTAAGAACATTTTTCTGAACCTCCTTCAGTCACAAGTTTTACTTTGTATTAATGTTAAAAAAAAAAAAAAGGATCTTTACCGTGTCTTTCTCATCCAGCAATATCTGGTTTCTTTCTTCGGCCTTTTGCAACTCTGCCTCCTCTCCTCTCTTGGTTTAGTTCTCCCTTTCCAATGTGTTATATATCCTTTCGTGGAAGGAACCCAGCTGAATTTTCTATCCTGACTTCTCATTAGAATAACCTGAGGGTAGTTAGATTTTACTAATCATACCTGAGCCCTATCCACGACCAGTTACATCAGAGTCACTGAAAGACAGAAACAGAGGGTGTGTGTGTGTGTTCTTCTAATGCATCCTTGGTGATTCTAATGAGCATCCAGGTGAGTGGACTATAGGAAACCAGTGGTTCTCAAAGTGTTGTCCCTGCACCATTATCAGCATCACCTGCAAAACTATTAAAACTGCAAATACCTGAGCCCCACCTCCATCCTACCACATCAGAAACCTTAGGACTGGGGCCTAGATTTCTGTGTTTTTAAGAGCCTTCCTGTTGATTCTGCAATGTGCTAAAGTTTGATAAACTATGTGGTAGGTCGTGACATTTTTTGTCTGAGTTAAGACCTTTTGTAAGCTTTTATTTAAGGTGTGGTCCTCAACCAGAAACATCAGGATCACCTAAAAGATCTACCTTTGGTCCACTGAGGTTTGCAATCTGGGTTTGAACACGACCCCCAGGTGATGTGCACGTAGATCAAAGGCTGAGAAGCACTGTTTTAAGAACTTATCCAAAGGTCCACGCACTCTGCCGAGGAGTTGGCTGGTACAGTCTTATTAATAAATGTAATAATTTTTTCATTTCTCAAAATGGAACCCTCTAATTCTTGAGCTATTATAAGAAAAACAATATGGTGACAGGTCTAAGTCTTTTTTTTATATTTCTGTTTCTCTTCTGAGAAAATGAAGAAGTAAAAGGTCAAAATTCCTGATGTTTTCCTTCGTTCTGAGATGTGTCCATGTTATTCCCCTGGAAATAGGATCTCCTGGGTTTGACAAAGAACACAGAGGTTTCTTTGCTCTGTGTCCTCTCCTATACATGGGAAGAGATCTCTGGGGATAAAACAAAAATCTGTACTGGCTGTATTAGGAGACAGCAGTGTGTGCATTTGTATGTATATCGGGGTAAATTAGAAAGAGAGAGGGAAATGTCATCCCCACTAAGTCAAGTTCATCACCCCGTAAGGTCATGGTGTGAGGATGCCCCAGACTTCTCTATAACAGAGGGGGCTCTGTTGTTCTTGTGATTATTCTAAAACTATGAGAACCAGTGTAATGTCAAAAGATCACAAACCCACCTGCTCAAGCACCTGTTTTTCCACTCTTCTATTTTCATCTGCAACTTCAGCCTCATTTAGCTCAGATAAGAACTGATCCCTTGAAACTGCAGGTCCTTCACATGTTTGCTATCCTAGCCTAAGCCTGGATATGGGAGGGGTGGAGAGTAGGTGGAGAGAAGGACTGTTGGATGATCTACATTGTTAGGAAAACATTTTCAGGATTAAAAAGAGCACACTAAAAAATAATGTTTTCACAGTATGCCTGAATCTGATTAAAACCAACATGTAAATCAACTACATCTAATAAAGGAATATGTCATTGGCTCTTATAATAAAGTCTTGGGAAAATAAAGGATTCAAAATCAAATGTGTAACATTAAGAAATGAATAAGCCTGCCTACCATATTAAAGTTATTTTTCTCATCCCAGTTTGAAACTTCTTAGTCACTCAAGTTACTTCTTTCTGAGCTTCTCCCCTACCCCCAGCCCTAGGGGTTACCCTATGAGAAAATGACTTCTCTATCTCACCACTTAAGATGTGAATATTTGCTGTGAACCAGCTGCAGCTCTAATAACCATTGATCCATGGAATCAAAGGCCGCTCCTCAGAAACAATACGCTCTTCTTGTTCCCAAAACTGCACTCTGTAACCTCTGAAAGTATAATAAAGAGTGGGCATGACAGGTCCAAAATGCAAGCACAGCCACAAGGTTCTTATGATTGGATTAATTTTAAACTTTAGAAAAGTAAGTAGTTGATGTTTTATCAGCAAAGTTGATAACTGATGAGATACAATTTCTAGGACTATGGGGCAATTTTTGCAAAATAAGATGTATCATGCTATCAATTTGGTCAATAGCTGAAACTTGAAATGCTGGTAGTTTGAGATATATGATATAGTGGTGATGATCAAAGGTTAGTTTCTCACCCATTTAAATATAATATTCTATATTAAGAAATACAATAATTCAGAAACAATTTGTTCAAAGGATCCCTGAAATAAATCAAGCTCCATTCTCTAAAATTCAGTAAGTTCCTAGGTAGCAAAGGAATATACATAAGGATGAAGGTTTATAATTTTTTGAGCTCCACAAAAATAACATGGAATTAGACATTCATATGTATAAAATATTAACCTGAAAGTAAAATACATTGATAAGATTTCCTTGTAATTAAACTCCGTTTCCATCCTCAGTAAGATGTGACTTTAATAAAAATATAAGTGTTTTCACGGTCAGGTCCTAACCAATTTTGAAACCCAATCAGGAATAGAGCCTGGACACTTAGTGGGCACTTAGTTAATGAGAGGAAGGAACAAATGAAAGAAGATCAAAATTGGACAAATAGCCCTGATAACAAAAGAGAACATCTTTCTGAAAGAAATCAAAAGTTATACTTTTTAATATTTTTTAATGTTTCAAGTTTACAAACATCATGCCCTATTTTCAATCCATTAATTAGAAATAAAGGTACATTTTGGTATGTGTTTTGCAACTGTTTGAAGTAATATACTTATCAGTTCTTAAAAAATGTCGGATAAGAAAGGAAATGATCCTCTTTGCCATTAAAACATATATATATATATATAGCCGGAACCGGTTTGGCTCAGTGGATAGAGCGTCGGCCTGCGGACTGAAGGGTCCCGGGTTCGATTCCGGTCAAGGGCATGTACCTGGGTTGCGAGCACATCCCCAGTGGGAGATGTGCAGGAGGCAGCTGATCGATGTTTCTCTCTCATCGATGTTTCTAGCTCTCTATCTCTCTCCCTTCCTCTCTCTGTAAGGAATCAATGGAATATATTTAAAAAACAAACAAACAAACAAACAAAAAAACATATATATATATATATATATATATATATATATATATATATATATGCAATGGCACTTTGTAGTATTTGTTTAAAAGTAACAAATCACAATAATAATGTTCGTTTGTTTGGCTTGTAGCTATTCTTAGTTAGAAGAAAACAGAGAAATAAGACTAAAGAGGTCTAACTGGTGAAGCTCTGAAACGTTAACAGCAATCGCCACCTTGCACATGAGAGTCCCTGACTTCAGAAGCACTTTTCGTCATCTTTGCTACATACGTACTAAAATATGATTCTATATTTTAGAAGGCTAATGGGTTTCTCTGTTATATGAAGGGATGTATGAGAAACAAAACATTATGTTTCAGAAAGAGGCCTTATGATTTTCAAGATTCCAGGTTATGTACCCAGCCATCTGGCTGTCTCCCCCCACATGGGGTCACGATGCAAAGTAAAGGGACCTCTGAGCAAAACCGTGAACTTCAAGGCCAAACAACTGCATGAATATTCCGTAGGCCACAGACCATCATCAAAGCCTGGAATTTATGCAAATAACACTGCTTACATTGAACAGATCTAATGGTGTAAGCCTTTCTAGCCTAAATAATGAGTAAATGGAGAGCTTTTTATGGTGCAAGATTGCTACCTACAGGCCAAACTGCAGAATGACATCCAATATGATGGGGGTGGAGGGGAGAAAGAGGTAAACATTTTTTTACAATGGCACATAAGTTATTTGCTGACAAGGTGATAAGACCAGGAGCATGTAAGATTGCATAATAAATATTGGGATAAATATTGACAATTAAAAAAACTATAGTCCAGTTTTAGAGTTTTCTATTATTTCCCACTCTTTTCTTTTGGGGCATTTATCTTCTGAAAAATGTAAAATGCTTTTTTGGTAGGGAAAAAGTTCTCTTTCAATGATATATTCTAATAGCTCTGAATGTACACTGACTAAATATAGGTCCTATGCAGAATCTAAGTTGATGGTTTTGTTTGTTTGTGGTACAGTGATCAATCACAAAATTTGGAATTAGTTTCCATGGTCTCCCCCCAACAAATCTCATCAGGAGGTGGTGATGAGGGGAGGGAACTATTTATACTGCATATTCCATGACCTTATATAGCTTTTAAAATTCATTTGTTTTAAATAACGATCTATTTTCAGTATTTTGAGTAATTTAAAGATTATGTATATTTTAAACTATACTAGTACTACTTCTTTAAGAAAATATCAAATACTGTAGTAATGAAGTCAGATAATAGTTCATCTTACAATAAAGGAATCTGACTCTTATTTGCCAGAAAACATAAAATTTATGCTGAATTCTCAGTAATTTATATAGCAGCCCACATATTTTAAAATACAAAGAATGATTTTTAAAATGTAGCTCTTGAAAAAGGTGTTATTAGAAATGCAATTTCCCTTCAAGTATAAAGAAATTTCAACTCTAAGGAGAGTAGGTTTCAAAACTGAATAATATATTATGGTTAAAACACATCAACAATCTGTCACACCATATGTACAAATAAACATATTCCACTATTACTGCACATGCTATAAATGAAGCCAATGAAACATCTGAAAAGGTAGAACAAATTCTTTCTCATACTGTTTTAGATGCTAAGTACTATTGTCACCATTTTCTAAGATATTCATAAAGGAAAGTTACCATTCTTTAATACTGTTATTTTTATAGTTCAAACATTCTGATTGCCCATCTGATAAGATGTCCTACACATCCTTAATTTTAAACACAACTTAGGACATATTCAGGTTAAATAAAGAAAGAATACTATTCTTTATCATTGGATTTTGGTTTTGGATAGTAAAATTTTACTTACAACATATCTTTAAATATACTTAGATGTTATAATCTTAGGTAAAATCCCATTAAAGTGCTCAAATACAACAAAATAAGCAATGAAAAAGTAATTGTACTAGGAATATATATGTTAGTATATTCTGATTTATAGCAACTGTATATGGCTCAGCATTTTTCCCCAATTAAAATATGAATTTTAAGCAATTAGGTGATGTAATAAATGAGTGTTATAGAATCTATAACTTTAAAAGGGGGAGTGGTGAAGGCATCAACCTACAGGTGTTCCCCCCCTACTCTTAAGCCTCCTGAAGAGCAGATGTTTTATATATGGAGTTTAATGGTATATAATCATAATGCAATTCTGTAATGATTAAATGCTCTCAATTTTATTTTAATTAAATAGTTGATCTTTTTATTAAAAACAGTTTTCTATAATTAAATTGTTCAGGAAAAATTTCAATAAAGATCAAAGATGAACCATCTAATTTCTAAAAGCAGATAATAGTAAATTCTCTGTGAAATTAATATTTAATTCGTTAACAATATTTTCTTCTTATATAGTTCTCAGTAAATTGTGTTGTTACTTGCCAACTGATTTATACTTTGTCAGTCAGTATAATTGTGAACAGAATTAGTGAAAATGTTCAGGATGTGTGAGAGAATTATTGTTTAAAGGAAAGAAAAAATTTTTAATATTGCCCTCTTAGACAAAATAGACTATACAGGCTTTATTATTTTTTACCTGGGGCAAATAAATTCATATGTAGTCCTAATTCTACCATAACATAATTATAAACCATTATTAAGGTTTTCCTATTTGCATTTAAGAAGGTTTGGTATAAAGATGAATAATAAGAACTGTATTATGGTTGGTAGATACTTATCCTAAAGCTATCTATCAAAATCACCTAAAATTATTGATCATAAGATACAGTATCATTATTCTTTGGCACAATTGTAATGCTCATAGCAAGATAGCCGACTGTATTTATATGTTGTTTTAATATGGAGTATGTATTGTGAAAATTGCCCATATATGCAATATAACTTTTTTTCTTGGCTTGCAAAACTGCATTTGACATTTTTTTCTATTTGTATTTTTCATTGTTCTCATGCTAGACATGAATGAATTCTAAAACTAAATTCACATTATCATTATGAATGCTAAACCCATCAGGTCTCTTGCTAGAAAGGGATGTTACTTTTATCTTTGTTACATTCTCTGAAAAGCTTACTGGTAACATACTTTCAGAAAATGCCAGCCAATAAACTACACTAAAATAATTTTCTTTATAAAAGCACAGTGATCTTTGGCATCATTCACTATTTTCAAAGCCATAAAAGAACAGATAACAAATATATGACTCACAAATTATCAATTATGAAAAATAATCTGGTTCAGAAAGCTGCACTAATGTAAAAAGATGGATCACTTGTCACAAACCAATAAAGGCTATTGTTTGTGAATCCAATATTTGCTTTTATCATTTATGTTGGCCAACTTAAAATGATTTTAAAACCACATTACTTTTGGAAAAAACATTGCTATAAAGGTGAACACAGGTATTGGGGAGGAGAAGAAACCAGATGTATAATCTGTCATCCTTGAAACAATTTATATTCTTACACTGAATCCAGCCTACAAATCTAAGTCGCAAAGACCTGGTCAGCAAGGATAGATGCCCGAGAAAGGATCCACCTTGTTCCAGACAATGGACAGCAGCAGGAATGTTAGTATGACTTTGATTGTACCATCCCTTTTTTTATTTTGTTTTGTTAATCCTCAGCTGAGAATATTTTCCCATTGATTTCTAGAGAGAGTGGAAGGGAGAGGGAAAGACAGAGAAACATCAATGTGCGAGACACACATTGATTGGTTGCTTCCTGCACACACCCTGACCAGGGCCCTGCCACTGAGGTACATGCCCTTGACTGGAATAGAACCTGTGATCCTTCGTTCCGCAAGCTGACGCTCTATCCACTGAGCCAAACCAGCCAGGGCTGTACCATTCCTTTTGATGTGCCATGCCGTTGGCTGGAAATTTGCAGCTATCATGCTTCATTATGCAGGGAAACTTAAACCCTATGTTTTTAAAAGCTAAGTGCGGTTTGTTGCACTTCTTATGTGGGTACCTGCCTTTGTTTATTTTGTATTACATAGAGAAAAGCACAATGAAGCTACCAACCTCAAAAAGCCTTTATGGACAATTCTCTTCCATACTGTTTCAAAGAAAGCAGAGATACAAGTCTCACCAACCAAGAATAGCATCGGTGTGAGGGACTGGGTCTATTTTCATGCTCTATGTGCTTTCTGATATCCCAATTACAACCTTTTTACACCTGCTTGTGAATAAAGACTTGAGTGGCAAGGAAAATCAGAAGTACTTTGTCCATAAGGCCAATGGTAAGATGTGCATATGTTATCTAGGGGTGGGCCTATTCCCACTTGTAGATAACAGACATTATCACCTGATGATACAGGTCACTAATTTCAGTGACATAAAATATGGCACACACAGGCAAAGGGTAGCAGAGACCATAAAGCATACCATGGGGAGTAATCCCAGGAAGATGAGGTGCTCAGATGGGTATCTGGTGGGGAGACTGGAGAATAGTGAAAGAAGGGATTGGTTTAAGAGCAGAAAGGTGGTCACATCCTAGAGACATTATTGATAATGGCCTTTACCATTTAACACTTCTTTCCTCTTCTTACTCAATGAAGAAACACTAGAAATCCTTTAATAAAGAGAAATTCCAAGAGCCTAGTTATCTATGCCAAAACATAGCAAGAAAAATTTAAGTATTAAACCCTGGCTCAACCTCTACTAGCTTGTTTGGGGTGGGGGTCATGAATTTTAGTGAAATAGGGCTCATGAAAGTTCCTGGATATATTTCTACTTGGACTCTTAAAAGGAAGTGGAAATGAGGTGGGAGAAGAACATAATTGAGTAACTATTCAATTAAGGCAACTGCTAGCTAATGAAGACCTAATACAACTAAATTTTTATTTTTAAAAAAAATATATTTTATTGATTTTTTACAGAGAGGAAGGGAGAGGGACAGAGAGCTAGAAACATCGATGAGAGAGAAACATCGAACAGCTGCCTCCTGCACACCCCCCACTGGGGATGTGCCCGCAACCAAGGCACATGCCCTGACCAGAATCGAACCTGGGACCTTTTAGTGCGCAGGCCGACGCTCTATCCACTGAGCCAAACCAGTTAGGGCTACAACTAAATTATTAATAGAAAATGTGCTAATAGACTGAAGAGTTGGAGATTAGAACAAGCATATGGCTAAGATGTTTGATGATCTAGTCTGGTTCTATGTCTGATCAACTATAACACTGTAAAAATGAGTGTTTCTATGGCAACTACTGAGCCTGCTAAGGAGTGGGTGACCAACTCGAGGGATGAGTTTCTCCAAATAATATGTGATCCATTAGTCCCCATTCTGTGTGACCTGGAAGCTCATCAGGTGAGGTATACTTTTGTCTCTTACTCAAAACATTCATCTTGCTCTCAGCCTAGGCAAGGCTTGAATCATCCTCTTGGGCAAAGAATATTATATCAGTTTTTTTTTTAATTTGAAAGGGTTCATAAACCTATGAATGTAATCTTCTTGTATAAGGGAAACAAAGCAACATTCTCCAACCAGCTCCAAGTCTAACATTCAACCTCATGAAGAGTGATTCTAATGATTTCTGAAGGTTCTGGACAGGGCCAGTCTTGAAGTCAAAGACAACCTGTATAGTAACTTTCAGGAGTTGGTTGTTTTATCATCCACAATGTTAGACAAAAACTTTCTTTCCCGATGTCATTCTAAACTAAAATTCAAAACAGGTGTTTGATGCTAAGGCTGTAACCAAAATATTCCCCCTTATAACCTGCAACTCCGATAAGACTTCCCTCGGAAATATAATGGTTACATAGTCCTTGTACGGCTTTAACAAACCCCTATTTTCTTCTTTCTGCACCATACAATGTGCAGTCTATTTGCACCCATTCAGGACTAAATTACAGATAAAGTTACAGCAAATTTGTTTTCTCAAAAAAGCAGTCAGCCCTAATATCCCTTGAGTAATAAAAGCCTTGTCTTTCATTCAGAACTAGAACTGGCATAATTTTCTCCGAGAAACAAACTCTACTTCCTGCGACAATGGACCTGTTCTTAAAATTCTGAATGGGATACAGCTCAATTTGCAGGTGTTCAGGTATAAAGGTAAAAGGGCATTTGACCCCCCAACTGGCAATTGTTGCTGTGGTAGGTAACTTCAGTCTCCTCGTTATATCATTCTATTAGATAAGCTGCCAGAGTTTTCAGCTCTGAATTACAGAGGTAAGCTCAAGTGAATCAATAATTTATACAGATATATCTCATTCATTCTGATAGTATAAAGATACATGCTAACAGCCTGCCGCAGCCACGGAACAAAGCCAGAAAGACATTATTTAAAAAGAAAGAGAGAAAAAAGAAACCTATTTATCTATGTGAGCAAAACCATTACGTAATAATGACCTAATGGCTTATTAATTTCATTTTTTGACTGTTTTAACAAATAACCCGTGATGAGATAAATAAGCTCTGTATGAATCTCAATAAGGTTGCTCTGGTGAGTATTAAGCTAACATTTAAAACTTTCAGAAAAAAAAAAACAAAAAAACCTTTCAGATTCAGTTTAGAAAAGGATGGTGTTTTACAGAGCAATGTAATGCAGATCATTTGAAAAAATGCATGCACCTAAGAATTTTACATTAATTAGCTTACTAAATCACTCAAATATTTTATTATTGAATTTCAGCACAAAATTACCTTCTAAAAGATGAGAATCAAATACATTTAGGAAGTATACACTAAGAGTATTGTTAATATAGCCTTATGCTGTTAATCATTACCTGGGGAAAATTACACAGTGTTTTTTTTTTCACTAATACTCTGACACTTTTATTAACTCATAATCCCTGTGCTAACAGTGGTGCATTAAACAAGTTATAATTAAGAGGGCAGCAAATATTAAAAATGCCTACTTTAAAATTCTTCAATCACGTTAAAGGGAATCCTCCAACACATGAGTTCCTCTAAAGGAGCACAGACCAGAACCAGTGTGGTTACCAAGTAAATTAATAATAGCCCAGGTGGCTTAAATATTGTTTCCATAAGTTCCCACTGCCTTGTCCTTAAGGACAAAGGGGACTCGTGATTTAAAATCATGATAAAAATGTTTCCTGGCACTTTAATTATAAGCAGCGACTGTTTCTTGACAGATCTGAAAATTTGGGGATAAGATGCATTAGAAGTTGGCCCCTTGCCCATTTTACCTCTTTCAGTTCAAGGCCAGACGTGTGTCTGACTTGGACACATGAATTGAGTATACTCTCAGATTTGGTTTAAGAAGCCTGTGTGCAAAATCAATTAGGGCAATAGAGCCAATGAGAAGGAGGATAGCAACTAGAAGTAATAGGCAGGTACCATATTTTCCTCCACATGGAGAAAATATCTTTTCCCTTCTTCCCAAGAAAACCCAGTGGGAAATAGGGCAGATGGGAAAAATCTGGAAAAAATAAATAAAAGTGCACACATAAAAGAAAAACAGTGAGAGAGAGAGAGAGAGAAACTAACATTGTGGTCTCTACCTAAAGTCCTATTTATGCTGTACTCTGGGGCTGCCTGCTGTAAACAGTTAACATTTCCGGCCTTCCAAGAAAATATTACAAGTCCCTTAAAAGTGCAGAGGGGAAGGAGAAATAATGGAGTGCCCCATTTCTGACAGCCAAGAAATGTTCCCACACTGATCTCATTAAGATGACGAAAATAATGAGTGTGAATCTTATGTATGAATCTCATAGTAGATAGAGGTGAGCATAAATGTACCCCACATTTACCCTTTTATGATGCCTGATATACTACATTCATTCTCAGCTTCATCTGATACTACTGTTGGGGGTTTCTGTTACAGTATTACAGCTTTAACTTCAAGTTTTGCCGCCGAAGTCATCTGAGTCAGTCATTCAACACAGTTTTATTGAGTGTGCATGGAAACGGGGAAGATCTGTTAATGGCAACGAAAGCACATCTCAGGCAGAACAGCCTGGATTTATTTCCTGTCGCTGCTTCTGGTAATGGATTAAAAATACTGACAAATGGCATTTTTAAGTTTACAATCTATTTTATTTCCTAGTTCCTTAAACTTAGGTTAAACATTCCAGTCAATTAGAAATAGAACTGAGGTATTATTAAATATGTCTCCTGTATATTTTTGGAAGAAAAATTATGCATTTTCAGCAAACACTGACGGGATGTTTTCCCTTGTGATTTATCTCTCTTTCTTAGGTCCAACATAGACTTTTTTCAAATAAGAATTTTAAGCAAAATAATTTTTCAAGATTAATACATAGCTCTCAGAAACCAAAATTTGTGTGGTTGTGATTTTGTACATTACTCAAGCCTGAATGATCCCTAGGCCCTTGTGGTTAAGGACTTCAAAGCATTTCATACAGATGATTTAATTTAGCCTTCTTCACCCCAGTAACTCCAATTGCAATAAATTGCTGCACCAAGTTTATAGCAAACTATACCTCACATAATTTATATAATGAAGTGGGCAACACCCTACAAATTCTAATAATATCTCGAAATATGCCCAAATTATTACTTTAGGATAAGAGCAATACAATAAAGCTGGATCACCAGCCTTTCTAAATAATTCAGAATACATATACTCCCCCCCACCCAATGGCATTTATTTAGTCTAATGGAAATATAGGCCATGTACAGGTTCATCTTAGCTACAATTAAATCAATATGGATCAATATAGATGGTTTAAACTGTTTAAACAACTCAGTGATAATATATGTTTCAAACCTGGGAAATATGTTCTTAATGAGTCCACATTTACTTTTGGGAATAAGTAACTTATACTTCTGAGAGGCCAAATGACATTTTTTTACTTGTCTAAAATGTATCTCATTTAAACACAAAGTGCACTCTAAGAGTTCTTTATTATCATACTCAGATCTGCAGTGTTGTGGGAGCTTTAATGTGGTATGACCTCAACTAACAGAAAAATTTATCAAAACATAAGATATAGCCAAAACCGGTTTGGCTCAGTGGATAGAGCGTCGGCCTGCGGACTGAAAGGTCCCAGGTTCGATTCCGGTCAAGGGCATGTACCTGGGTTGCGGGCACATCCCCAGTAGGAGGTGTGCAGGAGGCAGCTGATTGATGTTTCTCTCTCATCGATGTTTCTGACTCTCTATCTCTCTCCCTTCCTCTCTGTAAAAAAATCAATAAAATATACTTTTTTAAAACAAACAAACAAACAAAAAACATAAGATATACACGTATTACTTAAACTGCAGGGATTAATACTAAGCAAAGTGAACACAGATTTACTAATTCAAGGAGGTCGTTCCAGCCCTCCCAAATCAAACAAGAAATACCAAGGGTTGGTAAACCAATTTTACACTCTTAGAACTCTATAGAACAATGCCAGGCACTTGGTTTTTCTTAATTAAGGACAACTTGACTTATGAACTTCAGGATATAGAGATAGACCTCTCCCTGTCTTTCCGTCTGTCTCTCTCCTTGCCCTTCTTATCTTCTCAGTGCTGCTGTCTTCGTGGCATCTATTACCAGCAAGTAGGGGAGAAATAGAGTGAGTGTCTCAGTAAGTCCCTTTACCTTCTAGCACTTTAATTTCCTCTACTGTAAATGATCTCTAAGCTCCCTTTCCCACTGTAGTATTCTACAACTTTATCTGCACCTTTCAAAGCTCCACAATCTCTAGCTTTGTAGGCCCCATGCCTTTGCCGCTAGAAAGGTGCTCTGTCTTGAAGCTGAGGTTGAACAGATGTGTTCCACTGGATCTACTTCTTACATACAATGTTCCTATTTTACTGCTAATTCTCTAGGAAGGGCTCAATAGGCTTTGTGAGTGCTTCTATGTCATAATCTACGACATTGCTTCTATGCGGAAATGAGTTCCAAGGTCTAAGCAACTGTCTTACAAACAGACTTTTACCTCTTATTTGGAGTTGGGAGCCCATATGAAAAATATAGGAGTTAGAAATAAAACTGTGGTAGGAAGCTCATATCCTGAGAATTTTAAGAATGAAGGAAACAGTACACACCCAGATAAACTAGTAGCCCCTAGGTTTAAAAGGTCTTTCTTATAAATACCAGCTTCCTAGTTGAGGGATACAATAGGCTTTTGCAATGGAAGAACCAAATTCCATTTGAAATAATTTAAACAAAACCAGATAAGTTTTCATTATTGCCATCTATCTAGAAAAGGTGAATTCAGTTATCTGAGCATCTATATTTATGAATTAATTTTCTCTGAGTAGTAGCCATCACTTTACTAATATCACTTCAAATATATAACACTTCTTTTACATAACTTCAGCATACTAATTTATGGTAATTAATGGACTGGATTTAAACCATAGTGATCTACTATTTTATTTTATTTTTTAAATATATTTTTATTGATTTTTTTTACAGAGAGGAAGGAAGAGGAATAAAGAGTTAGAAACATCTATGAGAGAGAAACATCAATCAGCTGCCTCCTGCACACCCCATACTGGGGATGTGCCCGCAACCAAGGTACGTGCCCTTGACCGAAATCGAACCTTGGACCCTTCAGTCCACAGGCCAATGCTCTATCCACTGAGCCAAACCGATTAGGGCGTGATCTATTATTTTAAATTAAATAAAAAATATTTCTTTAATTGATTAAGGGAAAAATATTCAATTAACCAATATTTTATGACAAATATGGACTCTCTATTGTATTTGAAACATGTAAGCATTGCCTGAGTCTGCCTGGTAGGAACTGTATAGAATGATATTCATGGAAAATGCAGTAGAATTATTTGTATTTGGTGAAGTGGGATATATCACATCATATATTTACATAGTATTGCAATAGTAGGTTATTAATTCCTATGGGAAACTGGGGGACTGTCATACAGAATAGCCAGTAGAACAGGTATCTTTACTGTTTCAAATGACTTTCCTACTGCACAATCTTTATTCCTGCCCTTCCAATGAAGACCTAATAGGTAATTGAGCCTAATGAAGTATGCTTTCATATCTCTGACATAATGATATGCATTTAAGAATATAAAGATTATCTGTTAGTCATAAATATAATACAAAGTATGGACAAAGCCCATCAAATCCTCATAATGAGAGAGGTTATATTACTTAGGCCAGAATTAATGTTCACCCCACTTCTTCATTTCAGTGAAGCACAACAATGCACCCATGGATCTGGTGAAAAGAAGAAAATTCTCATATGGGTTTTCATAAGGGGAAGATTTATTTCTATATGAAGGCAAACCAAGTTTTTCTTTTAGTTAGACTCCAATATAGTCGATGATTTTGTATAGAGATTACAAATTCTCTTTCTGCAGACTGAATATGTATGTGGATAATTTGTATTGTATGCAAACTATAGTAAATACAAAGTAAATTTTATCATCAACAGCATGAAAGTAAACATAGTTAAACTCACATTAAACTTCATTTAGAGCATGCATTCTCAACGGAGGCTGTATGGCAACCAAGGGTGTAAAAATTGGGTCTTTGAAGAGAGAAAAAAAATTTTTTTAAATTTGATTTTAATATTTTCTTCCCTCACCATTTATCACCACTATACCCTTTTCCAACTCCAACCCCCTGTTCCCGCCACAATCACCACACTGTTGTTCATGTCCATGAGATCTTTCTCTTTTTATAATTGAGAAAAAAATCTTAAAATATCACTATGATTTGTGGCCTTTTGAAACTTAATACTCCTGACTCCTTAGCAGTTAGTTTCTCTCATTTAATTTTTTTTCTCCTTATTTGGAGAATCTGGAAAAGAAAGAATTGAGAAGCATTGATTTAAGATTTTAAAAGGCCAAGTGTTATCTCTAAATTTTTTATACTATCCCTAAAATCAGGGTTTTATTTTTATCCAATTACCTGTTTACACTTGATATGATTTCCACCTTTCCTTGCTTCTTAGCTTTCTCTATTTTGCTCTTCACTTTTTCCCTTTGAGCCTGTAGCTGATGACTGGTGTGAACATGAGAAATGGCCACTCATCTTCACTCTGTTACTGATCTCTAATGTTACACTTGCTGAGTGTTGGACCTCAGTCATCACAGCAAAGCAGAAATCATAACAAACCCTACTGTGGCAAGACTGACTTCTGTCTTTATATCCAATTCTGACTGTCATGTTAAAATGTGGTAAGATGACTAGAAAAGGGGCAATGAAAAACAGGATCAACTTCCTTAACAACATTTCAGGTTAGCTTCTCACCTGGTAAATTAACTCTAATACACTCATAATTCTAAGGAATATCTTTATAACTGGTCAAAATAGAAAAATGGGACAACAGAAAGCATTCTATTCCTATTTCTTAATATTTAGCATAAAAATATGTGGAGAGTGAACTTACTGTCTAAAATATATTAATGACTCAACTACTATTATAATTTACAATCTTTCAGAAGTGATTACTCTTATTTTCCAAAATTTTACTAACATAAATTATATATTTATCTCATTCATTTAAACATTTTTCTTTGCAAGTCACTTTATATGAAAATATTTTGCAATGGAATATGGCTTGCTAGTTTGTTCAGAATGTATGTCCCTAACACTTTAAATTAAAGCTGGCAGGTAGAAAATCCTTCACAGGGCAAGAAGTTTGCTTTAGGAATCGGGGGACAGACAGTGAGACATCTGTGATTTTATAATTTTGTAATTTTTGATCCTTAGTCAATTCTGTTATAAAATATGGACAATGCACCTTTTTTTTTTTTAAAAAAGGGTCTCATAAAGGTTCTGAGGCTGAAAATATGTGATAAGTAATGCAAGGAGGCTGCAAGAGGTGAAGTGAAACTGCAGCCACACAGCAAGACAGGCACTACACCCAGGCAATCATGTAAGCATTGCCTGAGTCTGCTTGGTAGGAACTGTATAGAATATTAACTATGGAAAACCTTCATTGCAGATACCATTAAGCTTTATGAGAAGGCTAATTCCTAGATTCAGTATTGTATCATCGTTATTTTGGTGATATCTGTGGTTCATGGTTGATTTTAATGTAGCACACCAGCACTATACCTGAGAAAAAGCGAAATAGTTTTATTT
The DNA here is from genome assembly GCF_014108235.1 of Myotis myotis. Lineage (NCBI taxonomy): Eukaryota > Metazoa > Chordata > Mammalia > Chiroptera > Vespertilionidae > Myotis > Myotis myotis. The sequence goes on from NW_023416357.1 coordinate 54,177,692, forward strand.
TTTCTCTAATTCACCCGTGGAAGAAAATGTCCCCAGATTATAGCATCTTCCTGCTTTAGAGGACAAAGGAGGGTAGTAGAATGTGTATGTTGTGCTATAAGAGTTAAATTCTTCTTATAAATATAAAATAGAGTTTAAAAGGAATAGCGTTTCAGAAAGTGGCTTATGTGATTAGCTTCCTCCAAGCGCAGGAGACCGTTTTTGCTGATATCTATTAAAATAAATTTTAAAAATGCATTGGCATCATTTAAAGAGAACTAAGCAGTGATTTGAGGAAGTGCTGTATCTGTATATATAACAGCCACAAAAACAAAACAAAAAAACTATACATTTATTTTTTTAAACACTATACATTTAAATAGATCTTCAAACTGAACTAGAACATCATTCCTCAAAAAGGATTAGAGAAATATAGTCAAAATGCTTTGTTCTTTTAATATTTGATGTGCTACATTTCCTGATTCAGGGCTGATTTTAGCTAATTGTGATCAACCCTAAAGCTCAATTTACTTCCAAATTGTGGTTTTAGATGCAGTTGTAAGAATTTATATGCAGTGCTTTGTGAGAGGCACCAATTAAGCAAACCTAATTTTTCATAGTCCAATATTTGAAAAAAAAAATTATTCTAATCCAGGTAAATTTAAGGAAAATGTATATTTTGAGTATCAACTTGATATGCCAGCATATTCATATTATTTGGGCATACAATCTATTACTGAAAAAAATTATAGTACTAGAATCTTCTTGGTGTCAATAATCTTTGACTTTGTAAAAGAAATTTTAGGCAACTTTGGAGGTATACTATCTTCTAAGTCAGTGAATTTCTATATAGGCTCTTTTTCTTTCCTCACACATTTGTGAAGCAATGTTTAAAGTACCTTTACAGTTTGTATACATCAACTTGGAAGTATTGTTTAATAAACTTAGTAAGTGTTTATGTCAGCGGAAAACATAAATGAAGAAGGGCATGGAAGTTTAGATTGACATAACTTTAGGAAAAATCAACAATGCAGGGTTAGGACCAACAGTTACAGATAATTTTGCTTTAGTACTTGTTTCTTTGATTTTCAGAGGTCCTTCTGCTTTGTTATTGTAGGGAAGTAACAAAAATTACATCTGAAATATTTCCAGTTTTTCTGCTAACCCAAAAATAAAATTGCAGCAACGACAACCTAAAGTTTCCATTATAAATCATTTGAAAATTGCTATGGACTTGAAGCATAATTTTGTTAGTGTGGTGTTACTGATGTCTCTAAAATGTTTAAGGTAGAAATTTCTATTGCAAGACTAAGGTTACCTCCCGTATGTAGTACAATCACCCTAAATTGCTCCGTAATATTAATGCTAAGACAGGAACTACAGGTGACATAGGCATGCCTTTGTTTTCACATTGCTATTTCTCCCTAAAGCGATGCTCCCTTTTTAGTCACTGAAAAGGAAGGCCTGTTAAAAATGTCCTTATTATTTGTAATAACTTTTAGAAAAATTCGTATGTTGTTTACATCAACTTGGATTTCCACACAGGAAGCAGGATAAGGCATCCTTGGGGCCTATTGTCTTCAGAGCATTACATGATATCCCATCGCCTCTGCAAGTCAGTTCCTCCTTTTCTGCTTGTGCTTCCTCCATTTTTTAAAAATCATTTGGCTACACAGAGCTGCCTCATGTCATTCTTTGCATACATCATCTCTGTTTTTTCTCTTTTCCTGCACAATGGCCCAGCTTTCCAGCTGTCCCGAGTGCGATCCTTTGCTAAAATGGGGATTGAATGAAGGTGGAGCACAAATTATCTGGAAGCAAAGGAAAACCAGGCCTTTGAAAAGGACCCAGAAAGGCACGAGTAATGAACCAGAGTGGCCTCGATGAATTGCTGGAGAGGGAATTCTCAGTCTTGACGCAAAAGGAGCACACACATGGATACCAAGGAAAAGCTAGCGAGGGAAGCTCAGTGTGAAGCCTGGCTTGTGGGCTGGTCAGGATAGAGGGTTAAAGCCAGTAGCCCTCCAGACAGGAGAAGAAACAAATGTATTTTATGAGTAACGGTAAAGCATTCAAACACACCGTGTTGGAGCACAAGGTACTTTGAGGAGTTGACATCCCTTCATAATTCATGTTCATTGTTCCTCTAAGTAAAATATGTGTCTCCCTGTAGTTATTCTGTTAGGAACTGTACTTTAAAGGCAAGAGGACATTTTTGATAATGCACATCTTAAACTTTTCATTAAACTACCAAATTTAAATTCTACCTTTTTGTGCACTCTGACATTTTTGTCTGGCATTTTCATTAATTTTGCGACATACATAAATGTAGCTGAAATGTTAACTGATCAATACTGTGTCTCTCTCATGTAGCACTAGCACTCCGCTCCCCAAGGACCACACAGCAGAACAGAAATTAAATGTGTAAAATATCAAATGTTAATGTTAAACACAGCGGCACTTACTGTATAATGACAGAAAAGGCTAAAACAATTCCAAATGGACAGATGGTACCACAAATTATCTACAATCACATTTAAAGATTAAAGTTTGTCCTGTAAAATAATTCTTTGACGCACAGTGAAGTGTGTCCTTTTACTGATAGCTCAGTTGTCCAATTATTTTTGTGCTCATTACAGTGAGAAATGACAGTACTGGAAAGAGAGAATGCGCACTCTTTTTTTCACCCCATGTTGCACCCACTGACATCCATAAGAACACAAATGTCTGGTCAAGAGCCTGATGAAAATTAGGCCCAGTGTATGAGACATTTCCACGTCTGCAGTAGATGTTTCCAAAAGACAAGCCGGGCCTTCTGCGCCACATCCGTCTGTGTTCGCTCTCAAGCATACAATATTCATAGTAAAATTTAAAAACCTAATTCACAGCACAAAAACAAGGACAGTCCCAGGAACGTGTTTGCTTATATTTTCCCCACCACCTTCTAGGCCGATTTCAGCTCCTAGTATCAGCAGCTGGCTTTGAAGCTTCCCCACAGCAAACAGGCACAGCGCTAAAGAGGCCAGAGCAGCTCTAACCCCGCGCTTCTCATCCTCTGCACTTCACTTGACATTAGGACAAAAAGTTATTGTTTTTCCATTTTGATTTCATTATTCTACTTTTATTTTGGGTAGTAAATTAGAAAAGAAGAATAAAACAGAGTAGAAAAAGGGCACTTAAAAGTTATAAAGTTTACTGATCTGGGCCTAAAACCAAGCCACATAATGGTACAAATGCACATGCTCCACGAGGCAGCTGCATTTATGAAAAAGTGGGCCAAGTGGAACCAATATTATAATAATAGACTCATGATCCAGCCACAGGGAATGATGGGAACAATATGTTTGTAACAATGGGGTGCTGCTCACACTCTTCTCCTAATGGAAAGCAGTTCTTTTCAAAAAACTGTGCTAAAAAGGCTCTGGTTATGCAATGATATCTTTGAAACATTTCATTTTTAAGTACTCACATCATTAAATGTCTATAAGGTAAATAAAATCCTACAAAAGTTTTTTTTTTGAATTGTTGTAACACTAAGATTACACAGTACATTTTTAAAATTTCTCTTAGAAAGAAAATAATATCTGCTGTGTGAATTTGACCAATATATTTAACCTTTCTGTGCCTCTGTTTTTTCTTCTGTCTATTGGAAAATAATAGTATCTAACTCATAATAAGGAAATATTAAATTGATTAATACATAACAAGCACTTTCATGTACTAGTGCTTGAAAAACAGTCCCCTGGCACACAAATGCTTAATAAACATTAGTTGTTACTATTATATAAGAATCTTTTTGCATCAGAATTAAATCTGAGGTTAAAATAGATGATTGATAGATTATAAAATAGTTTAGAATATAAAATGGAAGGTCTAGGGAAAATTGCTACAACACCATGAAGCTATGTCTTTCATCATTTAAAAAGTAGCTTTATTAGAGCAAACCCTTATTTATCTGGCATCACTATATAAAGAGTTTCTCCACATAAGAAACATTTTCATACTGGTTCATTGGTTGGTCGATTGATTTAGACAGCCATTTTATACTAGGAGCCTACTAAATGCGAGATACTCCATAGGGGATGGTGGAGTACAGGTGCAACAGGCAGGGTGCCCATTTTCATGGAACTCTCAGTTCAGATCTTGATAAGTGAAGTTTGGTTTTGTTATTTGTTGTTTTCATCACAATTCAGCAGAATGTAATTCAGCGCTTTTTATTTTCTTAAAATGGAACAGTTAATATTATCTTTTCTTCTCAAAAGTACTCTTACTGTGTGTTCTCATATTAGTTTGGCGTTTTTCTCATCATCGTCAGCAGTCCCTTTTCCTACCTTTACTGTGCCCTCCCTCCCATTTTTGCAAGCATCTTGCATTCAGCGTGCTCCACAAGCTGACCACCAGCTAAAAGAGATACTACTTTTCTTATGCAGTGAACTTTGACCCTCCTACAGTGAAATCATTCAAGTATTATCATGTACATATACCTAAGTTTCTCAAAATTTTGGTGTCTGACTTTTTTTAATCAGAAAGAAGTTTTGAACAAAGTCTGCCATCTTGAATTCACTGCACATGAGTGACATCTAGAAGCCAGATGAATTTTTCTGATGACTTACAAAACACATTGTAAAGCTAAAGTGTTAAAAAGGAATGTTCCTCAATAAATTATATAATTACATAGATTTCTCTATTTTCCAATTTTGTAAATAGCTATGCGGGAATGACTTTGGAAGGAGCGAATCACAGATAGCAGCATAATATTTTGTTAGAATATTGTGTCTTTGATAAGATGCCATGGAACTTGCACATAATAGCATAAAATATGCAAAGAAACTCAATGTCATTTTTCCTCATTTATGTCAAAGTGCCTCTATGATAGTGAAAAATCACAATTAAGTTTGCTTAACAGTAACCCCGCCTTATGTACTTTATATGTGAAAGAACTAAATAAAAGAATATTGAAAGAGCAGTTTCCTTTCTAAAACTTAACGATGATGACAATCTCTTTCTTTAGAAGACAACAACATGTCTATGGGAAGCCGGCTGCCTAACTTTCTGGTAACTTACAACATAAAGGGACATACACACTCTTTGTTCCATGTGCTCAGACATTAATGAAAGTCCCATACAAGGCCTGAAAGGAGGACAGAGCTCAAAGTACTAAACAGATGTGCACACACTCATTTGAATGGTAATACTAAAATGTTGATTTGTTACTATAATGAAGGCTCTTCATGTAAACCCCCTAATAAAGTCATATTCTGCTAAACTGGCAACTATAAGGAAGCATAAGGTCTTCATATTCTAACAAATATGACAATAAAATAAAGGATTTCAAAAGAAAAACTTCACTTAAACTTCAAACTGAAATCCTGAACAAGCAAAAATAATATGAAAGCAGAAAATTCCTGCTAAAGCGCAGAGGAAAGAATGCTTTTGGATTTTCTAGTTTTGCAAGTTGGTCTCCTCAGCAGTTTTTAAATAACCAAAGTAAAAGGCTACAAGATGAACATTGTTAGAAGACTATTTGGATCTATCAAATTCTCACTGGTGCCTTTGTGAAGACTGGAAATCTCAGAAATAATAAAATGCCGCTTACATAGGTCACATCCACTTCCAATTGATCCACATATTAAAGTATTACCATCTAGCATTCTACTGTCAATCATTTCATATTTTGAAAAAATATATATCAATAGAATGAATACAATTAAAATGAGCATGGTCAAAATTATATTAATGTTTTTAACACCAAGGACTTTTCTTGGCTCTGCTATTAGGATTTTGGATTATGCAATATATAAAATTTTACTTTTTAGCTGTCATGGAGAAAATTATACATTGGCAGTGGAGATGTCTTGTGTTCCGGAAGTCTGCGGGGGGAGGGGGGTATTCTTGGACTCAGACCTTGAACAATCCATCAGGTTCTGCCCACGGCAAATCTGTCCAGTCAAGTCTTAAAATAGGAGTTTTAAAATGGCCACATCAACATAGCTGTTACTATAGCCACAGAAACATGCAGCTATGATTACTGAATTTAATGAATAACAATGTAAGTAATACAGTATGATCATACCACAAAAGCAGCAAGGCTCCTTGGGGGTGAGTCCCAATCAAAGCAACTATTAACGTAGTATGCAGCATTTATAAGCACCATGACACAGCGCTTCGTTCTGATAAAGTTTCTTAGTAGCAGCTGTAATGAAGATGAGATATTATTAGAAATTACAGGACTAAAAACCATCAGATATATTGCAAAGTCTTCAAGCTTACTGTGATTTTCAAAGGATTCAGAAAGTTAATAAAGTTGTAAGAATATACCAAGCAGTTTGGCTCATGAGTTAAAGGAAAAAAAGTATCTCTGGAGGAAGTGGGAGAGACTGAATTATAAGAGCAATTTCTTAGCTAAATATATTTCTTTAAATAATATTATCAGGTAGGATGGACTACCTTTGTTCAAAAGAAAAAAAAAAATCTCCAAAGGATTCAAAACATTTTTTGCTACTTACTGCAGACCTTAAATACATTGTTAAGCTTTTAAATCTTGTTGAGATTTAAAGATTCTTTAAGTGCTTTAATTTCAGGCTATTTCAAAGTGAAATGGATAACTTGGAATTTTTTATTTAGGGTCTTAGAGAAAAATCCTGCCAAATATTACTTTATTATAGAAAACATTTTTCCCCCTACCATTTTAGTAGGATTCTCCCTTTCTTACTATCATATTCTCATTTTTCTCTCTTTCCCTCCCTCTCTTCTATCTCTATCTTTCTCTTTTCTACAATATATTTAACCTATATTTTCATATAATTTTGGAGTTAGGGAAAATTTTATGGCAACCAAGTGCTTTACAAAATGTTTTACTAAAAAAGATATATAAGAATTGACATAATTAAAATTTTAAATTAAGGCATGACTATAATTATAAAAAGAACAGCCCATATACTAGATGTTGTTCAAAAATTTATCTACAGCTATGTTAATAATTAGAATAATATGTAGGCAGGTTAATATTTTGTTACTTCCAGATATACTTCAATGCTGATCTGGTATTTCAAAGTAGCAATGTAAAGTTTACTGAGGCCATCTGGAAAAATATATATGTGTAAATATAGATGCAAGTACATGCATACCAGCTTTAATAAGTTATTCAAATTCACATTCCTTTCAGTCAAATTTAAGAGTCTCCTTACTTGTTTTCCTTCTGGGCCCCTGATCACTTACTTTAAGAGCTGCTTTTATAAATTTTATCTATAATTATGGAAAAATATAACCTGTATTTCTATTTAGACAGATATTGAATTTGTCTCATATATTGTCTTTAAACAACCTGAAATCCCACTGTTTATGGTGACTGATTTGATTAAAAATAAAATTTTTTTAGTCTTCTAATAGCACAAGAAATTATTAAATATTTTAACACAAATAAGTTCTGCAAACTTTATAGACATATCAAATTCATTTTATTTTAGCTGTGTTAGTTAAAAGTAAACATTTTTAAAGGGGTTGCTTAGTACTCTTTCTTAAATTGATTCAAACCTGATTTAAAACTATAAGTCTAATTACAAGCTATCAAGCCTAATTTAAAATTTCTTCATGACAGAAAAATCAGAGTCCCTGATTTTCTATTTTCTTAGCTGAAAATGTCAATAAAAGTTCACTTCAAAAAGATCATAGTCAAAATCTAATTAAGAAGGTTTCCCTTAAAAGATGGAGCCCCCTCTCCTGTGGATTAGAGGGAAGAGCTTTATGCTGGGCTCGCTTTACACACACCTGCGTCGTACCTGTGGGTGGTCTGGACATATATATGAACCTTAGCTTTTGGTGTTCTCATTTACACATTCCATGGCAATCAAATTGTATTTTATGTTCAAAATGATCATTTTTTTTGCTAATGCATGAATACATATCCATTCTATGCAGTGTCTACAGTATCCCCTTTCCTTTTTGACCACCCCCATCCCACTTATTAGTTTGGTATTGCCCTTGTTTGATCATTTAAGGAAAGGAAGGGAAGAGAGAAAAAGAAGGGGAAAAAAGAAAGTCATTTCACATAAGTAGATGTTAAAAAATTGTATAGCCTTCCCCACCTCCATACCTCAAAAGTTTATTTGAATTTAGTTAGATGTTTTACAGATTAATCAGGTCTTCCCAGAGGGATTAATCTTTCCTTGCTTTTTACCTGTTTAGAGAGTCTGTTTTCCTCTTCAATGTACTTCTGTTCTTTGGGTATTAATGTTCGTAAGCTGGCTTTCACCTATACATCAACATAATGTGTCTGTTATGGATTAATATAGTACAAATGTTTACAAGTTTTTCATGCAGTTCAATTTGCAATAGTTTCTAAAGTTTCAAAGGCCTGGCTGCTGTGCTCATAAAATATAAATGTATACAGTGGCACATGCATGCACATTGCTTACGCAGGCAGGCAGCGGCCCCAGTTCAGCCGTAGCAGCAGCCGCCAACATAACAGAAAGTGTGGGTGTGCCAGGCAGTGGCAGAAGCGTATTCTCCAGGATACATCAAGGTTTAGAGAAAATGAGGAATGACAGAAATTCTCTACAAATCAGGAACAAAAGCTTTCATGAAACTGAACTCTTTAGCAGTACAAAAAAGCCAAAGTTAAGACTTACAGCATTAAAAATCACATCTATTTCAAGATAGATGACCCCCTTTGTTGGCCCTGTCAGCTGCTTGTTTTTCAAGACGTAGGCTTTCTGTTCACCATTTTGAATCTGCGGGAAAAGGACATGACAGCCGTCTGTCTCACGGTCTCCACTGAATACACTCCCTCGGTGACCTTTGACCCCCAGCTGCTGAAACTGACAGAGAACCCAAAACAACTGTGGCAATTCTGACAAGTACCTGTTCATTACCAGGATCAAGTCTGTCAGGAAAAATTAACTATCATGGGATTCAACATGGCCGTGAATTGAGTATGTTAAAATTTTTAGTGTTCTTATTACAGACCTTGGTTGAGAAATGACAGATATAGAGCTGACGGGTTTTTTTTTTTCTCCTTGAGCAAAAGCAACACAGAGCTGTGTGTCAGGTGCATAAAACTTACAGACAGCAATGGTATAGCAACTTTGCCCAGAAAGTCAGCGCTTCGATCCCGATCTTCATCATAAACTGTCACTTCAAGAACTGAATGGATATCTTTAATGTTGCTGCATAATAAACATATAAAGGAAAAAAGACTTCATCAGTGGAGAACAAGAATAAAAATGCTTTTGAAAATTTAGATAGCTCCAGCTGATTCTGTGTGTATATGTTTTTATGTATGCTATTTGCATACACACATATACAAGGTAGTTTGGTATGTGATAGAATTTCCCACAATGCACCTTAGTAGACTACAATGATGGTTCTATTATCTGGAATTTTGAGCACCAACATAATTTCAAGTTCTAATTCTTTAATGAAATATAATTTTCCACCTGTATGGCCACAGAATAAATTATTAAAAAGACAACAACAAACCACCAGTATGTGACACTGATATTTTTTAGACTTTTATTTCTTCTTATTATTGCAATAATTTCTATCTTCCTATTACCCTACATAAAACACCATCAGGTTTGATATTAGCAAGAGTCACAGTATAGTTAATTTTGTGTGTTTTTTAAAATTATAATAGGACATCTTTTTGTTTACAGCTCTCATGAAAACATTGAGTTATTTCTGTTGGGTTTATAGTAAAAATTAACTAACACAGAAAACAGAATGGAGAAAATGTAGCATTGATAGCCACTGTACCACCCTAGGATTTAGAAATTAAATAGTGTTCCATTGTGTTCCAAAGACAACATTTGTTAATAAACAACTGTGCAAGCTCTTCATATTTTTGTTTCTGGAAAAATAAGCCCCAATTGTTGACAGCATTTATTCTCTGATCAAACTGTTTACCAAGAAAACATGCATTAAGAGAAGACAAAAATGAATATATTCATTACTGAAAGACTGCAACCACATGTGAGAAAAGGCTTTATCGGGGCACAATCAATTAATGGCTTTGATAATAATCAAACCTATTCATTCAATTATGCATTCCAGAGAAAAACACTCTCCACAACCTTCTAAGAAGTACAAGCCTCCTGACCAGGGCTTTCATCTTTTATAAAAATGAGGAATTCCTTAAAGATAAATTGGTCAGATAATTAAATTTGATTAGTTACTGGTTCTTAAGCAGAGACATTAAAAGACATTAGTAAGGAATTTAGCAATTTTTCAAATACAAAAAAACCCAAAAAACAAAAACACCCTATGCTAGAAAACTTTTAAGAAGCACTTCTTTTGGAGTTTTCCTTTGTTCAGTTTAAAAGCCCAGTTTAGGAACAACAACAACGACAGCGATTTTAGGGGACACTATAGTGTAGCATTGGCAGCTTTTACAGTACATAATCAAAATGGCTTATAAACTTTTTGAAACAAAAGGAAAATTAACTCATAGGGTGTTTTGGTACCTAGACCAATACTTAATATTCTTATTGTGCTAAAATGCAACAAGCCAAAACTAAAGCATCTGCTGAAGTGGAGACGGGATTGTTTGCTGATTTGAGCAATGGAACAAATAGAGCTTTGTCCTCCTTGGTGTCAGTGCAATCCAGGAGAATTTCAATAGGAAGTATAAAAGGAAGAAGCAGTATGGCAATTCAGTTAAAGGGAGCAAAATCCTTAGTCAAATCATATAGAAAACACAGTTTAAAAAAAAAATATCTGTGAAAACAAAAGAAAAATGGCAAACCCTTTCCCCAGGTTTCACTATCAGGACAGTGATGCAATTATGATATTCATTGTTGCTAGCAAAGGCAGCCCAGATGCATTGAGCTGTTAATCGGTTAAGAATAAATATACACACAAAATCTCAAAAATAAATATCATTTGGCACCATTTTTTAAATAAGCTCAAAGTAATTACTACTTACAATGTGAAGACTTTGTTCCACTCAGGATTGAGATTTTTGTAGACAGTATGTGTTAGAAGCCTATCATTGTTCAGTTCTACTACACAAAATGGGTCACTTTTACCTACAAGAGATTTGGGGAGAACATTTTTAGTATAAATAGCACCCACAGCTCAGAGTGTCACAATCATGACTACATCTCTTTTAAACATTTTTATAGAACACAAAAAGTGAGGTACAATTTTTTAAAAAATTAAAACAACATCAAAATAGAGTTAGCTATAACTGGATGATGTTAACCATTGTGACTCAATGAAATTTAGAACCAGAAAATAAAAAAGCAAAAGAAAGCAAATTATATAACTAATAGTATTTCAATTTATAATTTTTTACAAAAATAATAATATAATGGCTAATTATGATGCATGCCCACCGCCATGTCAGTTTTTATTTAATTCTATAGTGACCACTTGAAAGGTTCAGGCCCTCTCTTTTTATCCATATATTTTTCAACTTATCTGACTAACTTGTAACTTGTAACAGACTTTTTAAACAAGTTGATTTTGGGAAAACTGTTATATTTCAGAATTATAACTTTTTAATCTAATTTAAGATTCTCTTCTAAAATATCTAAGGCATCACAAGAAGGTAAATTAGACCCCTCTGAGGCAGAAAAAAAAATTGGTTATTTAAAACTTAAACTTAACAACCAATCCACATTGTAAAGAGCAGTATTTTTATTTCTTTTGTCCACTGGAGTAAAGGATTTGCAAGTTATCTGTTTACAGCAAATCTGTATTTCCATACTCAAATATCGTCCACTCAGCAATTATATTATGTGATGTCCTCAATATTTTGTAATGTCACGAGCTGTATTATAAGAACTCATAAAGTCAGAGGCTCTATGGGGGCAGCATTAATGATATTACTGCAGCATGTAATTTGTTTGATACCTTATACAAATGACAATGAAATCAATATTTGGACAAAGCTGTTCAGAGGTCATATTTTTTAAACTACAATATTGATTTAGACTACATAAGAGGTTAATGTGAATATTATTAACTTTAATGATAAAGAATAATTGTTTTAAATGAATTGTGAATTGTAGTCACAGTAGTTTACACTTCTGCGAAAGCTTAAATATCAGTGAAGATTTTCAATTAAATTTTAATAGGAAAGAATTCATTAGCTATCAGTGACAGATAAGCTATGTATTCCCACATAGCAAGGTATTTACTTTCCATGTTATAATTCTTAAAATGAGCCATACAAACTTTGACTCACCTTTAATTTAATTTTACATTAAAAAAGAGATTTAGTATATGTGTGTTAGTTCAGTGGCCTCACATACCCCAGGATAATTGCATAATTTAACATTATAGTAGTCTTCTCAATTTTTGGTCTTGCAAATAATTTTCAATAAAGACTAGATGACTGAAAGTCTTCAAGGTCTGGTGTGAATTTTACATGTGGTTTAGAATGTTATCTCTCCCCCCACCCCCCTACCCCCTTCATTCCTTTTGCCCTACCTGCAACCATAGTCACACACCATGGAAAATTGTATTAAAAAAAGAATATTTTATTCATTAAAACACATTGTAATAAGTTTTATTTGGCACATGAGCAACTTTATTTTCTCCCATATACTTCATGTACAAGCATAAAAATTCCATTCAAACAGTTCTCAAAGCCTTACTTATTCTTAAGGGTCATATGAGGTATCGTCTTTCCACCTAGCTTTGTGAGTACTGACTATAGTATAAACAAAAGAGCAGAAAATATAAACTACAACCTCAAATAGTTTATAAAAGTGTTGGAAGGTTAAAACATATCTACTATAACAATGAGAGAGAAAATTAAAGCCATGTTTATGATAGAATTCCTTGTCAAAAGAGAAACTACTTCACTTTAGACAAGACTTTAATTAATTAGCTTTGGAAGCATATACTTAAAAGACAAGTGTAACTCATACTCTTTCTTGGATCTCCTTTGATTTTTTCTCATACATTAATGTTAATCTTAATTCAGTAAAAAAAGTTATATAAAGATAGCAATTTGGGGTATTTTTGTTCCCCTATTTTCACTTGTTTTACTTCAATTACTCTTCTGGTTCATTTCACTTGGTATTACTTGCCCTCAAGTGATAAACAATATGCAATAGATTCAATCAAAACTGTACCACCTCTCCAGTAGCAAAACACAAGACTAACTCCACAGACCAATATCTATGGAGAAAAATGTACTTTAAACATATACAAGTAGAGTTTGAAAATCTTCATTTGATTTTTTCCACAGGAATTATATTCAGTTGTGTACAGAGTTTTCAATTCTTTTAATTTGCCCCATGAAATTCTTGTAAATCACTACCTTCTTTGTTACTGTATCTTTATTTGGTGACAAAAAGAGATCTGGAGTTAGTGATTGGCTAAAAGATCTTAAAGAAACTAAATCTGTTCTTAATGTTTAACACTTCCCACATCTTGTTAAGAAACAAATATATTTATCAAACCCTGTGCCCACAAGGCAGTGACTATTCACATTTTCTTAGTTAACTATTTCTCAAAGCAATTCCTTGGGAAAACCATTATTAGTCAGCTATCATCACATTACTTAATTCTCTCAGTCACGCTTTTCTATTGGAACAAAGGTGTTAAAGTAAGAGGAGCCCAAAATAAGTTGAGCACCCATTGATGCCACTTCTCAGTCATTTTGCTATTCTAATTTCCAGTGGCATGCTATCATTATCAAAAATATTGTCCTATCTGCACTTATCTTATAACTTGAAATGGGTAAGCAATATAATTACGAGGCCATGTCATTCGACACTCTGTGGAATATAATGGTACTTACATCTTTTTTTAAAAAATATATTTTATTGATTTTTTACAGAGAAGAAGGGAGAGGGATAGAAAGCTAGACACATCGATGAGAGAGAAACATCGATCAGCTGCCTCCTGCACATTCCCTACTGGGGATGTGCCCGCAACCAAGGTACATGCCCTTGGCCGGAATCAAGCCTGGGACCCTTGAGTCCGCAGACCAATGCTCTATCCACTGAGCCAAACTGGTTAGGGCAGTACTTACATCTTTTTAAGAGAGTCTTTGCCTAAGATAGACCAAATTCCTATTTAAGATGGCTTTAATTTACACTGATTTTTCTCAATCTAAAATCCATTACTCCTAAGGTGCTTACAGTTTTATGAAAGACTGAACTCTGGTCATTGACATGAACAATCCTGGAAAGTTCTGACATTTTACTCTTCTCTGAAACTTTATTTTCAAGACCTTTGATGTCTTTCCAGAGCTTACAGGTTAAAATCCACATTGTATGGCATGAGAGATAGCCTTTCAGTCTTACTTCCAATCTCAAGATCTTTACAGCCCCTCACTTGAGCTACACCACACCTTTCAAATTCTCAAACACTCCATGTACTTCCAAGAGCACTGGGCAAGAAACTGAAGTTCAAAGTGGGAGGCCTGGGGGGAAAGGCCAAATTTCGGATGCTGAACAAACTGGGATTGAACACTAACTCCATGATTCTGGGCCTTTCCCTTATGTAAAAAGTAGTGACAATAATGGCTCTTTGCAGAGATAATAGTTAGAATATAACTAGTAGAATGTCTGGCACATTATCAGGGCATCAATAAATAAGAGCTTTAAGTAATGTCTTTTGAAGCAGAAATATTTAAAACATAAAAATGTGCCTTAAAGTACAAAAAAAATAAGGAATAATTCATATTTTGAATTAAATCTCCTACTCAAAAGAGTAAACATTTGTAAAATATTTTACAAAAAAAATAGCAAAATAAAGAGCAGTTGCAATGCTTATTATTATAATAATTGCAAACATTTACTGGGTTTTATATTATTATAAGCCCAATATTATGTGTTATGTTCATTTGCTTAAAGATTTTATGACTACTCCATGGGAAAGGAACTTTTACTATCCCCATTTCACACATGAGGAAACTGAGGCTGGGAGATTATGTAGCTCACCAGGTCATAGGTTATAAGTAGTGGAGCTGTTTTTTAAACCCGGGTCTATCTGACCCGCAAAGCCCTTGCTCTACCCCTATGGTCCCTGTTTCCTACAATGAAATATATTTAAATGCAAGTCACTAGGTAAGACGTTTCCAAATAGCTATGTCATAACTTAGTAGTTAGTAGGCCACACACAGGAAGAACTGGCTAACATTTTTATCATAGACTAGAGGCCCAGTGCATGAAAATTCATGCACTGGAGGGGGGGCATCCCTCAGCCTGGCCTGCCCCCTCTCACAGTCCGGGAGCCCTCAGGGGTGGGAGGCGACCCGGCAATCAGGGGAAGGTGACGCCCCATCACATCTCTGCTGCTGCCACTGCCGACAGCACAAGCCTTGGCCGGCCCTGGTTACCTGAGCCTCAGGCAGCCCTGGGCAGCTAAGGCTCCATCGGAGCCACCATCGGAGGCTTGCCTGTGCCTTGGGCCCACCCTGGGTGGCTGGGCAGCTGACATCTGAGGCGTGCCTGCGCCTCGGGCCGGCCGTGGGCAGCTGGGGGGCTGAGGGAAGATCTGGCTGAACCATGTGCCTGCTGCCCCCTGGCAGGCTGAAAGGACTGGGGGAACTCAGGCAGGAATGAGAGGATGGGGCACCGCCATCTTATGGCTATGGGCACCACCATCTTTGTGATGGTGTGATGGTCAATTTGCATATTCCCTCTTTATTCGATAGGATTCATTTATTCAACAAACACTTATTACTTATCATGTATCAGGCAGTATTCTATGTGTTGAGGAGATATAAGTGCATAAAACAATTAAAAAAAAAACAACCATGGATACACGAAATTTACCTTCGGAAAGAAGATAGATAATGAATAATATTTTAGAGTGTATTATAAGGTGGTAAATACTATAGAGAAAAATAAAAATGGAAAGGATGATGAGAAGTGCTGGTATGTAAGTGCAGTTTTTAAAGTGGCTGCCAAAGAAGGTCTCATTGACAAAGTGACATGGGCAAAGGAATGAAGGAGGTGGGAAGTGAGCCTTGGGTTACCTAGAGGAACAGGTCATGGAAAGTCAGAGAAGTGACTGTGTCTGATGTTTCTAGGAATATCCAGGAAGCCAGTGTGACTGAGGAATGGATTGTGCCAGGGACAGCGATAGATGACATGGTCATAGAGGTCCGAGGAGGATGGCAGGCCTCTGTGGAATATGGCTATCACTCTAAGTGGAAGGGGAAGCTTTTGGAGGGCCCTAAGCTGATGTGTGGCATGATCTGATGACTGCTATTTGGAGAATGGATAGAGCGAAGGCAATGGAGGTGAGGTGTTAGGGAGAAATGTTAGGAGGCTACTGAAATAATATGTGATGGGTAGTAGATTCTGGATATATTTTGAGGGTAAAACTAACAGGATTTGCAAATGTCAATATCGAACAATCTATTATACCTGGTACTATTATTTGGAGATTTTAAAAAAACACACAATTCATTGACCTTAGCCAAGCCTGTGTTTTTTTTCCCATGGTCAAGATGTATTCAATAAAGTACGTAGACCAGATATCTAAAATCTGACAAAGAGGAAAAGTAGGCAATTTTACATTGCCTTCTATTTATCCCTTCCATATAAAAAGTTACCTTTTTACAGGTATCAGTAATGGATGCCAAGAGTATGTCATTACCTACACAGTGTGTTATTTTTGACCAATTTAGAACCTATCCGTTTGCCACTGCATGATTCAAATGCAATAAAATTAACAGCAATTTCAACCAAAATAGTAATAAACGTACAATACTGAATTCTATAAACTTACTACTAAAAAGTATACACTACAGTTTTATTTTTAAAAAGTGGCTACACACAGTTAATGTGCTTATCTGGTTTGCTAAATGATGCTTTAAATGACTGGCTTTTCAGTTCTTAAATTTTGCAGCCCCGATTATGTGCCACTTAAACAAATGAAAACAATCGCAGAAATACCAGTGATGGATTTAACCATTAATTATCTCCTTAATTATTCCTTCCTTTCATCCTTTTATCATTCCAGTTAGGCCCTGTGCTGTGCTGCATTGCTTGCTGATAGAGTGAGGTTGACTACAGGATGGAGTGTTGATGGCTACAAAGTGCCTTGTACTCTGTAAAGCTCTAGAGCAGGGGTGGGAAACTTTTTTTCTGTCCAGGGCCATTTGGATATTTATAACATCATTTGCAGGCCATGCAAAATTACCAACTTAAAAATTAGCCTGCTATATTTGGTCAAACATTTGTTTCACTCACCCCTAATGCCTTGGCAGGGCCAGGCCAGGCCAAACGATTTCACGGGCCTTCTGTGGCCTGAGGGCTGGACGGTCCCCACCCCTGCTCTAGAGAGTGATGCAATGCCATGCTCTGTAATGTTTTTATTCAGTGCAGTATGGCCAGGGGTGCAAAATAATAAAGGCAGCATCCAAAATTGGTATTTTGTTTCTGATAATTTTTGGCTATTTAAAGAGCCTAAATGTATGGGAACACTGCTTACATAATCTCTGTTTCCCTCTTAACTCATTCTTGTCATAAGACTAAAGCAGACCCATGAGTACGGATTGGATCTTCCTTAACGTCCACCGTTTTAGTCCAAAAGTGCCTATTCCTGCCCTTTGTAGTACATGAAACTGGGGATTTGGGTTTGGATGCAAGATAGGAGATGCAGCAGTGCTGGGGGAGGGGAGGGCAGTGGGGCTGGTCTCAGGAAGTGCTATGACAGCTAGCAGAGAATCTTAGCTTTCCTTGGGAACATGGCAATTTTCCATGTTGACAAGTTTCTGGGAAGAAATAGGAATACCTTGTGAAGCATTAATTACTTACTAAGTGTCTGCTCTTTATCCTACCCCAGAATTATAAGCATGATTAAGACATAGTCCAACCCTCAAAGCATGCACAATTTAGTGGGCATGATAGACATACAAATACACAATCATAAAGCCGGTTGTAAGCACTGTAATAAAGGTAAGGGATGGGTTTAAGAGCAGCAACGAGAAGGAAGCGTCTCAGGCTCTAATACTAGAACAGGAAGGGGAAAGGAAGGGAAGACTTTTCCCCAATGGAGATGGCCCTGGTGATCTGTGGTGATTACACACCTCTAGCGCTAGCAATTTTAGACGTGAAAGACAATTATATAAAAACAAGATTAACAATTTATAATCAGGGATATTTAGCTTAAATCTATTTGTGTATCCTTTTCATTGGGTCTCTGTAATGCAAATACATGAAGCTATTTTTTTTTTTCTTTAGATTTTTTTATAGGTGAAAAACTCCCAAGGGAATTAAAATTGGAAAGATACTTTTTTTTTTTTTACCCTAACTCATAAAACTAAATCTATAACAGATTTTAAAGCATATCCTCTATTATCTCAATTCTTCTGAGGGTGAAAAGGTATTCCTACAACAATAAAAACAAATGTCAGAATTATCTCCAATGGGCATCCTTTCTGGCGAACTTCAAAATGGCCTTGAGGATTAAATGAGGTGCATGGACTGGCTAATTCTCTCTCACTGTTTAGCTCTTGATCTTTGAGGTCACAACACTGACATACTTATAAAGAACTGTGGGAAAGTCTGCACCACCCCTGCTTGATTGCTACCTGTTTTATGGGCAAGTGAATGACTTCAGCTTGTGCAAACTACTGGTTTGAACATTAAAGTCACTCAGAAGATACTGAAAGATATAGTCTTACTCCCAGAATAGAAAGTTAATCCTGATCCATCAGTGGTGGGCTTTGTCCAGGGTCGTTTTGCTGCTGACAAGTAGCACAGTCTGCTTGAGGATGTGATGTTATATAAAAATGTGGTGGGGGGGTGGGCGGGGAGGAACCCAGTGACCACCTCTTTGTTGCCATGTCTCTGTAAACACAGAAGGCTTTGAGCAGCTTGGAAAGCAATTCATACCCACAGGGGCCTTTTATTTTGGGCCCACCTTGCACAAACTAAGCTCTGTGGTTTAATTTCCTTAGTTGCCACAGTTTGAAATAGCTATACTTTAATTTAAAAAAAAATGTCCTAGTGGGTTTGGCTCAGTGGATAGAGCATCAGCCTGCGGACTCAAGGCTCCCGGGTTTGATTCTGGTCAAGGGCACATGCCGGGTTGCGGGCTCAGTCCCCAGTAGGCAGCAAATCAATGATTCCCTCTCATCATTGATGTTTCTATCTCTCTCTCCCTCTCCCTTCCTCTCTGAAATCAATAAAAATATATTTAAAAAATAAAAATAATAAATAAAAAGTAAAAAATTATAATCAAATCAAGGTTGCCATCTGTCCTTTCTACAAACTGGAATTTCAACCATAACATGTACCAATGTGTTAGGTGAGGAAATTTCATAGGATCCACCAGAACAAAAACCAATGTATGTTGGAGACATCTTCCAATCCTCCCCTTATCACAGGAGTGGGGGCTTTGACCTTAGCCCTTTCACTGTCTGACCTAAACATATTTTAAATGTCTGATTGGTAGAATTACATTAACTGATATTCTTCCCTAGGTTCCCAGTGGATCTGATTCAGAGACTGAACAATATTAATAGAACTTCTTGCCCAAGCTGGTTTAGCTCAGTGGATAGAGTGCCGGCCTGTGGACTGAAAGGTCCCAGGTTTCGATTTCAGCCAAGGGCACATGCCCAGGTTGCAGGCTCAACTCCCAGTAGGGGGCGCGCAGGAGGCGGCAGAGCAATAAAAATATATTTTAATAATAATAATAATAATAATAATAATAGAGCTTCTCTTTTCTCATTAAGTCATGAGCAGGTTTCGCTGTGGCAGGAAAATTGACCCTTTAGAATTGTGGCTGTTGGCCCACTAGATCTAATCTATCTTTTTTCATATTGAAGACTTTATGATGCCCTCCTTATTATCATGAAATAAAACTATTCATATATGATTTCAATATTTAATAGAATGCCTAAAGGAGGACAAAATAAAAAATTTGACTATAATAAAACTATATATTGATTTATTTAACAAGTGTTTATTGAGTGTCTACTATGTGACTGGCCACATGAACAAAAAAGGAAAAGTCTCTGGCCCTGGCCAGGTGGCTCAGTTGGTTGTAGTGTCATCCCATGCACCAATAGGTTACCAGATCATTCCCAGGTCAGGGTGGGTACAGGAGGCCATCAAGTAATGTTTCTCTCTTACATCAATGTTTTTCTTTCTCTCCCTGCCTCACTCTCTAAATATCAATTTTTAAAAAAGGAAAGGTCTCTGGTTTCTTGGAATTTACTTGCAGTGGTGAGGGAAGAGAAAGAGAATAAATATTATAACTAGATTATGTTGTATGTTAAAGAGTGATATATGTTAATACAAAACAGAAAAAAATAGAACAGGATTAGGGGTTTGAAGAATGTTGAGGAGGAGCACAGCTTATAAATTTAATTAGGGTGGTTGGAATAGGCCTCATAATAAATTCATGACATGCTAACATCTGAGTGATCAAATATTATATATACTTTGAAAAATTCTATTGAGTACTCATAAGAGTGTGAAAGTGAAAAAACAAACAAAAACAAAGAACATCTTAGTCTTATTATGAAAGTAGTTGTGACTTCATAGAACTTTGGAAGAGTCTTGGAGATTGCCACAGGTTCCTGGGCCATACTTTGAGAACCATGACAAAGAACAATGGAAATAAAGCTTTGTATAAATATGAGTTCATTTCCCCTGGAATCTAGAAAATAGCTGCAAAAGAATATTTATAGTATTGTGTATAACTAGATGCATTCTTGAGTCTTAGAATTGAATCATCGTGGTATATGTTTGGAAGCTTAAAATTTATGACAAAAGACTAAGAAATACCATGAAACAGATAAGAAACTTGAAAAGTAAGAAAAGGAAGACTATGAAATCTATAATTTTGAGGAGCGACTACGAAGAAATTATGTCTAAGCTATTAAGAATTTAGATAATTATGGTAAAATGTTTGACTACTACATTTTCAATTAATATGTAATATAAAAATGATATTCAAGTATTCACTCCAAGATTAGGAACACAAACATTGTTTGGTTTAAAATGAGTATAAAAATATATTACAAGCTCTTTTGTCTTTACAAGCTCTTGTAGATACTTTAGGACCTACAGTAAATATATATTCAATTAGGTGCTCCACAGAAAAGTCTGATGTTTCAGATAATCTTCCCCATAAGTAGTTAGCTTAAAAGACCTCTTGCAGTGAAATAAAATTTTTTAAACTTAAAAAAGTTAAGTACTATATCAAGTGATTAAATCTTTATATATTTTGGGGCAATAAAGCTGAAAATTGTCATCTGTCAAGCTTTGTCTTTAGAATGATATCTTTGTCATTTTGATTTCTCTTCTACAGAATATGCACTCACTCAGAAGTCTGTTATTCATCTTGGCACCTACTGCAAAAACTCAGATTCTGAGGGCCAGGAGAGCAGCCTTAGAAGCCAAGGTCAAAAGGTCATCTTGGGTTTGAACCTTTCTGCAACCATGAGGTCATACAGGCTCTGTTTCAACAGTTACAGTGACAAGGAAATGAACACCTCCACTGGAATGTTCTCATCTAGTTTTTGGCTATTATAACTTTTGAGAAATGCTTCTTTACATTGTGCACAAAACTATGTCTTTGTAGCTTTTATTTACTCTATGACTTTCCCACTGTAATAACTTTTACATTTAAATAAATTAATGGGTGTAAGGGGGCACAGCATCTGTTACTTAGTATCTAATGTTCATTACCCACCCTCCTGTACTAGTTAGTGTGGATGCCTTGCTGAGCATATATTCTATCTACCTTCTAGCATCTCTTTAGAATTAGAGAGGCCACAAAGGCCAAAGTGACATTTCTAGGCTTTCTTGCAGCTGGGGTTGCAGATGTAACTTAGGTTGTACCAATCAGATATACCACTATGAGTGGACATTGATTCAGTTAACTGAGCATGTGGAGTCTATCTTGTAGCTGCAGACAGAAAGCAGGAATAGTGTAAACAGTTGTAATGGTGTCTTCCCAGCATGCCAGTGTAAAGAAGTTACTTAGCCTCTCCACATCTCAGTTTTCTAATTTGTAAAGTGGGAATAATAACAGTATCTAATTAGGTTGCTATGAGATTAATTGTGATAATCCTTTTACCAAGTTTGGGGTAGTGTCTGACATGTGATAAGGGTTCAACAAATGTTAGTTGTTATTATTACTATTATCATTTTCCTTGAACTATTCTCAGTAGAGTTGGCTTTAAACACCAGATATCCCAATTGAGAATATATTCTGGTTAGTTTGTCAATATCTTTCTTTAAAGATGAAGAGCTTCCAAAACTAAATTCATACCACAGTGCATCTGATGCGTCCAGAAGAGTATCATTATCAACGTTGCCTTTTTATTCAATGTAACAAAATTGATGCATGTGTAATTCACTCTCATGGAATTTAAACTTAATTCTCCCTAGCCAGTGTGGGTCAGTGGATAGAGCGTCGGCCTGCAGACAGAAAGGTCCCAGGTTCGATTCTGGACAAGGACATATGCTGGGGTTGTGGGCTCAAACCCCAGTGTGGGGCGCACAGGAGGCAGCCAATCATTGATTCTCTCTCATCATTGATGTTTCTATCTCTCTCTCCCTCTCCCTTCCTCTCTGAAATCAATAAAAATACATTTTTTTTAAAAAAACCTTAATTTGAACCCTAAAATGTTTTCTATGTTTCCTACTGTTAAAACAAGACATCACTGTTTTTGTACCCAGTTAAAACTTTGATTTGTGTTTTTATTAGTTTGTTTATTTATGTATAGTTGGTATACAATTTTATATTGGCTATATTAGTTTCAAGTGTACAATATAGTGATTTTTATACCCTAAAATGTGATCACTCCACTAATTCTAGTAATCATTTGTTACCATGTAAACTTGACACAATATTATTGACTATATTCATTTGTACTTTTTAATAATATCTTCTTGATCTAAGCCTATTTCAGTTTGAATTAAGCCTGTTATATAATGTTGTGTATACAGATGGACATATAATATATAATATAAATATATAGATTGGGCTCATATCAAATGAATTAACTATCCTTTCAGCAAGTTCGATAAAGAATCAGCCAATTATCTCCTCAAAGTCATTAGTAAATAGGCTTAACAGGTTGCCAGAGGTGGGCAAACTTTTTGACTCGAGGGCCACAATGGGTTCTTAAACTGGACCGGAGGGCCGGAACAAAAGCATGGATGGAGTGTTTGTGTGAACTAATATAAATTCAAAGTAAACATCATTACATAAAAGGGTACGGTCTTTTTTTGCAATAGTTTTATTCATTTCAAATGGGCCGGATCCAGCCCGCGGGCCGTAGTTTGCCCACAGCTGGGTTATACCAAGGACAGAGCCCTGTATTCCTGTGCTTGGCATCCCCACTGACATCAACCCTTTCATACAATCACTCTTTGGGCTTGACTGTTTATGTGTCTAACTGTATTATCATATAATCCAAATTTTCTTCTAGTAATTTTTTTTTCAGATGCTCTCTGCAGCATTTTTCAAATCCAATTTTCTAGGAGAGGCATTGCTTATTTACACAACTGTATCATCATGTAACAAAATATAAATGATAGCTTAATTTTAAACAATGGTGCTAGCATCTGGAAGCCTTTCTTCAAGCACTGAGTGAAATCCTGCACTAGCCCTCTAAAGCAAATCAGCAATTCTCCATTTCTTTACTCGGAGGATCATTTTGCAATCTTAGTTCCACAGAACTCAATTAATTATTTTATAGTATTTCTCCTCCCCTCATTTGCCATTGATAGTGGGACCACTACTTTTTCAGCCCATAGTCCTTCACCTCTAGAGCATATCAAACCCAATTATTAATCTCTTTTGTCATCCTACCTATTCTTCCAGAGCGGTATCTTCAAACCATGTGACCTGCATATGAATCACACATGATTTCTGCAATTCCCTGTCAAACACTAGTTCATACGCAGGCCTCACCAGTCTTTGTGTTAAATTACCATTCTAATTCCTCTTTTCACAACTATTTTTATATCAACTGATAGGACACTTTTGCATTTCTATAATTAGATTATGATTATTAAAATGCAATTATAAAAATGAAGCAACTTTTATATCTATGTGGTGACATAAAATGATGAAAACAATGATTTGCTTTCATTACCTTTAATTCTTTCATTAGTCTCATTCTTAGGAAAGAAATTTATATAGTATTAAGATATTTAACATACGTGTGTGATATTATTGCCTTCTAAATTAGGTATATTATAATGATAAAAATGTCAGGTGTTGGATGCATTATAAATTGGAGGAGATTTCTTCTCAAAGTGTACTATCTGCTTTATAGTCTTCTCGATAAGCTTAATTATTAAAAAGCAAACAGGGGTAACAGCTACATATATAAAAGCCTAAGCAACCTTTACGAGGGACGACCGGAATGACTGGGATGAGTGGTCACTATGATGTGCACTGGCCACCAGGGGGCAGACACTCAACAAAGGAGCTGCCCCTGGTCCCCAGGCCCCTTCACCGGATGGGACCTGCCAGCTAACCTCTCGTGGTCCTCCCCCCAGCCAGCAGTTCCCTATCACCTGATCCCGGCTGGGCCCCAGGCTGGGACTAGGAACTGGGGGTGGGTGGTGGCAGACATGGCTCCTTTCTCAGGGGGGTGAGGGCCAGCTTCCTCCTTGGGGCTGGTGGCCAACCTTCCGGGTCCCTTTCCCGGCTGGCAGGCCCCAACAGGCCCACTGCCCGCCTGTCATGGTGGCAGTTGGCCCCTCCCCCTGGACAGCAGGCCCTGATTGCCAGATCAGGGCTGGGCCTTGGGCTGGGATGGGGAACTGGGCGTGGGTGGGGGCAACCAACCTCCCGTGTGCCTGGGCAGGGGGCTGTGACCTCTCACTGGTTACCTGGGGGTGGGGGTGACCACGGGGATGGAAGTGTGGTGAGAATGCAGGTGTCCGCCGAGCTTGCTCTCACTGCCCCTGTTGCCCTGCCCCAGCGGCCTCGGCCCGATCAGTCTCGGCCTCCACCCCGACCCTGAGCTCCGGCCGAGGCCCCGGCCAAGGTGCCAAGCGTGCTTGTGGCCGTGGCCTCGGAGTAGGCACCATGCCGGGTCCTTCACTCTCTGCCCGCAGACCCTCTCCAGCCACCCGGCCCTATGCTCACCACTCCTTGGAGTAGAGCTGCAGCTGCTGCTCCTGCTGCTGCTTCTGGATAAACGTCATGGAGGGCGGCGGACGTGGGGACACGCGCTGCCGCCCGCTGCACAGGAGCTGGTCTGCGAGGCCGCGGGGAGAGAGCGAGCTGCCCGCCCGGCTTCCGTGTGGAGCCACTGAGCGGCCCAGAGGCCCACGCTGCACCCCAGCCCACGGAGTCCGGCCACGCTCACCACGTCTCCACATGGGGCCTTGGGCACCATGACTCAGGCAGAGGGAAGAGCACAGGGGCCGGGTGGCCAAGGTACTGCCCAGGGCCCAGAGGTCAGCTGGGACCTGCCCTTCCATGCCAGACACTCATGCTTTGATCGCTGGCCAGGCCTAGGGACCGCACCCATGCACGGGTTTCGTGCACCGGGCCTCTACTTGTTATATAACGGGAATAAAGTATACTTTGCTTAGGCAATTTTCAATACATTTTGTGTAAGATGTAGGTTTTTTTTTCAAGCAGTATAATTTTCAGATTTTCAGACAGTAAACGTTTAACAATTAAGAATGACATCCATACATCACCCCTTTTATTTGGTTAATGATTTTACACCTGTTAATTTACAAATATGAAGGACTTCCCCTATATTTTACATATTATAGTACTTTTAATGGAACTATGCAGCATTTAAAGGACACATATTTTCTCCTCTTCTAACACAGATTTTAAATAATGATCATAAAACCCAAGGCTGCATTTATCAGATATAATCAATGTTATTGAATGTGATAATGGTAATTCGAGTAACCAGCTATTAAAAATTCAAACTGCTACAATTTTGTAAAAGAAGCAACATACCTACTTCTTCCAGTAAACCTATTGTATTCTGAGGGCCACTCAAGCAACAATTGCATATGTCTTATACAATTTGCTTGAGCAAACCACAAAAATTAATTTTTAAAAGACAATAGTATGTATATGTGCTTAGCATTTCTCCAACTGTACATAAAACTTTCAAAGAACAGTCTTGCTTTTTTTCTGTACAGATACCTTTTCACTTTCTTTCTCTGAATAGACTCATAATGTTCAGGGAAAATACCAAGAATAATAAATCCAAATCTCTGTATAAAATACACCTTCATGACACACTCAAGTTGGAAATCACAGCAACCAATAAAAATGCAGGCAGCTTACTGATAATGAGGTCAGAAATACAAATAAATTTACTTTTAATGAAGACTGGAGGCACAGTAATCAAAGTGTTAAAATTCATTTCATGCATATCTCATTTGCTTCTTCGCTGATATTTACCACGCAGTTCTGTGAGAAAGTAGAGGCCTAAGATGCTCCAGATAAATGGCTCAATTAATTGTACAGAGGTAGACCTCTTTGAGCTGAGCCAGAGCTGTGAGCTCTTTATTAAAAGCACTATTCTGTAGCCCATAACCTTGTTCCTTGACTCCTCTCTGGTTTCCAATTTAAACAAGTCCCCATGCGGCCTGCTCTAAAGGGCTTTGTCTCCCTGTCATTGTTAAGAGAGCTGAGGCATCCTGGAAGTGTGAAATCAGACCTCATGAGTTGAACGGTTCCCCAGGGAACGCTGGACTGCGCAGAAGGTCAAAGTCATGGGCCGGACCATCTAAAAGTGTCTGATCGCCCGTCTGTGACACAGCAAGTTGGGGAGGGGGGAGGGCTAGACTGAGAGGACTGAAATTGAACACATCTTAATTAAAGCCCACAGACAGCAAAACAAAATGTTTTCTAGGCAGCCTGTCAACTGGGGCTTAAATTTAGCTCTGCTAATGAATCTGAGCTGCTAACTGTTATTTCTTAAGATAATAAGACTCTCATGGAAGCTGGGGGGAAGGGGGGTGGAAACTGTAGCATGTCTTTTTCTGCTGTTTTGCTACTTAAATATTTTCCAACAATGAAGATGGTTTTCCTAAAGAAAAAAAAACATGAGAGAAGTCTGTGCAAATAAAGGGGTAGTAAACATCTTGCTTAATAACTACTAGGTTTCCAGACTATGGGACTGGTGAGCTGAACACAGTCTATATTCAGAGCCTTGCTTTAGAAAAAGATATGCTCATTTAAACGGACCATTTCAGTGACAGATTATGTTAACTGTAAAATCCTCTCTCTCTCTCTCTCTCTCTCTCTCTCTCTCTCTCTCTCTCTCTCTCTCTCATTTCCTGAATGAGGTGGCTCATTCATTTGATATACCAATTCACCTGGGTGCAGAAGCTTTAGAGTAGAGCACCTTTTAACAGAGTGAAAAGGTAGGGCATCTTTTGAAAGGGTTTCACAGTGCTCCCATATCACTGTTTCTGAAACTGAGTGGCTGGTATCCCTGGGGACACTGTGACCTCTTCCTTGGGAGCTCAGGGGAGGGGCTGAGGAAAGAATTCTTTTCTCTTAGAACTTAAAAGAACGAACTAATCGGCCAGGTCTAAATATTCTGCAAAGAAAGCCTCACTCAATATAGAAGACTTTATATGTCCTGCTGAAAGCAGAAATTAGGACCCGTCCAAAGAAAAGAATAATTAGAAGCTAGAAAAGGCAAATTCCACCATGAACTGTTTTCCACCAACAATAAATAAATGAATAAATAGCTCCCCCCCCCCCCCCGCATTGGTCTCTCTCCTCTCACAATCTATTCAGTTTTAAGGACACTTGATTTATTGGGAGAGAGAATCTTCCCCAGTGAACACAGGGCCAGGCAGTCTCTAGGTTTTGCTTTGATGGCACAGAGAGACACTGACCTTTTCACTGGTTGCCTGAGAGGTAAGTTGTACTGCACAGTATTTTTCAGTTAATCAAACTTTTTCCCTCCCAAAGAGTTTAGCTGACCAACTTTGAAAACCAGAGTGCCACTTTCTCAGGCTGTGAAAGGCAGCCCACAATTTGACTGAAATTTCAATCCACTCTTGTGCCTTGCTCAATGCATGTGTATGTGTGGGAGTTGTAAATTGAGGCCTTAACCACCAGAGTTAATCTCTTTTTAAAATCTGTATTAACCTTAATGATTTGAAGTGCACTGTCCAACACTAGGCTATTGAGACTGAAGAAAAAACTACCCTCAACGATCAACAGTTTATTGGGGGCTTAACTGAAGTGACCTACTGTAGTGGTGCTCAGCTGAACAAGGCTATAGGCTTTCTGTGGAAAGGGAAAGAATTGAGGGCTTCATTAAAAAGTAATTTGTGCTTTATGCGCACTCATTCAAAGAGTCTCAATTGCTCTTTATTCACACAGAGTTAATACAGTATCACAATGTTTCTCAATGAATGTGTTGTAACAAAAGAAAAATTTTACATTTTGAAAGGGAAAAATTCTTTGGAAGTGCGGTAAGATTGATGGCTACTTAAAAGATTATAGCCTCTCTTTTTCCTGTGTTCATGTTAAATGATGAAATACTGTAATTTAAAATTATTGTTTAAATTATGGAAGTTTAACTTTATTTTTGGATCATTAAAAATATTTTTAAAATACAGCAAAGTTGGTCAAATATAAGTGTGTCTTGTTCGACTTGTCCATTGAAAAAAAAGTTCTGAAGCCAACCGGGCATCTAATAGTAATAGCTTCATTTATATCAGAAAATACTCTTCACTTAGCACAGAGAGTTATCAGTGATTTTAAATCTCCCCTCTCTATCCACAATACTCCTAAATGGATGCTAATTTGCGGATTTGAAGACAGCACCATTGACTCAACTCCCTTTTTTAAAAAAAGTGTTGCTGAATATCTTGTAGAGCCTGACTATGATTATCCATGAAGATATACAACACATTTTTTAAGTACTTCTTTGAACAAGTAAGAGATGAAGTATATAAGAAGCTTATTTGTGCCCCAACCTTAATGATAAAGACCAGGAAGGATCAGTATATAAATCTTTATCCTTTTCAGAAGTAAGGATTATTTTAAAAATTGGTATTGTATTCAGATATTTCCGATGTAAATATATACTCCTCAGTTTCTGCCACCATCACAAATGTCATAAAGACCACAAAAGGTCCAAGAGTGAGCAAGGTCAAAGACTGAATTATCCTCTTGCCCCTGAATAGTTCAACATCTCTCTTGTTCAATTCAGAGCACATTAAATTATAAGGTCAGTGTGGAATGAGAAATCATTAGATTTATATCCCTAAAACTGGCGGGGGAAAAATGAAGAATCTGTTATTTAGCACTCCCCAAATTAACGTTTATTTTATCAGATAAAAATTATGTCTCACTGAATTTCTAGGAAGAAGGCTATTGTTATTCACATTCATTTACATATTAGGACATTATAAACATTGGAAAGAAATATATCTATTTTTCTCAGCATTGAAAAACTGTACTTTAATCTTCATAGTAGCATATGGGCCAACAGGGTTAACATAGTGTGCATATTCATGAGTTTTGAAAGTAATTATAGCTTCTCTCCAGGAAAAACAAGCTACATAATTGCATGCAACCTGTGCAATGGGCAGGTAGCTGAGCGTGTAAAGTAAATGGGACTGGAATTTTTCTATAACAAATTATTGCGCCCGCTATAAATGTTCAGTAATAGTTCAGATCACTTAGGTGCCCTCTGAGATACTGATTATCTAGGCTTTTCTCTCTATCTTCAGGCGTTTTCAGCCAAACACTGGGTGCTCCCCTCCCCTACAGAAAATCCTGAAGGAAAGTGAAGGTGTCTCCCAAGAGAGAATGTCACTGCCCTGAATTCCTGAATCTACCTGGGAATCGCAGGCTAGGCGAAACCTCCCTGGGGTAAAAGCAATACTGTGTTCCTGTGCCAGTCATCAAGTTAATGTCCAAAGTGACAGAAAACGAGTAGTTAGCCAATCATCTATCTATCGTTGACTATTAGCTCCAATAATATATGCAGCATAGTAATAATAAAAAAGAAATCATCATGTCCAGATTAATTTGATTACAACTACATCAGAGATAAAAAAAGAAAATGAATAAACTTAGAAGTCACTAATTATTTAGTACCAGGAGCCAAGTCAGCATAAATCCAGAAAGATGACAAACTACCTTCTCTCCTGCTATTTTCAGGTAGGCCTATTTTGAAAGAATATTTGATAACTGTTATTATCTTCTGGCCTACAAATAAGTTGGCAATTACCTCTTTAAAGAAACTGTAAACTCTCAACATTTTAATTTTTATCACACATTAAATAGTCTCTTGATAATATGCAAATATGAAATTATTTAAATATTGCTGTTTTTGAGCAGAAATCTGCTATTTTAGTTTTAAGGCATGTGATCTTTTAATTAGGTTTTGATTTGATGAATTAAAGAAGGGTTCCACTCATCATGTAATGGATTTACAAGCCTTTAGATAGTAGAAGGGTCATTTCTCCCCTTCAAATGAGTCAGCTACCATTTTAGGGTCAACTGGCTGAACATATAATGGTAAGCATATTTCCACAAATAAGTGTATCTTTCAAAAACAGTTTAATTTGCATAAAAATTGGTTAGATCAGTCCTATTTATTATCTGTTTTGAGATGGACAATTTAAGAAATTGTATACTAGTAAACATCCCAGAATCCTGTGAAATTAAACAATTAATGAATGATCACATACTTGCAAATTCAAAATAATGATTTAATTCTGGAATATGATAAAATAATTACCATTAGCCAATTAATATGTTATAGAAACAGCAATACCCAAATCAGAAAGCTTTAAGAGAGAAGACTAATTTTGGCACTTTCACAGACATATTTCTTGTTTTAAAATATGTAGAACAATGTGGATGCTTAGCTTAGATCCAAAATTATCTCTGGAATGTGCTAAGGAATTTGGGCAACTAAGAAATTTGATCAGCAACCCAAATACCAAGAGTTCATACCAAGTAATTGAGTATTATGCATCTAAACTTTTCAATGAGTTATGCAATGAATATTATGCATGTTTGTGTTGATGCTATGGTATCATCTTAGGTGATACCCCCTGAGAGAAGATACAGCATTACTCCAAAATGACAAAAGCTGGAAGAAAAATCCCCCCTATGCTGACTGAACTTTGGAGAAGACAACAATTCAAAAGTTATTTTATTTTTTATTATTTGTATTTTAACATATTACCCTTATTTTAAAATGTACTGGCAATATAAAAATTGGTGGCTGGCAAATCTTTGTAAGTTCAACACTGAAACTTTATATTATCTACTTTGATAACCCAACCAGGTAAACCGAAGAGTTCAGTCATTAAATGCCACAGACCTTGCATGGTGCTTGACTTCTATTTATATCTACATCTAAGTCTGTATCACCTATATTTATATGTACACACAACAGGGCAATTGCATCATTTCTTACCTGTCACATCAGCAGCCATTAATCCTTCTGCTCTGATTACTTTCACCTGGAGAAATCCCACATCTTTCAGGTTGTGAAATATCCGCAATGGGCTCTGAAAGACCCCAGCATCAGTATTAGAAAAGAAAGGTCCTAAACAGTCTCAAAGAGTGTTCTGAGAAAACAGTAAGTTTTATGGTTGATTTCAGGATGCTGCTTAGGTGATTCAAAGGATATTGGTGTTTCTTCAATACAGACTACCCTTCCACCATTATGAATGTGTGCATACACACACACGCACACACATACACACACATTTAAACCCCACAACATTTCTTCCCCATAAATAATTATTGGTAGTTAGTGAACAATAACTTATAAAATAGGATATGACTGCTTTTTTTCCTTTGATCTCCTTTACCAAAGCTTCTCATGAGTATGATGGTTTGGAGACTCACGCTTCTTAATACTGAATCTTAAATTGTTGGTTATATACTACTTCAGACTTTGGGAGTAAAAAAGTCAACATTAAATTAATTATATTTTCTACTATTTTCTCCTTAATGAGCATTGGAAATTGCATGTGCTAAATGGAGGTTAAATGATTGAAAGACTTTTCTATATTTAATTTAAAAGACTTGGTGAGGTATTCTATAAACCTTTTAGGTAGAAGACATAAAATCCTCAAAAATAAATCAAACTGGACCTGACCATGTGGCTCTGTGGGTTGAGTATCGTCCTGCGCACCGAAGGATTGCCAGTGATCCCATTCCCTGTCAGGGCATGTATCTGGGGTTTGCTATGGGTACCCAAGGCAAGCGCTGATGTTTCTCTCTTTCCCTCCCCCTTCCTCTCACTCTGAAATCAATTTAAATCACACATTTATAGAAATAAATAAATAAAATTGACCACTAAAAATGAGCTAAAAAGTGACAAGTAATTTTTCTTAAATTTGCAGTTTTATTTATGAATGTAGTATGTACGGAAGTAGAAGTAGAGAAATTGTGATAGAATCAGACCCAGATGATAAAACCTATTTAATTTCATAAATTAATAATGGCAGTGTTTTAATAAGTATAGTACTAGAAGGAATTAAAATAGGGATACTAATACAATAATTCAAAGCTCTAATTAATGGGCACAAATACTTAAAGAGTAAAATAAACCTATAGAACTTTATATGCATTTGTTTATTTACAAATTATAGGATTTTTCTTATGCCAAGATCAGCATTTCTACTCAGTAAATCAAAGTATTTATCATAATCTTTAAAATGCTTTATGACCAGGGAACATAGCATACTTTTGTATTAAACTTAGCTATTCAAATGTTACCAAAGAACATTTGCATCCTGTATTAAGCATGTGAGAATACTGAGAAGCGAAGCTTACGGCGATATTAACTTTATCAGTCCCATATGACCAGTCACTGTTTACACTGGAGCTATGACTTCCTCACATCAAGAGCAGGAAATGCAGATATATGTGCAATCTCATAACCTAACTTTTAAAAAAAAGGTGTTTAGCCCAAGGATTAGCTCTTAATCTTTTATTGTTTTTAAAGGGCTGTTTATCTCCCAAACAGTTTAAGCTACCGGGTAATAGGTATTCAATAAAAAGGTATTTCTCTCCCCATTTAAATTACTGTAAACAAGGCTCTGAAGTGGGAACTGTGGGCAGCAGTATTAGAATCCAGAGGTTTGTAGGCATGTCGTCTCCCTAATGCGGTCACGATCAGGTTCGGGAAGCTTCTTATCTCGGAGCTCACTGAGTGCTGTAAGCCAGGTCAGCCTCCTGTCCTAACGGTGGGGAAGAATTTTCCGAAAAGGTTCCTGTTCTTAAGCCATTTGAAACAAGCTCCACTGTGACTGAAACAAACATCAGTCCTCGTGTCTGAGAATCGCTTCGTACCGCTAACCACACTGTACAGACACAGCTTCGGGGGCTCCGGCCCTGGTGTTCTGCTTCCCTTTTGGAGAGGTAATTATTGTTTGTGGGTTTCATTCCCTTGAATCAGCTGACGCTCAGTCATCTATTGTGAACTTCAGCTGTTTAGGCTAGTGACATATTGAGTATGATAAGAATTCCAAAAAAGCCCAAGACCGAAATATACCAGTTAAAAAAAATTACAACTCTAAGTAATGCTTCGTCAAGAGGTATTCCTGCCTTGTTATTTATGGTTATTTCAGAAGGCTTCAAAACCTAGATGGCTCCTGAAGCCAGAAATTTCCATAGTAGAGGAATGCATGATTTGCTGTGAATCCTTTCAGCCCTCAATAGATGGGAAAAGATTGAAATGCTCTGGAGAGGAGTCCTCTTTATTTTTTTAATGAAAGGCTGTATAATATATTTTCTCTATGGCCGCAGCAGCTGTCAGGGAGAGCATCTCAGTTCAGCTCTATTACGGGAGAGGCAATGCCCCATCCTATGGCATCGAGATGCTCTGAGGGGCCAGGGCTGATTGACAGCTTGTCACCGTGACGTCTTATTCCATCTCTGTTATGGAGAAAATTAATGTCACACCACCAGCCTTATGACTCGCTGTCATCTTAGAACCGCTCACCTTTTATCAATGCTCTAAATAACATTTCAAGCCCATCGTCTCACGGTGGACAATCTGGTCAAGGGACATTAAATCAGATGACTGTGAAATGTCATAATAAAAATGGAATGCTAACAACTTCTTCTCTAAACTAGCTCCTCTGGTTTTTAAACTGTGACAAGGGGGAGCAAGGGTTCAGCATACCCGTTCTGAAAAGGTCAGACAATCGCTCTTGGTCTACCACCCATTACTACTCGCCCCCTATTGACCTTCCCTGCTTTCCTCCCCCCAAAAGAAGGGGGGAAAAAAGAAAAAAAATGGAATTAGCCATCTTTTCAGAATGTGGTGATCAAATAATGGCTCACACAGTAATGTCTGTTTAATTTGTGGGGCTTCAGTGCTCCGCAATGAACCGCTGACTGACAGCAATGGAAAGCCTTTGCAGGCTCTTTCATAGGAGAGTGGGCCAATTCATTTACTTCCTTACCACAACCAAATTCTTAAATCTAACCTAAATTTTCAAAAATGCACATGTTCTCACAGGAAAACATATCAATAATTTCCCAAATAACCTCCTTTATATGTTGCTCTAAAACAAGTGATAGTTCAGATGTGATACAGCATTCATTCATCCATCTCATAATCTATATAATAAAAAGGAAACACATTGAAACCTTAAAATATAGGGCTTTGCCCTTGTATTGCTATGCCTAATTATAACACATGAGCTATTGCATACAGTGGCTTTTGGCAAGTATCGTCTGTAGAGACAGATACAGGCCTATGCTTGAAATTTAGGGCTAAAAAAAAAGTATGTCTAAATATGGCTCACTTTTTAATATAATGAGAAGAATATAATCTGAGAATTAGCTGGAACATCCACATACTATTTTACATTTTATTGAAATAATAACATTTGAAAAAAGGTGTGGAAACAAATATTCACATTCTGAATGGAAATCACCAATTTAAGGAACCCCATCCAGCAAAATGAAAAAAAAAAATCAATAATAGTTGGATTATTTCTAATTACCTAGCCTGCAGTATTATTCCAAAATTTGGCATAGTATCAAATATTAATTTGAGAAATATAGTATTATAATACCTAGAATAATTTTATATCAACACATATATTAATTCCTTTACATTTTTTTAATCCATGAGGGTCTCTTCTGCTAACAGCAGACTATATTTTGGTAGGTACCAAAATGTGAAACAATTTTCATAATTGCAACTATGTATTAGAAGATGCTTCACAATACCTTAGGCTCTTAGGTAGTTGAAAAATATATACTATTTAGCCTTGCTAAGTCACCTTCATTAAACTGTTTATGAGGACACCATTGGAGGATGAGTTGTACAAGCATTAGCAGACAGCTGATTCAGTGGAGATAGCCAGAATAAATTTGCTGAAGTGCACAGACTGCTAATCTGTTTGAAGAATATTGTAGAGCATTAGTACCAGCACTTCATGTTATCTGCACAGCCTGATAAGGTACATCTTTATTAAATTCAGTTATTGAAAGGATGTCAGTCAGCAAATAGGAATATTTTAAAAATCTAAAAAAAATATTAAGCGGTCCTTTGTTAGTCAGAGCTTGGTTTCATAGCTGAGTGTCTAGAGGAGCCTTCTAAACACCTGGCAGCATCGTACAATACGAGCTTTGTCATTTTAAGGGGAAAAGCTTTTCCCCGTTTCATGGGTACTGAGGTAGTCACTTTCCGAGCTTCCATTGAGAGAATGGTGGAGTAAGAGCTCCCCTCTCTGTTGATTCAAGAAAACTACATGGTGGGAAATGGAAAGTGTGAGGATGCGGGAAAAGAGGCAGCTTTGGTGGTGAATATTTTGGTTTGGTGAAAATTGAAGCGGGTACTTATTTTAGTGACTCACTATTCCAACCCCTCACTCTACACTTGACTTAAAGGTAAAGAGGCTTCCTTTTGATTATCCTTCATATTCAATTAAAAAAGTAAAGGAACAAGTGAGGCTTTTCTAAACAGTTGAAAATAAGAATGATTTCTCAGAATACCCTCTAGTTACCAAGCTACTCATTAATGTAAGTGCCACTGACTCTATTTCGAACTTGGGAAGACAAAGAAATACGGATCGCAATGACAAAGAGTCAATGAATTAATTTTAAAGTAATATTGTGTAAACTTAACTTCCCTTTATAGGATGTTCCCTGCATGGTACGTGTACTGCCTGACAGAATCACTGAGGAGAAGCTCAGAACCTAGGCCTTGCTCGGGAAGAGGCTCTAGAAAAGACCCGGTGTCTCGACACCGGTGGGGAGTGCAAATGCGTCTGCAAAGATAAGCGTGGCATTTGCATTTGCCCAGTTTTCTGCGCCTGCTGATTGATCTGTCAGACAGCTTTTCAGATGTACTTCCGTCACTCCAGGTAAATTATTTATAACCTCACTGGTCACACATGCCTCGAGGGGGGAGGGTTACATACGTACATATCTTTTGAATATTTCCTCCCGTTCTTTCTGGTCCTCCAGGGAGTTGACAGAGAGGTCAGAGATACTGACTGTGGCCGAGGCTGTCAGGGTGACCAGCAGCACCAGGTGGCCCTCACCCTCTTCCAGCTGCAATTCCAACTTGTGCGTCTGTTCCCTACTGAGGACCGACAGGTCGACCTGGCACCTGGAGACAAATGTTTTGAATTAGCAAGTGGCTTTTCCCCCCCAAACATCAAACAGTGGAAGTTCAGGCTGCTCATAGCAATGTGAAATGTAAATCAATAGAAATAGTATTTGGACCATTGGAAGTATACATCCCTCATGTCAGCTGACTTTCTTTGCAAAATTCAGCCCCTGACTATCTTAGTGTCTAATTGCTGATTTCCTGTAAGATACAAAAGCGTGCTTATCTGATTCACTTACTGCCCATTGTCACCATATTCATAAATCGGCGGGGACTTCCAGTGCCTGGAAGGCCTAGGTCAGTGGGGCCTTGCTACCGTGAGTCTGAATTTTTCTATCACCTTTAAACCAATGGGTGTTTTTCCCCCTCATTTATAAATATAATGTATAAAGCAATGATTAGAATATGCACTCTGGTGATGCCATACGTTTTACAGTTTTAAAACCATATGTCCTTTCATCCTTTAGAGTTTAAAATTTATTCATAGAGCACTTACAAATCTAAATAAAAAGCAAACAAATCCTCTGAAAACATCAAGTGTTACGTAGCAGAACTATCCTGGGAGGCTTTATAACATGGCAGCCCATGGACCACAAGCCACTCTCGGGGCTGAACACCTTGCAAGCTCTTTTCATAAAAAGGACAATTGATTTGGAAGAGAAAGATACTGTGGTAACCACAAGGCCGGTAAACGGAGAGATAGGGGCAGATATGAATAAAAGGCATTTAAAACAGCAAATAGCCAATTACAAGACTCAATGTGGTAACATAGAAACAGGATGCTCAGCTATCAGGGACAAATTAAATTTTTGCTCATTTTCTTCACTTTATTATTGTTTACTGTTTTGCTTTTAAATTAAACTATTATGAATAGGGCCTCAAAGCTTATAGTTGTGCTCAAACATCTTCTTAAGCATGACTGATTTTAGGAACTGAATCCAAAGTTTGACATTTACCTTTTCTTTTTGCCTATCAAAAGTGACAGCAGAGATAATCGGGGCTAGAAACAATTGGGAGGAAGAGGAATATGGATGCAAGAAATGGGAAAAAAAAATGAAAGAAAGGAAACACCCTGGTCAGTGACAGAAAAATGTGTGTGTGCTAAATGGTAACTATGGAGAAAGAAAGAAATTAGAGTCTGTGGCAAGTCTGAAAAATGGCTTCTTAAAGTTAGAATATATGTCAAATAACCTCATTGTTTCTGTAAATCCAACATCCATTCCAATATACTCTCATGCTGTCTTTTAAACTCTAAAGGATGAAAGGACATATCAAATGCCATATAATATTCTAATTCAAAATTTTTTTTATTATTGACTTTAGAGAGAAGGAGGAAGAGAGAAAGACACACACACACACACACAGAAACATCAATTTGTAGTTCCACTTATTTATGCATTCATTGGTTGATTGTTGTATGTGCCTGACCAGGAATCAAACTCACAACCTTGGTGTATCAGGATGATGCTCTAGCCAACTGAGCTACCCAGTCAGGGCTCTAATACTCTCATTTTAATTGCAATTAAGTTCTGGTCAATGACACCTGGAACAAATTGAGTGTAAAAGAAATGCAATGGAAAAAAACAGCCAATCAAATGTATTCTCTAATAAAAGAAAAACATCAATATCATTTTCTGTAAATCTTTTCAGTATCTGGTACAGTGCCTCGCCTGTAGTTTGTTGAATGTGAATAAATCTTTGGACCCGATTAGGTGTATGATATTAACCCTTTGAGTGCCAACCAATATTCTAGGAACTATACTAAAATTGCCAAGGCATTTTTGCTGGTTTTACAGCAGTTTAGGAAAAAAATTATGAATCGCAAGTAAATGAAGTTACATATTCAAAAACTTAAGGAAACCTTTACTACATTTGTTTTCATCTTTGACATATATTGTTTGCTGATTGTATTATAAAATACTAGTAGAAAAAAATTTTTGAATAGCGCTCCTGGCACTTTTGGTGAAAGACAAGAGGAGCATGATCGCGCTCCCTGGCACTCTAGGGGTTAAAGAATTGAACAGAGATTACAATTCAGATAGTACTTCTGGTTGGATAAAGCTGGTGTCAAGAAGGGTCTCTCACTCACTTTGATCATGCATTTCCCTGTCCTGTCATTGCCTTATTCTTTGGTGAGACACTGTATCACTCATAAAACACAAAACAAATTGAAGCTTTCTGGGGGTTTTCCTTCTATGCCTATTCCCATTTCACATTGGGCATATAGATGCTGGGCTACTCCTTGTTTATAGTAGAGTTTTTGCATTTAATACTTTAGAGTTGGGGAAGGTGCTCTAAAGGTAATCTGACCCAGCCATTGCAAATTGGCAACTTTCAGACCAAATCTGGTCTAGGGATTTGTTGATTTTTCCTTGTAGTATTAAAGTTTTGAAGTTAAATAATTTTAAAGATAGAGTAAATGTCCTCTGACTTAGTTACTGTTCCCAATACTGTCATTGTTTCTAACTGGCCTACTTCACTTAATTCTGTTCCTGGTTCAAATAGACATAAGGATTTGTGGTCCTTGAAATCTCCTGAATTTACCAATGAAAAACTGAGGGCCAGAGAAGTCATAGTCAGTTATTAGCAGAGCCAAGAGCTGAACTTGGGACTCTGGAATCCAAGATCTAGGCTTTTTTTTTTCTTTTTCTTTTTTCTTGACCAGTCTGTCATTAAGTAATCATGCACCCCAGGAGGAAGTGTGTGCTGTTTGCAGTGGTTCTTAAACTGGATTCATTTTAGACAGAACAATTATCTCAGTTTTAAAGTATGGAATTATGTAATTTTTATGCTTTAAATATATATACACTAGGGAAGAAAGCTGTAAGTTATTGCTCTTATCCTATCTAATAAAGAGGGAATATGCTAATTGACCATCACACCCTCACAAAGATGATGGCGTCCACAGCCAATAAAGAGGGAATATGCTAATTGATTGCCACGCCCTCAAAGAGGGCGGTGCCCACAGCCACAAGATGGTGGCACCCAGCCCCCTCAGCCCCGCTGGGATGGCAGGCACACAGCATGGCCGGGCCCACCTCCAGGCGGGTCCGGTGCTCCAAGCACCTGCCTCTGGAGTCCCCCAGTCCCCTCCCCCCCCTCCCCCCCCCCCCCCCCAGTCACCCAGGGCGAGCCCAAGGAGCAGGCAAGCCTTGGATGGTGGCTGCCCATCTGCTCAGGGCCAGCCAAGGCTCAGGTAACCAGGGCTGGCCTAGGCTTGCACTGCTGGCAGCAGCAGCAGCAGAGGTGTGATAGGGGTGTCACCTCCTGCTTTTGAGGGCTTCTGGACTGTGAGAGGGGGTAGGCCGGGCTGAGGGTCAGCCCCCTCCAGTGCATGAAAATTCATGCACCGGGCCTCTAGTAAGATAATAAAATAAGAAAAATTTACAAATTGAATTTTTAAAACTCTGAAACCAATAATATTTAAATTAGCATTATAATTTATAGGGAGGATTATGCTTTTCTGCTACAACTAAATTTTCCATGTTGAGTGTACTCATAGAAATAGTCTCAGGTCCTGTCCTATATTTAATGTTTCATAATTTTGACTTTAATCAGTGTGATGCAGAAAATGTCTATTTATACAAATACATTGGACAAGAGAGTATTAATGACTTCAAGGTTTTTTTTGCAAGTTGAGGTTATGCATATCTCCTATTCATCTAAAAACTGTGCTCAGGAGTAATCCTCTGGTGCAATTTTAAGTGAAATTCTCCACACGCCTGTCCACATGTGGCCAAGTAGGTGCCCCTGCTGGGCAATCAGCGGTGTCTCTGAAACCTGGGAAACAGTGGCCAGCCCAGTAACATATCACCTTACATTGCTTCCTAGTCTTCCCTGCCTCACGTCTTCTCTCTCTCACTCTGCGGTTGGGACTGTACCTCCCAATAAAGTATCAGCACTTAATCATTGCCTCAAGCTCTGTTTCTAGGGGACATGGGCTAGGCAAAAACCATTGGTACCATTCAGTCCCCTTAGTTACAGATGTCTAACATGAAATCCTGCCCCTGTTCTTCCCGTGGCTTCCCACCTCTTGTGAAATATCCTGAGCAAGGTAACGGTGCCCTCCACAGCCTGCCCTCAGCTTGAGTGTCACTTGCTGACTCACTCCTTAAACCATTCCAGACAGCTTGTAATTCTTTCACCATCCACGCTAGGGCTCAACTGTTTCTTTGTGTTTGAACAAGACAACCACTCTATCTATCTTTGCTTCACTAATTTTTACTAATTCTCATTTAAATAACCTGCAGTTGTCTTTCCCTGTCAATATCCTGACACACGTTGAGGGTAGGCACCTAGCACAGCACCTGGAACATAGTTGGTGCTCTGTACGTATTAAAGTACTGACACACAAGGAGGTGACATTGTAGAGGCTAAAATTTACCCAGGGAAGAGTGGCAGAGTGGAACTGGCATTTAATGCGCCCACTTTACCACTCCTATATTGTCTTCCTAGAAAAATTTCTTTCCAATACTTATTTCACTCATTCATTTACTCACTATTTATTAAGTATTTGAGTTGTCAGGTCTTTGTTAGGTTTCGGGAATCAGTTTTTTGTAAGCCTTCTAGTTTCTCACATCTCAATTTTCAGAACTACCACAGAGTTTGTAGTTTTATCACATATGCCTTATTAGTTTGATATTGAAAAATTACAAAACTTACT
Source organism: Myotis myotis (assembly GCF_014108235.1). NCBI lineage: Eukaryota > Metazoa > Chordata > Mammalia > Chiroptera > Vespertilionidae > Myotis > Myotis myotis. The sequence continues at coordinate 54,218,836 of NW_023416357.1, forward strand.
ATCTGTACTGAACCCAACTTACCAATCAATCAATCAATAGAAGAATGGAAACAAAGTCAAAACTGAAGATACCAGAGCTACTGTAATCATAAATGGGGAAATTAAGACTCAGAGAGATTAAGTGATAGCAAGAAATCAAACTACATTTCCTATCTCCCATAGGAAAGCTTAAAGTTCTTTGCACTTTTAAAAAAACAAAAACACAACTCTATGCATTTATCTAGCCACATGGAAGGAATATTTATTTGGGGACATATTCCCCTACGAGTTCAAAGAGAGAAATTTCAGTGTTTCTATCACCTTTTTCCTCCCCTGCCATTTTATCTGCCATACCTGAGCTAGTGGCCAATGATATTCCTATCAGATAAAACAGTCTTGTGCAACCTGGATGCTAATTACATGTGTGAGACCACTGGGGTGCAGGTGATACTGTTGTAATTAGCTAGCTATTAATAATAGGAAAGGAGCAAAGGGGGAAGCCAGACATTATAGGCATATTCTTTGGGCTGATTCTCCAGGAAGCTGCAACTTTACACTACCCAGGGAACCACTGGCCTATTCCCAGCAAAACACTGTGAGAAGGGATCCAACAAAAGGAAGACACATGCCCAGTAAAGTTGGAGTGACACAGGGAAGCTACTTGTCTGTCAGTCACACATGGGAACAAAGATCATTGGCCAGAATGGGCATGGCCACTACAAGCACATGAAAAGTTGGGAATACATAATCTCCTGAACAAAGAAATTCTCTTTCTTGTTGCTCTCTTGTTGCTCTTGCGGCTCATGACTCTTGTGCTCTTGGCTTGCTCTTGGCTTCCTTGCATTCGCCCATGTTTCCTTCATAGCCATGTGAACTTGCAGACCCCATATACAATGGACTGATGGACTGCAGCGGGCAAACACAAATCAAACGAGCCTGATGCTGTATTGGGCTGTGCAAACAAGGATGGGAAATTCTGTTTTTAGCCTTGCTAAAGGCAACACGGGACTTCTTCCTGGTAGGGCTGATGGAAATGAAACCTTGGGAACTCAGGGGTTTGATCCACAGAACTAAAGCGTTCTATTATATCCCATCCTTTGGTGTGAATCTCAGAAAAATTCTTTTTCTTAGGATATCGCAAGAAATTCATCCCCACTAGCAACCGTTCCCCTCCATTAACAGAGGACATAAATGTTAGGCCTATTTGTATTTTTAAGTAATTTAAAAATAGGAGAGGAATCAAATTTCATAAATATTTTACTTATGCATTAACACAGGTGGCCCACATATCTGATATGTTGCGTATGGCCTGCAAGTATTTTGAGGGGAAATTAGGAGCTGCATAACCTGGAGGGGTTGACAGTGGCCCTTCACTTGCTGACTTGCTTTCACTAAACTGGAGTTCACATATGCCCTGGCAAGTGGATTTACAGATTATGTAATCTACATGTAACTGAACTAATCTTCACAAGATGGACACCACTTGCTTTAAAAGATCCCAGTGAGTAAACCGTGGATAGAAGAGAGTGCTAACTGAACAAGCACAAGTGAACAGAATGATAAACAAGAATATGCAGAGCTGACGCTTCCAGCAGAGCTCCCTGTCAGCCACCTTCCGACTTACACACCGAAGGTGCTACCATCAGGTCTAACTGGAATTCAGCCAAGACAAATCAAAGTTATCCAGAAGAGTATTAGCAATAGAAATGTTCATCTACTCTCATTGACAATGAACTTCTATGGGGATGTTGTGCCTCGAAGTATTAGCTAATGATATTATGAAGCCATCATGATTAGCAAGACATTTAAAAACAAAGCCTTCAGAATAAAAACACAAGACTTCATTGAATTTCTTTGGTGGGGGTTATTTATTAAAAACATATTTTATATAATTTTGACCAAATTTAATAATAGAACTATGAAGCTTTTTTTGAGATTTCTTAATATATGGGAACTATGGGGTGTCCCCCAAGATGTAAACACATACTTTGTGAATAATCATAAAGGCAGTATGTATTAAAATACATTTCAAAATTGAGCTATCAGATGTTAATGTGTAAATACATTTTTGGGACACCCTGTATTTTATATTAGTGAAAGTAATAATACATGATATGTTATAAAATCTTAGAAATCAATACAATACCTAATTCTTTGGAATTTTGCATTATAAAGAATTCAATATGTTACTGTTAAAAATGTTTCAAGTTTCACAATTATGCAGTTTTTATGCCATCTCTGGCACTATAAAATGCTAATGCTGTTGTTACCTTTCTCCTGTCAGAGGTTGTCACCATTCAATCATCTTTTAGGGGCATTACTTTATCAGAGCATTCTTCTGTAAGCTTGTGAAATTTCCCACTCAGTGACTCAAAGACAAACTATTTAATATACACTTTGGAAACTTTGCCCATTGTATAAGAAATATTGCAGTGAGTACAAACTTTCTAAGAAAATCTTGAAGGAAAAATAGTAACCCACAAAAGCAAATAGATTAAAATCTTAATATATTTGGTTTAGGTTGAGTTTTTGAAAAACCAAGAGGAACATCAATGACACATTCCATTCTTTACTTAAATATTGTCTATCTTCCTAATGAAATATTGTACTCAATCCCTCGTAAGAAAAATGGTGAAACATTATGATTTTGTAAAAGAACTCTCTTCAGTATAGAACTTTCTGATGATCTATCTATGTGCTTTCAGATTAATAATGCATCAGGACTGCTCCTGCTCTTTTTTACATGGGAAGTAAAAGAGTTATCGTAGTACTGGTATCACAAATAAGAAACATTGCAAATCAGAATCTATAAAATGCTTAATGTTCAAATGCATTGACCTTCAACTTTCGGAAAACATTGATTTGGTTAATATCCAATCAAATGCTGTTTTCCTCATTTGCCGCACTACACGGGAATACACCAGTGAGTGCACCTGCACACCCCACATTTCTCTCTCAGCATGAAGTGCTCAGGTACAGATTTAGTTTTATGATTGTAGAATTTCAAAGCATTTGTTTTTCGCCCACAAGTTGCCCATTTGGAAGAAGTTTTTCTTACCCTATATCATTAATAAAAATGTTGTTGACATAGCGCTCTCTACTCAAGCTTACATCTTTGTTGTCATGGGCAGCCCCAGCCCTCATAACAATGCAACAAATAAAGTCAGTAGCAATTCACCAACCTAAAATAAATGTACCCCAAATCAATGCCAGTTTACAGATAAACAAATATTTTGCACACTAATAAATAATGCTATAAATCTTGCTATATTGGATCACAAATAACTCCAACTGGATAAAATTGCTTGGCATGGGATTTCTTATTCTGCATGTTCATAAAAACAACTTGTTTCTGACAGCACTCATTCTTGGCAATTTACCACAGCTGTCAGCAGCCAATTTGTTCAGATTACTGCTCTGCATAAAAGTGCAACAATCGTGAGGATTTATTAGCTGATTATCGTAAAGGTGGCAGTCCGTCTTGCCTGCCAAAATGCAGGTGATCAGAAAGTTAAATAATTACCTGCAGATTAACATTATTTCACCTTCATTTGACATCTGTAGTTCAGTGACAGGCAGAATTTGCTGTTTAAACTTACAGTATGATGTACACAACGCACGCCGGTTTACTGACTACTCGGCATTTTATTGAGCGCTTCAGTGTTTCAGAACATTCTGAACATAAAGCCAAGGTGAAAAGAGCATGGGCTTTAGAGTCAGGAGTCCTGGGTTTGAGTCTCAGGTCATCCAGTTTCAAACTAACTAGGCAACCTTTAAACCTCCAGCTGCCTCACTTTGTGCATCTGGAAAACTGTTGTATGAACCACCCTCATTATTGCCTAATGTTGCGCTGATGGTGTAATAGTGCCCTTTAGGTTGTAAAACATCATTATTATTATTTAAATGGTGAATTTATTTTTTGCATACAATTTAACAACCAGAGGGCATTAACTGCCTAGATGTCATAACATCTATGATATATGTAACTTGATAAAGGTATAGGCTACCTTTTTTTTTCCCTTCAAAAAACAATTCAGTACTTTTTAAGTATAAAGATTACTCAGGCACTTTCACATTTTAACTCATCAATTCTCCCCTTTTAAATATTCAAATATCTTTCCTCAATTATACTGAAGTATAAAGTATAATTGTACCTTCCACTAAGGTACGTTGCTCTAACTGCCTTTTCATTAATATCTGGTATCAAATTGAGTATTTATTTAGAGAAGGAAGAACCATAATTTTGAGTATTAAATCAAGCTTCAGGTAATTACATTAAAGTTTGACAACTGTTTATTGAGTGACTATTATGTGCCAAATACTTTTCTAGGCATCAAAAATGCCATATTGGAGAAAACACTCAAAATCCTCATGGAACAAAACCCACATAGAGCATACATTCTAGTGATGGGAAATAAAAGATAACATAAATTAAAAAATGCACAGTATGTCAAGTGGTGATTCTTCAATTGAGAAAACAAAGCAGGATAGGGGAGAGGGAATATTTAGGAAAAGGGGTTTCAAGTTTAAATCGATTTGGTATGGATGCCTCCCTGACATGACATTTGTACACAGGCCTAAAGGAGGTAAAGAAACATGGCAGGTGGACACCTGAAGAGTCTTACAGATGGAGGGAAGAGTCCTGAGGTGAGAGAGTGTTCAGTGTGCTTGAGAAATAGCAAAGAGGCTAGCACAGCTCAAAGAGAGCAAGGAACAGGAAAGCAGAAGTTCTGGGTAGAGGGGTCATAGAACCAGCCCATGAAAAGCATCATGAATCACCGGGAAGAGGAGTTAAATGATTTTACTAATGTTCTGTGGAATAAAAGTAATAAGATTAAGATAGCAAGTTGCATGTGACAGTCATTCTAATTATCTTTATTTTTTAAATATATATTTTTATTTTTCATTGATTTCAGAGAAGAAGGGAGAGGGAGAGAAAAACATCAATGATGAGAGAGAATCATTGATTGGCGGCCTCCTGCATGCCCCACACTGGGGATCAACCCACAACCTGGGCATGTGCCCTGACTGGGAATTGAACCGTGACTTCCTGGTTCGCAGGTCAATGCTCAACAACTGAGCCACGCCCAATGGACTCCAATTATCTTTTGGTCACTAAATATAGCTAAGGTTGTTACAAATAATGAAAATAAATTAATTATTCAAGAAAATCTAGATAATATCTACTTGAAAAAGCGCACAGTATATTGAGGGAGACAAATATAGACAATAATTATAATAAAATGTATTTAATATTAACAACTGTATACTGCTACTTAAACTGGTAGTTATCTAGAGAACAAGATAAACTTCAAGAAAAATCTGAGAATAGTGTTTCACTAGAGGGAAAAAAAATGCAACAAAGGCCTACTCTTTTAAAAGGATTGAAATATAACATACTATTTGGTTACAGTGGTGTTTTTCTCATTTCATCATATAAGCTAAATATTAAAGGTTAATGAAAGCTAATCTTTGACCTCTCACTTTAAATCCTGTGAAGGAAACAATATAGATCAGAATAACAGAGAGAGAGAGAGAGAGACGAGAGAGAGAGAGAGAGAGAGAGAGAGAGAGAGAGAGAGAGAGAGAGAGAGAGAGAGATGTTGGTTTGGATCCTGTTTTTGCTTTTCTAGCATAAAATTCTGTTTATTAGTATGCATGCAGTTCTCCAGGCTGTATGTTTACAGACTTGGAATCATGTGAACTACAATGAGGAAAGAATTTCCTGAACTAACAGGATCTTCTGTACAGCATCCTTTATTTCAGTATTGGCAGGTTTCAGTGTTTTGCTATAAAGACACATATAAAACTATCAAGAAATATAAAAATATGCTTTGAAGGTGAGAAAACAATTCATGTAACCAAGCAGGCATTCAAAGTGACTCTGTCTTCGTGCAGAAATGTCATGTAAGCCTCAGAATAGTCCTTTCTTCACTGCGTTATCAGATTAACATGGATCTGCCCCACTTAATGCTTCCTTCACTAAAACTTGGGAACTCTACCAATTTATGAACTTGCAGGAGATTATAAAGACTCTTTGCTTTGTAGGAACTTTTAGGAAACAATGCATTTTATGGTCACAATATGCTTTATGAAAAGTAATATAATCTCAGATCACTTTACAGACTATGAATATGCTCTTTATTCCTTTAAGTATCTTATATCAAGTGAGATTCCTCTTTCTCAACTCCCATAACTTTTACGCACAATGTTTCTGACATCTGGAGAAAATTCCTGGATATCAAGTTTGGATAGCCTGTCCATCAACTGGTCAAAACTGCCACCTACTGGTCAGTTTTCAAACCTAGTTTTCAGTTCACCTAAGCACAGCCTTACTACGATAAGATCCCTTCTTTCTTATTTTTTTTTTTTTATTAGTTAAGGTATTACAAATGTGTCCTCATCCCTCCCATTAACCCCCAACCTCCCCCCCACACACACTCATGCTCCCATCCCCCTGTTGTCCATGTCCATTGGTATGGCTTATATACATGTATACAAGTCCTTCGGTTGATCTCTTCCCCTTACCCCCACCCTCCCCTACTTTCCTTCTGGGGATTGATAGCCTGATTGCTGTTTCTCAGTCTTTGAGTCTGTCCCTTTTCATCAGTCTATGTTGTTCTCTATAATCCACAAATGAGTGAGATCATGTGGTATTTATCTTTCTCTGACTGGCTTATTTCACTTAGCATAATGCTCTCCAGTTCCATCCATGCTGTTGCAAAAGGCAAGAGTTCCTTTTTTTTTTACCGCAGCATAGTATTCCATTGTGTATATGTACCACAGTTTTCTAATCCACTCATCTGCTGATGGGCACTTAGGCTGTTTCCAAATCTTAGCTATGGTGAATTGTGCTGCTATGAACATAGGGGTGCATATATCCTTTCTGATTGGCGTTTCTGGTTTCTTGGGATATATTCCTAGTAGTGGGATCACTGGGTCAAATGGGAGTTCCATTTTTAGTCTTCTGAGGTAGCTCCATACTGTTCTCCACAGTGGCTGCACCAGTCTGCATTCCCACCAGCAGTGCAGCAAGATCCCTTCTTTCAAAATAGTCAGGATCATTTACAATAACCAGAATTAAAGCAAATGTTATTTTAACAAAATTCTCCCCCCTTAGGATGAACCAAAAATATAAAATTGCTCAAACCTGCCAATAAAATCATCTCTTTTCCCAGCATCCTTGTCCCATGCAGTGATATCGATAATTCCACCTCTTTCTTCATAGAGATGAAAATCAAATTGTTCTCTCCACTGAGGATTCAAAGTTTTGGGCATAATCTGCAAAACCAAAACAGTCATTGTTTCACCATATCAGTCTTTAATACAATGTAACTTGAGACATTAAATCAAACTTTAGGTACTGTCTAGAAAAGCATGTAAGTGTGAGATTTGACAAAAGCTTCCAGAAATACTGAAAATGAGTCATTAGCATCTTTATTGCATATTGTCTGAAGGGACCCTGAAGGATGTATCTTGAAAACCAAAGTCACCCCCTCATCATCATGAATAACAGTTGAGAGATATGTATTACATAGAAAAGGCAAAAACATAGTCTATAAGTGAAATAGCTCACTCCGACACTAGCATTTATTTTACATAACCAACTAATACACAAAGATATAACTCGTAATAAAGAAAGATGATGATTCCCAGGGTTTCTTTTATTTTCTTACTTCCCTACACATGGGGATTCTTGAGCTGAATACATTAAAAAAAATAAAGTTCTATGGGAACCGGAGGAAAAACAAGTAGCTTTGGGGTGGCCAGGTAAACTTATATCTTAGAATTAGAGCATTGATGTATCATCTCCATTTTATACATGGAAAAACCAAGACCTGGAGACCAAGTGACCCATCCTGGGTCACTATGTTTTAGTTATCTGGACTCTAGCTCAAGTCTTTGATTAGAGCTTCAGATCTCTTTCCCCAAAACAATATGCCAGAAATGTTTGTGAGTTAATATGAATATGTGTGTATATAACCTCCATGTTGCACATACAAGAAAGAGATCTTATCTGAAGTGCAATTTTGTAACTTCACGTATTCAGATAAGACACTGGGTGGAATCAATGAATCAAGTGACCCATACTGATGTAAAACTCCATTCCCCATTGGGTTAAACAACATTCACATTTGTTTCCCTGTTCTTTCATTTTAGCAGGAGGGCATGTGGTGGCTTTATTTCTTTTTAATGTATGGGAGACAGATCTTCCGATGTGAAGACTCTGAAAGCAATGAAGTATGTTATGTGCAAAGGTAATGCAAATGAATCACAATTTTTAAAGTTCATCATCTGAAATTAACCAGCAATAGATCGTGGGAAGAAAGAGCAAAGAGCGACACGTGTCCATAGCCTGGTTTCATATTTCATACTTAAAGAGCAGAACTATAAGAATAAGTAATGTTTGAAGCCTACCAGAACATGGAAATGATGTTAATTGATAAAGGACAAGACAGATGTGGACATAGATACCTATTTTTGGAATCAGTAGTTTCTTTAAAACATGTGATTAAGCCCATAGCAGAGAAAAAGATGGCACTGGGTGGACGCTATGATAATTCAAGTGACTCATAACTGGGCTTAGATGAATGCCTATGATATTTTGGGGATTGGTCTATCTTACTTATTTGGCCATAAAGTGCCTAAATTTTCAGTTTTCGTTTTTAGGATTGCCCTTCCTACCTGGTTTCCTTCAGGTCAGAAATTATGCCCTCCCCTTCCATGGGGGCACTCAGTAGGGTAACTGATCAGGGCGCTGGCAGTTTTCACTACCTCAGACAAGCAAGCTCTGTGATATCTCTAACTACTGATAAAACTTCCTGGGCCAGAAGGAACCGAGGTAGGCTGTCTATCAAAACTTCCTGAAAACAGTGATGTCAAGGCCAAGATATTCCCATGGAGGTAGAATGCGATTTTTAATACGAGATGGATGTGATCAATTGTCCCAAGCTGTCTATGAAGCTGATATCTATAAAGCTGGTCATTAAAGAGGTTGAAATTGAAGACAACACAGATAAGACATGTGTCCCAAACATAACTATGACTTTGCTAATTATTATTACTCCTCTCATTAATATAACAATATGGTTATTTAATATATTATTACTACTAATATAATTGGTATTACACAATATACTTATTACTACTGATGCTATTCTTCCTCTTCCTCCTGCTACTTCCACTTATTATTTATTATGGGTAAGGCAGTGTTCCAAGCCCTTTACATGTGTAACATATTCATTCATTCGTCACAATAACTTTATTAAGTAGGCACTATTTTAATTCTCATGTTTACAGATGGGGAAATTAGGGCATGAAGAGGCAAAGTGATGGCCATTTTTCACTGCTAGTAGCCACAGAGGGAATTTTGACTCTTTGTTTTCTAACTAAATTTTAAAACAACTTTCAATTTGCACTGGTGAAAATCAGTTTGAATAAAATGACTCAGAGTAATCTGCACAGATTGTTATGGCACGTAAAATGATGCATTTGTAGCACTGATACTAATACTTGTTGCAATAATAAGAGCAGCCAATACTCTTTGAACACTTTATGTGCCAGGCATTGACTTAGGTTTGTTGCAGCCTTCTTTTTTTGAAAGATAGTTCCTATGTTTATTCCTGTGTTATAAATGAAGAAATTCAGGCAGAGTGAAGTTAAGTAGTTTACCCAAGGTCCCACAGCACATAAAGTAAGAGATGCAATACAATTACTGGTCTTCTTTGCTGACATGACGTTCAAAGAAGTTCTGTAAAGCATTTTTTAAAAGTTTTCATCTTCCAAAGCATAGCTATTAACTAACCACTGCTTTCCAAATATCGCCAGGAACACAAAGAGACATGTCACCTTGCTCTTATACTTCTGATGCCCAAGCCGGAACTTCACGTAGGGGTCACTCAACCCATTGGAATCCATGGCCTTGAGGTCTCGCCCCTCAATCAACGTGATACTGACTATTCCTCGCCAAAGATGTGATTTTCTGTGTACATCTGACAGACGCAAACTTTGGGTCTGAAATTTTGGCAAAAGAAAAGAGAGTTAGCTTATTGTGTTTTAAACCAAAGTATCTCATTTGGCATTACCGTTTCCAAAGAGAGTTAGCTTATAGTGTTTTATACCAGAACACCTCATTTGGCATTACCATTTCCAATGTTGTAACAATTTTCAAAAATAAAAATGAGGCAGTTATAAATTTTAAATAAAAATTATTTATGGATTAATTATTAATTATGCAATTATTAATACTATATTAAAACCTCATGATAAATTTAAGGTTATGTAAAAATGGTGAGTGCTCAAAATAAAGTCTAGTTTTTCAGCTCCTTATATTACAAGCTGTAGGTACTTCAAGAATACCAGAGACCATTTACATGTATCAAATATGCCTGTGTCAAGATTAGCATAAAATAAATATAAATATGAAATATAATATTATCCACACTGTGATATTAATTTTTAATTATGTATGGATTTTAATATCTTTTTTTCATGTTGCAAATGGATTTTACAGGTGGTTTTAAGTTGTAAGGTTAGTTGTAAGTTCCAGTCACTTTTAAAAGTCTTTATTGCCATATTAAGAGTTTCAGCTCACTAAAGAAGTATTCAAGGTACAATAAAAGACAAAATCAATATGTCCACACAAAATGTCTTGCCTATGTTTGAAACTTGCAATACAAATTTTAGAAATTACACATGTGACTTATATTGGTAGGTATGGTATGTTTATTTCTCATTCTAGTATTTAAATATTTTCTTTAATGTTTTTTATTATCCTCAATTCTGAGTCACAATATTCAAGTCAGTGAACCAAAGCTGAAATTACGAAAATTAACAAGTCTACTAAAGATGACTATCTGTTCTCTTTGAATTAAATAGCTCATAAAACAAGCCAGAAAAAGTGGCTATATTTTAAAATCTTTACATTCTGGATTCAGAAACACAGAGACTGCTATTTCTTTCATATTGTCAAGTATGTTTTCTTCACTCATCGTCATTTCATGAAAAAATTCAACTTTTCTCTCAACTTCATATTATTCCACTTCTAAATTATGAATTAGCTCCATTTTTTGTCCCAATTCCTTCTATGTAACATTATAATGTTATAGCCTATTTTGTATAACTCCCCCTTCCACTTTGAATTACTATTTTTATTCTACATCATAGTAATGCCAGACATTTTTATCTGTCCTCATCAAAAGTCATGCATTTCAGGGGCTTTTATTAGGAAAATGAAAACTACATTCTTTAAAAGATAATACTTTTAATATTTGAACATTTCAGTGGAGAGCTTTCTAAAGCACATTATATACTTCCCTACCTTGGTGATCAGCAAATTTTGAACAACATTGCTTCATGCTTCCGCCTTATTGATAGCAACATGGACCTTGGCCTCCACATTCCTCACCTCTGTGAGATCCAAGAGCAGTATTCCACTGCGTTCTGAAGTGCAACGCAGGTTCATGGGGCACCTGTAACTTCCACAGGACTCCATGCCCATTTCACCTAGAGCCCCACTGCTCCCATCTGTTTTACACATTGGATTGTCTTTGAATCAGGGATTTCTCAGGTTAATATAATTGTTTAGAATTAATTGCACCGAGCGATCTTCAGGGTTTTTGGGTTTTTTTAGTTCTAAGATTTCATACTCATTATCCATATCTCTATCTATCTATCTATCTATCTATCTATCTATCTATCTATCTATCTATCTATGGCTAATATGCAAAGTGTCCCCTCGGGAGTTTGACCAAGAGACCAGGAGTTCAATCCCTTGCTATGATATGTGCTGACCACCAGGGGGTGGCGCAGAGCAAAGGAAACCCTGGCCAGCAGCAGGAAGGCCCCAATTGGCCCTGATTGCCAGCCAGACCTAGGGACCCTACCCATGCACAAATTTTGTGCACTGGGCCTCTAGTTATTATATAATGCAGCAATAAATTTCAGCATCTGTCTGTCTATTCACCCTTCCCCTTCCACTACAGTTGAGACCGCCTCTGACAGTGGACTTTAAAGATAGGATTCTAAACTTTGAGTCTGAAACTTTTGTTAAAAAATAAGAGTGACAAAGAAGGAAAGAAGAAAACGCATTTTTTGGCAAGCAAGAAGAAATAATTATCTTAGCGAAGAACAAGGAATTAAAAACTACCCATTTATAGAGAGCTTTAGAATTTAAAAGTGCATATGTGTACATTGTGTCCTGTAGTTTCCACTAAAATCCCATGAAGCAGAAAGGCAAGGACTGCTATTCCCAATTTACTGGTGAGGAATTAGATGTACAAGAAGTTGACTTACTGAGTGGAAAGGACAAATAATGCTTTCCATGGGATCCTTCATGCTTTCCCAGAAATAAGTGGTTTGGCTAATAAATAGAGGATATGTGACTAGAACCCAGCATTTCTGACCTTTAATCCTAAGCCTCTCCCAATATTTGTCTTTAGGGCAGAGACTCTCTCCTGGTTTAAAAGAATCATTTAAGTATAAGGTTGCTAAAAGATCACCCCCCAGTTTAATGAGTTGAATATATTTGAAATTCCAGGCTAGATTTTCCTACATGGCTGATACATGAAATCACCTTCTACAGCATTATTATATAAGCACATGTATTCATACTTACAATATTCCAGCTGATGAATATATTTAATGACATTTTCTATGCACTCTAGAAGCAGAAGCCATACATAACACTCAGTAAAATAACAGTAGGTTTCACAGCATCTGCAGTCAGCAAGGCTAAGTTAGGTTCTTGAATGGTACCATGTCTGAAACCCTTATTCGCATGCTCCTCCTCCCATCTTTCACATGAGAACAAGAACATGACATGGAGTGGAAGGACAAAGAATACTTTCCATGGGCTTCTTCATGTTTTCACAGAAATAAGATGAACTTAATGAAGGCTTTACCTACTCTCATTCATTGTTACAAAATGCTTTTCTATAACTTGGAAGAACATTTCCAAAACGACTTGGGGAGCTAAGAGGGAGGGGTAGAGAGAATATTTCTATACAAAAACAGGGCTACTGAATGCGGAGATTAACTTGATCTCTGTAAAAGGTTTAAAGAGCAAATAGGGGAGGGGCTCCAAAGACACACTAATCAGGTATCATTTTTAAAAGTGATTTTTCCTTCTTCAACTTTCTTTGTTTAAATGGTACTCTTTTAAAAAGAACTCCATTAATGTAGCTATGATTTGATTAGCTGCATAGACATGAAACAGATAAGTAGTTTGTCTAAGTGGAAGAACTTGAAATAAAATTATAAGGTATGGGGGAAGAGATAAAGTTAGACTACCAACAGTAAAAAAGGTAAGTGCTTAAAATACATATACACATGCATCTTTCTAGCAATTTCTGACTATGTAACTTGGCATGCTTTCTTATCTATGGTTTTCCAGACTGTACTCCATGGCCCCAAGTGTACTAAGAGAGCAATTCTGTGTGTGTTAGAGGTAATGGTGGTTGGGGAGGGTGTGTGTATGTGTTGAGGGGCCTGCATAGAAAAAAATATATTCCATAAACAAAGATTTAGCCTGCTTAAGATAGCAATTTATTACTTTTACTTATGTTTTTTAGTTGAAGTTTTGGAGAGCTCATCAAATGGGTGGGGACAAGTGGAATTCCAAAACTAAAGAAAGAAAAACCTTTAAGAACCACTCGGTCTCCAAGCTACCTCTGAGTCTACTTGCTGCTCTGTTCAGGTTCCTTCCCCTGTATAGCAGTTCTCCAGGAGTAGTCCATTGACCAATGGCATCAGTGTCACTTGGAAACTTGTTAGAAATTCAGATTCTTTAGTCCCATCTTAGGCCAACTGAATCCAAAGCTCTGGGGGTGGGGCCCGCATTCTGGCTGCACCCGCCCTCACTCAGGAGGTTCTGACCCATGTTCAGTGTGAGAACTGCTGTGTTAGAAGTTCTAAGGTGTATGCACACTGGCCTTCTCCTGTGTTCTCATAACTATAATTAATTACTATGATTATAAAATTATCCACTCACTGGCATGGATATGATGCATGCTAATTAAAGACCTTCTTTAGTCCTGCTTCTAAATTTACTGGTTAGGAAAGCATATTGATCTAGACATGTGGAGGGTTTACAGAGAGAAGCAGGGACCTACTGAAAAACTAGGTGAAGTTTGTTTATTATTTCCTTCCTTTGTTAATGTTTTTTCCCTCATAAAATGCATCAATATAATACATATTAATTGAAATATTGACCAGTCAACTGAAAATTACTTTTTGAGCAGCTAAAGGGCAAGGAGCGTTAAACAAATACATGTCCCTTAATAAAATTAACATATTACAGCTGGTACTTACTAGTAGTTACTTAAGATACTGTTTTCAACTATGCCCTTGTTGAAATAGAATTCTATTTGAGGAGGGAAAGAAAAGAGGAGAAAAAATAAAATGGAAGACCAACCTAGCTTCAAAGCAAAGAACCAGCTCTGCAAAAGGTAGAAAGCAGTGGTCCCCAAGTTTTAGTGGGCAATTTGTAGAAATCAGAGGGTCTGATCCTCCTGGATGAGAATCAGTTTCTGTGGAGCAGAGTCACATGTATATTTCCAACATGTGACCCATGTGACTCCCACACACAGAAGTGAGACATCCTCTCCCAAAGGGAATATTCATCCCAGTTCAGACTTCATAAAGGATATCAGGATACCAGGCAACAAAATACATTTCAAAGTCTGAGTCAATGATATTTACCTTTAGTAGGATTTTAGAATTTAGTGAGTTAGCATTTTAAGGAGAATATTAGTTTATGTATATTATTCCTTAAAAAGAAATACACGATTTCAATTCCTAATGATATGCATAGAAGAGGTGAGGATAGGGAGTGGGTTTTCAGAATAGTAAGCTGGGCATGAGAATTCACAGCTCATGCAAACTCAGAAGATAAATAAATAAATGGAATGGTGGAACTTACTTGTGCGTTTTGGTAGTAAGCACTCTGAAGCTCTGCTCTGCAGAAGCCCAGGACAGGGAACGCAGGCCTGCCACACGTCTGGATGGAAATGAACGGTCAGAGCTGTACGGGAAAGCTTGGTGCCCCTAGCAACACCTCGCCTTAGTCAGAGGTTAGCATTACTCTTCAAAAAACATTATTTGAAAAAAAATATTTATTTGCTTCTTAAATCACTGTCAGAAAATGTCTTCTGGCAAAATGAAGATAAATGCCAATGCAATGATATAGTTTCCAGCCACTATTTTCTTTAGTAGCAAAATGCTGCAGTGGTCAAGAACATAAAGGGCAGAGATTATATGGTGATGCATCCCGCTTGGGTGGTTTCTGGCGTTCGTTAATAGGTGTAGCAGAAAAAGAAACAGCAAAATAAATCATAGAAAGAATCATTTTCCCAAGTCTGCCACTTCAAAAAGTTTTGGAGACTGTTTCCAATAATATCTTTTGTTTCCAATGTCAAAAAGGTGATAAGGTGGAGGAGGAATGAGGATAAATGATGATGGGGAAAAAACATAATATATGTAATATATACACACACATATATACTTATACACTTGTAACACACATATACACTTATATATGTGTGTATATATTTTTAATAAAGTGATAAAGCTCTAGAAGAACAATTGTTACATGAACAGAAAAAAGCTATGACAATGTTAACTGTTCCCACATGCTAATATTTTGTAATGATTAAAGAGATATCTCTAAAGTAATAGAAATGTTGCTCCACATAACACTTGCCTTTGTTACTAAAAGAACAACCCAAATGTCCCTTCACTGTTATAACCAAGAGCAGCAAGAGATGGATTAAGATACAGCTGAAC
Source organism: Myotis myotis (assembly GCF_014108235.1). Classification (NCBI taxonomy): domain Eukaryota; kingdom Metazoa; phylum Chordata; class Mammalia; order Chiroptera; family Vespertilionidae; genus Myotis; species Myotis myotis. The sequence continues at coordinate 54,234,598 of NW_023416357.1, forward strand.
ATCAAGAAATAGCGAGTTAAAAGTTTGTATTAAATGACTTCTAGAACGGCTAGACGTTTCCAAACAACAGTATGATGAGATGAGAGCTATCAGGTTTAACAACATCAAAAGAAAGGGTTAGATTAGGCCAGTCTGAAAGATAGATTAGATCACACAGAAAGAAATAAACTTGTACTGAGCAGCTATTATGTGCTGGAGTTTTCATGCTCCAGTGTTTTCCATGACAAGTATTTTTAAGGTAAAAAAAAACGAAACACTGAGGCACAGAAAAGATACCCGACTCAAAGCCAAATGACTACAGATTGGCAAAGCTGAAATTTAAATCTGTGATTGCTGATACTTAATTGATTCTTTTTTCCCATGATATCTTATTTTTTAGACAGAGCCTAAGTTCATGATACAAAAGAAAGAAACTAATTTGTACAGGATCTGTTGAAATATTTTGACTTACATTTAAAGGAAATACATTCTTGGGTATTAATTACTGAGAAAGGCTAATCAGGGACTTAGAAGAAGTAGAAGCCAGCAGGTGGTAATAACTGTAGCATATAATGTTTAGTAAAGCATTTGAGTATTAACTGTATTCCATAAGAAATTATAGCCCAATGTCTATTAATAAGGTGGTGAAGTTGTAGAATCTTGCATATAAATTGAGAACACATATATTCCAATTCTAGTTAATAAAGTTTATTAATTACATTTGTTGAAAAACTGAATCACTAGTATCAGGAGATATCCTATTATTCTAGATTCTGATTAAAAAACAGATCAAAACAAAAAAATCTATTTAGACTTAACATGTGGCTATAGGAACACTCAGCTATACTAATCTCCAGAAATGTGGTAATAATCTTTGGCTTTTGTTATTCTGGATTTTATTACCTGCACACAACCTAATCCTTCCAAACGAGACCCAGACACTGTGAATCTGGAATGAAAGACGTTGCTTGTGCCTTTACAGTAGCTGTGTGTGGAGTCAGTCCTTTCCTCTATTTTTAGCACAGAGGGTGCACATGCTTTTATTTAATTAAATGATTCGCTGAGACACTACAAAGAAAAGATAATGACAGCCTAGAATGACTGTTTTGTGCTGCAAAGCCTGGAGTGTGGAGCAATTATTAGCTCAATACCAAGGCACAGGCATGTTCTATCGTTTCCTTTTCCTGCTGAGTTTATTCCTGTGAATTGCACCTGGATGATGAAGTTCAACAAGTAGATTTGCTCTACAGCCATCCACCCTCTCAAAGCAGGATTGCCTTTACAGAAATCCCTCCCAGTGCTTTGTGCAGCCTAGTTTGAAGTATCTCATCTAATAATAGAGCTTCAATCCCTTTTATTCTTAGAAGATGATTCACTGACACTATAATCCTTAGAGAAATTCTCCTGGTTTTTATCCTTAAAGTTTCTTTCCGATTTCTATTGCTTCTTGATACAATTTACAGTGTCAGGAAGGTATTTATGTTTACTTCAGATGTTTTAACTACCCTCCCTAAACTTAATTGTGGCCAAACAAAAGTTCTAAATCTATTATTATATTTGCCCCAAATATACACTAATAAAAATCATCATATATGTTATAATGTTGTTGATTTGCAAAAGTAATCAATCAGTTTTCACCAATAATATGGTGTGAAACAATAAATTCTAGGTTTGACTTACAGAGACTTGGTCACTGATTTGGTAAAATGGGACCTCAAACATTAGCTACATCATAGCCCTCAAACACATCCATCCACTGGGGGCCTAAGAAGCATGGAGAAGGTTCATATAATGCAAGAAGAATTTGAAAGGGTGTCAATAAAGACAAACCAAGAGGCAACTCAATTTATACATCATATATCTATTCACCATTGACCCCCAAAGGAACTCTGCTGCTTTAAATCTTCACCAAAACATTTATTTCTATGACATTCAGAGAGAAAAACATTGGTCCCGATCATATCATCTAGGGACTTCAGGGCAATGGACTCACTTCTCTGGGCCTTAGTTTCCTCATTGACAAAATAAATGACTCCTAACAGTTCAGCCTTTATGATTCAATTTGTCACTTATTTTCAGAAAAAAAAAGGACATTAGATCACTATACCTAAAATACAAAAAAAAGTTACCTTCTAAATATGCATATTTCTTATTCTAAAATAAGATAGTTCAAGGATTGAGAAAGGTTAATAAAGAATACTTAAGGATGAATGCAACCAAATGGGAAGTACTGATAACTGGAAGACTCATTTGGAAGTAGCAAAATGGAAAGAAGATGTTGAAAGGGAAATCCTTAAAAACTATCAGTTATGGAGTTGGTCCTGATGACAAGACTTCATTCATAATAATCAGTCTGCACATTTGATGCATAAAGAACAAACTCAATGCAGAACACCCCTGAATTCTGCTCTCTTGGCAAAGGAGTATGCCATATGAATTCACCATATTTGTGGGTCTTAAGAAAACAAAGACAAACGTTTGAAAAAATCCATTTTCTATTTAGGATAATGGGACAATTCAAAAGCAGTTACTCTGTTCATGGACATATAAAAGGAATTATTATTATTTTAGCAAAGATACAGAATTATATCAATGAAGGCAGCCAGCAGTAAACTGAAAGGAAATGAAGAGGCTGTAATAATTAAAATAAGCTCACAACAATAAAAGGTTCTAAAGAAAACTGTGTGTGGAAGGTACAGATAATAAATAGATGTGGCTTATTCTTGCTCACTGGTCAAGTCAGTGCATGACTTAATCTAGTACCTGCCAGTCATTTTAAGAGACACTACAACAAATCTTAATACTCTAAAAGAGAAAGGTAGTTCTCAGTCATGAGCAATGAAAGAGCCAAAAAAAGAAGATGGCAAAGACCTACCAGTGTAGCATTTTCATTGCAATATCAATTGCTAAGAGAGTCATGTATCAAGCGTGAATTTTCAAAGAGAAAAACTCTTGCAAGCAAAATCATAAGTGCATTAGTAATAAATCATACTGTGCACAATGCAAAATTATAGTAGAGGAAATAAAGGATGAGAGTTCATTATGTTTAAGTCATGAAAGAGTAAATAATGTTAAATTGCAATGGCATTTAAAACAAATTCTCCGTAGAATTTTTATTTTTTTTTATTTAAATCAAAAGCAGTGTTGCTGTTTTCTAATTTATAAGATTTTTCAAAGAAAGAACACCAAGTATCTAGTATCTATATAGTATAAAATTACTGTAATAGAAGAAAATTTTCTCAAACAGATGAAGCAGATTTTAAAAGAAGGGTTAAGACCCTCAATGGACCCTTTAGACCGCACCATCATGTTCCTGCAAGGTCTGGGGGCCTCTAAGCTGTTAAGAATTTGAGATAAATTTGGTCCCACAAGGAAGTGACTTCAAGCAATATATTAAGTATATGAAGTTCTTGGATTTTAGGAATGAAATAAATCAGTCATATGAATGACTTAAAATCAAAGTTAATAAAGAAGGCAAATGAATACATTTGAGAGCCTATTTTAAAAAGTAAATTTCTTAGTTCATATTTAACTTTTAAAATTACTATTTAGAACCAAAAATCAAGATTTGTAATAAAAAGATTTAGACATTACCCTCCAAAAGAAAGACTTCACAGAGAAATAAGATCCAACCACTTCATTGTTTGAGAGATCCTAAAAATAAACAAATATTTAGCTAAATTTTGAGGTGCTTTTGAGAATACTTTATTAGCCCAACAAAATCAAAACAAATAAAAGCTCCAAAATTAAAAATAAAAGACAATTAAAAAAACCCAAAATTATATATTCTAAGTACACCTTGGGTCTTTACAAACTAAATTTTCTTTCCTTGAAGTAATTAAAGCTTTTCTTATTCATGTGTGATATCAATAGTAGTTAAGTATAGAGAGGATTATTTCTGTAATTTTTTAAAAAGGTCTACTTACCTCTTAATTCTCAAGTGTTGATTAATGTACCTGAAAGTCTAACATTTTATCTTAAAAAGAACTGTTTAAATATATTTTAAGAATTTGAAATAAGCCAGATAATATCTGTTCCTGTTAACAAAACAACACTATAGACCTTCAGAGTGTTTTTAAAGAATAATAGCAGAAATCTTACTTATAAGCACACACCTAATCAAATTTGGTTTAATTTTTTACTAAATCTTCCTATTTTTATTATGTATGTATATATAATATAAATGACCTAGTTAACTTGAGCTTTCCAAAAATAAATTTAAAAAGAAATTAATGCTGAGAAAGGTGGTTATTGGGTTGTAAACAAAGCAGTGCATTCATATTGGGTATTTTATTACTTAATCCTGAGATTTTATAATGTGAAACCAATTCAACTCTAGAAAATAAAAAAACATAGTTACTTACTTTTAAACAGAAAATTTAAATTATATGTACCCTTTAAACTTTAATGCTGTTTCTAGATGTTGGTTACAGTAAAATTAAGGGAAATTGTGATAGTTATGGGAAAGTATCAACCTTTGAAGAGGAAGTAGTTTTGTAACTTATTTGATTATCCCATGATTTTGTGTTAGCAACTAAGATTGTACTGGTCCAACCCCTCAAATGATGCCTCATGCATAGTAGATGCTCAATAAATATTTGTTGACTATTAATCATTTGGAGTTTCATTGGGGTGAGGATATATATTCCTTCCAAATGTAATACCAAAACTTATATATCTCATATAATAAAAGCCTAATATGCTAAGTGTCCGGTCATCTAGTCAGCCGTTCAACCAATCAAAGCATAATATGCTAATGACATGCTAAGCCTGCTCCACCACTTGCTATGACATGCACTGACCACCAAGGGTCAGACAGTCAACCAGTCAATCAGTTGCTATGATGTGCACTGACCACCAGCGGGCAGACACTCCAACCAGTAGGTTAGCTTGATCAGGACTGAGTGAGACAGGCCAGACATGCCCTGGAGCCCTCCCGTGGTCCCTCCCCAGCCCTGATCATGCACTGGTGGGGTCCCTCAGCCTGGCCTGCACCCTCTAGCAATCCGGGACCCCTTGGGGGATGTCAGAGAGCTGGTTTAGGCCCGATCCCACAGGCCAGGCCAAGGGACCCCACTGATGCACAAATTCGTGCATTGGGCCTTTAGTCAGAAAATAATAATGAACTAGACTACTTTAGGATGTGCATCAATTTAAATAATATAAGTTTAAAAGTAGAATTAAATCAGAGATCACCCATACAATCTACCTGTGCTTTTTATATGAAATCTATTTCTTGAAACTACTTGCATAAGGTTTGGTCAGGTAGCATGATTAATGTCAGAAGTCATAGGGAAAAAATCTTGAGTTTAAGACTGTTTTACTATCACTACAGAGTTATAATTCATTTACATTTGTAAGTATGGTTCTCATTTGTCACACTTAGCACATTGTCACATCAATTTCTGAAAAAAATCCTTAAGGAATATACTTATATTTGGACATTGGGGCATAAACCTTAGGTGAAATGGCTGCTGTCTTTTTTTATACTATACTATTGTTTAACTCAAAAACCTTATTCTGATTTCTAGAAAAGATGCATGTTTTCTTTTGTATTGCCAATTCTTTTCTTACTTTGATCCCCAGTTCTTTTAAAATGAAGCAGCATAGTTAGCAACATGTAGAAAATTTTTCAAGTATCACATTCAAGAAATTATTGCTTAAAGTCTCCTTACACAAATACTTTCCCCAGAATCAATAACAAAGGCTGTGAAACTAACAGTAACTTTTATCTTAATGTAAAATGTGTTAAGGTGCCTTAAATGGATGTGAAAGTCTTGGCTCTAGATTCAAGATATTTGAAACAAATAAGACAACCGCTTAGCATCTATAATTACTGTAAATTCATTTAAGTGTCAGGTGCTCTAAGGTGACTAACATTGAAACTTCACCAACTCCATACTTTCCATTCTTCCTCTAATTGACACAGAGGATAATGACCTAATTATGTGACTGGTATAAAAAGAGCAAAATGAGATTGATGAATTGGGGGGTTTAATGATCAGAATTTTTTTAAAATATATTTTATTGATTTTTTACAGAGAGGAAGGGAGAAGGATAGAGAGTCAGAAACATCGATGAGAGAGAAACATCGACCAGCTGCCTCCTGCACACTGCCCACTGGGGATGTGCCCACGACTATGGTACATGCCCTTGACCAGAATCGAACCTGGGACCCTTGAGTTCTCAGGCCGATGCTCTATCCACTGAGCCAAACCGGCCAGGGCTGATCAGAATTTTTTAAGTTTTAGGAGTTTAATTAATTGAGGTAAAAATACAGTCTTTTATATTAGAAATGTTCATGCTATTTGCCCTTTGTTCATTGCTGCATTTCAGAATCTGAATCTCAGAAGCCTTCATTATGAGATTGACTTTATAGTATTTTTAAATAACAAAAATTTAGGAGCATAAATAGTGACAAAATAAGGATTTTAAAAAGAATTTCATACTTCCTTCAAAAACATATAAGCATCTCATTTTTTCATATACATAAACATAATACTTTGAAATGAGGCACCAAAGGAAAGCCAATTTCGTCACTCACAGTTGAGAGAATCAACGAACAAGGAAGTTTCTATTTTTTGCAGTGTTTAAAATATTACCTATTTATTATCAGTAGATGAGGATTTTGTAGAAAGGGCCTGATAATTGTTAAACAATGACTTATTTTTTTTTTTACTATGGCTGACTGTGTGAGATACTTAAAAATGTGTTCATTTGTTTCTCTACCATTTCTTAAATTAAAGCACTTAGAAGTTTTCACTGATGCATTTTTAATGTGTCATCCAAGGTGTCAGGTTTAACTATGCCCTGCAGAATTACAGAGTTGAAAGTATTCTCTAGTTTAAATTAACAATATTCTTGCCAAAGTCTTATTAAAAATTGCTTTATTCAACCAGTGAATAAAGTGTTTTATAGTTCATTAAAATTATGCTAAGTGATTATAATAAAATCTTTATAAAAAGATATATTACTTGAAAAATAAGCCATTAAATAACAGGAGATATGCTAATGAGACATCATCACATAGTCTATATTATATTATTCAAAGGATGAACTCTTCTTAAAACAATTCTAAACTGCTTTTGTTGAGAATATGAATTGCAACGCGTGTATATATTATCACAATGGTTATTTCTCATACAATTAAAGTGATTTGTTGAAAGCACATAAGTTTATTATTATCACATCCACTGATAAACTCATTCTTCTACATGAACACACACACATACTAATATACACAATACACACACACACAATAGAGTACAAAATAATTCCTGCTTACCCTCTATGATAGAGGCAATTATTTCATAATTTTTTCCATTTATTTGACCCCATAAAATTTATTCACAAAATACATATGCATCTTCTCTTCTGAGCTCATGAAACCTTTTTGTTGAATAATTTAACCTCAGAATAAATTATCAATGATAAGCTTCTTTTAAAGAATAAAATTTTGTACTAACTCAAAGTGTTACCATTCTCTGCCAAATGCATTTGTCATGTAAGTAAAACTCTCTGACCAGGATAATTATCCAGTTGCCTACATTTAGGGAGACATTGATCCCTTTCTTCTTAAAATAACGTTTTTCTATAATAACTGAATCTGGGGAGAATTAAAAATATACACGCTGGAAATTATGCTAATAGAAAACCAGAATAAGTGTTTTAAAGGATGTTACCATCCCTAGGAGAGGAGATGTTATGGAATTCATAATTATTTACTAGTTAACATACCATTCAAATATAGCATGTATTTTATATAGAGGTAAATCTAGGTATACTTCTTTTTCTACTCATTATTAGGTGGTAACACATTTTATCCAAATAATACATGTCAGTCCTGAACAGCAATTACAATTTCCTTGCCATCAAGTTGGCTATTCATCTCTTATTTCCAACAGCAAACACAACCCCATGTTATATGAGTGCCACAAATAATAAGATTTCCATGGAAAGAGTCAATTATTGGTAAGACGAAGAAAATGACAAGCGGATATATAAGTAATGAGATAGTCCATAAGCTGATTCGCTTGTGTAAGGGAGATGCGCATATTACAAACAATGTCAATTTAGCTTTTCCCCTCTCCAAGGTTACTTCTGAAGAAAATACAATGAAATGAAAAGAGCTCCTTAGTGGAGAGAATAAATAATGACATTATCTGATGATATATAAGTCTTTGTCAGAAATTTTGTAATTCTCAGATTTATATTCACCTTTGGTGCTCAAAGATAGGATGCATATCACAGCCCTGATGTAAAAAAGTGAAAGACCTCATTCCATAAATCAAGATTCCAAAGAATAAAATGACCTACTTGTATGAAAAAGTCACCTTTGATTTTGAGCATAGTTGTATAAAAAATAAGATACCTGTATTTGAATGTAATGCCAAAAATGTGTATCCTCTTTCCAAAAATAAGAGGAAAAAATCCTTACACAAGGATCTTTAGAGAAGATTGAAATAATTAGAAAAGAGATTCATTTGCACAAAACAGTAACATAATAAACAGTAATGTAAAACTATGCAGTATAGTTACTTATCTCTTAGTTTCTCAGGAAGCACAATTTATGGTCGTGCCCCCTTAACTGTGGAGGTTAAATTCCAAGACCCCCAGGTGATGCTAGAAACCACAGATAGTACCAAACCCTATATATACTATGCTATTTTCCTCCACATAAAAATTAATTCATAAATTAGGCAAGTAAGAGATTAACAATAATAAGTAATAATAAAATACAGCACTTATAACAACATAGTATAATAATAGTTATGTGAATGTGGTCTCTCTCTCTCTGCTCTTATAACACTAATATGAACAAATATGGAAAATGTTTTAAGGGACAGTGACAATTTGAATGAATTATCAAGGGTTAAGTATGTTCTCATAGGAAACACAAGTGAGTGAACTGATTTTCTTTTATTCAGAATTCTATATCCCCACTAAATTTTATAAAGTTGGAAATCCCTTAGGCTAAAAACCCAAAATCCATGTTATAATATACACTAAAAATAATCCACTACATACCCCAATGAGTGCAGAGTTAGACACAAGGAATTCTGTATCTTTAATGGCAAGCTAAAATAAAGTACCAGTTTGAATGTACAAATGGATTATTAATAATAAATAAAAACTCAAAAATTTTTAGATATAAAAATAGTGGAGATTAGACATTTATTATTACTTTTATTTTTGTAGAGCAAAGGAAAAGTAGATTTATGTTTACTTAATTTATCATTAAAATTAAATATAGATTAAATAAATTATTTAAAGACTTTATATTTATTATTTTTATACTACAATAAAATGGATCATTCTTACCAATTGATACTTAATACTACATAATATCCTGCTCTAACATTATATCTTAATTACATCTGGAAGAGATAATATTGCTACATATTAATGGATTACAAATTTTTATACAGATATTATATCATAAATAGAAAATGCATGAAGAAAGCCAAATGCATGAATTTTTAAAAGATATATACTTTTAATACAACACTAATTTTGAAATACAATGAAAAAATTGTAATACAAATATGAACAGTTCAAACACTTCCTTAAGACTTCTTGAAACTTTATTTTGGTCAGTATATAAACACAGTGAACACTAAGTCATAAATGTTCAGCAACTTTCCTTAAAATGTTTTGCATTTTAAAATTTTTTTGTGAACCACATTATCTTTTGGTTATTAACTCTAGAAAAATTAGGAAGAAAATGTATAGGAAGAAATATTTATTGAAGCAAGTTAAGACATTACCATAAGTGCGAAGACATTTTGATATGTGTTTCTTCATTCACAATAATAAAAATGGCAAAATCAAAGAAAAATTTAATAGCATGATTCAGTCAGAATGGAAGAAAAAAGATTGTCATGTTCCAGGGTCTAAAAAAATTAGTCACTAGTAAAAATGAGTACTGACTTCTTAAATAGAAATTTGAGCAAACAAGATTTTTACAAATACAATCTCTTTGATTTCTTTTAAGGAGGATTCACATAAAAGTCCATTTCATTTCGGTGCTTATTTGTGTCCAAGAGTGATACCACCACTGAACAAAATAGAAGCTTAGTTTACATCTTATATTTTTTACAAGTTATAAGGGCCAGGGCTTAGTAAGTTATAGGAGCCATAAACTCCTCTCACTTCCAAGAGTGTTTATTTCTTGAAGTGAGAAGAGGCAGCGATGGAAAGTTGTTCTCATTATACACTCCAACGATGTAGCAATTCAGGGTTTTTTGGGTTTAGAAAACCTTAGGCTGACTTTCCGGTGAACAGAAACAGTAAGTTCCATGGTTTTCCTTCTCTCTGAAGTTGTTCCTACCCTGGCCTCATCATTTCATTCCTGATCTAGAGCAGACATTTTCTAGACCCTGTGGTACAGATAACAGAAACCAGATGGTGAGAATGGTGCTGAGAAGTGACCAGAGATTAGCAAGAGGATGAGTTGGGTGCAATTGATCAGTGTGATTTCTATTTACTTAAAAAGCAACACATGGTTTGCTGAAAGTTTATGAAAAAAATAAATAATTGATGAAATCCTGTGTATAATTTGAAGATGTATGAGAGAGATTTGGGAAAGCAGCTTGACTGATAGTTCTCAACAAGAAAAGCTGAAAGATCACATGCTAAGCATTACCTTACTTGATCTTTTCCAACTCTTCCTCATTAGCATTGTCTGCAAATGAAATAAAGCATTTTAAATATGTTATCACTCAGGTACAGAATAGGGTAGCCAATTGGTTTCAAGAGGAAGCTTAACATTTAAACAGCAAACAGTTTCCAGCAACAAACTATAAAAGACAAAAAAATTGTTTTTCACATACTCACAGCTAGAAGAAGCACCTTTAACATTCAAGCAGTCTTTCTGGTGAGAGTTCATTTGTTTTATTATTTACTTATATATATTTTTTACAAAAATTAAAGGGACAGTACATTTTAAATAGAATGGAACATTTTAAGTATCTTAATTGTTGACTGGGGAAAAAACACACCAAGTCTCATGATTGGCGGTTGTTCCTTTTGGTGGTGCAGGTTGAGGATACACCGTGACTTTACTAGGTCTATAATAATTTTCTCTTCAAACACGTTCAGATCTGTTGCTTTGATGGCATCTTAGAATTGCCTCTGCTTAATCTTTTACATCAGGATCTGTAAGTGCTTTCAATGGAGAAAAATGCTGCACATTGTGATGGCTATTGGTAGATCTAAATGCTTAGTCATAACCCATACCTAAAGACGAGTTTGTGTGTGTGTGTGTCTTACTTAGTAAAATGTATTTATGGATACAAGTTTTAATTAAGGTTATGGTGGTTTGTGATGAGTGCCCAAGATCATTGGTCTTTTGTATAAAGTAAGTCATAAAAATCCAAAGAATATTTTATTTGCTCTTCAGTTTTAAAAAATTTTCAATAAACACTGAGGTATTAACTTTCTAATTAACCTCTATACCCTCTCTTAGCTTTTTATTATCCTTAAGGCAGATGAAGTGGAGAATAGGGAATATTTGGAGCAAAGAATATAACTTATAGGAATGTTTGCCATATTTGTGTAGCAAGGACATGTACTGATACCTTTAAGAACTATATCTCTTTCAACAGGATTCACTATAAAGTAAAACCATTTCAGAAACCATTCATAAATTACAAAAATACAAGAAAGAAAAGTTTTTAATTATATAAAAAGGGAACCTTTGGCCTAAACCAAGATATGGAAATTATGTTGCGTTTCTAGAGTAGAAAGTGAGAAAAGCATAAAATTGTCAAAGATAAGTATACATCCCTACTTTCTATAAATAGTGGTTTTATGGGTTATACTTTCTCTATATACTTGCTGAGTTAAATATTGATGAAAATAGGGAAGAATAATAGATTTCCTAAGGTTATAATTTCCCATTTCCAACCCCCCCAAATGGAGCCAGGAAACTGCAAAGCATTGCTATTAAGTACTATTATAAAACTATTTTAAATTTTTTTTAAGTACTAATGTCCAATTCATTTTAAAGTAACAAAACCCACCACTGGGTTGTGGAGATGCGCATGTAATGGACATGTGGTAAATGTTTGTTGTTGATGTAAAATAAGTTATTGCAACTATCATCATCATCACCACTACCACTTTCCATCATCACTAAAAGGTAATTGGAAACCAAACATTTTTGTAGTATGACATATTCATAAAAACAGTCCCATTAGGAGTCAGAAAATAAATGTTCAATTTTCACAGACAGCAGAGTTTCAAGGAACAAAGAATGGTAATTCTTAGAGACAATGTTTTGAGTCAAATAAACAGAACAATTAAGATAAGTAAATTGAAAAGTAAAATCTCTTAACTCATGGCCATTTGTCATCATCATCTAGTACCTAAGAATCTTATAAAATTCCATTCTGTAAGAAATGTTGTACTATAAAAAAAAAAGAAAAGAAGCTAAGAACATGAGAGAGAGTTGAATTTCAGGGTAATGCTACTCTATTGTATACGGATTCACTACTACTGGCAAAGTCACATCTCCTGACTCAGAACTACCGCATACTATTAAAACGTAAAACGAACTATAGGGTTGGTATTTTTCCTGCCTCTCAAAATTGGCTTTACAAACAGGCGGCATGGTATTATTCTTCAGATTGAGACACTGATACAAACAAAAAGTCAGTAGTAACTTTCCTAAGTGTAAATATGAAAGATCTGGCATTTATGGGAACCAATTCATTATTTTCTTGATTGAGTATCTTGAGTTTTTTATTAGATCCAGTGACTCTCAGAATGGTCCTAGATCTTATAACAATATTTCTGCTTCTTTAACCAAAACAAATAACTAAATAATAACTTTGCGTATCCCTCTTGCAAGTCTTCTTTTTACTTTAGATGGTTGGGTTAAGGTATATTCAATTAAACTGAAAACAGTAGAAAAATTTTTTTAAAAAGTGAATTTAACAGACATACTATTATGCTTCCTTTGCTATTTTTGAAACATGTTAGAAAAGAAAGATTGTTTGGGGAATGTTAAAGATAGGAGATGAAGCAAATTATAGAAAAAGAAGATTTTGTTTTTTGCTATATGATCTTCAGCTAAGAAACATATGAATTTGTTTTTGAAAGTGTCATTACCTAATATCATTAGAGTATAATCAAAAAAATTTATTAGCAGCTCAACTTTCTTTGAAGCCAATAAAATAAATAAGTAGCATAAAAATATGGCCTGTGATAGAACTGCAAAACTGATTACTTTTTTTTAAAGATTCCACAATCTCAATCCACTTTGTACTTGTATATTTTGTTGTGGTTTTTTAGGCAATTACATGGCTTTATAGAAAGAAATTACAGAATGAGTAGATATTATTTTATACACATATCATAAAATATATGTATCACATTTTTATAGGTGGATGTTTTTTCAAATGTTAGCTATGAAATAATTCAGGAAAAAATAAAAAATAAACCAAAATGGAAAATTTTTTAATTTATTAAAAGCCAATTAGGGTCAATTCATATGTTTCTTAGAATTTTCTTTCTTTCTTCTTCTTCTTTTTTTTTGCTTTAGCCAAGCAATTTTTACATCTAGGTTATCTAAGAGAGTGTATAACACAAATTAACTCACTTTTATTTCACAAATTCTCCAATGAAGAAAGTTGTGGATTGAACTCTGCTAGAAAAAGAGCCAGAAAGAACTCAAACACACCATCAGACCAAAATACCATACACAGGACACATATGTATTCACGACACACTTTTAAGAGCTCAAAAACAAGACGTGCATTCAAACAGAAATGACAGTTGTATCATGCAACTCATCAGCATGCCCCCATGAAAATTTTGGGTTCTCCTACACAAAATGCTGGAAACTGATATATATATATATATATACACACACACGCACATATATGTATACATACATCTGGGATTTTAAAAAAGACTCATTAACTCAATGAAGAAGATTTTAATATAAGCAACTATGAAATACTTTGGCTGTTATACTGTATTTCTTAAATTGCTGTGATTGGACATTGCATATTTTAGAGGCCTTAGGGGATTCAGCAGGCTGATAGGTTTTTCAATGCATTCTTTAGTTTTACTGATTTCCAGAACTGGCAGTCCACACAAGGAGAAGTCACCCAACTGCATTATTCATGACATTTATTGACAGTGTATAAAAAATGCGTAAGATAACTGATTTAGAAATCTTAGCACTTTCGGATGCTAAATACTCTGTTTCCAGTTACTCATTTTTTCCTACTTTTGACAGCATTTTCTTAACATCAGTGCTCTATATGCTATTTGATTGTTAGCATTTATTTCTTAATGGCTCTTGAAACTCATATTTCATTTTCCATTTTTAATACACATAAGTTAACTTTAGTAAACACAGGCATAAGAATAAACATGTGGCTTTTAAAATAAAGTCTTAAGTCCCAAAAGCTTAAATAATTTCTGAGTTAACAAAGAGAACAGAATTCTTCTAATTTTTCTGTGTGAGAGTCAATAAAAAAAAAATCACCTTCTATTTCATCCCCATATATCATTCTAAATATTAAATGGAATTGTGATCATTACTAACTGATTCCTGGTTTGCTGCATTTTGAGATAGGGTTTCTCTAAACAAGATTTGTTCCTTGATAATGGGTGAAAGTTCAGCATGTCATTTTTACTGTAGCAATATGTTATGTATTCAGGAATATAAAAATTTAATTTGAAGACATATTGGATTTCTGGCTGGATTTAACCAAGAAAATTCAAATGTATTCCAGAGAAATGCATTTAGCTAATGCAAACATGTTACAAAATGAAAAAAATATATAGTGACCTGCTTCTAATTCATTGTCATCCTTAGAAATCTTGAGACAAGCAATATAAACTGATTTAAAGCACATTATCATTAACATACTAATTTTAAGAACTCAAAAGGAAACTTAAATCATTATTTAATATTGTTTGTGACAACCTCAGGGATTTGAATATTGAAGTAAGAAAAAAAAACATAGTATATTTTCCTGCACCTTTGAAGCATCCATTCCTTCAAATCCTCATAGATATTCAGCTACAACCCATTGAACAATCATTAGGTACAGAAAGCGAGGCTAGGTTTTGAGAGATGTTATCATAAGGAAATCAGAAGCAATAATTTACATGTATGTTTTTTTTAAAAAAAAAACGGACTGATAGAATATAGGATGGAGGTGAGCAGAAGTATAGTATAGGTACATTTGGAGAAGTATAAGTGACATTGAAGAAAGCTTGGACTTACAGAAGGCGAGTTTTGCAAGAGTTTGCATGGCTGGAACAGAAGTTACAAGTGAGGGAACATTGTTGGTGATTGAAGAACCTTAAAGTTCCTCATCAGGAGTTTCTGTTTAACCAGAGAAGTAACCACAGGTTACTGAACACTTAGGAAAAAAAAAGAGGAAGGTAGAACCTAGCACAATGCTTAGTAGATAATCAGTAAGAGGGTTTTTGTTTTGTTTTGTTTTTCAAAATAGAAAAAATGGTACTTGTTCATAGTTTTAAAATCTCATAGCTAGTGTTACTTAACAATTTAGAAATATTACTAAAATAGCCAAAGAACTGCTACATGGACCAAAGAAAAGGAGAAAAAAGCAAATTATTATGTACTTGTTAGAAATGTTGAGTAAAATATATGCTTAGGAACCCAGATCCAAATCTAGGACATCAGACTCACCAGGATATTGAGAAATTCAATAGAATTTCCTATGAGGAACATTTGAACCTTCCTCCCCACCTCTTGACCCACTTCTCTATAGCCAACTCATGTTCCCAGCTACTAATCACATGATCACACCCATGAGGAGGAGCCAATATAGCCACACCTGTCACCCTCCTCTCTGCTCCTCAGGTGTGGCCAAGGTCAGGATGGTTCACCAGCCAGAGGCAAGCCTGGTATAGGCTGCAGCTGTCAGGCCTTTTCTGAGGCACTGAGTCCTGACTAAGCCACTTGCTTCCCTGACGAAGAAGAGAGAAGACAGGTGAGAATCCACATTAATACAGGAGGCAAAAAGACAGTTTTTCAGTTGGCACAGAATAAATCCAGTGCTATTTAGGACTTTGAAGGGGAAAGATATGAAGTAAGGCAGTGGATGAAAAATACTTGGCAGTAAAATATTTCTTCCAAAAAGCTGGGATTGAAGTAAAGAAAATGACATGAGGATTTCAAAAAGAACTGTTCGTGCTGGAGAGATATGATAAAGAGAAAGGAAAGGAAGAAAAAAATATGAATAATGCCAGGTTTTTGATGTGTAACTGTTTTATGTAACCCACCTGTTTCTTCCCTATTCATGTTTGAGAAATCACTGGTGATCAACAACCAGGCACTGAAATTGTTTTAAATGATTTTTTCTAATTAGGAAGACATTGTGCCTAAATAAGTCTGAGCAGCTATGAGGATTGAAGGACTTTTGCAAGAATTGTTGAAGAAGAAATAGAGCTGGGAACTACTTTGCCTGTGCTGACATCTATTTCTGTGAATTTAGAACAAACAGCAGTTCCATCATAAGATCACTTGATACTTATTTGATCCTTCCAGCCCTCAGTTTGATGTGAGAGTACTTAATAAATATCTCTTTAATATAAAAATTTAGTAGACCTTTCATCATCAAATCACCCAAATAGCTACATGGTTCGGGGATATACAAGACCTCAGCCACTTAGGTATTTTCATGTATGAAGTGCTGTTATTCATTAAAATACCAAAGAATCCCAAAGCAAAAACATTCTATCACCAAGTTTTGTTGATTTTACCTCCTGTAGGTAAATCTCATCATTTCCGTCCATTTCTGTCTCTGACAGGTCTGATCTAAACTTCCATTATCTTCCACCTGGATTTTTGCAATAGCCTTCTAATTGGTTTCCTATCGTGCAGATGCAGAGCTATTTTCAAAAAGCAAATATGATTATGCCACTTCCCAGTTACAGACTTTTCAATGGCTCCCACTGCTCTCCGAGGAAAGACCACAAACCTTAACATGGCCAATGGTCCCTACACAAGCTGAGCATTCCTTTCCACTCCAATTGTCATCGTGTACCATGATCGTCCACACGCTCTGCCTTCACCTTCTCTAAGCTCCAATACTTTTTAAATTCCTCAAATGCAGCATGGTTCCTCTAGCCATAAGGCCTCTGCACAGGCTGTTTTATTCTGTTAAAATATTGCCTCTTTTCCTCGTTTTTGCCTTACTAACTCCTATTTATACTTTAGACCTCAGCTCCTATTTGACCTCCTTAGAGAATCCCATCCCCCAGACTGAAACAATTTCTCCTATATTTGCTGTTATAGCAACACGTGCCTCTCTTTCATGACACTTTAAACAGCTGTCAGCATATGAGTTCTTCAGTGATTTTTTTTTATTCCCGAGTTCTCCACTGGATATAAGTTCTCCTATATCCTTAGGGTCTAGCACAGGACCTGGTGTATAGCAGGTTCTTATTGAGTACCACGTCCTCACCCATTCTTCTGTCTGCACACATGGGCCTGTGCACACATACATATATTCTTCCATCATGCTAAGTTCTCACAGTAGGAATTATTTGCTAATACTTGCTTGAAAATAGAAATTTCTTTCTCACTGAATAGTTATAGACACTTAAATCATACTTAAATATTACCTATGAATATGTGCATTTACTGTTTAATTCTTTAAAAGACAGAGAAAAGTACTTATTGAGAAGGGTGAATTTTTCAATGATTTTAAAACACTAATTTGAAGATGCAATTCATTATTTCCATCTACAATTTAGAGAAAATATCAATAATACCTTTCAGAAAATGATATATACCTACTCTAATCATGCCTTATTTTAAGACAGCAACACACACATTGCTGAAAGAACATTTGAACTTGCCTAAGAGATTATGTCTACTCCTAAAATATGTTACAATCAGACCTAGTGAGAGTAGCTCCCGGTACACAAAAGCACATGGAGTCTAATAAATAATCTCTGGTAAATTGTGGCAGAAAGTGCACTGGCCAGCATACCAATGTGGGTCAAACCTGCCATTTTTAATATTCCTTCAGCAGTGATATAGTAATTGGCTCCTCTGTATCCCTCGTCAGCTTCTCACAGCAGCATGATGTGCAAAGAAGTAGAGACAGCCAGTGCTGGGAAATGGGTAGCACTGATATGGTAGTCCATCAAAAAGATTAAAAGTACTCACTTATCATTCAGCAAACAAATACCAGAAAGCAGAAACTCTGTTATCATTTCACTTTACTTTCTTTGTTATGGCACACCTGACAATATAGTCAAAATGGTAAGTTCTGGATACCTCCAGGTAGAACTCCAGATATTTAATTCATTAATAAATGTATTCCCTGAATGAACACTATCATTTGTTTGCAACACAACATGTCTGAAACTGGGTAAATCAAATGATAATAAAAGATGCAAATGTGTCTCTTATTTACAACAAGAGGTTCTGATCTGGAGCATAGGACAGGAGATTTGAGTTCAAGAGATGCAATATACAAGGACTAGTGATACCGGGATACTCACAGAAACAAAGGACAGGCCAGATTTTCATACCCTGCTTCTCTTTATTATTACCTCTGGGCTCAGAGAAAGCTCACAACATTCAAACAGTGTTTGAATGGACACCAGAGGGCAAGTTTGAGAGCATGAAAACAGCCCTACCAGGCTGTGGGGCGACTTACCACATCCCTGTGTTCTCCTTCCTTAGGTGTAAGGGTGACTGACAGCAAAATGATTCCAAGGTCATGGTCAGGATAGTGGGGATCTTTCAGTGGTAGAGTCACATCGGTGGGCCTGTGGCAGAAAATATTAAGATTCTGAACAGTTATAAAATGAATAAGCCAAAAATATATTTTATATAAATATTTTGGTCTTCCTTTACACTCTTGTTACAATTTTGTTGTTATTAACATTTCATCAATGAATTAAGTTGTCCAATAGGTTTTGAGCCAACAGGGTATACTTGGGTTCACTAGATAAGTTTCAGTCCTGTACGGGGTTCTACAAAGGCCACGGGGTCATGGGAAAGGCCAAAAAACCACAACAGTATTGAGAAACATACACGTTCCTGCTCTATGATCTCGAAGCACACAGAATGTAATGGTGGGTATTTTCTATAAATTTGAGTCATAGAACTAAATAGGGTCACTTATTGACCACTATTTTCCTTTTACATCTTTAAGATTTTTTTTAAAGCAGGAGTATGATATTGAGTAAATAAATGAGTGAGAGAAGAGGAAAATACAAAATATACTTTGCCTGCTATATATTACAGACATACTTTAAAAACAATGTCTAATTACTTGAAAGAAATTCCAGTATTTAAAACAGTACTTCTATTTTGTAGGTTTTTTTAAACCTATGCCTGAACCATTTTCAGGTTCAGAAATACAAGAAAATCAATAATTTGGTCAATACTTAGAAGACTTTAGAATGTCCTTACATCTTTATCATGCAATCATTATAGTTAGGTATCTGAGGAAGACATTATGAATTGCTTAGTATTTATTACTCACATTCACTTTTAGAAAATAAGCAAAATATAGATTCAATAAGCAATGTATAGGCAATATCTTATTTCCATATTTTAATTTATATTTAACAAATTAGGGTTCATGCCCTTCATTAACCCAAGTGATTGTGTAACGTTTGGTGCTAAACTTGAATCTTGAAATGTTGGCAAATTAGGAATGTTCCTTTGCTTGTTCAGTCACTTGCTCATTCACTTCATTCACAAAACATGTATTAAGCACATATTAAATGTCACACATTATGCTAGATTATGGGTAAAAACCAGACCTCAAGACCAAAGATAAGATCCTTACCTACAATGAGGAAATGATACAGTTGGAATCTAATACTGGGACGAGGATTTGGGATTGAGAACCTTATGTAGTTTATTATAATACTAGGAAACTCTTTCAAATAATGCTTAATTTACCAAGTCAAGGAATGACATTATTAAAAATATAAACAGGTTTCTAATATCAGGGGCTTTAACTGAAACACAAGTAACCTGTTAGAAAGATAATATATATACGCTATAATCATTGTGATGAAAATTGTTCCAATATGATTTTAGTTATAGCTAATTATGTTCAGGTAATAACAAACTTACTCTTTTTATTTTAACAAATATATATTAAGTATTATATTGTGCATGTGTGTGTATATATATATATATATATATATATATATATATGTGTGTGTGTGTGTGTGTGTGTGGGCATGTATGTGTATGGGTTTACAACTTGGTTTGACTTGTTTTCCTATAATGATTACACATACAAACTAATAGGAAAAACTTCATTACATTTTTATAATGATTGCATGATAAAGATTTAAGGACATTTGCAATTGCTTTATGATACATCTATTATTTTCTTTCAAAGAAATACCTTAATGCATTATATAGTAGCATAAGTACTTATATGTTACTATTATTACCCATTTTTCTACACCCAGAGGCTACTTATTTATACATGGAATGCAACAGCATAATTATAAATATATAATTTTCAAAAGCAGTATGTGATTTTAAAAAGTGTTTGGGGAAAATGGAATGATTAGTTAATATGTAAAATAAATAATGTGTCAACATAAACACCAAATGCTTGCATATCTTTTTATTTTCTTAATCATCCCATAGTTTTCTACTTAAAGTTATTTTTCACAATAATTTTATCTTTAATAGAGAAGAAGAGAAAATTATGCTCTGTGATTAAGTCCAATAGTTTGCATATCCTTATGTAGAAGTCTTCAGAGAAAATAATATGGTCTTTATAGAATAATATGGCCTTTACAGCACAGTCCATCCCAGTTGGAGCTCAGTTTTTACGATAATGAACTACATACACCACCATCTAGGACACTTCCTTCAACTGTAGTGAGGTGGGGAACCAGCGATTACTTGGGTTCTAGTCTTAGGTCAAGCCTGCACTTTCGGTTGCAATGAAGGACACGTGGGAATTACAGAAAGGCCCCTCTTTTGTCAATTTTGAGGCAAAAATGATCTTTGGGAAACCAATAAGCTGTGCTCAAATTCAGCTGACTGTAACAGTTAAGGGGTCTCCATAATTTATATTTCTCCACACATCTACATTTATAGAAATATAGAGTAGTAATCTAGCCCATTATATTGCTTTCCTCTATTCCTGCCACATGATGGAGCATGATCATCTGAAACAGAATTCCTTCTCCATAAAACCGTCAAAGATTTTACAGCTTCCTTTGCAACCCATTTCAGCACTACTTGAGCCTGTTTTTTCTTCCATAGTATTAATCAATTCTTAGCTCCTATGTTGAAATGAATTTTTAAAAATATAAGACCATAACTCGGTACAAAGAATAATTAATATTAGCAATAATAATATAACTTTACAACGGGTCAAGCAATGGCAAACTGATGTAACTGAGCAAATACAGCCAGGCTGCCTCCACTTTCCGGGCATTCCTGGTAACCTAAAATTACTGGTGAGTCCTTTGGCTCAGGTAATAAGTTGCAGTTTTTGAAGAAAAGTGCACACGTTTTATTCCCATATGGTGGCCTGATTCTTAAGTTAATAAATATGATTAGCAAGCATAATCTTCTTTATGCCCCTTTACAACCATACAAGCAATGCAGGAGCAAGGAATGTGTCATTTATCTCTAGATTCCTGGTACTTAGCACTGTGCTGGGGCACAAAGCAGGCATCCAAGAATTTTTCTGTTGAATGGTTGTTGAGTAAGATAATCAGGGAAGATGTTTTTATTTCCATTGGGTTGATGAGAAAAATGTACTTAAGAAAGTCTGCCTAGCATGAGGGCTCACAACCATACAAGACTAAACAGCGACTAGAATCCAGATCTGCTGACATTATTTACTACACTGGCCCAGCTTCCTAACAAAGTGTAGTGATATTATGACAGTTCAAAGATCACCTGTTCAACTCCAACTGTGTGAGATCAAGAAAGGCTGAACCCATAAAATCATCTTGTAGTCCAAAATCATAGTCAAATACCTAAGAAGACAAAAAGAAGACATTATTATAAAAAATTCCAAAATAAGCTTTAAATGAAAACATCTTGGTATTGGATTTTGTCAATGTCACCTAAACAATGTCATTTCCTAGTATTTATTTTTAAAAATTTATTTCTGTGCTGTGTAACACTAGGATCTCAGAAAGCATTCAAAGAACATGGTATTTAATTTCCTACTTAAAGTTATTGATTTATAACAATACAATAAAATACAATAAATCATCAATACACAATAAATCATTAAAAATGTGGGAAACACAGACTTCGAATATTTTCCTCATATTACAGAAGGGCATAGCATTCCTGGAAGGCAGAGTAAGTTTGTAAGAAATTCAACAAAGATGTCTTCCAAACTGAGCTACAGATGATGAGAATGTAATTCCAAGTTCTTCATATGCCTCAGGTCATTGTAGATAAATTCTATAACATTATAGGACAATATCATTGAAGCATACAAATAGGTGAAAATTGAGATATGATTGAAGCATTTAATAAGGTTATATTAACGTTAAGTTAAATTAATTTGATTATCACAAGAAATGACTAGGGGAAAATGCTAACATGACTAACAACAGAAAAGTCAAGAAAAGAGAGAACATTTCTTCCATCTGTCAAAACAATTTACCCAGTATCTTCTCTGTGCTTTTCATGGTTCTTATTCCTACTTCAGTGAATGAGACAGGCAATGTCCCTGACTTCCTTATGTTTAGAGGTGCAACAGTCAATAAATACCCAAGTAGACATGTACAGTTTAGTGATGGACGCTATGGAGAAAAAAAATCTAAGGGGTGTGTTGGGAGCTGTCATTTTAGATAGGGAGTTCAGGAAGGCCCCTTGGAGGAAGTGTGTTCTTACGGAGACCCAGTGCTGAGAAAGATTAACCTCTGTTAGTAAGGAGAGAGCACTCTAGGTGGAGGAAACAGCAAGCAATTAGCATATTCAAGGATAATTATTAAGAAACCATTGTGGTTGAAGCAGATTGAGAAAGATGGAGAGTGGAAGGAGATTGGAGAGAAAGCTCAGAGCTAGACCAGTTAGGGGCCTTTCTAAAAAAAAAAATAAGTCAGCGGTTCTCAACCTGTGGGTCGCGACCCCTTTGGCGGTCGAAGGACCCTTTCTTTCACAGGGGTCGCCTAAGACCATCCTGCATATCAGATATTTACATTACGATTCATAACAGTAGCAACATTACATTTATGAAGTAGCAACGAAAATAATTTTATGGTTGGGTCACAACATGAGGAACTGTATTTAAAGGGCCAGAAGGTTGAGAACCACTGCTCTAAGTAAATGGGACTTGGCTAATTTTTATGTATTTAAGTTTTTCTTACTCATTCATTCTCTCAGTCAAGATTGATTCAGTACTTATCATGTGTCAGACTATGCTAAGCATTGAGAAAACAGTGGTGAGCAAAACTGACATTGTCAGTGTTTACAGGTTAGTGAAGGAAACACATATTAAACAAGGAAGTGCATAGGTGATTACACATTTTGGTAAGTGTTGTAAAGAAAAGAACAGGGACTGAAAAGAAAGAAAAACAGTGGAGGTCAAGGAAATTTTTAAGATGAAAAAACTGCTACTAGATGAAGTTTGAGCTGTGTTTCTTGACCTTTTGAAACAGAAAATCGTATACTCTTATACTGGAGCATATGAGTATAAATAGGTAAGTTCTCTCTTGAAAGGACAACCCAGGCCAGTAGACTCTCCAGGATGTGAGAATCCATAGCCCGGTGCTCCTGTGCCCAATTCTTGGTACAAGTTTGAAAGCTGGAAGCAGAGGTAACAGCATCCACAGCAGCCTGAATCAGTTACTGCTTTTTCTCTAGTGCAGGTGTACTTCTTAACGTGAAAAAAATCAATATTAAAACAGTAAGATAAATACTTTGCATTATAAAAGGATTCTTAAATTTGAGGAGTCATAAGGGGATTTATTTAAGTAATAAGTTCCCCTAATGCCTCTTCAATTATTCAATTTACAGTCATTTGATTTACCTACTATCTTTCAGAAGTACATTTGTTGTAGAAAGCACAGCACCCCTGCAATAAATATTCTCCTTGATCAATTACACTTCTGAGCTTTAGTCATCACTCAGTGGCATATCACATGAATATATTGCACGTCTATGCAACTGCCACCTGGGTATTTGCAAGTGGCTGCAGTACTGTACTTTACAACATAAAATTTACATTAAAAATTAGAGAAATTTCTCTTGTACAATCTCTTTTAATTGTATTACCCCAAGGCTTAAAATCTTGGGGAGACTATAGTGAAGTATAATCAATGAGAACACCTGGGGTACACCTGTACATGTGAGTGAAGAGCTGTGAGACTAGGGAATTGGTTAAGTATAGACAGCCCAGCTGGGTGATTCAACATTTAAACTCTGTTTACTCTCATGGTGAGAGTCTTTCCTACTGTCTTAATGCTAGATGTTTAGTTCTCAATTCCTATTAACCAGCAAACGCATAAACCTGGGACCAAATGGAAACATCAGCATTCATTCGTTACGAAATTATTAGCTATATTACTTGGTTCAAGTTCTATAAACCATTTGTCAGAGGGAACACTGCTTTAGGTGGAGCTTCAGAAACGTAGAGCATAGAAAATAAATAAAAGGAAAAGATACTCCCACTACACAATATGCACAGTTAATTCTGATGAATGGTGTTTTTTTCTATATTTACTATATGTTAGGCACAGTGTTAAATGCATTACATAGATTTTTAAATTTAGTTCTTACACAACTCAGTGAACAAGGTATTGTTCCGTTCTGCAGATAATGAATCCAAAACTTAAAAAGAATATGTTACTTTCCCTTAAATCCCAGGATTGAAAGGAGTCAGATTCAAATATTGTTATACTGAATTTCAGAAATTTAACAAACATAACTCTGGGTGAAGTTCTGGGAATTCAAATGTGAACAATTAAATGGGATCTTTGCTTT
Source organism: Myotis myotis (assembly GCF_014108235.1). Classification (NCBI taxonomy): domain Eukaryota; kingdom Metazoa; phylum Chordata; class Mammalia; order Chiroptera; family Vespertilionidae; genus Myotis; species Myotis myotis. The sequence continues at coordinate 54,259,526 of NW_023416357.1, forward strand.
CATGAACCCTCCACTCCATTGTGTTGGAAATACGAGGTAAATTTAGGTAGAAATTGCCTGGGGGCTCAGTAACACCTCTCTTCATTCTCAAATGAGTTTAAAATAACACATATTCTACTAAATGCATTTGTTTAGCTTCTGAGTCAATTGTCTCCCAATAAAAACTGAATTAGGTTGTGGATCAGTTAAAATACTTTTTTATGCAAATAACAGAAAACAACTCCCACTGACATCAGCCTGAATGGGGACTTGTTAGCTCAAATTACTGAACTATTCCTAGGTAATTATGGCTTTGGGGGAGTTTTAATTTGATGGTTTGAATGATTCATATTTTTATTCATTCATTTATATGAAAAAAATATTTGGTGAGCACCTACCATTTGCCAAGTACTGTTCTAGGCACTGGAAATATAGCAGTTAAACAAACAAAGTCTTTGATTACTTGGGTCTTCCGTATAAGGGAAAGATGCAGACAATAAACAAATGCATGTTAGGTAGTCACAAGTGCCATGGAGAAAAATATCTCAGCGTAGGGGAATAATGGGAACTGCTGTTTGTATAAGAGAAGCTGGCAATAGAATGAAGTAAGGAGGCTTAATGGGAATAGAAAGTGGGAAGGTACCCAGATCATACATACACTATGACCCAAGATATAAGATTCTTCTCAGAAAATATATCCATGACTCATTTTCATACCTAGGCAGCTTTAAAATAACCATTTTACTATAAAAGAACAATTAAACTCTAAAGAATAGAACTGACATTGTAAAACAAAGAAATGAAACAAAACAAAACTAACTGTGGCCATTGCAGTTAATCATTTTTAGTGAAAAATAGAAGCTCTGTTGCTTTATTGCTGAGTGGACATAGCAATCTTCATCCCTCTGGGACTCATTTACCTATATAAAGGAGATGAGACAGACAGACAACAGTATGGTAGTTACCAGAGACAAAGGGGAGGGGGGGGGAAGGAAGGTATAAAAGGATAAAGGGGGTCAAATATATGGTGACAGAAGTGTAAGGACAGGAAAAAAGGCCTTTCTTTTTCTTTGATGTAGCCTTCCACAATTTATGAGAAGCACCTGGTAATTAGACCCCAAGATTGTTAGCTCCTCTGACTCAAACAGCCCCTCTGTTCAAACTGCAAGACAAGATAAGCTACTCTCAAGGCTACAGTCTTGCATAACACTCCTTCCTGGTGTTTTTGCAAATCAGGGATAATTTGCACCAAGGAGTCTCTAGTTGTAGAAAATTCCCTTATTCCCTCCCTTCAAACAGGCCTCTTTTGAACTCTTCATAATTTTTGCTCTAAGCATGTTTTATAGGTTTGGGGAAAATACTGATAAGACACCTCCCTAGGACATCTGTCCAGACTGTCTCCTGAAAAACAAACTTCACTTCAGCCCAAATCCTCCTCCCTTACTTGTCACCTAGCAACAGCAGCCATTACCCTTTAAAAGGGGAAGCTGCTTATAGTTTCTTGTCCTGTATTGATTAGCAATGCACTGGCCCTTTTCCTTAGTGGAAAGTAAAATAAACTTTCTCTCTCTATCTCTTCTTTTAGTTGTGAATTCTTTCACAGCCCCTGTCACCTGCCCAACCCTAACAGGAAGGAGATTTGACTTTGGGTGGTGAACACACAAATGCAATATATGGATGTGTATTATAAAATTGTTCACTTGAAACCTACGTAATTTTATTAACCAATAACACTCCAATAATTTTAATAAAATTTAAAAAGATGATAGCAGTTACTTACTTGTAGGGATATTATCAGGATACATGAGATACAATAGCTCAGGCACTTAACACAATGCTCAGTAAATGGCAGCTATGATGTGACTCTAGATTCTATCCCAAGACTCAATAACCTCACGTTCTTTGCCCATAAAGCAAAAGCAAGTATAATCATGTTTTTTTGTTTGTTTCTTTGTTTTGTTTTCCTATAGATTTTTAAAATCTAAAATAAAGGAGATTCTTGATTCGTGCATTTAGGAAGTGTTTTTGAATCATGCAAAAAAAACAACAACAACAACAAACAAACAAAAACACACATGATAATACCAACATTGTTTAACTTCAGAATAATTTCTTCTGGGTTCTCTGTGGTTTATGACTGCAAACATATTTCCATTCAAACTGTTCAGTTGTTTCCATGTAAATGTCTAGGAATGTGACTCCCTACCTAAGCAGTGCATCAGAAAAAACTACTGTTTTTTTTAAAACACAGAAACATGGGCTCTATCTCCTAAGTCCTGAATCAAAATCTTTAGGAAAGAGACTAGAACATCTAGAGTCTTTAGAGCTTTCTGGATAATCTTGTGTACAGCCAGGGTGGGAGATTATTGGTATATGACATCCTTTTAGGGCCCTTAAAACCTACTGAGGAATAATTTTACCTAAGACAGGAATGTGGTCCTTTAATTGAACCAACCATATAGTACCTTCTCAATCTTATATCTTAAGCTTAAACAGACATGTGTCATTTAAGGAACTACCACTTTTGTTAAAATGACAATCTAAGAAACAGTAATATAGCCCCTGATGGAACTATTTTCCCAAGTATCAACATTTTTCTATTATTCCAGAGAGCACTCCAATTTAATGCCCAGGTTACAAGCTCATGATTAGGCCAAACATGCAACAATTTACACAAACATTTCCCCTTTATAGTATTTCTGTCTCTTCCATTATAACTCTGGGTTTTCACTGTGTACCTTAGATAACAGAGTCAGTGAAATGACAATGGAGAATTTTAATTCAGTTCAGTGGAAATGGATGCTGAATTTACCCCATTGTTTAAGATGTGCCAAAGCATCCCTGAGGGTACAGAGCAGGCTCCAGAGGCTCCTGTCTCTGTTAGAAGTACCACATTTTAACTCCCTACTTCTACTCCTACCTTATTATAAATGATTTTTTAGTCCCTTTTTCCAAAATGTTTTCACCTCCTGCCCTTACTGTGAAGGCATTCAGAATGGAAGGAATATTTTCTTTCCACTAAACTAAAAGCTATACAAATCTCAACCAGTTGCAAAGTATAATCTTATTTATTTTGTGCAGAAATCCAGTACCAGGATTTTTTGAAAAAAAAATCTGTCTTTACTAGAAAGTTTCAGTACAAACACTGAAACTTTAATGTGATTTTGTAACCTGCGTTCAGAACTATGTTACTAGTATTTCCCTTGGTGAGCTTTCCATCCATAGAAATCAGACCCCGGGGTAGACATGGGTTCTTTTTCCTCTGACTAGATATGGGAAAGTAGTGCACTTAATATTTTATAACCATCCAGTTCATGGATACATTTTCATATTCCCTGTCACTACAGAATTGGTTAGTCCCTAAGAAATCTTTCAGGCAAGATTAATCTCCCCTCATGGAGGATGTGGGCATTATATTAAAATCAAGTCAGTCAACAACACAAGGCTGTGTGGAGACCATGAAAATGATGCAATTTTCATGAAATTCTACTAACTTCAAATATCATTTCTACCAATGTATTTTATTTAGATCCTTGTGTGTCCAAGGTTAGGCAAAAAGTGAATAAAATGAAACAAAAAAATAAAGCAAAAATTTAGAGATTTTTTTTCAAAAGAAGCCCTATGCAATTAACAGAAAATGAAAATCAAATAAAAAATATCAAAGCATATTAAAAATCATAACATAATACATAAAGTAAAATATGATCATTTTTGTGGTTGTACTAGTACTTGAGAGGCCAGTGTGATTTCTGTTTAACTTGAAAACTTTTACAATTCACTGTGTATCTTCTGTATGGTAGAAGTGAAGCCGTGGCTACTTAATGTTGTACACGGAGAACTCAAAGTAGTAGAGAAACAAAAGCAACCCTTGGGTGCTCTCTCCCAGCTTCTGTGTTCACAGTGTGTCGTTCATCTGCACACAGTGTCACCTTCTCCATTTATAGTACAAGTGTATCTGTGTGTATAGATTCTTGCTCTCTCACTCCTAGACAAAATTTTTCCCCCATCATTTTCTTGTTTTTAATTTCTTTTTGACCCAATTAGGAGATTTCTTGAAATAAGCATTTTGACATTTGGATTTTCACATAGAGTAATACTCATTCTTGAATACAAAAGAAAAGTGAAAGAACTCACCCAATTATCTGCTGGGGAAGTTCATTTGTAAGCCTTGTAAAGACTCACCCGTCTGTCATACCATAGTATCCCATTAAAGAAACAGATCCACAACAAAGGTAAATAAAAGTTACTCCTTTTCTCCCTCCGACTTTTCTCTTAGGGACGTTAAATGAGATCCAACTGTCCAGTGCTGTCCTTATTCACCCCCGATTTCTTTTTCAACCCATTTTCTTCATGGTTGCAGCTGCTCTAACTCATCTCTTCTGAACCTCCCTAGAAAGAAAATTTCCTTTACATCCCACTTGTCTTTCTTAAATTCTTTTTTCATCTCTGATTATGAAGGTATTTCCTTTTTTTTCCTCATGTAGACATTTCTTTCCTTCTAGAAGGGAGGAACAAGGGAGAAACATCTCTGTCCCTGAAGGTCATCTCTTCGGTGGGAGGAGTTGGTGATGGATACTCTCACAATCATTCTTATGCCACCGCATAGTATATATTAAAGTACAGCTCACTAATCCTGTTTAATTGATTTCCTTTAGCTAAATCCACTTGAGACTATTTCTTATGTGAAATAAGTCTATTCTCCCCATAATGAATTCTAGAAACTTATCAACTGTAGACTTAGGAAATTCTCTATTCATTGATCTTATAAATTGTCATGCTATGAGTTTAATAAAACCTGGACTATTTTTTTCTTTATGTGGAGAAGAGATACAACTGGAAGCAATACAAATGGAGAGTTGAGGGGAAGGAGGATGTCCAGGGACTGCTGAAAGAGCGATGATATGAGATTTTTGGCTCATGTGCCAGTTGTAACAATTTAGAGAAAAGGATGAAGGGTGTGGTAGAAAAGATAGAAAAAGGTTTAGTCACTGAACGGGTCCTCAGAACATAGGAGCCAAAATGAATATATGTACCTAGAGATATGAATTAAAGGAAAGTCAAGTATGAAACTAAAACAAGGAATTAGGGTTGTAACCCTTTCCTTAAATCCTTCTTTGAAAAACTACATTCAGTTAAAGAACAGACTTTTTTTCATCTTTGATAATACAATAGAGACAGGAATATTTCTCCCCCTATTATCTTTACCTTTCTTGTTTTCCAAGTAAAGCATTTGGTTTGCAATCAGGACTGGTAGATGCCCTGATATAATTCTTAATCAGAAAGGCTGGCTACTGTGTAAGATTTCCTTGTTGTTAGCTTACACGGAGACTTGCTTGTATATGTTCCCAACGTGCACTCAACCAGTTGACCACACAGAGCAGGAGGAGGTGGACTTCATAGTCCTCCTAAATGACTGACTGGCAATAGTACTGTCCTGAAGAACATGCTCCCACACCTCCTCCTCCCTTCGATCTCATTTTTTATCACATCATTCACAGATTAGAATTGTGCACAGCAGACTGCATCTCTGGTGAAAAATCTTGTCAGACAGAGAGACAGGACAAAAAGTCATTAAACAGGGATTTTTATGTCAAATTGCATTAGTGAAAAACAAATAAATGGCTCACCTTCACATACAATGGCTCTCTGAGATGATCGACAAGAATGCACGCTTTCTCCTCCCACACAGGATTGAGGTTCTTGTGTATTATTTTACTTCTAAAAACTTCTTTTCCTCCAACTTTAAACTTCACATATGGGTCACTTGTCCCTGATATAGAAAAGCAAATTGATCCATGTTAATTATGCCTGTCTATGGAGGCAAGAGAATAGCTCATCTACTCACCAACAAGTATTTCAAGGAATAAAAACAAAGCTTATCACCTGGAAAATAAGGGCTAAGAGTATTTTACTAAATTTTTCCTGAAATATTAAAGTGACAGTAAATTATTTATTCTAATAATTATCATTATCAATCTTCTATACTCAATACTGTAACCCTGTTCTGGTATTTTAAAAAACTCTATTGCATGCTGCATATGTAAATGTAATTCATGTTATAAATGATAGAGATTAATCTGACATTCTCTTGGTATCATCTGGTTAACTCTAGAAAGGATGATCCATAATCTTGGCTGATTTAAGTAGTTTTAGACTTACATATGCTGCTAAAATTTTATACTAGTTTAATGGGCGTAATTAGAAAAAGATGAGTCTCAAATTGGGCTTCAATTTCATCCTTCGTTCCATATTCTCTTTTGCTCAGAAGTTTCAGTTTCAGCTCGTTAGGAAGGAATGAAGGTCTCAGAGGAAGGAATCAGGGGGAAGGGGACAAATGTTTATGAAGTCCTCTCGAGATTATCCCTTAACATCTCCCAAGCTCCCAAAATAAAGTGTGGAGACCCGCTCCCAAATGGTCCCATAGGGTAATGGCGGCGTGGGATGAAAGCACCAGAGACCGGGGTTTAGGAGGACTGGCACAAGGCACCAGTAACTTTATTTTTTACACACACTGTTTTATAGCTAAGCTTCATAGAGCACTGCTAGGGGTTGGCCTACCATGGGGAAGTAGCAGATCATTATAGACTGGGCAAGACTGGGCAAGCTTTGTCTAGTTCCATCTATGTTTGACAGTTGCTATCACAAACAGTTGCTATGACAAAATGTCTACTTGCCTAGATCACAAGAACTGGGGTGCAAGCCAACTGCATGTCCTTTACATGACTTGGAGTGGGGTCAGGCCTTTCCTGTAGACCCACAGCCTCTTACAATAAAGAAAATCAGGGCTGTCAAGTAAGTTGCTTATGGACACACAGCCAGCAAGAGATGGCTAGGATTGCAACCAAGACTATTTGACTCTAATGCTTGTGCTTTTTCTACTACACCTGCAAGAGAGAAGGGCCTTTACATACTTACACAGATATACCATTTCCTATTTTGACTCATGAATGAGATCAGTCTTGGCCTAATGAGTCTATGTCCTTATTAAGAATTCCTAGAGCCCTGACCGGTTTGGCTCAGTGGATAGAGCGTTGGCCTGTGGACTGAAAGGTCCCAAGTTCGATTCCAGTCAAAGGCATGTACCTTGGTTGTGGGCACATCCCCAGTAGGGGATGTGCAGAAGGCAGCTGATTGATGTTTCTCTCTCATTGATGTTTCTAACTCTCTATCCCTCCCCCTTCCTCTCTGTAAAGAAATCAATAAAATATATTATAAAAAAAAAAAAGAATTCCTAGAGAAGGTGTATCATTAATGACCCCAAGTAAATTATTCCAGTGTGTGACAACCTTCATCTTCAGGAAATAACTCTTTATACGAGGCCCTTATAATAAAATTTTGTTTGATTTTTCAGTTTTCTCCCCAAACTGAAGTTATAGATGGTAACTATGTCTATATGATTTAAAGGAAAGTATGAGTGGGCCTATGAAAACTGAAAAGCACCATATGAATATTAGGCATTACAATTATGATACTGATCTCCTTAAACTCACTATCTATATCCCTTCCTTACACTCCCCTAATCTCAATGACACATAAATATATACGGGAAACATACGGTGCCTTATAGGATCTGGCTTTTCTTATTGAATCTCTTGGAGGCTCTCTCAAAACTCTCCACATTCCTCAAATAAATGTAATGCCCTTTTTCTTATGCACCTACTAGGAGACCTGAGCATAATGAAATAATGATCCCAATTTCCCATGCGAAATTCCCATTCGGGTAGTTTAATTTTATCATTATGGTACAAACTTTAAAAAATATTTATAAATGTAAATGCAGGCTATATCATCATAACCTGTTTTAATGTATTCTTTAGGGAACTCAATGCAATAAAAATGTTAAGTACTTAAAAATGACTATTATTAACAGCAGTTCCCAACTTAGGGCTGAGGATCCTGGGAATTAAGAGTGTTGTAAAACATATATTGAAGGTTATTAAAACCCATGTACCCATTTGTATTTTCCCAGTCATGGCCTACATCAATTTACTGTCTTTCATTTTGAAAAGCATCGACATAACTGCTACCTGCTAAAATATAATAAGCGCTATAATACCAGAGCCTTTGGGGTCCCTTTTATAAAATCTTCAGTACTTAGTACAGAATCAGAATTTGTCATCATATCCATGATGCCATTTGAGGTAGTAAATATCCAACAGCCTGAAGAAATAACAATCCAGCTAACAAGAGTAGGTCTAAGCATTAAGTTGAGGATTAGGGATAGATATTTTAGCCTGTGACAGGCACAAAAATCTCAAGGATTGGTATAATAGAAAGAGAAAGGCTGTTTTTAGGATTCTGAAAACAAGTTATGATGATGAAATATTTTATTAACGTGAAGATTTGGCCACAGGGTGACCTGGATTGGAGATAGTAGATATGTTAGCAAATTTCACAGTCATAACTATAGGAGTGACAGAGTCATGTGCACACTCATGGGCGCCAATCACCTGACTTTCCTCACTTTGTTTTCACTTCATGGGATAAAATTTGCTGTACTTCTCTTTGCAACCATTGATTAGCCCTCTGGGACAATCATTAAAATTTAAAGTTTTAATAGTCGTGTTTCTTTAAAATATTCTAACTGTTTTCAAGTTATTAACTTAGGGGACCTTTAGTGACTTAGAGTCCTTAATAGTTCAAAACCTTCAACTTATGATTACAGCTTACAGAATTGGAAGACATTGTTTAATTGAGAGTGAGTAAAACTTTTGCATGTAATCTTCTATGTTTGAAAGTGCTTTTCCAAACTTACTTCAGCAATTTATTATCTGATAACATGAATAGATATTATTAGCATTAAAAAAAGAGTTCTGTGGTCAAGCGTATTTGGAAAATGCTGGTTTAAAATAGAATTAAATGGAATTGTTTTCTATAGCTTTTTAAAAAAATTTTATTGTTGACACTATTACAGATGTCCCCCGTTTCCCCCTCTTTACCCACCTACACCCAGTTCCTGCCTCTCCTTCCTCTGGCCTTCCCCACACTGTTGTCTGTGTCCATGGGCCATGCATATATTTTCTTTGGCTAATCTGTTCACCTTCCTCCATGTAGTACCCCCATCCTCCCCCAATCTATGTTAGTTTGTTTCATGTATTCATACCTCTGGTTCTATTTTATTTGTCAGTTTATTTTGTTCATTAGATTCCACATATAAGTGAGATTATATGGCATTTGTCTTTCTCTCACTGGCTTATTTCACTCAGCATGATAATCTCCAGGTCCATCCATGCTCGTGCAAAAAGTAAGAGTTTCTTTCGTATGGCTGCATAGTATTCCATTGTGTAACCCTACCATATCTTTTTTTATCCACTCACCTGCTGATGGGCTCTTGGGCTGTTTCCTGACCTTAGCTATTATAAATAACACTTCTCTGAACATAGGGGTGAATATATTCTTTCTGATGGTTGTTTTGGGATTATTAGAATATATTCCCAGAATTAGGACTAGTCAAAAGGCAGTTCCATTTTTAGTTTTTTGAAGGAACTCCATACTGTTTTCCACAGTGGCTATACTAGTCTGCATTCCCACCAGCAGTGTATGAGGGTTCCTTCTTCTCTATATCCTCACCAACACTTGTCATTTGTTGATTTGTTGATGGTAGCCATTCTGACAGGTGTGAGGTGATATCTTATTGTGGTTTTAATTTGCATTTCTCTGATGACTAGTGATGTTGAGCATTTTTTCATATGTCTGTTGGCCGTCTGCATGTCCTCTTTGGAGAAGTGTCTAATCAGGTCCTTTGCCCATTTTCTTTTTATTCTAGCAGTTTTATTTCAATGTGTGTTATCTCTCAATAATTTTTAATTGGATTGTTTTCTTCCTGTGTAAGTTCTTTTACATATTTTGGAAATTAACCCCTTATGGCCTTTCAATAAGTAAATGGGCTCTCCAAGAAGGGGACAGGCCATGCAGCATTTACCAGACTTTTTTGACCATAGGGCCTACTTTTCTTAAGCTCATATTTCAAGATTAATAATCCCCTGTCTCTCTTTAGGAAATGTTACCTTATTATATTTTGTAGATCAGAAAGTTTCACATGTTTTTGGAGGTTCTTTTATTGTAATACACTTCCCAATGAAATCAGGGAATTTTGTTACAATAACCCCCCCCCCAATAAATCCAAGCCATTAACATGTGGTTAATCTCTAATAAATATATTATACCAAAATTTTTAGTTTGTTGGTATAAAAACAAAACACACAAAAAAACACAAAAACCCCCAAACAATAAATTCATGTGCCTGTGTTGATTTGTTGCAATATTGCATTAAACCACGAGATGGCACTAATACTTATCAAATTCAAAGTTAAGGCATCACTACTGCACACTTGTTCTCATGCATTTTCCTCTGCTTTATTGTCATTAGCTGGAACATGACCCTCATAAAACATTTTTTATGATAATAATGAAATTAAAACAGGCAAGTAAACATGGGAGAAGAAAATAGGAGGTGCTAGCCCTAAAATAAAATTCAGCCTTTTGTTATTAATGTCATATTCAAGAGCAACTTTTCAACATTCATTTTATCAGGTAGCGTTCACTTCAGAATTTATTTGTAAACATTATTAAATATTTTATTATTGTTAATTCCTTGCTTCAAAAAATTTAGAATATCAAGTGTTTATTTCTGTATCCTAAGATCAAATTGTTTAAAAAGAAGAATTATGTGGTTTATATAATGTAGGAAAAAATTACATGTGCCAATGTTATATTTCATTTTCATATTTTTTTCAGAGCCAGGGCTCTGATAAGCACTTCAACATTTTATGTGATTGGTTAGAACAGTGGCTCTCAACCTGTGGGTCGTGACCCCTTTGAGGGTCGAATGACCCTTTCACAGGGGTCGCCTAAGACCATCGGAAAACACATATATAATTACATATTGTTTTTGTGATTAATCACTATGCTTTAATTATGTTCAATTTGTAACAATGAAAATACATCCTGCATATCAGATATTTACATTACGATTCATAACAGTAGCAAAATTACAGTTATGGAGTAGGAACAAAAATAATTTTATGGTTGGGGTCACCATGAGGAACTGTATTAAAGGGTCGCGGCATTAGGAAGGTTGAGAACTACTGGGTTAGAGCAACAGAACTAAATTTAAGTCCAACAGGACTAAACTTTGAATGGGTCTCCTTTTGTGCTGCACTGAACACAGCAAACACAAGATGGCAGCCTCTCCTCTCTTAAAATGGTATTAGAACTATTTAAAATGTAAATAGCCATCGGATGCTGAGTCTCTTGGTTTCCATTCTCAGAATAAATAAGCCTCCTGGTTAGCAGGTTTAAATCAATCTTATCCCAAACCTATCATTTCAGGAAACTGTGCTTTTTCAATAATGCTAACTCCTAATAAAAACAATGCCGATTTGAAACTCAGTCCCCATATTAGAAATCGAAAAAAGGAGAAGGAGGATGTATAGGTTGTTGGTGTGAACAAAATAGCTCCATCTTTGTAAACCCTGCACTTTCTCTATTCTTGATTTAACTTTGGCCTTAACTGGTCCTGGCCAGCACACACAGGCTTGTAGTTAATGATTAGCTGTGTTCTGCAAGCCTACACAATGTAACCATAAAGATTCCTGTCAGTAATGGCCAGAAAGACATAAAAGCTGAGAGACTATCACACTGATGTTAAGTTAGTAAATGATCCACACAACACCACCGGGAGGTATGGTCCCGGCCCATACTCCATTCTTTGTCTTGTCAATCATTGGTATCCAGCTGTTCTAGAGAACATTTATTGTAACAACTGTCTAGCTGGCAGCACAGAACTGCTAGGGTCCTTTGTCCACTCCGATGCTACATCCCTGTAAGTAAATTACCCTATAATAAATTCCGTTATATTCTATGGAGTTTCCTGTTTGTTTGGTTTTTGTCTTAAAATGTCTTTAAAGTTAGGTGATCACTGTACCTCCACTCCACATTCAGACAGAAGAAAGAAAGAGAAAGAAGAAAAAAAGAAGACAACAAAGAAGGTAACAGTATAATTAGATCCTTCATACTAGAAAAAGGCTTGTAAAAACAGTGATGTTCAAAATATACTCAGCAATAGATTGTCTTAGTGGAAATTAATTTTCATGAATAATTTTCAAATCTTCAAAACAGGTACCATATTTATGTGTTAAAATCATTTCCTAAAGTTCTTCCATTCCTTCTCATTTTTGTTGAAGATTTGTAATGCCCAGCACGGAAATATTACATGGGTTAAATGACTAAATATATTAAAATTCAAATGCCAGAGGTTGATAATCACATGTGGCTTAATGTAATAAAATAATAAAATAATACTTTTTCCATAATGAGTAATATGAATATTTCAGTGGTTTTTAAATTTCTTAAATGGCATTACTGTGATATAGCACATAGATGAATTAAAAATAATGCTATGGTAGAATGTAGTAGAGAACTAAACTAAGAAAATTTCTTTCTTTGAGAAGGCACTTCCAAGCACATGAAATGGAAAAAGTGTAAATGACAGCAATTATTGACTTTTATGAGTAATTTTTTGGCATATTTTTAAAAGGTGCAAAGTTCAGTATTTGCAAGAAAAAAATTATCTGTTGAAAATGTATGTTGTATAATTCATTTCAGTTGAGAAAACATTTACTATTTCACTACTTTCTTTAATCATTTAGGAATATATGAACATATAGCAGAAAAATAATGTCTATTTTCAGATTTCTCCTTCCTAGTTGTGTAGAAATAGCAATTCTATTAGATTTGTTAAATCAAGAAAAAAATTAGCCCATAAATAACTATAAACATTGCATGAATAAACAGTAGTATAAGAAAGTGTCTGAAAATAATTGGGGCCCCATGGGACACATCCATTAAAAAATGTTATTAGAACCCTAAACAGAAAACAAAATCTTCTTTGTCAATTAAAACTCTAAGTGATAACACTGAAAATCATTTTATGACTCTTGATTGATTACTATCATTAACTGAAAGAATTTTAAGATAATTATATTACAATATTATTAAAAGACATCATAAATGCATGGTAATTGAATAAAACTTTCCTTAGCACATTCACATATTCAATTTGTGAGAAAAAAAACGTAATGGTCTCCTATTAGTCTCCCTGCTTTTAGTCTTCTCCACTCCAATTCATTCTCCGAAATCTTAGGCTTAGATATTTTTCCTGACATAAAAATCTGATGTTACTACCTTGCTCTAAAATTCTTCATTGCTTTCTTACTGATTTCAGAATAAACTGAAACTTTTGAGTATGTCATACAAATTGTGGTCTGCTACTAATTTTTCAGACTCATCTCTCACCAGGCCACTCCTGTATAGACTACCTCACCTCAAACCCATAGCTTCTCTCCAATGCGTGTGCCCCCCTCCACCCCTGGCCCTCTGTCCTCTCCCAGTACTAAATTCAAGCCTCCTTGCGGTTTGGATAGCTTTCCTGACCGATCCCATGGACATTGCTAAGTTCTTGTCTTATGCCCCCAAGCATCCTCTATAACAGCTCTTATCACATTCAGGCCTCGTTGTTTATTTCTGATCCCTGATGTCTGGCAACAACACCTAAGTTATTATATGTGATCAAGAGAAGTGTTGGTTGACTGAAAACACTCCTGTATCGCTGAATGAATGAGTGCCTGTATTATCTCCTAATCACAGAAGCTAATAAAGTAACTAGTACTTAAGTTGTATACTCAATAATCCCACTCTTTTCCCTCCACTGTCATTCACTATGAGTCTAAGGATCTCCTTTTAACTTTATTGTCAAATACTGATTCTGAAATACATAAAGTTTAATATCACAAAAGCATTATGCTATACTTTCTACAACAATAAGCATTTTGCCATTGCTACTTTCCCAAACTATAGTAATTGATATTCATTGTTATTCCTAAAAAATGGTCAATCTACCCTGGTTTTACAAAATGCTTTTTAAAAAAATCTCATTTTAGTAGCAATCTGCTTAGAGTTTTTTTACTTAATTGATTTATTGGATTTACTCAGAACAAAACTAGAAACCATATGATAAAGGTGAAAGAATATGCTTATGACATCTTTTCTATTATTATCTCATATGTCTACTATGTAGACACACTCAATATACAGTAAAAACTCATGTTTTTGCACAAAATATTTGGAAGGAAAGTTACTTTTATGTGTACAGATAAATTATGGCTGAAACTGCTGCTCTTCACTGACAGCTGTTTTCCTCTTCTTCTCAGGCAAGTAGCTAAAACACATTTTCTTTTTAAAAATATGTTTCTATTGATTTCAGAAAAAGAGAGAGGGGGAGAGAGATAGACACATCAATGATGAGAGAAAATCACTGATTGGCTGCCTCTTGTATGCCCTCTACTAGGGGTTGGGTATGTGCCCTGACCAGGAATAAAACTGTGACCTCCTGGTTGATAGGTTGATGCTCAACCACTGAGCAACATTGGCCAGGCTAAACTACATTTTCAAGATCTTTTACTTATGTGTGGCCATGTGACTGAGGACTGGCTTCTGGCCAATGTGAGCAGAAGTCAGTTATATTCCACTTTTAGGCTTAGCCCATGATATCTTTCCATATACAATCCTATCTCCTTTTCCCCAACACTAGAAACCTAGATGACGGTAGGGCCTGCAAGTCTGGAGTCTCTGAATGGAACCACCATCTACATTACACTATAAAGTTTTAAATAAATAATATATTTTTATTTTGTTAACCCCCTGAAATGTGGGTGTCTATCTTTGACAGGTCTTAATGTTACTTATCTAGTCTAATAATAGAGAAACATGCAAATTGACCGCACCTCTGTTACACCCACAAGCCATACCCACCAGCCAATCAGGAGTGAATATGCAAATTAACCCAACTAAGATGGTGGCGGCCACTGAGCTGGAGTGAGCAGGAGGCTTGGGTTGTCCCCGGCAATGGAGGAAGCCAAGCTTCCTGTCTGCCCTGGCCAGCCCTGAGCTCCATTCAAGGCTACAAAGTTTCAATTATAGAAGTTAAATAAATCCCAGATACCTGCTTCCAGCCCCCAGGCCTGGCCAGCCTGCAAATAGCCCTCAGCCCCTCACCCAGGCTGGACAGGCATCCCAGCAGGACTCTCACCCTGATCTGGGACACCTTTCAGGACAAACCAGCCGGCCCCCATCTGTGCACCAGGCCTCTATCCTATATAATAAAAGGGTAATATGCAAGTTGACCCTAACAGCAGAACGACTGGGAATGACTGGTCACTATGACACCCACTGACCACCGGGGGACAGACACTCAATGCAGGAGCTGCCCCCTGGTGGTCAGTGAGCTCCCACAGGGGGAGCTCTGCTCAGCCACAAGCCAGACTGATGGCTGCCAGCACAGCGGTGGTGGTGGGAGCCTCTCCTGCCTCCTCAGCAGCACTAAGGATGTCCGACTGCAGCTTAGGCCTGCTCCCCGTTGGCAAGTGGACATCCTGCAAGGGCTCCTGGGTTGCCAGAGGGATGTCTGACTGCCAGCTTAGGCCCCATCCCCCAAGGACTGGGCCTAAGCAAGCAGGTGAACATCCCCCGAGGGGTCTCAGACTACGAGAGGGCATAGGCCAGGCTGAGGGACCCCCCTGAGTGCACAAATTTTTGTGCACCAGGCCTCTAGTTTTAAATAATACAAAAATTAATTCCAAGAATGTGAGCTGCTATTAAAAAAAGTCCCTAAGATACATGACATTGACTTAGCAGTCAGATAGTGGATAGCAAGGTAACCCTGGGAGCCTAAAGAGTCTTGTTAGGCCATAGTAAATATTTGGTAATATTGTTCCTGTGAGAACTTGGAAGGCAGACCACCTGTTGTTGAACCTATGTTCAGGGAACATGGAAGAAAGGTGTGTAGTTTTCAAACTGGTTGGCTTTCATAAGTAATCATAAGAAAGCAATGAGTTCAGGTGAAAATAGGCTCATTTACATGTAAAGAATTGGAAAAACTGTCTTCAGGCCCCAAATAATAGAAAATAAGGTTGAAAAAGCTTTTAAACAACAAAATATCATTAAAACAGCCTAGTGGCCAAGGTCAGATCGGCCTTCCCACGCAAGCATGATGGTCATAAGGTAGTTGCCATATGTTAAAAAGGAGCAAAGGAATAAATCATGTTTGAGGAGTATGTCTAAGAAAGAACATTGGGTGTGGCTACTGGCACATGGAAGCCTACTAAATTTTTTGAGAAAAGGAGCTTAGCTGGTTGAGATATTTGATCTTGTGCCAGCAGGAAGCAGAATGTGAAAGCTATCTATGCCCAAGTGGGCAGGCTCTTTCACACCCATTTCAGATATGGCTACAGAGGATAATAATAGATAAGGAAGAATTTCTCAGATGGTAGAGCCAGTTGCCTCAGAAAACAATGGGTAAGAGGATTCTCTCCAAATAATAGAGTTCTAACTAAGGAATTTCCTCATCGTCCAGGTAAGTGGCCTTTCTTGGGATTTCAAAATTACTACAGACAAGTAACTGTTATGAGTGTCCCATGCTTTTTGTGGTCATTATATATTAGACTAGAAGATTCGCGCAATAGGCCTTCCTTCCCCTGGCTGCCGGCATCAGTGTAGATGTGTATGACAAAGTGGCAGATGGATTAATAGTTCAATGGACTCCCAAGAACCACATTTGAACCTGATAAAGGATTTCCTTTTACTCAGAGATCCTGCACCTAGAGCTGGACACAATGACCTCATGGGACTTTGGACTATTTCCCTTGGGAAAGGTGAATGTCTTCTATATTCAGAAAAAAAGAGTGAATCAGTTATTTGGTGACTAGGAAGGTAGACTGTTGCCAGGACTGCCATTTCTTGGCAATAGCTATATTATCTTCTTCTTCCCAGGCACATAACTGGTCTACAGCTCCCAATTGAATATGAACCCAGAAGATGACATGTGTCAATGATTATATAAGTTTTATAAGCAAGTGAAAATGATAAGCAAAGTGAAATATTAACACCTACCATGTAACTAAAATACTTGAGGAACAATGAAAAAACCTTTGCCCCTAAGGCTAAAAACAGTTAATAAATGTTTAATGTGACAAGTGACTTCAAAACTTGCAATTATCCTTCTAAAGCATGTTGTCTCCGCTAGAAGAAAAGACAGTATTAGGGATAATAATAGGTGTTTTTTGCTTTCACTCCCCCTTCAACTCTCTAGTGGGGTGTGGGAAAAGGCTAGGTCTGCATGGTAACAACTGTAGAACAACATAAGAACAACTGTAGGACCAAACCAAGCACTACGTTATAACAACCGACTCTTTTTTGCCTTCTGCCTTCCTGCCAAACTTCCTACTTTTCCATTTCCATTAACATTTTGCTACTTTTTAAAAGAAGGCAAGGCTCTTTCTTAATACAAGATTTGTATTATAAATTCTCTAGCTGAATATTTTTTCTTTTCTAAAATGCATTCATGTTCTCAACAATATTTACTAGATGTTTATTGTGTGCTAGGCACTAGGTATTCAGCAGAGCATAAAACCAAGTCCCTATTCCCAAGGAACTTTCCTTCTAGTGAAGGGGAACAGGCAAGGAGCCAATGAAGAGGTAGATAATATGCCATGTGGTGATAGGTGCACGAAGGAACATAGAACCACAGGTAAAGGTCAGAGGTACCTGCTATTTTAGATAGGGTGTGGGGGAAAGCCTCACTTACAGACACATAAAAGGGCCTGAAGCAAATTTCAGGCAGAAGAAGCAGAAGTGCAGAGGCCCTGAAGGTTTCCCGTGTGGATGGAGAGAGTGACCAGAAAGTGGAAGAAGTCAGAGCTTTGCGGGATAACAGATCATGTGGGAATCTACAGATCCCTGGTTAGGACTTGGAATTCTTCTTCAAGTCAAAATAGAATAGTAAATGATTAAATTGATAAAAATATTTTAAGACTGCATTATCTAATATCAAATGATCTGTCTTTGATTAGAGAATATACCCACACCTGAAAAAGGGCCAATTATAAAAGGGTAAGTCTATTGTGTTCTTAAATTATTAAAAGTAATTTCTAAATTTAAGAATAGCTGGTCTAAAATTATTTGACAAAGCCAACCTAAAGGTTAATAATGCATATAAAATGAATGTGAATTTTTACAGTTCTCATATTTATATCTATACTACATCCTTTAAAATTTAGTTTTGCAAGCTACATATAATACAACTAGAGGCCCGGTGCACGAAATTCGTGCATGGAAGGGGGGGTCCTTCAGCCCAGCCTGTACCCTCTTCAATCCAGGACTCCTCGGGGGATGTCTGACTGCCTGTTTAGTCTAAACCAGCAGTCAGACATCCCTCTCACAATCGGGAAACCACTGGCTCCTAACTGCTCGCCTGCCTGTCTGCCTGATCACCCCTAACCACCTCTGCCTGCTGGCCTGATCACCCCCTAACTGCTCCCCCTGCCAGCCTGATCACCCCTAACCACCTCTGTCTCGGCCCCTGCCACTGTGGCTTTGTCCAGAAGGACACCCAGAAGATGGCCAATCTAATTAGCATATTACCCTTTTATTAATATAGATATAACCAAATACAAATTATTTTCAGAACCTGTTTTGACTCCTGTTGATATCAGTATTATCTTATCATCAAATGATATTTGGCACCCAACATTTGTCATTAAAATACTATATTTAATCAATGAGAATTTACTAAATGTTGATGGCTTGCCACAAACATAATGAGATAGGCATTACTGGAAGTTGGTGGTAAATGTCTTCCCAATTGTGCATTCTAAAATGCACCGTAAGATTTCTCCTTCCAATCCCTGGACTGAGAATGATGAGTTATCATGTCTTTGATCATGCTATTTACATGACAAAAGGGATTTTGCAGATGTAATTAAGGTTACTAATAAGTTGACTTTGAGTTTATCAAAAGGGAGATTGTTAGAGCAGACCTAAATTAATCAACTTTCCTTTGAAAACACAGATTTTCTCTATATGGTAGCAGAAAGGAAAGTCAGATTTTAAACATGAGGAGGATCTGACATGTGTTATTGCTGCCTTAAAAATTGAAGAGGCCACATGGAAAGGACTTGAAACTGGATTCTATGAGCTAAAAGAAACCCTAGTGGCAGACAGCAAGAAAACAGTGACTGTAGACTTACAACCACAATCAAATGAATTCTAACAATACCATAACCATGCAGAAACCTTATTTTCTTTCATATAGCCTTTTATTTTGATTTTTTCCCCTTTAACTCAAATTAGCCTCACCTGGAGCCCTGATTTACCCACCTCACTCTCCCTTGCTTAATCATTAAGCCTCCAGGACAATGAGGTCTGGTCAGCATCCAGAATCTTGGTCTTAGAAACAAGGTCCTGGGTCTACTGACAATTAAGACAAAGTTTTCAATCAAACTCAACATAATATCCTGGCCTTGGTTGTGTTTTAGCTCTGGACCTAGGAAAGCAGAACAAACACACAAAACAAATCCTTGCAAAATTGGACACAGCAACTCCATGGCAGATGTCGGGACCAGATGCAATGATCAATTACCCCTATCCTAGCACCAACCAATCAGTAGAGACCATGACCTTAAATCTACTAGTCACCATGACCAATTGATTTTTCCCCTATATAATCCATCCCCTGGAAGCCATTAGGAAGCCAGATATTTGAGCATGAACTACCTGTGACTCCAGGCATGGTGCCATCTCCTTAATAAATCTTTACTTTCTTGGCTGCAAACTCCTGTTCATGTCTTATTAAACTTTGATGTGCACAGGCAAATGGACCCTTCAGTCTTTCATTCCAGTAATAATACCAAGAATGAACTTGGAAGGACCCTGAGCTCCAGATAAAAGTTCAGCCAGGGTGACACCTTGATTGTGGCCTTATGAGGCTCTGAGCAGAGAACTCAGTTATGCTGTGTCCATATTCTGGACCTACAGAACCTGTGAACTATTACATAGATATTGTTTTAAGCTATTTAACTCATGGAAAGCAGTAGAAAATTAATGTGTCTACCCTAAAAAGCACATCTATAGTATAGTTGGAGAAATTTTAAAAAGCTTGAAGGAAACTTGTTGAAACAAATAAAATATTTTATTTTTTATTTTTTTAAAAATGTTTTTATTGATTCAGAGAATAGAAGGGAGAGGGAGAGAGAGAGATAGAAACAGTGATAGACTGCTCCTGCATGTCCCCTACTGGGGATCAAGTCTGACTGGGAATTGAACCGGAGACCTCCTGGTGCATTGAACGATGCTCAACCAACTGAGCCACACCAGCCGGGCTAAAAGACTTTCTTATAAAGGGTATGTGATATGCTAATTAGCTTGATTGGAGCAATTATTTGACAGTGTATACATATATTGAAAGATCACATTGCACACCTTAAATATACATATATTTTTGTCAATTATATTTCAGTGAAGCTGGAAAAAATAATATTTTATGAAAAACAAACAAATTATAGTGATCTTAAAAGACTATCCCAATAAACTAATCTGATCAAACAATAAAAAATATGGGGGGCCGAAACCGGTTTGGCTCAGTGGATAGAGCGTCGGCCTGCGGACTGAGGGGTCCCAGGTTCGATTCCGGTCAAGGGCATGTACCTGGGTTGCGGGCATATCCCCAGTGGGAGATGTGCAGGAGGCAGCTGATCGATGTTTCTCTCTCATCGATGTTTCTAACTCTCTGTCTCTCTCCCTTCCTCTCTGTAAAAAATCAATAAAATATATTTAAAAAAAAATATGGGGGGAAAAGTGCATGAGAAGTAAATTTAACCATGTACCTTCTTTTGAGACTGAATAAAAGCTCATCTTCCCTTAATAACTAACAGGCCAGTAAAACAGACCATTTAATATCAATATGTGACATAAACATCATTCAGCAGTGCTGATAACTGAATATGAGTACCATATTAAATGCAACAATGATTTGCAGCCCCACTCATTAATGGTTTCAATTTTTGTATTGTTTGAAATAAGATTTTTTTTCTCTCTCTTTGCTTTAGATTTTCACACCTTCAATGTCTATTTGGAAGTTTAGTACAGAGGTCAAAGGCCTTGCCCAAAGGACTGGTAACAACACTGTCATCATCAAAATATCTCAGATTTATAAATTCTCCCAGTTCTGAAGCTTTTCATTTAAAAAACAAATTCCAAACCCAAGTCCTACTCTCTAATTTTTTATCAATTTGTGATTGTGACAATTACTTTATAAATTCTGTTTACTTGACTCTCAAAACATGTGTAGAGTAGGTCTGACTTTTAACTATCTCTGGAGCCAGAATGAATTTTTAACATATGAAAAATTTAAAAATGCTATAGAAATGCAGGATGTGACATAATGTTATTTTGTGTGGTGTTTTTTCTTGCAGAGCTGAAAACTGATTTCCTAACACTTACTCTTTTCTGTGACCCTTTTCTTACCCCTGGTGTCTGAGGCATTCTTATGACCTATGTTGAAGATAAACTCTGAAAAAGCAACATTTAGCCCTAACCGGTTTGGCTCAGTGAAATAGAGCGTCGGCCTGCGGGCTGAAAGGTCCCAGGTTCGATTCTGGTCAAGGGCATGTATCTTGGTTGCAGGCACATCCCCAGTAGGGAGTGTGCAGGAGGCAGCTGATCAATGTTTCTCTCTCCTTGATGTTTCTAACTCTCCCTCTGCCTTCCTCTCTGTAAAAAATCAATAAAATATATTTTTTAAAAAACACCACATTTATAAAGTTTTAAAAGGGAGTACAAATTGAAAGTAGAATCTGTCTTAGATTGGCACAGGGGATAATATTTCAGGGGCAAAATATCACAATGGAAGTCTTTGAATGATGAAGTACTTTAGGCTACGCCTTAGGGACTCTGCACAACCTGAACACACAACTTACTGCCTACGCATGGAAAACAGTAGCTGCACCTCATGACCTGTGTTTCAGAGGCAGTGCAGTTTTTTGATAAGTCAAATGCACGATTCCATGAAAGCCCAAAAGCTTTCACTGTTACACGTAAAATCACTTGGCCAGCTTCCTAATGTTGAGTGCAGTTTTACACAGAAGAGTTTTATGGGCTTTCTCTGTTTGCTTCAGCCTTTTACATTTAATTACATTCTCATTATGAAACTATGTAAAAATTAGAAAGTTCAAATAACTGATTTTCTCTTTGCCTTTGTCAGAGACATTTATCCTGTTTGCTAAAGATACTCCTCACATTGCAACAAGGCAGAATTGTAATCAAATATCAGCAGTTGTGTCCTCTTAGCCTAGGATATGTGTTTATTTTTATATTTTGATTTACTTGTTTTCTTTAAAGTTGTTTCACTATAAATTGATTAAAGCAGTTTCTTCTAATCTACTTTCCATGGATACTAAAAGCTCTGGAGGTTTATATTCATATATATTCTTGAGCTAGAATTACCTTTTAAGAATATCTTTATCCCAACAGATATTGAGGTCCCCCCTCCCCTTTTTGGGGGTCTGGGCTGATTTACAAGTCTTCACAGAATAAAAGTGTATCCTTGTTGAGTCATTTCAACCTTCACTAACATCCTCATTTCCATTTAGAAATGTGACAATTGATTTCTATTGTATTCAAATAAATGATTGCTACCTCAAGAATTAATATTTTCCAAATGCTAATCTTTTAGTGAAATGAAAGTGCTCTTTAGCAATTCTATTCATTGGGTGTGGTAAAAATGATTTTTTAAAGCAACTTGGCATCTAATAATTCCACATGTTAATTCATTTGGTTCTCTACCTTCTAGCCTTATTAAGGGAAACTACTTAAGATTTGATTAATTCCAATGGTTCAAAGAGTGTTTTTTTAACAGTATTTTCCAGTAAAATTGAAACAAGCAGACAATATAGAAGGAAAGACAATGAATGTCCTTTTGTCTCTCTGCTTAACTTACTAGTAGACACTGTAGTAGTTTTCTACTACTGTACACTTTAGGTAGCTTAAAACTACACACATTTCTTATCTGAAGGTTTCTGCAGGCCAGGCTTGGCTTAACCGGGAGCTCTGCTTACAGTCTCACAAGGCTGAGTTCTCACTGGTCCTTGGGATCTTTTCCCAAGGTCGCTCAGTTGTTGGCAGAACTCAGATCCTTGCAGCTATAGGACGAAAGCCCTTAGCTCCTAGAGGCCATCCCTCTCCATTTTCAGTCCACACATGGCTGTTTGCTTCTTTAAGGCCAGCAAGAGAAGCTCTCTATCTCAAAGAGGGCACCGGTTCCTTTCAAGACACTCATCTGACTAGGTCGGGCCCACCAAGAATCATTTCCCTTTTAATTCAAAGTCAATGATTAGAGGCACTAAGTGCATTTGCAAAACATTTCCATGGTTTTGACATCTAACATAAAATAGCATAATTATGGGAGTGATATCCATTGTATTCTCAGATCCCACCCAAACTAAAGGGGAAAGGGTTAATAAATAAGGACACAGATCATCAGGGGTCAATGTAGAATTCTGCATATACCATAGGTCCTAAACCCAATTTTATTGAACCAATTTGCTACATCCTATTTTCTAGACCTCTCCACAAGCTCTTCAGCTACAGCCCCAAAGCTTAGATAAATCCCAGAATTACCAACTCTGAGGCCCTCTTTGGGATAGCCAGGTCTCTCCCTAGGGATTTGCCATATTACTTTCCCGACCTTTTCTCCTACACTTATGCTGGACTTCTTAAAAATAGCGTGTGCACTGCTTTGTCTTTACAAGGCTATCAAAATTAGAAATCTATAAAGTGACATGTATGATTAAGCACTGGTAAATCTAAAATATTCTTGTTGCCTGGCTGGTGTTGCTCAGTGGTTGAGCTCAACCTGTGCATGAATCAGGAAGTCACAGTTCAATTCCTGGTCAGGGCAAATGCCTGGATTTCAGGCTCGATCCCCAGTAGGGGGCATGCAGGAGGCAGCCGATTGACCATTCTCTCTTATTACTGATGTCTCTATCTATCTCTTCTTCTCCCTTTCTCTCTCTGAAATCAATAAAAACATATTTAAAATAAAATGTTTTGTCTTTGCTAATGAAATGTTAAGGACAGTTCCTTATTTTCATGTAAAAAGCTAAAATGTAATCTTGTTCAGTTTTTTCCATTACTGATATGCTACATGAATGTGTTTCAAGAGCAATGATTAACCATTTAAGATGTTTTGTCCTTTCACTGTATTGATTTCCTGGTGCATGTGATAGAGTAAAAAGGAAAACCTTTGACTTCCTCTATTCTCAAATCTGGCTGTGGTATAATCAGTAGCATTTCTCAATTAGCAAGGTTTCGTTAAACCATGAGAAAAATGAAGCTTGGCAGGGGACAGCCTTCTAAGTCTTTTCCCAGCCCCCACAGTTCTATAATCCTTACTCCAACCCGAAAATATTGTTCTCAGAAACACTTTCCTTTAACATTTGACACGTCAGACTCACAGCGTAGACTGAGATTCCCTCACTCTACTCGATGCAGGGCTTTCTAACATTGTTATTAGTAGAAATACAATAGACTAGTTCACATGGATCACTTTGTTGAGGATTTAAATTTGTTCTGAGTATTTGAAGAGAAGCAACTGTCCTCTGTAGTGGACTGACATGGGTTTTCCCCAAGATATGCCCAAGTTCTAAACCCCGGTACCTGTGAATGTGACCTTATTTGGAAATGGGGTTTTTGTAGATGCAGTCTCGGTGCTACTGGTCATTCTCCTTGAGGTGAGATCATCCTGGCTTTAGGGCGAGCCTAACTACAATGACTAATGTCCTTCAGAGAGACAGACGAGAAAGGCTGGAGACATGAAGACACGAGAAGAGTGCCACCACGTGAAGATGGAAGCAGAGATCAGAGCAGGGGTCCTCAAACTTTTTAAACAGGGGGCCAGTTCACTGTCCCTCAGACCGTTGGAGGGCTGGACTATAGTTTAAAAAAAAAAAAACTATGAACAAATTCCTATGCACACTGCACATATCTTATTTTGAAGTAAAAAAACAAAACGGGAACAAATACAATATTTGCATTTGCATGTGGCCCGCAGGCCATAGTTTGAGGACCCCTGGATCAGAGGGATGCTGCCACCATCCAAGGAATGCCTGGAGCCACCAGCAGCAAAAAGGCAAGGAAGAATTCTCCCTGAGAGCCTTTAACGGGAGTGTTTCCCTACCACGTCTTGATTTTTTGATTCTTGAACCTCAGAACTATGAAACAACTTCTGTTGTTTTAAGCCACTAATTTTACACTAATTTGTTAAAGCATCCCTAGGAAATTAAAATATCCTCCATGATACAAATTTTAAGTTCAATTATAGGGAATTACTATCACCAAATAGATCTACAAAGATTGTTCTTATTTTTCTAGCAATATAAATAATCATGTCAAGACATTACACTCAACATATGATAGATGATAATATAGTCCTGAAAGGCCCAATCCAATCCTATATAATAAAGAGGTAATATGCAAATTGACCCTCACTCCCTTGCACAAGATGGCCGCCCCCATGTGGTCAAAGATGGCCACCACAAGATGACCAGCAGGGGAGGACAGTTGTGGGTGATCAGGCCAGCAGGGGAGGGCAACCAGGCCTGCAGGAGAGGGCAGTTGGAGGAGATCAGGCAGGCAGGAGAGCAGTTAGGTGTCAATCAGGCTGGCAGGGGAATAGTTAGGAGGTGATCAGGCTGGCAGGCAGGCGAGCAGTTGGGAGCCAGCAGTCCCGGATTGTGAGAGGAATGTCCGACAGCCAGTTTAGGCCCGATCCCACAGGCATCGGGCCTAAAACGGCAGGTGAACATCCCCCAAGGGCTGAGCTGAGGGACAGCTCCCCCCACCCCCAGTGCACGAATTTTGTGCACTGGGCCTCTAGTTAAAATATAAATGGTATTTTTCTAATAATAACTAGACATGACAATTGTCATAGGGCTGCCAGATAAAATATGGAACTTGTTTAAAAAGGTGATGCACTATTTAGCTGAAATTCAAATTTAATTAGGCATCCTGTATTTTTATTTGCTACATCTGGAGCCCTACAATTTCAGCAGAAAAATTGCAGATCTCAAAGTCACACAGCTAATATAATACTGAGCTTGGCTTTGAAACTATGTGTGTCAGACTCCCCAAATCATGTGCTTTCTACTCCACTAGGCTTCTTAAAGCTGAAATGATAAAACAGGAAAAGGCAGAACCATCCCAAGAAGCCATCTGGTTATTGTTCTGCAAAACAGGTTATAAAAATGGAAGAACAATGACCAGTTTTGACTGCTAAGCCAAACTCAATGTCTATTATTTTTGAAGGAAGATTCTGGCTATGCAAAGTTCAAGCAATGATCATGAGGATGGAAGTGAGTTTTTCTCTTTCACTATTCTGTGCAGGGGTAATACGGAACACAGGGGTCATAGGATTTTGGTTTTGCTGGGCAGTAGGTGAAGGCATCAATGTAAGGAGTGATAAAAATGTATAATTTATGCTAATTATAATAGTAATACAATATTTCTTCTTATATTCACCTTTTTCCAAAATCCACTTGGCTTCCAGGTACCATCAGCCTTAAAAATCTCAATAGCTTCTTAATCTTCACCAGAGGATATACTTTTTTATTGATTTTAGAGAGAGAGAGAGAGTGAGAGAGAAACATCTAAGTGAGAGAGAAACACTGATCAGCTGCTTCCCCTACATACCCAGACTAGGGATTAAACTTGCAACCTAGGTATGTGCCCTGAGCAGGAATCGAACTTGAAACATTTTTGGTGTACAGGACGATGCTCCAACCAGCTGAGCCACTTGGCCAGGGCTCTATAGTTGCTGTTTTTAACCTCCTCATCAATTAATATCAGGTGCTACTGGTCATTCTCCTGAACCACCTTTTCCACATCCATAATTCTGGTTCAGACCCTCAAAACTATTACTCCTACATCATTGTAGTACTTCCTGACTGATTTTATCACTTCAAACTATAAATCTACATCTAGTTATCCTATATGTATATATTCACAGATCTAAAGTGTTCCAACTACATAAGCATATGCTTAACACATTTGTTTTTCAAAGGTGTGTCTAAAATGAATTTTAATCAATCTCAAACTTAATTCAGGTTGTTTCCTGTGTTTAATTTATCTTCTCATATCAACCCAATAAAAATTTCATGAATTCCAGGCAAGTAAGTAAAATAGTGAAGTTGGATCAGAGATTGCATTTTAAACACTTTGGGATATTCTTCATTTCCATAAAGTAATATTTTTCTTAAGAACATGGCTCTCTCATTCTACCTTGACACAATTCCTATTTTTATCTCTAGAGAATAATTTGCTCCTTTAAGAAAGGGAGAAGTGCATTCACAGTGCCATCCAAACTTAAAACTGTGGAACAAGATTGAGCAAACTGTAGCTGCTACTCAGCTCAGACAACTGGCATCATATCTTGCCAGAGTTGCCTGATGTCTTCTCATGATTACAATGGCTTTATGAATTATGACGGAATCCCACAGACGTAATGTGCCTTTCTCAGTACATCACATCAGCAGGTCCATGGTATCTGTCTGTCTCATTGCTGCTGATTTTGTCTTTAAGTACTTGCTAAAGGTGGTGTCTTCCAAGTTTCTCCACTGTAAGTTATTATTTTCTTCTTAGTAACTCATACATATTTAGTGGAAAAGTACTTTGAAATGATGCAAATACCTGTACTCATCGTAATTTTGCACCTACAAATTTAGCATCAATTGGAGATTTTTGCTACAACTGTTACTGCATTGTTTGTTAAAAGGCAGTTTTCTATTTCTATTTACCCTTCTACATTTACTCATTGCAATTCTAACATAAGCAAAAGCTGTGCCTTCTTGCCCATTTATTTATTCAATTATTGATTTACTAGTAAGAAGACATAGATATTTATATTATTCTATGATTTATAATCTATTGCTGCCATTATTTATTTTGTTGCCAAAATTGTTCCAGCTCTAGTCATTAGGAGCTCCTTTAATTTGGCTCCTATATCATTTTGACATTCTGCCATCAATTTTTGAGTACTTCCCTACTCTCTGGCTTTGCAAAATGTTCCAGGCTCATCTTGTACTTTTGCTGCCCTACATCTGCAACCAACCATTTCTCCAGGAGCCCTCTTTACTTTTATTGGGAAAACTGTATTTAGAAACCAAGATCTGGGCCAAAGGTGTGTTGATTACACCTTTATAACTGCTCTGAGGGCCTCCCAGGAGACAGATCTAGGAAAATACAATATACTACACACACACACGCACAAGTAAACACACACACACACACACACGCACCTCTGTCCATTTTAATTGTTACCTATATCTCTATTAAAAACCATTAGTTCATACTGATACCAGTGAATACCACAAAGTTCATCCCAGCTTTCCCCTATTGTATATTGTTTTTTAAATATATTTTTATTGCTTTTTCAAGAGGAAGGGGGAAGGAGAGAGATAGAAACATCAATGATGAGAGAAAATCAGTGATTGGCTGCCTCCTGCATGTCCCACACAGGGGATTGAGCCCACAACCTGGGAATGTGCCCCGACCAGGAACTGAACCATGACCACCCTAATTCAAAGATCAACACTCAATCACTGAGCCATGCTGGCCGGGACCGCTGTTGTATATTGTAACTTCTTTCTCCAACAGTGAGAAACCTGACACTCATCTGCAAGACATTTATAATACACTTGCTCATCCTCAGCATACACAATAAGTAGCGTTAGAATTGATACTCATGCTCTAGAGTACATTATTTGTGCATAGTTAGTTTTTTCTCTTGAGTTTTAGAGTGTATAATTAAAATGCTGTTTTACATAATAACTTATATTAATCATCTTATTCCCCATCCTCCTGAGGTGTAGTTATAGTTATATTCCATTTTGGGTTCCTCCCACATCATAGCTTGATTTCATTCATTCATTCAGTCAGGCAGTCAGGCAGTGCTGAAATATTGCCATGATTAAAGAGAACTATGTAAGAATATTTTCTCAGAGAAATGTACCTTCCTCATTTTACCCCATTCCCATTTCCATTCTTGACACCAGTTCTTACCTATATTATATATGCTACCAATCTCATTAGTTTTTGGAGTTTACTTCTGATATATCTTTTTGAACAAGTGAGCAGATAATGCATAATTTCTTACACTCATTTCTTGCATGAAATATTACAAATTGTCAATACTCTTTTGCACTTTACCTTTGCAATTAATTATATATCCTGTAACTATTTCCATATCAATTCTTGGAGGTTTTCCTTATTCTTTGTTTTACAGCTACATAGTATTTCATCATGTGGATGCACCATGGTTTATTTGGTCACCTCTCCTACTAATGGGTATTTTATAATTGCAAACAATCCTATATAATAAAAGCTAAGTGTCCAGTTGTCCGGTCGTCTGTTCAACCAATCAACTGCTCACTATGACGTGCACTGACCACCAGGGGGCAGACACTCCAACTGGTAGGTTAACTTGCTGCTGGGGTCTGGCTGATCAGAACTGAGCAAGATGGGCCTGACATACCCTGGAGTCCTCTTGCAATCCCTCCCTGGCTGGCCAACCTCCTGCGCCCCTCCCCTGCCCCGATTGTGCACGGTGTGGTCCCTCGGCCTGGCCTGCACCCTCTCACAATCCGGGACCCCTCGGGGGATGTCAGAGAGCCGGTTTTGGCCCGATCCTGCAGGCCAGGCTGAGGATCGTGCTGTAATAAATAATTGTGTGCATATGTATTTACTAGTGTTGGGAAGACACATCGAGGATGAAAAGTTTGATCTCCTGATGTCTGGTTCAATTCTGTTTTAGATGAAATGATGTTATATAATGGAATGAAGAAAACTCTTAAAACTAAAAAAATATATAAATATAGCAGAATAAAACCATGTTAATAGCATTATTTTCTTTCTCTATATAATTATAGCTTATTTTGAGACAAGAAGTTAAAAAGTCAATAAATATTTGTCCTCAGTTATTAAGTCAAATGGTTAATTTTCAAAATTTCCCCCATGTGTTTAAATTTTAACAATTCTAATCATACCTCCATTCGTTAAGAATGTCTGATATTTACCGGTTTTTCCTTAAAAGCTAAATTCATTATTTGTATAGTTTCTAGTGTAAAAACATTATTATATTATTTTTTTTTATTTTATTCTTACAGAGGCAGGAGATAAAAGTACAAACTATAGTCCTAATTTGGTTCTTTCCACTCTCTAGGTCTGGATGTCAATAGGGATGGACGAGAAAAAGAAGATCATGTAATGCCAGGAGTGCTCTCCAGGTGCTCTGACAATGAGTTGGAGGCTTAGGGACTCTCCGCCTTCCCAGTGCGAGGAGTTAGACCAGATTCAGTTTCCTCTGGGATTCTGGGCCCTTGGGGCCCTCAGTTCTCCACATTCTAAATAGCTGATATTTGGAAATGTGCAAAGGGTGCTATACTGCCTGTTTAGGGTCTATCTCTGGTCCTGCCTCTAATTTTGGGTTCAAGGAGCCCAGGCTAGTTCATCAGATTGCCTTGGGATTTGGAATTCAGGAACTAAGGATTCCAAATGCCTTGTCTTTTCCTTCATTATAGCCTACAAAGATCTGTTTAAGCCACCATGAGACTACTGTCAGATCCAATTAAGTCTCAGAAAATTGCTTGCTGGGAATCACCAAAGTTTTGGTGAGATGCTAGTTCTGGTTTCTGCAAGTTTAGCCGATTCAACTGAGCAAATCAATGCAGCAAAAAGAATGTCAGGCCTGCCAAAAGTGACTTCTGTATGGCTTCAAATATTTGTCTCACCTATTTCACAAACTGTGTCACTAATTACATATAACTCAGAGTCTAATTTCTCAGCAGTTTTTTAGGGATTTTGCTGTCTGGATTGGGTCCAGTTCAGAGTTGCAAACTTGCATCATAACCTCTTCCTGTGATCATAGGAGTCAGATAACATTTCAAACCACATCACTGGACCCAACCTTCTAAAAATTATAATATTATAGTTAATTTATTTGAACTTAAGCAACCATTAAAAAGAATTTTGTCAAAAACATACAGAATAAACTTCCAAGTGATGTTCTTCTTATGACCTTACCTCCTCGATCTCGGGCAGCTAAACTTTGACCCTTTCTTAATGTAATATCCAATTGGTACATTCCGGGATCAGCCAGAGGGACATCTGCATTACTGGTTCCAGAAGTATTTATTTTCTGGAAAACAAGAAGTATACAAAATATTAAAATAATTATCTTTCTTCTCTTTCCTCCAAAGGGGGGCCATATAGAGTTTAACTCAAACTATAAGAATTAGTCAATATAATTTGTGAATTCACACAGCATCATAATCACCCAGTTCTCTGAAGGTTTTAAAATTCATGAAATTATTCAGACTCAATAAAAAATGGCAGTTATAGGAATCCCTGTATTAATTCAAATTAAAAATAACAAATGCAATATGAAAAACATTTCCCAGGGAAAGCCCCACATAATTCAACTAAGCAGAACTAACATAGGAATAGTTTCTGAAGTAAAAATACAATCAATGATGAATAGAGAATAAAGGTATGCAAGAGCAGTTAATTTCCACATAACTGAGCTGAAAATTAAAATGATTCATTCAGGTGACTTTGTTGACTCCTTTATCTATGCAAAAGGGCTCAATCTGGTAAATTACATACTTTTATTTTGGCTCCAACATGAAATATGATATAATTATATATAAATAAATTCACGTAGCATTTGATTGTATTTGCAAGCAAATAATATAAATATAGAGACAATATCTAGTGCTGTTTTCTATGGAATAAAAGTGCACAAGCTATTGCTAGAACTAAAAATCTTTTCAAGGCTACTTCTATAGAATATCAACAAAATACTCTATTTAATATTCATTGAGTTACAAATACACTTGAAGAGGCATAAATATCTTTAATAATAAAAGACTAATATGCTAAGTGTTTGGTCATCCGCTCAGCCGATCAACCAATCAAAGCGTTCTCAACTGCTTGCTATGATGTGCACTGACCACCAGGTGGCAGATGCGCTGACTGGTAGGTTAGCTT
Source organism: Myotis myotis (assembly GCF_014108235.1). NCBI lineage: Eukaryota > Metazoa > Chordata > Mammalia > Chiroptera > Vespertilionidae > Myotis > Myotis myotis. The sequence goes on from NW_023416357.1 coordinate 54,291,434, forward strand.
GCTGCTGGGGTTGGGCCAATCAGGACTGAGTGAGACAGGCCGGACGCACCCGGAAGCCCTCTTGTGGTCCCTCTCTGGCTGGCCAACCTCCTCCATTCCTCCCTGGACCCAATCGTGCACTGGTGGTGTCTCTCGGCCTCGCCTGTGCTCTCTCGCAATCTGGGACCCCTCAGGAGATGTTGGAGAGCCAGTTTCAGCCCAATCCCGCAGGCCAGGCTGAAGGACCCCACTGGTGCACAAATTCATGCACTAGGCCTCTAGTATTAACACAAAATAACACAAAAGAAATATATAGTAAAAATTGTACAGGTCACAGTTTATACTTTCTGTCAATCTGATACAGCAGGAAAAATTACTTTTTCACATGTTGAGATGATTTTAAATTATAATTTTTTTCCAATTAAAAAATAAATGTTCTTTTGTTTTGGAATAGTATGCATGGATAAGGTAAAATATTAGACACCAGACTGATTCTTTCAGTCCCAAAATTTATATGAAATACAACTATAAAGCATCATTTTGTTTGAGGTTTTAAGACCAAGATAAAGAAGCTTTCCTATAGAAACAATTATCATTTAAAATTAGAAACAGTACAACTCTGATAACTCAAACTCATCATTTCTCCTCCGGTAACAATAAAAAAGAATTCACGCCTTCTCATGATATCTCTGTTTCTATGAATGACAGAATTTTCCTGCAGTTACTCAGGCTAGAAATTGATGAGCTAGCCTTGATTTCTTCATTTCCCTTTCCACCACATTCAAATAGTTGCCAAATTCCATCCACTCCATTTTCATATTACATCCTGCAGTTGCCTTTGCCTTTTATTTCCCTGTTACCACTAATTTGGATCACATCTTCAAACAACAGAGGAGCAAAAGGTAAAATGATTGCCTTGCTCTTCTGGCAAACATCTAATTGTCCCACCTCCTTAGGGTTACTTAGGATAATAATATCCTTCCACACTTTTATTTGTCTTCTTATATAAACAAATATACATACATATAGGTTTATTTTTTGTGGTTGAGTTTTCAGTTTTTGTTTGTTGCTAACAAAGAGCATATTTGTCTATTATTTTATAATTTATTTAATTTTAAAATATCATGGCACTTTTCTGGTCTACACATAGATTTATCTACTTTTCTTTTACATACATCATTTTTTCACAGTGTAGGAATACCATAATTTCTTTAATTATCTCCCTACTGGTGAATCTGAGTTGGTTTCACTATATGCCACTACAAAGACTTGGGCTTTTATTTTTTTAGAACATAAATCTTCCCCAAAGGATTTAAATACTTCATACTCCTATTGAAAGTTATGAGTGCCTATTTCCCACATCCTAGCCAGCATAGGATGTTACTAATTTTCAAGGTTCGTGGGAAAAAACTGTTATCTTCCTTTAGATAGATTTCCTGAACTATGATAAGGTATCTGGAAACTAGTGTAAACAGCAAGAGAGGAACAGCTAGCTGTTCACTGGGCCACACAGAAGATGCCAACCAAGGGCTTCTGAACTACTTTTCAAAGAACAGTTTGTATGTGGGTTCAATTAATAAGCAAAATTAAAATCCAACAAACATTTGTTAAACTTCAAGTATGTTCTAAGGCTTTCATTAGGTTCTTTCATATACATTATTTCAAAATAAACAAATCCATTAATAAATGTTAGGTCAGAGAGAGCCCAGGATCAGATACATGCAGACGTGTGAGGAGATAATGGACTCCCCCTGGTATTTCTAACAGGTCAGCGTGCCAGATACAGATACTGGCTTCTCCCTGAATCAACAGGACCCCCATGAAAGGGCGAGTCGTCATGGGGCGTACGTGGGCCAGCCACCGGGCCCCATGAGGCACAGCCTGACCACGCTGCTGGCGGCCTCGGGCACCGATTCCCCAGCCCACGGCAGGAGCCCGGCACAGGTCGCCACCCGCCCGCCGCCCCCGGACCAGACCCGCGCGGCGGCGGTGGCAGGGCGGGGCGCCTGCCCTCACCCAAGGAGATGGAGGAGGAGGCGATCGCCGGCGCTCCCGGGGACGAGACAGAGGACGTGGACTTCCTGTCTGGGCTGGAACTGGTCAATCTGCTGGACCCCCGGCAACCGGACTGGCCCCTGGAGCCCGGGCTCAGCTCGCCCTGGGAGGGGCGAGGACTGCGCCCTCCATCTTGCCCTGGGTCCTCCATTTTTGGGCAGAGCCATGTGCTTGGCAGGGGCTTCTCCCCGGAGGCCCAGGCCTCTGCTGGCCATGCCCAGGATTTCTCTGGACTAACTAATGATAATCAAGGGAAGTGCACGCCATCAATATGACTACATCCTGTGTAATGAGACACCAACTCGCGCCTGGCCAATCGGCAGGGCCCACAGTCCCCTCTCCTGCCCTTACTCCACCCTCCTATAAAACCCCTGTCCCATCAGGCTTTGGTCTCTTTCTGCCACTGGGCTCACCGTTGCATCGGTGAGTGTGGTCGGGGAGCCGAACTAGTTCGAAATGAAGGACTCTTTGCTTTTGCATCGGACTTGCTGGCTCCCTGGTGGGCTTTTTGGGAACCTTGAAATCTGGGCACATCATTTTGGGGGCTCGCCCGGGGTTCCCAAGGCCATCGAGGGACCCCCGATCTGAAGAGTCTGACTGACCGCGGTAGGTGTGTGTCGTTGTGTGTTCTGTTCTGTGTGAGCTCCTTTCTGGAATCTGTAAGTACCTGAGGGGTCTAGGTGGATGCGCCGTGAAAGATCACAGGCGGGGGAGAGTTGGAAGACGTTCTGCTCCCCAGGAGGGAAGAGTATGCCCCTCACCCCAGGAGGGATGGATATGCCCCTCACGGATTTTAGACGAGGCGGGTCGCTCCCGCCAGTTTGGCGTAAGGCCAACGTCTAGTTGCTTCCATGGAGTTGGAAGGCTGTATTTTAGGGCCCTGTTTAGTGTTCTGTGTTTGTACTGGATGGATGTTATGGGATGGATTCAGACTGCACCTTTGGGTATTGTGATTGATCGTTTCAAGGAGATTGGGGGAGGCTTTAGAGCTCCCTTAGGAGTTTGGAAGTTGTTATTGTTTAAACTCTGAATGAATGTCTGGTGAAAGTGTGCGAGTGTGGAGGGAGGGGCACTGCCCTCCCCCCTCCTTTGTCTGGCGGTCCAGCGGCCATCTGAGGGTCTGTGAAAACAGGTCACCCCTTCCCCAACTAAATGCATCTGGGATTTCTGTGCACGTGTAGGGAGAAAAGCTGGCTTAAAACTAATGTGCGCACCATCCGATTTTGGATATAGTTTTGAGCTGAAATCTCCTTTCAAATGTGCAGAAAAAAAAAAAGATGCTAGCTAAATTCTAGCAGCAGGATTGGCATTTCCACAATAAAGAACAGTTTTTCCAAAGGGGGGGGAAAAACTGGTCCTTTGTTAATTAAGAAAGCTTTTCTTAATGGAGGAAGGAAATAGTCGCCTCCTGCCTGCAGCAAAATCTTAAAGAATGTGGTCAATTTACATCTGAAAAGACCAGATAGGCCAAAAACCTGTTTTGCAAGGCTCAAATGTGGTTTTCCAGAGCCACTTGAATGTAAAAAGTAATTTGACTTGCCAGCTAAAAGTTTAAGGTTCGGATTGAATTGGGAAAAATTATGTAATTGTGATATTGGTCTGATTGAGAAGAGAGGATTGATTTTGTGACCTCAACTGAAGATTTTTGATTCAAGGACCGGTTTAAATTTAATTGATATTCTTTAAAATGATTATAAAAGGTATAAACAGCTAATAAGATTTATTTTTAAGCCAATCTCTTAAATCTAGAAAACCCTGCTTTCCTTAAACTAAGAACAATTAAAGGTTATGTCAAAGTCTTTAAAAGGAACTGATAGCAGTAATCCAATTTCTAAAGTACAATTATTTCAGGTAGAAACTGGTTTCATACTGATCTTAAAGGGCTCCAGTTACCTTGCCAACTCAGTGTTCGGGAGACCCAGGATATGCCTAAGTTTAACCTAGGTTCTAGATAATGTGTTTACTTAAATATGTATCTTTGTTGTTTAAAATTGTTTAACTAGTGCTAATCACCTAAAAATTAAGGCTAAGAGTTCTAGCTACCTGGAAAGCATGGCCTTGGTGTGATAGGAGGAAAAAGAAATGTTAAATGGATGGTAGACCAGGGAGCTGGGACTGGTCACTAATGGTGGATTGTGAGAAGGGCTGGATGTGGCCTAACTTCTCCTTCGTTGGTACCCCTGAAACGTCAGAGGGTACTCCTGGCCTTGGTTTTCCAATGTGTTTAATCTGTCCTCTTGAAGGACATTGAATGGTTCTTTCCTTCCTCTTTAACTTTTAGGGGATTGTATGAATGGATTACTGATGTAGATTATCAAGAATCTCTAAGGGACTTGTCCTGTATCTGGAGGCTAGAGACCTAGGCAGTTTTCTGCTGCCTCTGTTCAGGGACTTGTTCTGTATCTCGACACAACTGAAACTGATTTGTTGGTATTTTGTGGTATAAATGTGGCATGCACCTCAAAGTTCTTAATGGGGAATGTATCTAGTTATCGTGTCTATTTAGTCTTGATTTCCTTGTTCAATATGAGTACCGTTTCTATCAAAAGTCCTGTCCTGGGATGTGAGCCACATCTGTTCCTGTCTGCTCAAGATCCCAAGACTGTAAAGGTACTTGTTCACTAAAAGGGTGTAAGTGTAAATGTTTATTTGATGTTTGTATGTCTACTTGAGTATAATTATTTGTTCATGTAAGTGTGGAAGTCTGTGGGAAAAACACCACATGCTTTAGTTCTTCAAGGCTAAGTGCTCTGACCGATAGCAAAGCGCCTTGAGTGGCCACTGGGCCCCAAGAGCGCTTGCTCTCTGTCAGAGGTGGAATGGGCCCGCCTAACTAGTGTCTGTTTGTTTGCTGGGAACTTTGATTTGCTATGCTGGGTTTGGAATTTTGGAATTCTGGGGTAGATTTAAAAGGTATTTGTGGCTTTTCTAGTCTGATTGGGACATTTAAGGGTGGGGCTCACAGTTCCTCAGGGCAGAGATTTCATGGGCTCTTCCCCCTGCCTGTGCTGAATTAAATAATACAGGCCAGGGTAATTTAGCTTGCTGGTTAAAGGAAAACAATGGGCTTTAGAATCTGTAAAGGTGGGCGGGAATGAAGCTGGTCAAATGTACTGAAAGGGTTTGGTACCTGTTGCTGCTAGCAAAGGAGGGGCTGATACCCACTTCTAGTGCACTCTCTTGAAAGGAACTGGTAGAAAGGAGGCCTGGTTGCTGCTCTGCCACAAAGGCAAGAACGCAGAGCACTGTAACTAATAAACAGGGTTACCAAGAAGCCATCATAACTTTGAAGTTCTCCAAGAGAGGAGGAATCTGACTCGGAGACTGGCGGAGACTGGGTGGCTCTCCTATCATGTTTGGCAGGCCACCCCCTATAAAACCCTTTTCTTTAACTATCTCTTTCCTTGAGAGGGCCACGAGGACATTTGGCCGCGCCTCCATGCCATCTACGAAACTGAGACAGGCCCAACCTCAACTCCTCATCAGCACAGACCAGGAGATTGGGTCTACGTCAGAAGGCACTGCCGGGAGACCCTAGAGCCACGTTGGAAGGGTCCCTACATTGTGGTGCTGACGACCCCCACCGCTCTCAAGGTAGACGTTGCGACCTGGGTCCATCACACTCACGTCCGGTCAGCAGATCCATCCATGACCCGGAAAGACTTCATCACCAAATGGAGCATCAATCGAGATCAACGCAACCTGCTCAAGCTCAAGCTACGGCGTGCTCGACCTGCCTGATGCCGGTAACATGACTCGCGATCACTCCTGTCACCAGGAGCCCCCACAATACTGTGTAATACACTTAGATAATGCCTGCATCTTCATGGACATGGCTCCAAAGAGACAAGGACAATTTATAGGATCACATGTTTAGTAGCAGAAGATTTGGCTGCCTGAAGCAGCCATGATGTTTCATTGTATTGATATGTTATATTAACCTTTGATTCTTTTGCAGGTTTGAATGTATGTTGGCTGTCCTGGAAGGGAGCTGTGTGGGGTGACCCCCAAAAGTAAAGGGTGTCTAGCTGCCAAGAGGGCAGGTGCCCAACTGGGCAGGGAACAGTGCCCATCAGGTTTTGGTCTCTGTTGAGAGACAGCTAATAGTTGGAAGCCTGTAATACTGTCTTGCAGGCCTGAGTCACCATGCCCATATAGTAAAGCTGGAAAAAGCCTGTTTAGAATAGAAGGTCTGAGGCATGGTTATGCATAGAAAGAAGGTTTTATGCCAACAGTTACTGTTTTGTTTTAAATCCATGAAAAGGAATTAGCAAAGAAAGTCAGAAAATCTTAGAGTAGATCAGTATGTTTTTCTCCTTATGTAATTCCTCTGAAATCTGGCAATGCTAAATAAGTACATTTCTTTGCATAGATCCAATAAGACTGATTCCTAATAGTGGTTTTATTAACGGGAAACTTTGACTGGAGTATCATGTTTTAAAGAGCCCTGTCTGAACTCTAAAGACTTGAAGCCACTAAGAATGCCACGAAGAAAGCCTGGTATCCTGCTTGGGAGCCCTGAAGATGGCTGGCGCTGGAGTGTCAGGCCCATGCCCTACCATCACTGGCAGTTGGTAAGAGTAGAAGGGGAGCAGTAAAGATGCCTCTGCATCCCTGCGGAACCCCCACACACTCTGGGCCGCAACGAGTAGGAGGGCTACTGAGATGGGCCTTAAAGCCTGGAGCGTGGGCTCAGGTGGAGTTGCTACAGGTGAGGGATTCACCTAACTCAGCAGATACTTCAGGCAGGCCTGATGGCAGCTGGATGGCTTGGCTTCCTGGCCCTACCGGGCACATTAAGGTTCAACCATGAAATTCCAGCAAAGGTAGTCAGTTACCATTCTTGTTGTGTTTATGCAAACATCAGGACTGTAGATAAATTAATCTTGATTTGGCTTTTTGATAGCCATGGAGGAATTTTAAGAAGAAAAATCCTGTTTCAATAGAAGTTGTTAAATGTAAAATGGTTTCTTTCCCTTCCACCGGACCATTTGTTAAGCTTATAGGGATAGTTCAGTTGATAGTTCTGTGTGCCCAGTATGGGCCTCTAGCAACGGTGGAATAGAAATGCAGTCTGTCTCATGATTGAGCCGGAAGTTCCAAGACAAGGGGGGGAATGAAAGGGCGAGTCGTCGTGGGGCCTACGTGGGCCGGCCGCCAGGCCCCATGAGGCACAGCCTGACCACGCTGCTGGCGGCCTCGGGCACCAACTCCCCAGCCCACGGGAGGAGCCCGGCGCAGGCTGCCACCCACCCACTGCCCCCAGACCGGACCCGCGCGGCAGCGGCGGTGGCGGGGAGCGTGCCCTCGCCCAAGGAGATGGAGGAGGAGGTGATCACTGGCGCCCCTGGGGACAAGACGGAGGACGTGGACTTCCTGTCTGGGCTGGAACTGGTCAATCTGCTGGACCCCCGGCAACCGGACTGGCCCCTGGAGCCCGGGCTCAGCTCGCCCTGGGAGGGGCGAGGACTGCGCCCTCCATCTTGCCCTGGGTCCTCCATTTTTGGGCAGAGCCATGTGCTTGGCGGGGGCTTCTCCCCGGAGGCCCAGGCCTCTGCTGGCCATGCCCAGGATTTCTCTGGACTAACTAATGATAATCAAGGGAAGTGCACGCCATCAATATGACTACATCCTGTGTAATGAGACACCAACTCGCGCCTGGCCAATCGGCAGGGCCCACAGTCCCCTCTCCTGCCCTTACTCCACCCTCCTATAAAACCCCCGTCCCATCAGGCTTTGGTCTCTTTCTGCCACTGGGCTCACCGTTGCATCGGTGAGTGTGGTCGGGAAGCCGAACTAGTTCAAAATGAAGGACTCTTTGCTTTTGCATCGGACTCACTGGCTTCCTGGTGGGCTTTTTGGGAACCTTGAAATCTGGGCACAACACCCCACACAGATACTGACTCCTTCCTGAATACCTCTGCTGACCCCCTGCAGCGGGAACTTCCTCAGCTGAATACCTCAGCTCATGTCCCCGCCCCTCTGCCCCCCCCCCCCCCGCCCTGTTGGCGTGAATCCACGTGCCCTGTCTTTGGGGTCTGTGGGTCTCCCAAGGATGCGATAAACCTTTTCTTTTCTGATTCACTTGACTCTTTATTTCTTACACTGCCTCCTGAGCCACCTAACAATAAATATTAAATGTAGATAGATTTACTTCTTTCTAAAACCAGAATAAAATCTATAGGAAAGGAAACATTTTTTAACTCACCCTGCATCCTCCTCTAGTGTCTTGATCAGTATCTTACAGAAAAAATTGAATGCACAGATATCTGTATTTTCATTGTAGCTTTCATTGCTCTATTCAGTGCTACTTGAAGTCTAAAGTGAATAATTTATAAAGTACCTGGTTTTATATTTTAAAAATATATACATCTAATTTCATTATATTTATTTGGGTGATGTGTTAATAAAATTATACAGGTTTCAAGTGTACAATTCTATAATATATTATCTGTATATTATATTGTGTGTTCACCACCCAAAATCAAGTCTCCCTCCATCACCATATATTTGACCTTTTTTACCCTTATCTACCTTCCCACTTTATGGGCAAGTTAAGAAATTTCAAAGGTAATTCTAACTATACTAGATTTTTCACTTCTGAAAAATTTAGAATTTAACATCTTGTTAAATGATAACTTCATTGAATTTACATAAATTGGCTTTTTAAAGCCTGAATAATATTCCATTTGTGGCCTGGCTGGCATGGTTCAGTGGTTGAGTGTCACCCTATAAATCAGGAGGTCATGGTTTGATTCCCAGGCAGGGCACATGCCCAGATTGCAGGCTCGATCCCCAGTGTGGGGCATGCTGGAGGCAGCTGAGCAATGATTCTCTCTCATCATTGATGTTTCCCTCTCTTTCTCCCTCTCCCTCTCCCTCCCTCTCTGAAATCAATAAAAATATTTTTTTTTAAAAAATATTCCATTTGTGTGTGTATTTATGTGTGCATGACATTTTATTTGACTATTCATCTGATGACAGCCATTTACTTGTAGGTTGTTTCCATATCTTGGCTTTGTGAATAATGCTGTAATGAATAGCAAGGTACTGATTTAATTTCCTTTGGTTAAATGCTGCCTTGCCCCTCTGTTCTCCATGTCTTCCTACCTACTTTTCAAGGGCCATTTCATCAGCACTTTACCTGCTTGTGTTTTATTTTTGTCCATTATCATATCCTATTACAAATTTATATTGGCCATGTTAGATTGTAAACTTTTAAAATCAGGGGATGGAGTTTTTAAGGATCAACTCAACAGAAATCATGATAGAGGCTATGAGGACAGAAATTTGCCTTTAAGGACAGATGATCTAGCTGAGTAGACACATACATGGGGATCTGTAACAAAGTTGGCTATTCCGTGGGCAGTTTGCTAACTTCTTCTGTACTGAAGTAAGGCATCCAATCTGTTTTAGCACCTTCTTTTGTGAGGAACCTAAGTATAACCTTAGAATCCTCCTCAATACAATGCTCTATCTGTGGTAGGTAAACAGCGGCTCGCGAGCCACATGCGGCTCTTTGGCCCCTTGAGTGTGGCTCTTCCTAAGCCTTAGGAGTACCCTAATTAAGTTAATAACAATGTCCTACCTATATAGTTTAAGTTTAAAAAATTTGGCTCTCAAAAGAAATTTCAATCATTGTATTGTTGATATTTGGCTCTGTTGACTAATGAGTTTGCCGACCACTGCTCTAGGCTGCCATTACCAACTGATCAACATTGGCACTTAACTTCATCCACTCAAAAGTTATAATAAGGACAGACTGTGCTATAAGTTCATAGGAGAACAGGAAAGACAAATTATTATGGGAAAAGAATCTGAGGAGCTCTCTAGAGATGACAACAGAGCAGGGTGTGAAAATATGAATTTTGACAAGTGAAGATTTGAAATAAGAAAGGATGAGACAATCAGCATGAGCCAAATGGTGAGCAGTCACCAGCGGTGCATCCCTGGCATGTGTGACAAATGCAGTGGGAAGGATGACTGGTGCCCACTGACGCCAGGCTGAGGAGAGTTCCTGTGGGCAACAGGAAAGCATCCCAGGCCTTTGGAGAGAGAAGCAATAAGCCAGGCCTCATTTAACACACATGTATTACCTATCTTTCATCTTTCCTGTTCTGAACTAAGTGCCTATATTACATAGATGAACAAAACCAGGCCTTTTCTCTCCGTGGGATGGAAGAGATCAGAGAAATCTTGTGGATATAGAAATTATTTGAAAAGTTTTATTATAACAGTCCAGTTTAAGTCATAAGGGCCTCATCTGTCAGTGAGAATGGAAATAAAAGATGAATTAGAAAGATATTGAGGCGATTCAATCAGCTGAATTTGTTAACTGACAGGATGTGAGAGAGAGGGGGGATGGATACATGAGTTACTCAGAAGTTTGAGCTGAGCTCCTGGGAGAATGGTAATGTCCACAGTAGAAAGCACCATTGTGTCTAGTTCCGAGGATATTGCCAACTCCCTAAAAGAAGGAAATCAAGAACTTAAGTAGATCTAGAGAGGCATCTCTCCTCAGGCTCACTGAATGGTTCCAATAAGAAATCTGGGAGGCCAGTTATAGAGAGATGCTAGAAATACATATATTTTTCATTATCAAATACCTTTAATAAATGTTTAACTTACCAAATGTAAGTATGTATTAGGAAAGATATATCTGAAATGCTAGGCACACTGTCGCTCTAATACAAACATTGTCATTTTAAATCTTTTATTTTTTTCCAAGTTAACATTTTTTTGTGTCATATTATTAGAAATGTAAATATACCCCTCCTTTCCCTAAACTGCCATGTCCCACACTTAGATGTGTGTTATTATCTTTTAACCACTTTATTGAAGTATGATTTATATGTAAAACGTTGTGTATATAACTCGATGAGTTTGGGGACGTGGAACCATCACTACCATCAAGGCCACAGACATAGATAGAATTTCTCAACGTTTCTTCCTGCTCTCTTTATTATTATTATTATCATAATCATCATCATTATAATTTTTGTGTGTGTGGTAAGAACACTTAGCATGAGATCTACTGCCATAGAAAATTAAGTATATAATATAGTACTGTTAGCTGTTTGGCACTATGCTGTATAGTAGATCTTAAGAATTTATTCATCCCAAATAACTGAAACATTGTACCCTTTCACCATTACCTCCCATTTCCCCTTCCCCCAGCCTCTGGCAACCCCCATTCTACTCTTTGCTTCTATGAGTTTAAGAATTTTAGATTCTACATATAAGTGAGATCATTTAATGTTTGTCTTACTGTATCTGGTTTATTTCCCTTAGCAAAATGTTTTCCAGGTCCATCCATATGATTACAAATGATAGATTTTCCTTCTTCTTTTTTTTTTTTTTTTTTTTTTTAGGCTGAATAACATTCTGCCATACGTTGTGGGGGATACTACGTTGTGCCCTGGCAAGGCACAACGGGCGTTTTTAAAAATATTGTCAACTGAACCCAGGGCTCAGGCAGAGCCACGCCCTGGAGGCGGTCCTAGCCCAAAGGCAAGGACATCAATCAGTCTGACCTTTCCAGCCCTGGTGCAAGGGGGTGGATCTCACTATGTCACCAGAAACTCAAGGCCTACCCAGATGTGATGTAACTTCCTGTTACTTCGAGTATAAATTAAACAGGTGGTTCCGGTGCTGGGCCCCCTGTCAGTCCCTCCATCAGAGGGCAGAAGCCCACCCGGTCCCTGCTTTTCCTTCTATTTCTGTGTCTTGTCTATTTCATTTCTCAATCCCAAGCGCCTCTACTCAAAGAACCGGTTTGCTCTCTTTCCATGCTGCTCACTCACTCTCTTTCTGTGCTGCTCACGGAGAAGAGAGACCCCCTCCCCCCCCCCCCGATAATACGTATATACCAATTTGTCTTTATCCATTCATCCACCAATGGACATTTAGACTGTTTTCACATCTTGACTATTGTGAATAATGCTTCAATAAACATGGGAGTTCAGGTGTCTATTCAAGATCCTGGTGCAAACTCCTTTGCTTAAATACCCAGAAATGAAATTGCTGGATTATATGAAACCACAAAAGACTCTGAATAGCCAAAGCAATCTTTATAAAGAAGAACAATGCTAGAGGCATCACACTTCCTAATTTCAAACTATACTACAAAGCTGTAGTGATCAAAACAGCTATGGTACTGACATTAAAACAGACATATAGACCAAAAGAACAGAGTAAAGTGTAGGGAGCGGCTCTAGGGGTAAGTCTTGGACTGACCTGTGGCAGGGCCACAAACAAGTCCCAGCTTGGAGGGCAGAGCCCCCTTAGCATAATTAAGCTTAACCGTATAGCCCTCCCTAGCTCCTTCCTAGGTAGCTAATGGGCTGTGGGAGGTACAGCAAGTGCTGCCAAAACAAGGTGAAACTCACAAGAACATTGTAAACAGGTTGAGCACTACCCTTGTTTTGATCATACTATAAAATAAAGCCTCAGCTTGCAGGCTGGGTCGTTCTGTGTCCTCATCCAGGCATGGAGATCCACTGAGCCCCAGCTGTATTCTCTTGTCTGTCTTTTCTTTAATTCTTTACCGCCCCTCTTCAGGCTCACCGAACCTTTGACTGTGCTGGCATGGCACAGTAAAGAGCTCAGAAATAAACCCACATAAAGGGTCAACTAATCTTCTATAAGGACACCATGAATACAAACTAGGATAAGGATAGCCTCTTAAACAAATAATGCTAATAAAACTTAATATCCACATGCAAAATAATGAAATTAAACCCTTATGCAAAAAATAAATCAAGATGGATGAATGACTTAAACATAAAACTTGAAATCATAAAATGCCTAGGAAAAAACACAGGGGGTAAAGCTCCTTGACACTGACCTTGGTGATGAAATTTTGGATATGACACCAAAAGTACAGGAAACAAAAGTAGAAATATATAAGTATGCCAACATCAAATTAAAAAGCTTCTGCACAGAAAATAAAATAATCAACAAAACAAAAAGATAACCTATGAAACAGGAGAAAATATTTGTAAACAATATACATGATAAGGGGTTAATATGCAAAGTATATAAGGAACTCATACAATTCAGTAGCAAAAAAAAACCAAAACACTTAAAATATGGGCAAAGGACCTGAATAGACATTTTTCCAAAGAATGCATACAAATGGTCAACAAGTACATGAAAATGTGCTCAGCATTACTAATCATCAGGGACATGCAAATCAAAACCAAAATGAGATATTATCTCATGCCTCATGCCTGTAAGGATGGCTATTATTTTTTAAAAAGATAAAATGCTAGTGAGGATATGGAAAAGAGGGAATCCTTGTACATCTTTAGTGGGAATGTAAAAAAAAATGATAATCTCAAAATTTTAAATTCAGAGTTCTAGTTACAATTAGAGGATCAGGGAGGTTTCTATGACAACACTCAAACTTTGAGGCTGTTGAAGCCAAAAAGCAGATGTAATGTTTGAAGTTGTAGATTATAACATAAGTGAAATACACGGCCTTATTCGGTCACCTAGGGGAAAGTCAGGAAAACACACACACACACACACACACACACACACACACACACACAACTGTGGAAGAGAGGAAGTCTGAGAATTAGAAAGAAAGCATTTGGAAGGATTATTATGACCAGAGCATCCACCTGTTCTACTCCACCAAGCCATTATGTTTGTTTATTTGTTTGTTTGTTTGTTTGTTAATCCTCACCCAGGGATATTTTTTCCACTGATTTTTTTTTAGAGAGAGTGGAAGGGAGGGAGAGAGGGGAAAAGAGAGAGAGGGAGAGAGAGAGAGAGAGAGAGAGAGAGAGAGAGAGAGAGAGAATAGATGTGAAAGAGACACAGTGATTGGTTGCCTCCCGCACATGTTTCAAATGGGGCCGGAAATCAAACCCATGACCCTTCAGTATGTGGGCCAACATTTTAACCACTGAGCAACACCGGCCAGGGCAAGTCACCATTTTTGCAGAAGTCCTTTCTCTACAGTTCCTGGCTTGCTTAAACTATAGCAGTTTCCATCCATGGTAATGTTACTTTGCCTCAAGCCTAACTCTCTTTCCCTCATTTTATACATCATAGTAGTACTCAAACTTGAGGACTGTGGCTAGGGACCAGGGAACTGTGGGTTGGGAACCCAGGTTTTAGTCATTTTCCTTACAGATCCTCAGGTAATTTTAATATGCAGCCTAGCTTGACCTATTGTTCCAGTAATAGAAGCCAGTCTTTGAGAAGGCTCATCCACGAAGAATTTCCAGACTTTTCTTATTTACACCCTGAAACACCTGGAGAATATGTGTGGAAATTGATAGGAGGGTCCTTGTGACTTTGAGCTCTGCTGCTTAGGAGGCCTTTTCCCTAAGTGAAGAAAGCGTTCCATAGAAAATACAAAGTGCTAGTGCTGAAGTCAAATTCTGAGGTGCGGAGTGCGCAGAGCGGGCTGGCGGCTGAGGGCGCGGTTGGCGTTTTCAATCGGGAGGGAGTCACAGACTCTGAGCTCCAGATACGGGCGAGTCTTTAGGGACCCAGACTCAAACGGGAGAAGCGGGACGGTCTGGCTTCGGTCAGAGCGAGTGCAGCTTTCTCTCTGAGCTTTGCAGCGGGTTCTGGGACTCAGAGAGGCAGAGCCCCTGGGGACAGGACTGAGAGCCGCCATAACTGCTCTCTCCGGCCCACCCTGTTGATCCTGTGCGACCCGCCCCGCCCAAGCCCTGCACAGAGGCTTTTGCCGGATAGCCTCAGGCAAAGGCTAGATTAGCACCTCCCTAGAGGACAGAAGTTCTCTCACTGCTGACACAGCTGATTCGCATAGCCACTTGGCCTGGAGGTCAAACCCTCCCTGGAATTAGCTACAACAATCAAGATTTAACTATCAGACTGCGAACAAAGACCACTAGGGGGTGCACCAAGGAAGCATAACAAAATGCGGAGACAAAGAAACAGGACAAAATTGTCAATGGAAGATATAGAGTTCAGAACCACACTTTTAAGGTCTCTCAAGAACTGTTTAGAAGCCGCCGATAAACTTAATGAGATCTACAAGAAAACTAATGAGACCCTCGATCTTATATTGGGGAACCAACTAGAAATTAAGCATACACGGACTGAAATAACGAATATTATACAGACTCCCGACAGCAGACCAGAGGAGCGCAAGAATCAAGTCAATGATTTGAAATGCGAGGAAGCAAAAAACACCCAACCGGAAAAGCAAAATGAAAAAAGAATCCAAAAATGCGAGGATAGTGTAAGGAGCCTCTGGGACAGCTTCAAGCGTACCAACATCAGAATTATAGGGGTGCCAGAAGATGAGAGAGACCAAGATATTGAAAACCTATTTGAAGAAATAATGACAGAAAACTTCCCCCACCTGGTGAAAGAAATGGACTTACAGGTCCAAGAAGCGCGGAGAACCCCAAACAAAAGGAATCCAAAGAGGACCACACCAAGACACATCATCATTAAAATGCCAAGAGCAAAAGATAAAGAGAGAATCTTAAAAACAGCAAGAGAAAGAAACTCAGTTACCTACAAGGGAATACCCATACGACTATCAGCTGATTTCTCAACAGAAACTTTGCAGGCCAGAAGGGAGTGGCAAGAAATATTCAAAGTGATGAATACCAAGAACCTACAACCAAGATTACTTTATCCAGCAAAGCTATCATTCAGAATTGAAGGTCAGATAAAGAGCTTCACAGATAAGGAAAAGCTAAAGGAGTTCATCACCACCAAACCAGGATTATATGAAATGCTGAAAGGTGTCCTTTAAGAAGAGGAAGAGGAAGAAAAAGGTAAAGATACAAATTATGAACAACAAATATGCATCTATCAACAAGTGAATCTAAGAATCAAGTGAATAAATAATCTGATGAACAGAATGAACTGTTGATTATAATAGAATCAGGGACATAGAAAGGGAATGGACTGACTATTCCTGGGGGGGAAAGGGGTGTGGGAGATGCGGGAAGAGACTGGACAAAAATCAGTGCACCTATGGATGAGGACAGTGGGTGGGGAGTGAGGGCGGAGGGTGGGGCGGGAACTGGGAGGAGGGGAGTTATGGGGGGAAAAAAAAGAGGAACAAATGTAATAATCTGAACAATAAAGATTTAATTAAAAAAATAAAAAAAATTTTAAAGGATTAACAGGCTAAATTAAAAGACATTTTACAAAATTAAAAAGAAAAAAAAAAGAAAATACAAAGTGCTGATGAATTCAAACTTGTGAGTGCCACCTGGCCTTTTGTAGCTTTTCATTATAAGCAAAAAATGAGGTTACTCTGTTAGTTTGTTGTGGTTGGTCCTTATTGTCAATAGGAAGTAGAGTTAGTGTAGCATTGCACAAAGAAGGAAAAGTATGTCTGTATTACAGGAGATTTTCTTGGGTGCTCTATCTAGTATTGCCATGCCCAGGGGATTGTGTATTGCTTAAGTTATTCTATATGTGTTTCATACACTTGGGCTATGCTCAATGCAGCTAGCTTTAACATTATCTGTCAATAAAATCTCCTTAAAATTAAAATTTCATGAAAGCTTTTACATTTTCAACTTCTAAAATTGAACAACCCTGTCAAGGACATCAAGAAGTGTCTCTGAGGATTTTTACTTAGTTATTACTAGTTTCTACTTAGTCATCTCTCATAGTTTCAATGACATTGAAAATATTAGTACAGTGAAATCTCCAATGGAAATCAAAACTTAATTTTCAAAAACAGAACTTAAAAGTCACTGAGATATTCAAAACTCAATGAAGTTCAGAGATCCACTTGCCAAAGGAACATCATGATTATTTAGAGGTCAAATGAATAAATGACTTTAAAAACTGAAACCACATAGAGTGGAGAAAATTCATGGCAACCAATGAGCACACCTGATTGGTACGTCAGTCATAGAGCCTGAGTAATCTCCAGCCCCGCCTGAAAAAACAGCTCATGCTTGATTCTATGTAAACTTAATTTCCTGCCCCTTGTTCATACTGATTAGACTAGAGCAACCGTGGGCAAACTACGGCCCGCGGGCAGGATCCGGCCTGTTTGAAATGAATAAAACTATTGAAAAAAAAGACCGTACCCTTTTATGTAATGATGTTTACTTTGAATTTATATTAGTTCACACAAACACTCCATCCATGCTTTTGTTCCGGCCCTCCGGTCCAGTTTAAGAACCCATTGTGGCCCTCCAGTCAAAAAGTTTGCCCACCCCTGGACTAGAGCTTGGTATCTGACCCTTAGGCAATAAATAGACTGGTTGGTGAGTTTTCTAGCAAAAGTGTTATTAGGCAAAGGTTATTTGGACTGAGTTCAGAGAGAATAAAAGTTAAAAGTGGCTCCTAAAGCCAAAGGGCCAATTAGAGAGACTGGAGAGGCCATAATGGCCCTTGTATAACCCCAAATCAGGAAATAGGTGCTATAATCAAGCAGAAGTAGGGGGTGGAAAAATACGTATAGTAGAAGGCAGACTGTGACTTTATAGCAGGACATACAGACAGACCAACTAACCAAAGCAGCATATGACTGCGTAGGCAGGAGAGTGAAGATCTATGCACTGCCACTTTGGAGGCCTGGAGAGGCTCTGGGTCATGAGGGCCGTCTGCTCTGGGCTCTGTGTTCTTGGATATCTTTGTGATTCCCCATCACCTCCTTACTTCCTTTGACCTTGTATGAGAGAGACGGAGGGAGTCTTTGATTCTTAGAACGGAGTGAGAAACAAAAAGAGCAACAAGAATGAGCAAAGGAAGCATAGACACAAGCAAGCAGCCAGGTAACTCAGTAAATGCATAAGCAGCCAGCAGACAGTGATACGGGAGAAAGCCACACAGAGAGGCTACAGAGAGAAATTGCTCTGTGTCTTCAGCCTCTTCCTCCAGGGTACGATGCGGTGTTCATTGATGTTCCCATACAGATGCCTGTGTGGTGCTAGCTCATTACCCAGAGGTCAAAGAAGGTCAGTGCTCTGCAGTTACTATGTGAGGAAAATTTTTTGTTTTTATGACTATTTTCAACAAGAACTTGGAAAAAGGCTAGTGGTTAGGGTGCCCATATAATTTATCTTTCAAGTTTGGATACTGTAAAGAATGAAAGGGAGTGCTATTATTAATTACACTAGAGGCCCAGTGCACGAAATTTGTGCATGGCAGGGGGTTTCCCTCAACCCGGCCTGCACCCTCTCCAATCTGGGACCCCTCGGGGGATTTCCGACTGCCCTCTCACAATCCAGGACTGCTGGCTCTTAACCATTTGCCTGCCTGCCTGCCTGCCTGATTGCCCCTAACTGCTTGTGCCTGCCAGCCTGTTCGCCCCCTAACTGCTCTCCTGCTGGCCTGATTGACGCCTAACTGCTCCCCTGATGGCCGGATCATCCTCAGCTGCCCTCCCCTGCTGGCCTGATTGCCCACAACTGCCCTCCCCTGCCACGACCCGCCTTCTCCACACGAGGTGGCGGAGACACCGGGACCAGCCTCCTCCATGCCATGCAGAGCCTCGGGACCCCCAGGCTTCACTACATGGAGCGGCCACCAGGCCCTGCCTCCACTGTGCATGCAGCCAATTTGTGGTGCCCGTCTTGTGATGATGTCGCACGAGGGTGTCGCACGCGGGCGTGACGCCACCTAGGCTTTTATTATATAGGATGGCATAAAAAGGCATAAACAAAATGGTCTCTGGTAAACTGGGATGTGTGGTTGTAATAATTCATATGTTAGCCTTCAGTTCACCAGAAAAATAAACTAAGCAGAAAAGACTAATTCTCTGGTCACATCAAGCTTTACAATGGCTTGTTTTGGAACCAAACTACAATCCTGGGTTTAATTCTGGGATTTTTATTTTGCAACAGCCAAGCCAAACAAAATGGGCCTATAAATCTTGGACCCACTAAATGGCAATATTTAATGGCTGTTGCAAAAAGTATGAAGTTCAGTGCAACCTAAGCGTCCTTTCCAGGACTCCCACAACAAGATTACTCACCCTTGGCCTGTCTGCTAAATTGACTGTTCTGCGCAGCATCATTTCATTCCTGCTGGTATCCTGTCCACCTACACACACAGTTTGTAAAATAACCCGTGCCAAAGGAAAGCAAACAAAATCCTCTGTTCTCCATCCCAATGTACACGGATCACTCCTTTTTGGAATTAGATTGTGCAAACAGCCTTTGTATTACAAGAGGCAAATTCTGATGATAAAGAGCAGGCATTATATCAACCATGTAACTTCAGCCAAAAATACTTATTCCCTCTCTGCCTTTGTTTTCTAATCTTTAAAATGGGCTAATAGATACGTTACTAAGGACTGTTTTGATTATGAGATAAAATATATAAAACTGCTTTGTAAGTATAAGAAATTATTTAATATAAGTACTTATTTGGGGGCAGGTGATAAGGAAAGCTACTATAAAATAGAGAAGAGATTATAGAAGTCAAAACACAAAGATCTGGCCTGGCTGGGATGACTCAATGGTTGAGCATTGCCCTGTGAACCAGGAGGTCATGGTTTGATTCCTGATCAGGGCACATGCCTGGGTTGCAGGCTCATTCCCCAGTGTAGGGCAGGCAGGAGGCAGCCGGTCAATGTTTCCCTCTCATCATTGATGTTTCTCTCTCTCTCCCTCTCCCTTCCTCTCTGAAATCAATAAAAATATATATTTTTTAAAAATCACAAAAACCTGTAAACAGGCCTACTGTTTATATTGGACTATGAAATTGGTCTGAGGCAGAGGAAAGATATTTTTTAGCTCTAAGGGCCTCATTTTCCTCTTCTTTAAAAAAATAGACTTGTCAAAATTAAAAGAAATAATGTAATTTATAGTGTTTTATAAAGAGTCAAGTGATTTTACAAATGCAAAGTAGGTTCTTCCTGTTAATGTCAAATTATATATTTTGTATGCACTGCCGCTAGTGTTCACCTTTGGTTAATCGGAGATTAGAAAGTAAATCACACTCGGCTGTCTCTGCTCCCAGTACTATTATATTACTTAATCACTGTTATCCTTGCTATGTCACTACAGTAATATTTGTCAGACCTGATAGATTTTATTTGCATGAACTCATCTGACGTTCATCTTTCGGTGAGTTCCCAAGCATACTCTTACTTCCCCAAAGAAAACCAAACTGCATAAACCAAGCCTCTGAGACAAAAGCTTCTGCACATGTACACCATCTTTGCGAACCCTGGTAGAAAAGTGTAAGAGTTTTGCGCAACAAAATAAACATAGTATTGGATTACAACTCAAAGTATAAATAAATATGCATCATTCCATACTGGTACAAATCATTTGAATAAGTAATTAAACAAATAAGTAACTGAATGGGGGAGAAAAGGCAGGTCTACAGTGCAGAAGAATTCGAAGCAGTTTATGTCGCTCTGCTCCTCAAGGACGCTGAGCATAACTTCCCACCTTTTAAGTGTGGGATGTACACAGTGACTTCCTTCCAAAGAGGACAATATGGAGAAACTACTGCCTCCACCAGGTGCTCAAGTGTGGTCAATACTGATAAGTTGATAGTAGGCTCCCTTGACAGTTTGTGATGAGAATGGCACTTTACCTCTCTGGTCTTCCTTCCAAAACACAGAACTTCTGTCTAAACATGAGGAAAAACATCAGGGAAATCCAAACTGAAGGACATTTTATAAAATATCTGACTAATGCTACTCAAAACTGTCACGGTCATCAAAAAGACTGAACGTGTGAATAAACCTCATAGCCATGAGGAGCCCAAGATGACATGAAAACAAAAGAAAATGTGGTATCCTGGTGAGATCCTGGCACAACAAAAAGGACCTTAACTGAAAATTGAAGATCTGAATAAAGTATGAACTTTAGTTAATATTAATATATCAATATGGGTTCATTAGTTTTGATAAATGTACCATACTAATGGAAGATGTTAGCAATAGGGGAAATTGGATGTGGGGTATACGGAAATTCTCCATTCTATCTTCATAACTTTTCTGTAAATCTAAAAATACTCAAATGAACAGTTTAATTTTCAAAACGTTTCTGTATAGCTAATGTTTTGAGTGATAACCTAGTGTTTGGTAGGGCACAACTATTCTAATTCTGTCTTTGTTCAATAAGTATAATGATAAACTTCATAGAAGGCGTGTTAGTGATAAATTAGCCTAATCTACCTCACCATCCCCTTTCCCTTCCACCATAGAACAGGTGAGAAGACTGAGGATTATGTATTTAAAGGTACAGCCATATATAAATTATGTTTCATAAAAATAAATTTGCTAGTTCTGCTGCTGTAAACATTTAAACTGCAGGTAACTGAGAAGGAGTAGAGCAGTAATTATACATTAAGCTATAAGTCACAGGATTTGGGTGTACTTCCTACTCCTCCATAAAACTAACTTCATTAGATTAGGCAAATAACTTACTCTCTTTGACTCTTAATTCCACATTGGTATAAAGAGGAGATAGATCTATATTCTCCCAAATTTGCTTTAATAAAAAAAGAAGAGAGGTTCTGTTCAAATTTTTCTTCTTTAAATTTTGGTTCCATCACTCAGTGGCTTAGGTTCTCACCTTTAAAAAAAAATGGGGATAAATTCCTTCTGATTGGTGTTTGGGGATTCTTAGGATATATTTCTAGAAGTGGGACCACTGTGTCCAATGGCAGTTCCATTTTTAATTTTTTGAGGAAACCCATATTTTCATAGCAGCACTGTTTACAATAGCTAAGATCTGGAAACCCCCAAGTACCCATCAGTAGATGAGTGGATAAGAAATATGTGATACATTTATACCATGGGATACTATGCAACAGTAAAAAAAAGGAGGATCTCTTACCCTTTGAGACAGCATGGAGGGACCTGGAGAGTACTGTGATAAGTGAAATAAGCCAAACAGAGAAAAACAAGTATCACATGATCTCATTTATATGTGGAATCTAATAAACTGATGAACAAAATAGATCCAGAGACACAGAAGTATTCAACATACTGACGAATCTCAAAGGGAGGAAGAGTGTGTGTGGGGTGGGGGAGGTTCTGGAAGACATTAACCAAAGAATTTATATGCGTACATTCATAACCCATGGACACAGACAATAGTTTGGTTGGTAGGCCTAGGGGCTGGAGGGAGTGGAGGGGTAATGGGGGGGGGGGGGAGAGTATGGGACATCCATAATATTCCCAATAATAAAGATAAAATTTTAAAAATGGGGATTAAAAGGTACCGACCTGACAGAATTGTCATAAAGAGTAAGTAAAATAATATATGTGAAACACTTAGTATCCTATATTACACATGTAATATTTCTATCCTGCCTTGTACTCCCAAAATGACTATAGAGAAGAACATAAACTACATGGTGTGAAAGATAGATTAGTATCCAGCTGAAACTTTAAGACACATTCGCAAAGGACGTGCTTTAAAGGAGAAAAGTCTGAGCAGTTGTAGGAAGTCACTTTCAGGGATAAGTATTGAGATTTCTCTGTTTTCAGAGACCCTCAGAGCCCTTCACCATAAATAGAAATGCTCTCACCTGAGTGCGGTTTTGTGAGGAAAGTGTTGCATTTGCAATTATTCTCACAGTGGGTGCAAGGGCTGTGGGCCGAGTCATGAATAATAAAGAAAGACAATAAATCAAAAATACATTTATATTTCCTCTTGAAAATATGCTTTTACATTTGTTTGTGAGATTTGGAATTCTAAAATGGCATACATTCCACAGGAGGAGTGTTCATTGTATTTACTCAGGACACAAGTTTGCCACAGACAAAGGTATTTTATACGGGTTTTCCATACATAAATAAAACCTTAGGGTTAATAAATGTTAAAACAGAATGTACTAAGGATAAATTATAGATCCTGGAAATTACCAAGAGTTGACTGTAGTAGCTAAGTAAATACAATAAAGACAAATGTGTGGCTTAAATTGTTCAATTAATTGATACTTTTTAAGCTTTCCAAAAAACCTTGCTAGAGCAAAGTGATCAATAGCTTGAGTTTTTTCACTACCACTTGCAAAAAAGAGGTTTTCTAAACTGCCAAACTTAAGTGCTATCATGAGTAAATGGTAAGTGTCACTTCTTATTTTTTAAAAATTATCTCATAGTTTAGCATTAAAATGTTAATCTAAAACGGTCAAATATTTCTCATTAATGGGTATTCAGCATAGGGAAGCTTTGACTTATTACAGAAATGTATACTGTTCATGTTGGCAAGCAAATTCTGTGCTTTCCTTCTGTGAAATTACTTCTAATAGCAATTTAACAAGTTTTTGTTGTTGTCTGTTTTTTGGTGGGGGAGCTAAGTGTTCCCTAAGCCCATGTGGGGACACGGATAAAATCCTGCCTGGGCAGTTGTGGTTAAGGTGCCTGGATAACAGTGATCAGGATGGTGGCAAGAACTGATGACCTTCCAAGCAGGTATTTCTACTTTTCCCCTTCCTGGGAGAGCTCTGTTTCCTCTTGATAACCAGTGTGGTTGTGGGAGGCTGCTGTTCCTTAGCTTACAGGTAGAGAATATCACAAAGATTTGGCCAATCCAACCCCCTGACTCCAATGACTGGTTCGGGCTGGGAATGTGGCCTACGCTCCTCCAGTCAGGGTCCATCTCTGGACTTGGCTGAGAATGCTGGGACAAGCAGGCTCCTCATCCTCCTGGAAGAGAATGAGGAAACACGGAGCCTGTCGTGAGAGTGTTGGTAGCCACCTTGGGTTCATGAGTAGAACAAAACTGGGATAAAGCTAATAATGAGGAAGGCTGGATGGAGAGACATAAATACACTAGATTGTTGTAATTTGATTAAACCACTGAATTGACCACTATATTTTCCAGTTATATGGGCCAATAAATTATCTTTATAATTTTAGTCAGTTTGAGTTGTGTTGTTCCTTGCAACCAACAACATCCCAACTGATTGAACAGCTAACATTGATGGAGCACAAACATTATCTCCTTTATTTTGCACAAACACCTAAGAAATAATCACTGTTATTATCCTACTAACACAGATGTGGAAAATGAAGGTCAGAAAAGATGAGTAACTTGCTTCAGCGAGGAAGTAAAAGTCAAACTGTTCTAATACCAGGAGCTCATGCTGTAACCACTATGCTAGCACTTTCCTCCCAGATTAAAAAAAAATCAGAGAGTGAATTAGACATTTGACATTAGATGGCAATTTTAACTTCTCAGACTCTAATTATATAATTTTCCTTAGCTAAAAGTTCACATCAAAAGGAAAGGGTTGCTTGTGGTTAAGGAAAAAGTACTTTAAATTTCTGATATCAAGGGTTTTTAAATCACAGAAAAATGTTGCTCATTTCTTTTATTAAAGCTCTTTTACATATTCACACCTACAGTAGAATCTGTCCCTTTTCTGTTGCAAAGACAGAACACTATCCGCGAGCTCACATCTTACTTTCTACAGAAGTTCTAGTTCAAATTGCAAAAGTCTGAAGACCTGAGTTCTTATCAGAACACTATCCGCGAGCTCACATCTTACTTTCTACAGAAGTTCTAGTTCAAATTGCAAAAGTCTGAAGACCTGAGTTCTTATCTTGGGTTCTGAATCTCACTGCCTCGTCAACTGAGATATTAAACAGCTGCTTTTTTATCGGTTTAGTGCAGTTCTTTGAGAAGTTCCCAATTATTGACAATTGGCATACCCACAAATATGTTCACAGCGAGTGGCCTATTTTCCAAAGCCAGTCAGGAATAGTTTGTTTATACAATCAAATCAAATAGGTATTAGGCCTATTTACTGGGCCAATAAATGCATCAAGTTATCGTTAAGTATCAGGTATGCACCGTACAAAGGATTAATACATTTGGCAATTCAAATGGCTCCATAGGAAACTGTCAGGACTGAACAGTAAACAAATGTAAATGATATAACATTACAAGAAAACAGTGGGAGATCCAGAAATTGCTATCTACTTGGAGTTATGATTTATAGATGGCGATAGGTAAGAAAAAAAACACAGTTAAAAAATAATAGACTGATAGACCGTCTTCTTATCAAAGCTAAACCAGAGGTTACACATGTAGTTGGGAGCACCATATGTAGAATTCACATTGTCTGTCTCAGTGTGTCATTTTTTTAAAACATATGCACTGACTGTACACAAATGTAAAGGTGAAAGTAAAAATCTCCATCTCCCATCTAAACTCCAGTGATTCTCCTCAATGGTAACCACCATTAACATTTTCTTGAGTATCCTCCAGAAAAAGAAGTTAGCACATGCCTTTAAAAAATGTACATGTATAGAAATGAATATATTGTATGCTCTGTTGTACACTCTACTTTTTTCATCTAGTAACATCTAGACAATCTTTTAATGTTCAGCACATTCAGATCTACCTCACCCTTTATAACAGACCCTTAGGATCCTATTAAAAGTATACACCATAATTTATCTAATCAGGCTTTTGTTGATGGATACCAGCCTCCTCCCCACACACCTACACCTTTTCATACTATTACAAACAATGCTGTAAAAAATTTCATCTTATGCAGATTGTGGTGTACACTTTTGTAGCCATCGATGGGTGAATTCTTACCAATAGAATTTCTAGATCAAAGGGTTGTGTTTTTAACTTTGGGAGATCATGTCAAATCACCAACCCTCTAAAAATATCCCACCAATTTACATTTCCACTAACAGTACTTGAGAGTTTCCCACATATCCCACACCAAAAATACATGTCATCAGATAATTCCAATAAGCTAATCTGCTGCAGAAGGTCACATTTAAAGTTAAATGGTTCCAAAACTAAACAACAAATTTCATTATTTATTTGCATTTATCAAAATTTTAATTCAATTTATAATTAATTTTAACACTTCTCAAGATGGCTTTCCTCCCCCTAGATCTTCTCATGCACCAGCCCCTTAGTAGTACTTCCTGCTAATACCAATTTATCCTCCAGCCCAGCCAGGCTTCCTCTTTCTTGAGTCCTGTGTGTCCCTTTTTGCTTCCTACCCTGACTCCTAATCCCTTGATTATATTGTTCCACTCACACTTTTTCCTTCTGCAGAATAGGAGAGCTAGTGTAAGAGGGGAAAAAACCCTCTGGATTCGGTGAAGTGTCTCAGGACAAGTGAAGTGAATCTTGAGTCATGTGTCAACCAGCATCATGAGTGAAGGGGGTCTGTGCTAGAGGTCATGTGTGAGCCAAGTGGGATTAAAAGGCTATGTTGCCCTTGTTATTAGATAGGGACTTTGTTTTTAATATGCAAACACATACTAACTTCTGATATATGGTTACATAGAAATGTCTAATATTTAAAGTTCTCAGAAACAGTATAATACAGTGGTTAAAAACACAACTCTGTGTCCTGAGTTTGACTCTTGGGTCTCACATTTTCTAGCTATGGGACCATGGGAAAGTGGCTTAACCTCTGTATACTTCAGTTTTCCTTTGAATGGAGATAATAACAAACAGGTCACGCCTCATTGGGTTTCCAGAATTTGATGCATTAATAATAGCGAAGTGCTTATAATTGTGTCAGGGACATAGTAAACCCTAAGAAATGCTAGCTATTTGTGTCATATTTCCAGAAATGGCAGGAAAGGCAGTATTTGGAGAGGATGAACTCTGGCAACGTGTCTCCTAGCATACAGCATTCCATGGACCAAACCACATGAGGCAATCCATGAAAATCTGCACAGGTAGAGGTGGTATAATTTCACTGCTATTATTACCTTGAAAAGAATTTATTTGAAAGGCTAATTTGCCATGCTTGCACTTCTTTAGAAGATGCATGGGAACCTTGAACAAAGCTACAGTCATCTAAATAAATGTGAAATATATACCTAATTTCACAATTTGATTGTCCCTCTATACCTCTAGAGATAGAGCTCTTAGAAACAAATGTACCCATTACTAGTATATTACCTTTTATCTTGGATGCTACTTAATTATGCTAGTAGTCTCCTTATAGATCAACTCAATTCTTTATTTTTCGCAGCCCTTCAGAAGAAATGCTAAAAATATTCAAGGACTAAAGAATAAATGAATATGAGAACCAGTATAAATATTATCTCACCACTTTCACCTTAAAATGTCAAGTTATGAGTGTTCAAAGGCTAATTAGAATTTCACCAGACAAGGTAACATCCTCAAAGGAGCCTTTCTGACCATCCCTACCCTGCCATCCTCCCTCCCTATCCCTCCTCTCCCTGCAGTTAGTTACCCTCCACTCTGTGCTATGTCTGTTACTGTCTTACTGCATTTCAACTCTTGACCACAGTGCACTACTTACCCTGCTGGACTGTAAATCCCTAGATGCCAGGGCCAAGACTGACTCATATTCTCAGGTACCCTAATAAGGGTTTATCAATTGATTTCAAGTTCATAAAAGACTACTAGTATAGTATATTCATATTTAGTATTTGACACTAATGCAGTGTTTCAAACAGCATTCTGCTGGAAGAAAAGCTCTTTGAGAGCAATGATTTTTATCTATTTGGTTCACTCCAGTATTTATCCACAACAATCTGACATGATGGGCACTCAATACACATTAAAGGAATGAATAGGAAAGATACCTGTGACCTAAAGTGCAATTTATGGTTCCTATATCAGAACAGGCCTGAGAATTAACCAGAGGTGGCAACCACTATGGAAGTAGAGGATGAGACCATTTATTTTTTTCTATGTACTAGTCTCCATTTCACCTTGTAGATCATCTATGAACATGCGTTCAGTCCCACCCTAATATGCAAAAATTACAAAAATTCAAATTTACAGTGTTTCACTTACTATTCCAATGGTGGCTTAATTCACACAGTGCTTGGTTTATTTACATTTCCAAAGACTGGATTGGATTTCCAAAGCCTTAGCAATAGCTAAGCACCAGCTTGGAACCAGGCTGCCAGGACATTGTTTTTGCATTTGTACAGGTGTCCCAGGTTGCATGAAGTTCTCCTCGCTAGAAACTCAGGATTTGCTTGAGAGTAGTGATTAACTTGTGCATCATGTCCCTTTTGTTGGAGACTGCTTCAACATTTTTACTTTCATATTAATTGTGTGAAGTGAAGAGAACTTTAAAAATCAGTACCAAGAACCAACTAAAGAGATATTTTCATTCTTCAGAAAAAAAAAAAAATGCCTAATGTGGCTGCTAGGTGACACCTAAGCCTGTACCCATGGCTCCTGGGATATCTTCTCTGCGTAGTGGCTCACATAAGCCTGGTTAAATGGTCCCTGGGACACTCCACAGGCACCATCTCACAGACTCACATTTCTCCCAGTGAATGCTGCTCCTCGGCATGGACAATTAATCCTTTGAAAGTCAAGTCCTGGAAGGAGGTTTTGGTCACCTAAGCTCCTAACTGGGAGCATATGGTATGTCATGGTTGGTTGGCCGCTACTGAAATATTATATCACTGAATTAATAAAAATGAGGAAATTCAGTAATGTTGACCTTTTAATAAACACTAGTACAGGCATATCTTGTTTTATTGTACTGCGCTTTAGTGTGCTTCACAGATGTTGCATTTCTTACAAACCGAAGGCAAGATCCTCTACCAACAAAGAGATTCTGACCTGCTTTATTGCAATACCAACTTTATTGCAGTGGTCTGAAACAGCATCTGGAATATCTCCAAGGTATGCCTGAAGTTTTTTTCCACTCAATAACAACTTAACGCAGGTTTTAAAGAATAAAGAAAGTAAAAGGCCATAACCATTATGTTCTATGAAAACATTGTACCACCTATGAAATTAACAATGGTGGCATGTTAGTAGTTTGGCCCCAAGTCAAGGTATTCTTATCATTATTTCTGAGGATTATGAATTCTGAACTGCCTGCCAACCCTCTCTTCCTCTTTATTCCATCCGCTCTTTCTTCCTTCTTTCCTTCCATTCATCCATCCATCCATCCACTCATTAGGGAATGGATAAACAAACATAGATTAAGCCACGCCTCCCACACATTAGGGAACTCATACATTTGGTGTTGCATATAATGTAATGAAATTTTAAGCAGAAAGGTTATTAAATAAGATATATATTCAAAGTAAGCTTTCTGATCATTACTGCATTTAAAATACATTGAGTACAGAGAGCTTATTACATTTGTGCTTGAATAATACAAATCTACTAACTGCAGCATAATTACTTTTCCTCTCCAACAAATTAGACAAACGAATAAAATTTGTTGCTTTAAAATAATAGATTATCTAAGAGCCAGAGTATGAGTAATTTTCTGATGTATTTTTAATCTTTGCATGCCATTAATTGTAATTGCTGTCATAAACTAAAGATGGCAAAAAGAATCCCATAACATATGGCTTACATAAAATTTTTACAAAAAAATATTATTTTGACTGACTTAATATTTACTAGAATTTGCACCCCATAGAAGAAAAGACACAAATCATTATAATGACAAGTCCTTTGTCATTGGGATTAACTTCATTAAGAATTTATGCCCACTGTTGTTTGCTGAGAATACCAAATAATCATGATAAATGTGGTTACAGAATCCAGTCAAAATGTCACTTATCTATCCTGAGGGAAGATGAGAAGCTATTAAAATAGATAACTCATTGTCAGAAAAGTTCACCATGGCCAAAACACATATTAATTTCCCACTTACTAAGCAACTAAGGTGACACCAAAGAAATAGGAATAAGATGTTCAAATTCTAGATTTCCTGCTATTGACTTCAAGCAACAGTGTTCCATGGCTGCTGGCTGAGTAATTAGAGGGTCCAACTCAGAATTTCCTCAATTAAGAAGAGTGTTCATTATAGCAAGTTACAGTAGGAATAGAGTTCCACAATTTGGTTCACTATCAGCAGAGGGCAGATTTGGGGAGAGGAAGAGAGTGACACAGGACCAAGGCTAATTTCTTCCTCTTTGCAGAAAAGAAAGAGGAATTCAAATGTTAAATAGAAGAGCTCTTGCTGCATGGTTGCTTGAGTCTACTTCCAAAGAACTTTATTCCAATCTTTGGAAAAGAGATATGGATAGCCAGGAAGTTGCATTAAGGAAAAACATTTCTTATACTGGGACAAACTGAATTCTAAAAGGCATTGGTGGCAAAGCTTCCAAAGTTTGGGCATTAGCCATTGAGCTCTCACGCCTCTAATTTCTTTAATGGCATCATCTTTAATTAAAGAATGAAGCATTGAAACCCCCAGAGTCTTACTCTCCTCACCAAACTCAAGTGTGAGGAGCTCACAATGCTGGGTATAAGCATTAGCTCATTTCTTGGCAAAACAAAACGCCAGGAAAGCACTTCTGGGTTTAGCACTTCCCATTATGTTTCATAACATTTGCCCCCGGAGGAACAACACTCTCATTCAAGGAAAACAACCAAAACTCTTTTGAGGAGGTTTGAATGACTGCCCACTAATAAGAGCAAAGTTTGTTGAAGCAGAGACCTCAGAAGAACACATCAAAAACAAGAATATCATAAAGGCTAAATAATCACTCTAAAATAGTGTAAGTAAATGAAATAATACCAAATGAGGAAGAGAAAGCAAGGACGATAAAATATTTCACCCAGAGATGCAAAAACCGAACAGGTTAAAATGTAGAATAGTCGTTATGAAAGGGTGGGTCTCCAATATTATCTCTACACAGCTTAGAAAAAGTACAAACAGATACAGAAGGTAACCTTACTGCAAGGCATTCATAACATTGAGTTTAAGTTTTTCTGAAAATTTGGGAAAGTAATTAAGTTATTTTCTCAGTCAGTCCTATGAAGTTGGGAAATAAAATTAAACACTTTCTGGGTAAGCCTTACTATCAAGTTAGATTAATTTCAAATATTTTAACAGGCTATTTCTCAAACTGTGGTCCACTAATCCTTCATTAACATGTTACCACCAGACTCTTGGGGATGGGATCCAGGAATTTGCCCAGAGAGATAGTTATGCATATTAAAATTTGAGATTTGAAATTATTTAAAGTGTTTTGGCGGTTTGAACATTCTCCTGACAATCCTTTACTACATGTTTACAAATTAGATTCTTGATCTTCAGTCTCCAATCAAATAGCTACAACATCTTAAGACCTAAACCTACCTTCTAAGAGCCATCAGCTTATAGCTTCAGCAGTGGGCTGAGGGGACCCCAGACTAAAGGATTGTGGCTCTTGTGGGTAGTGGAGTCTAGGAATCAAATGGGTAATGAACAAAGGAAGCACTATTCAACATGTTTGCTTAGGGGTCCCAGCTTAAATTTATGATATTGGGCCTTAGGCCATGGGACTTAAATATATATATATATATTTGTATTGATTTCAGAGAGGAAGGAAGAGGGAGAGATAGAAACATCAATGATAAGAGAAAGAATCATTGATTGGCTGCCTCCTGCACGCCCCCTACTGGGGATTGAGCCCACAACTCAGCATGTGCCCTGACCCAGAATCAAACCCTGACCTCCTGGTTCATAGGTCAATGCTCAACCACTCAGCCATGCTGGGCACGCCATAGGACTTTTAAGGTATAGTTTCTAAACACAAAATTTCATTAAGCTTGTTTTATAAAAGTAGACTTCCAGTTGAACCCAAATTTTAGTACAAAGAGAAAATCCAGAGGTTTTCACTTAATTCTGGCCCTGCAACAGTTAAATGAAAACAAACTAATATCTCAACAGGGAAAAACATTTTATAGCTTTCTTTACCTCAGAAAGTTACTACAGCAAGTAAAATGTGACAAAGAAATACATCAATAGATATGTTTTTAGACACAAACAATATACTTGTGAATATTCCATAGGTTTTTTTTTTTTATTTATTTAAATAAGAGAAATAAAACAATGCTTGGGGAAGTGCAGACCAAAATTTGAAGTGACAGAATTCTTTCCAGATTTTAAGAAGAGCATATATAGCATGAGTTCTTTCCATTGGTTTAAATAAGCATATCTCCACCACCTTAAATCAGAATGACAAGCTGCACAGTTCCTGTAAATTCATGCACTCCAAAGTAGACACAACTCAAGGTATGAATGTGCTTATGAATATGCTATTTTCACATGAATATAAAACCGTGAGTGAACATAGATCAGGGCCTTCAGGGTTCTTTTGGGGGTAGCAGTGAGGACTGTGAGAATCCCCAAGCATAACCTCTAATTCCTACTTCTCCAATCTTAATATGCAGGGGAAGCACCTGGCAACCTCTTCAAAATGTAGACTGGATTCTGTGACCTGGAGAGAGGCCTGAGCTCCCAGGATGTCCACAGACCACACTTTGAAAAGCAAAGCTCTACCTAACCAATTTTCTTTGAATTGGAAAAAAAAGAAGAAGATGAGAAACTAAAGGAGCACAAAAAGGAGGAAAGCGACACTTATTGAGTTTCTACTAGGTACCAAGCAGACGGTGATGGACTTTGATTCACAAATAGAAACACAATCACGCTGACTGATATTGTGCCTAGGTATGGCCTCCACAACTCAAAAGACTGAGGAGAATCCAAGGAGGCAGTCAACCATTCACAAAGGTTCAAGGTAAAAAGAATATTGGAGCAGAAGGAATGTATTATGTAATACTAAGATTGAATCATAACTAAAAAAGACATTAGGCAGCCAGTGAAAAGCAATTGTCTTCTATGATTAAATGTTCCAAGCTTGCCTGTCATAAGAATCATCTGATCAGGCTCCACTGCCCTGCTGACTGAGCCCAGGCTGATTTTGATCATTCTTCTAATCTATAAGTTTAGGAAATACTGGGTTGGGTTGTTTTTTTTTTTTTCTTTTAGGAATATTGAATATTTAAAGCTTAAAGTGATCTTAACCTGCTCTAACATTTTCAAGAAATAAGACACTATACAACAGAATGGATGAGAAGAGTAATGCTCCCACAGCTGCAGAGGCCTGTCCACAGTCATCCAGTTAGTTTTAGTGGAGTCAGGACATGTTTCCATGTCCCCAGAGGCCAAACTCAATACCTCATTACTATAAAACTAAATAAAATAATTTTCGAACAGAGAACAGTAATCAGGAAGATTAACTTCTTGAGATTTTTAAAAGAATAAATCATGATTCAAGTTAGCAATCATTATTCTGTGTAGATCCTGCAGAAGACATAAACTTGACAGATGTGACAGAGATCTGCTACCCACAATAGATCCCCACCCCTCAATGTTTACCCTTCCCCACTTAGAGAACAACTCCTAGATAAGATTAATTTCTGATTTGGCATGCTTTATCACAGTGAAAGCCTCCCCCACCCGCAAGTCATTGACTGTCAAACCCCCACTGTATGGAAGAAAATTACTCGGTACTAATTGGAACAAATAAGAAGAGACGTAGACCCTTAGAGAGATGACAGATATAAAGGAAAACGTAAATCTGCAGTATATTTTTATTGCCATCACTTGATACACACTCTGGAACCATGATATTTACAAAGTAACCCATAAATGTTCAATGGAATTCTTTTGTGTTGGTTTGGAAAATAAGGATTTTCAATGACTCTCCTACTTAGTAATATCTTTATTTACTGGCTCCTCCAGTTTTGTAGTTCCTCTTCTAGTATTGTAAGTAAATATCAATACTTACTTTTTATAGCATATATACAGGCATTTATTTATTCAATTGCACATTCAACACAATAAAAAGTTTTTGGCAATTTTGGGAAATAGTCAATAGTAGTATAAAGATGAGCGTTTATTGAACATTTACTATGTGTCATGAACTTTTCTAAGCATTGTACAAATATTGACTCATTTAATCTTTACAAATGACTCTACAAAGAGACGGAGACAAGGAGATGTTAGGGAACATGACCAAGCTCACACAACCAATAAGCCCAGACTGGGCTTGAGCCCAGACAATTTGACTGAAAGTATATCTCAGAGGCAATAACAATCTTCAAGACTTTACCCCTTTGGGTAATTCAGTTAAAAATCACTAGTCCTCAGTTTTTAGCATAGAATGTTCACCCCTACAGTTCCCTAAAGTGTGATCCACAAAAGGTTGTTAACTTACTAGTAAGCCAATTGCAACAAGGCAATTAACTCCACAGCCAACCTACCCTACCTATTCTACTTTCCGGTGGGAGACAGGGCAATGAAGGTTCAAGAAAGACCGATAACAATGAAATATCAGGGTGGACCTAATTATGTAAAAATCAGCTTTAGCACTAAATGGATGAATAGTTTATATTCAAACTACAACACATTTTAAGGTCTAATTATTGGAAAATTATAGGATTCCAACAACTGTTTATAAATATACTAGAGGCCCAGTGCATGAATTTGTGCACCAGTGGGGTCGCTTGGCCTGGACTGCGGGATTGGGCTGAAACCAGCTCTCTGACATCTCCTGAGGGATACCGGATTGCGAGAGGGCGCAGGCCAGGCCAAGGGACCCCACCAGTGCACTATCAGGGCCAGGGAAGGATGCAGGAGGTTGGCCAGTTGGGAAGGGACAACAGGAGGGCTCCAGGGCATGTCCAGCCTGTCTTGCTCAGTCCCAATCAGCCGGACCCCAGTAGCAAGCTAACCTACCAATAGGAGTGTCTTCCCCCTGGTGGTCATTGCATGTCATAGCAACTGGTTAATCAGTCAACTGTCTGCCCCCTGCTGGTCAGTACACATCATAGTGAGCGGTTGAGAGGCCTTAGCATATCATTAGCATATTATACTTTGATTGGTTGAACGGCTGACCAGACGACTGGTCACTTAACATATTAAGCTTTTATTATATAGTATGCACTATAGGGTTAACCAGATAACCTACTACAAATGGAATTGATAATGAAGCAAACTGATGGCAGTTTATATGAGAATAGCTGCAACAGACAAATATGATCAACCAAATATGACAACATCAGTACACAAACAACAATACTCAATCCAGAAATCCATCCCAAAAGATACAGGAAAAGCATTTGATAAAAGTTAATATCTATTAATTTTTTAAAAAATTCTAGCAAGCCTGATAAAGAGAACTCTCTAAATCTGATAAAAGTGGTTAACAAATATCATTGCAGTATATGGTAAAATATTAAATCTTGGTCTTTGAAATAGAGAAAAAGACAGGATGCCCACTATTATCAATTCAATTCAACATTTTACTAGAGGTCCTGAGTATAGTGGTAAAGATGAAAATAAAATTAAAAAATTTAGATAACAAGAAATAAAATTGATATTATTTATAAACTATCTCTAACCTATATATTAACTCCTCTATTGTCTCTATAGAAAATTCAAAAGGATTTATAAATCATATATTAAAATTAAAAACTTTCTAAAAATAATTATACAAAAATAAACTAAAGTATATTTACTATTAACCTACAAAATATATTTGCATGTATTTTCAAATATTTTAAATATATACTTTTTGAAAATAAACTTTAAACATTTCTTAACCTCAATTTAAAAACAAATAATTTAATTAATTTAATCTTTTAATACTTTATTTTTTGATAGGGAAAAGAGGCAAATATTCTACTCAATTATTACTTTATCCAAATCAAATTAAAATGAATTATATGTACAGCAAGACTGCAAAAGGAACCGAGCCACATGTGACTGTAAAGCTTTTCATATACAGGGATCAGGTCTTGGATAGGTTCTCTTAAGAAATATCCAATGAGGAAAAAATGGATTTAATTTACTGCAAAGGAGAACAAGTGAGAGGGTATGGAAATGGAAGAAGAAAATAAATATTTAATTCTTGGGGACAGTGAAAATAGGAATTTGGCCACAATTATTTTTTAAAGAGAAATGAAAATTATAAAAAAACAAACACAAGATGGTCTAGTCTAGTATGCTAAAGTCTTGGTGGCAGAGGGCAGTTGCACAGGCCCTGCAGCTTTCTGGACTAGTTTTCTATATATAGTAGCATCTGGGGACACTTGGTAAATGGTAAATATTTCAAAGCTTCAGCTGCCTGTTTACTCTATTTAGTCTGCCCTCTCCAGTCTTACATACAGGGCCTGCAAAAGGAATTGTACAAATTTTACATTATATTTGCACATTTACAGCCTGATGTAATATCAGTAGTAGCATTTTATAGCTAAAAGCAAATCAGACTTAGGAGAAGATCACAAGACTAGCAGGTAACTCTTCTTTGTTTTCTTTTTTTCTTAAACTGTGAAACAACAGAACAGTCTGTGCTACGTACATAATAAAAACCGATGTTCTCAATCTTAATTTTCATAGCAAATTTTGACAGCCAAAGAACTGTGCTTGTTTTTGTAGTCACCTGTTTTCTCGAAATGTGTCCTGTTTTTCTCATCGCCTACTCTGGTTACTCAGAATGAAAGGGGTGATGTGATGAAGGGTATTGATGCCATGGTAAGAGCTCTTTAATATTATTAGTAGGTCAGTGAATGGTAAGTGTACATAAATTGACTATAAAATTATTTTAAAGTCCATAGACTATAGGTATTCTGATGAACTCCTAACTTTGCAGATCACAGTTTCACTGGCTTTGTGGGTCTTCCATGACAGAAGTCAAGTTGATCACATTAAACAATAAAGGAGCCTTTCAGGCATAGCTCAGTGGTTGAGCATTGACCTATGAACCAGGAGGTCATGGTTTGATTCCCAGTCAGGGCACATAGCCATGTTGTGGGCTCTATCCCCAGTGCAGGGTGTTAAAGAGGCAGCCAATCAATGATCCTCTCCCATCATTGATGTTTCTATCATCTATCTATCTATCTATCTATCTATCTAGCTATCTATCTATCTATCTATGTATCTACCTACCTACCTATTCCCTTCCTCTCTGAAATCAATAAAAATATACTTTAAAAAAATAAATTAAATAATAAAGGAACTGCTAACAAGGACCATCCCCTACTCAACCCAGCCTTTGAAATCATAGGCCTTAAAAACCACCACCACCACCACCACCACCACCACCACCAAATAACAGGTAGAAATATGCTATATTATGATGAATAGGACAGAGAACTTTCCTGCAAGGGCAGAATCTGATCTGCTTGTCTATGTGTGACTCTGAAAATAGGAAGCATGTGCAAGGAGCAGCTCAGGCATCCTTTCCTAGAGCGTACTCTTCTGGCTGCTCCTCCTCCTTTAGCTCCTCTCTACTGTGGGAGCTTCGGACAGAAAAACAAAGACCATCCCTTCCCATAAGTGGTTCCAGCAGCCTTGAAACTACAAAAAGTTTTCTTCTCTCTGTGTCAGAAGCCACAGAGAGAAGAAAACTGTTAAAACTGCCTTCCTGTTCTCTGTGGTGGGGGTTATCATTTTCACACCATGTCAAAGCACTCTCTGATTGGCACCTAAGTTCTCTTTTCTCTTCTTACACACCGACCAACACCAAGTCCATGAAAGGCCCACTAGTCTGTAGTCACAAGCCAGTTCTGCTCTCCTGATAACCCAGATCCCAGCTTTGCTTCTCGCCCTGGGTGGGGAAGAGGTGCTGGAGCCATGAGGCTAGAAGTGCACCTGCTTCCTGCTGCCTGGAGTGCCCCCAGCCCTTTGATGGCTCTTGAGGACAAGGCCTGCTCCATCTCCTCTAGTTCCCTCATTCTCTGTTAGGAGGAACTCTAGTCCTATGGTACAGACTGAGGAATACCTTTAGGAAGCTCCAAACCTCTGTGCATCCACAATGACTCTGGTTCTTTCATAATTACCCTTGGAACCTCTGACAACTCATTCAAACCCAGTCCTTTTCTAACCCACTCCAGATGATGGCATCACTCTCCTCAGGGAAGTCCAGTGCGGTCTGAGCCCAATACAAGCTCTGCTACCATCTCCTCTGCTTTGGGAGGCGTCCTGTATTGCCATGCCCAGGGAGCAACATGCTGGGACCTCACCAGCTACCCACTAGACTTTGGCCGTGTTCAAGGCTGTATCATCAAGGGCAGGCTGACTGTGGGAGAGAGGACTAGGCAGGCCTGGACTGTGACGTACTGAATTCATGGAGCATTAGTCCCATCTCCCTAGGAGTAGGGGCCACAAAGTCTAGTGGGCAGATAAAGTTCATTCTAATCTTAATTATGAATGGCATTGGAGGGATGTGACCTGGTGAAGGTGGTTTGTGGGGTGGATGGGGAACATGCTGACATCTCTCATTTGGGAAATGACAATGTCTTCTGTGGCAGTGGGGTTCCAGGAGATGAACCTGTTCCTAAGCAGAGGAGGCAGAGACTCAGAGCCAAGCCGAATGGACTGAAAAATGCAGGGTAAAGGAGAGGAATGAGTGCTCATATCTGCAGGGAAATCCTGAACAAAGCTGATCTGTGCAGAAATTTATACGCAAAGCATGTTCAGTGAGACTCCACCAGAAATGTTGTGGGCCAGGTAGGTATACAGCTAAGCTGGGACTCACCTACAACTCACCAAACCTAGAGTGAAGGCAGCAGCTGCAGCCCAGAGAATTGCCTGGCTGGATAGTCATTGATTAGGAGGTAGAGTGGATCTGAATTTCCTGGATACCGTTGTGCCAAATACTGTGCTGTGTACTTTACTTAAGTTTTCTCTAATCCTCACAAACTTTCAAACAATGGGGATATCCAAAATTAACTCTATACACCTCTAGTCTCAGTTTAAAGTCACTTTCTTAAAGCAGACTTTCCTGAGCCTATAATCAAAATAATATAATCCCCTATTATATTCTATATTACCTTCTATGTCATGTAATGCCACTCAGCGAAGCTTATAATTTGAAATTCATGAGAGTGATTGAAGATCCTTGCTAGCATACACTATGTACACTTCATCTGCTAAC
The DNA here is from genome assembly GCF_014108235.1 of Myotis myotis. Taxonomy (NCBI): domain Eukaryota; kingdom Metazoa; phylum Chordata; class Mammalia; order Chiroptera; family Vespertilionidae; genus Myotis; species Myotis myotis. The sequence continues at coordinate 54,330,063 of NW_023416357.1, forward strand.
TGTGTCCCCATAGTATCTGGCATGAAAGCTTTCAAAAATTAATTTTTTACTCTTGAATGCATGGAGAGAATGTACTGAAGCAACCAGTGAATTTTTCATGTGAGGTATAGAGGCCCTTGTACATTCAAAGTTTCACGGTATTGTGGCCATTGAACAGACTAATAAATCTAAAAATCAGAACAACATCCAGGATCACATAAACTGTCTTAAATAAAACTTAACAATGACTATATTTTTATTAAAATCTACCAATCACATGAGAGGTGAGTTGTATATTTTTCTTCTCTGCTGGGCTCCCATGAAAATAGAATAAATAAAAATATGTACATATAAAAGTCCATCTATTTGTGCTCTTTTCCAGCATTTCCATGCTAAAGAAATTATAATAGGTCCATGAGAAAAATAAATCTTCCTTTACAGTTTAACTGATACACAGATTCTTAACTATTGGACTTCTTAGACTCTAATATGAGACTACTTATTACAAATCTCCTGAGTGTGCATGTGTGTGTGTGTGTGTGTGTGTGTGTGTGTGTGTGTGTGTGTGGTGGGGGTCACTGGCATATTGATGCTAAGCATATTTGGCTTTGGTTCTGGAGGCACCAATAAACCCCATTCCCCTCCTCTCTCTAGAACAGAGTTTCACAAGCTTCCCTTGTGTTCCAGTAAAATCAGTATTAGGAAGCATTCTGTCAGTTCCGCAGTGCATGCAATCCTACCCTCCTAACCCTCGTTGTATAAATCCTGAACAAAACAAATTACATAAGGCTGAGGAAACATAAACAAGAGCTTGAAAACAACAATCTAATCAATCTCTCTGCTGTCAAATTTATCCCGTACAAAACAGTCTGTTTCAATTTTCACCCAAGACTGTCTCACATGAACACATTGCTCCACAGACCACTAATCTACTGTATGCTGGAATTGTAATAATGTGAATGGGCTTGGGCACTGATCAGGTGGAAATATTGACAGCATGAGGGGACCCACATTGTACTCCACATCCAACCTATGCCAACTACTTCCAAAGAAGGTATTTTTTATAATCATTTTACAAGGAGGACACTGGAGCCTGGTGATGGCAAATAATGTTCTCAAATTCACACAATATGTGTTGGGGTCTGTATTTGAACCCAGGTCTTCCAGTTACAAATCTGGACTCCACTCATTACCTGTTTTTATGGGATTTATTGAGAGATTTTTTCTCAAGCATTCTACCACCTTGTTACCTAGCTCACCATATTACCCCACAGCCACATCGCAGCTCACGGGGACTTCCTTCACCAGTCCTGCTATACTGTATAGATAAACCATCCTCCCTTTCAGGGAACTCACCAAACCTCACAGCACGGTTTCTCTTAATTCTCTTGCATCCTTGGCAAAAGAAGGGTTCACGCCCATAAAATGACACTTGCCCGATCTATTCTTTGGCTATTCAGCAGAATCTCAGCTGCCTCACTTCATTGGTTTTCTCTTCACCCACACCCATGGCTCACCTTCTCTCTGCTGCTGCGACTTGTTTGGAAGAGGACTGAGAACACCAATTCATTAAGCATTTTGTGACTATTCTCCTCCACCCGCCTCCCCACCTCCTCAACCTCTAAGTATGGAATGGGAAAGTGACTAATCACAGCCCTGACTAGGTTCACAGTGCAGGGTATTCTGTGAGTTCCCCTACAAAGATTCTCATTCACCTGTTTTCCCATATGGTTACTCCCATATTTCAAGTGCCCCCTTGGTCTTAGGACAACTCTACCAATATTCCATGGCTTCTCTGTTGTCTTTTCAATAAGGACGTGCTCAGTTGCACAGAGGTCTGATGGCTGCAAAGTTATGAAAGATGTTGTCGGTGCTCTGAGGCAGCGCCATGCTACATATGCCGCAGGTAGCAAAGTGGTAGGTGGGAAAGGAAGAGTGAGGAATGAACAGGAGCTGATGTGCATCCCCTTCCGTGTTTCCTGCCCTGGTTGTCAGCATCATCACCCAGAAATCCGGACACTCCTCACTCACACCTACGTTCAGTCAGCCACCAAATACTATGGGTCAGATCTAGACCAGACCTGTGGTATCCAGCCCCTCTCACTCCCACATTACTGCCTTTGTTTCCCTACTCGCCTTTTGCTCAGACAGCTCTAAGAGCCTCCAAATGGGTGTCCTTGCCTTTAGAATTATACCTCTCAAACCTCCATCCTCAAAGCCTTCAAAATTCCAATTGCAGCATCCCCCTCTTTGAAACCCTTTTTTGATGCCTCAAGTTTTCATTAGATGTGTTCATTGAAATTACCTGAGTGCTTTTCCCAAAGTTTACTTTCTTGAGCTCTACCTTTAACCTAATGAATCATATTGTGTTGTGCGTAAGACCTCAGTATACACAGTTTGAAAAAGATTCATGGTGAATCTGATGAACCATGCAGTTGAAGAATCACTGTCCTACAAGGTGAAGGCTAACATCCTTAGCACAGCATTGAAAGACCTTCATGAGCTAACCTGGGCCGACTTCCTCATCAGCCATTCTCCTCTTTCCACCTTAGTACACTCCAAGGATACTGCTGTTGACTTTTAAACCAGTTTCCAGGCCTGTTATGCTAAGCCATGCATGCCTCGCTGCTTGTGCTCTCATCCACCTGGAAAATGCCAATACATCCCTCTAGAATAGATCCACCTTAAATAGCATTTCTGTGAAATCTCTGCCTCCCACTTCAGAGGTTTGTCACTCCCTGCCCCGAGCTTCCTTTGTTTTGTGAGAAAACCAGTTCAGCAAAACAGTATCTTAGGTGGTTCTGACATTACTGAAAATGAGGTGAAAATCTCAAAGTCAAAATTATCCTCAGTATTGAGCTCACATTATGAGAGACTTACAGGGACAGAGACCCTAAGGGAACAGCACCTTCCACATCCACCCTCTTCCCAGGAAATAGTCACGTGGAGGATGTTTAACCTGCGTTTCCCAAGTGTGCTCCATGATGAGAATAGATAATATTTTGAAAATGGGTTGGTTTGAAATATATAGGGTTAAAGAATATTAAACAAACCCCTCTTTAAAAGTGTTTGGCTTTTGTCTTCAGTGTGAATATTCAAAGGGGGAATCCAATATGCCGTTTTCATAGAACTAGCATTCCGAAGAATACTCTGGAAAAAACCTGCTTCCCTCATTTCCCACTGCAATTGCAAATGAGAAAACAAATGAGACACAATCTTTGCTGGTTCTCACCTAGAAAGAAGGGGGTCAGACCACATTAGCTGGCTTGGTCTGCAACTGGGCCATCTCCTCAGGGACCTTCCCCCAGGGAGGTAGAGACACTGCATCTGGAAGGCTACTTCCTGAGTGTGTCCATCCAGCTCCAAAGGAGACGCCGAGAGAGGCTATGGGGCTGGGAACTTCCAGTGCATTACTGCTTTGATTTCAAAGTACAGTTATTAGTATAGAGCATTGTTTAGTAATCATTTCAATTTAGTTGGTTAAATGATTCAAATAAGTGTATATATTGTCTACCAATAGAATAAATTGCACTTATGGAGTTTTCTGTCAGTTTGATGTATGCATTTATTTTGAAGAACTGGAAATGTGGAAGGGGTGGAAAACAATATCCAGTCCTAGATATGCACAAGTGGTTAAATGTGAACTTTTCTCTGCAATTACAAGTGTATCTGCACTGCCAAGTGATTAAACTAAAGATCAATTTTTAAGTATTCGGAAAAGCTTCTATGTAGAAACTGTGGATAAAATATGCCCTTCTAAAAAATATGGTAAAAAATGTTTAGTGGCCCAAATAAAATTAGGCCAAACTTAAATTGATTTATTCTGTGCACAATTAACATTGTAATGAAAAGTGAAAATCCAATGCACCATTTGAATACAAATCCAGATAATGATGCTTTCACTGACTCACGTAGTGAAAAGTTTGCAGAGTTGTGTGTTAGGAATCCCGTGTCCAGCTTAGCTCTGTAAGGTATATATAACCTTAGAAAAGTCATTTAATTTGCCTGTGCCAGAATTTTTTTCATGGCAAAAATGTGAGAGTTGAGTTACTTGATCTCTAAAGAACCTTCTAACTCCAAAGTTTTGTTTCTATGAATTATATGCTACTTAGGTAAAGGAAGGAATGATGGGACTTTTATAGCTGATATAATACTCTTAACTAATTTGACTTATTGAACTATACTTTTAAAATAAAAATTATGTTCAGTTGTTAGTTAACTTATCTTAAATTTTTGTTTTAAAAACTTCAATTAAAATAGTAAAATGTCATAGTCATCTTTCATGGAAATATAAAAATAATAGACACCATGGAGAAGAGGTCAGAATGGGAAAAGTATTTTAATGCAGCAAATCGTTTTCAGACCTTAGTTGATTTCAGATCTTAGTTCATCTTATATATAAAAATAACCTAAATGGGGACTCTGCTCTTTGTTGTAAAGCACTGGCCTTGTAGGATCCAGAAGGAGTACAATTTTGCAATAGATTTATTTCCATTGTGTAAAACTTGCAAATATTTTGACCCTATTTAGTTGTGTTTGACCAAATATTTTTATAGGAACATTTTCTTTCTTCTTCCCTTAATACCACCTTAATATCTTCTCTTGAAAGTGACTATAGGAAGACATTGATATCAGTGGCTTCCTGGTAATAATCTGGATACCTCTGGACTTGCAATGTACTTTTCAAAAAGTCTTGAATACTAATATACTGTGTAATTTATCAATTATTTTAAACAGGTAATAAGGCTACAAAGTCTTCTTTTGTCTGGTGTATTAATGATTCTTCATAGCTATTTATACCTTGAGAGTCCATTAGTCCGTCTGTCTATTATCTATCTATCTATCATCTATCTATCTATCTATCTATCTATCTATCTATCTATCTATCATCTATTCAGCTATTGCATGAAGATTTCTCAAACTCCAGGTATGAGCTTAGCAAAAAGTTTTCAGCCACTTGGCTAAAATTGGAAGTGATTGTTTCAGAATTGATTTCCAGATTCACAGCAACCACTGAGTTGAAAGTGAAAAAAAAAAATAATCCCACCTTAAAATAATTCCCATTCTTTGGAAAATATGAGAAGGGTAGAGGATGAATCCTTCATTTGAGGGACATTAAAAATGAGGCCCAGACTGTACAATGCAGAATCCAAGTGTGCCGTTGGCCACAGGTAATAACCCTTTCCACTAATTGCCAACTTGGAATATGCCATTTATAAGGCAGAAAATCACTCCCAGAAAACAGTGAGTCATGGGAATCAAATGCATTTCTAATAACAAAAGGCACCTGTACAAAAAGGAATAAAACATCCTCAAATAGTGAACATATGCTATTGTGTTTAGGACCAGAGAAAAGAAAATCCATCAAATGATTTTGTGCCAATTCAATTTTTTTCTTTTTTGTGTGTTTTGTTTTTAATAAGTGCTTTGGGTCAAAGCCAGATGTGTAATTTTTCCAATAGAGTTTCTACCATTGTCTAAAACTTGGATATATTTTGTGTTTGATTGGTTTTTTGCCCTTGGAAAACTTGAAACAATAACCATATTAATACTCTCTCTTGAAATCTGTTGCGTTTCCTAACCCAAGCCCTTAGTCACTAGCCCTGAGTACATTTTGGAAACCATCCCTCACATTTGACAGATTATGATAAACAAATTTTGTTGCCCAAACTTCTTTGCTTGAACTCTCTAATGAAATTGTGTGGAAACCACAATTATTCTGTTCAAAGATTGAAAAATGTATTTTTTACAAATAAGCATTAAAAAATAACCTTGTTTCCTTTGACACTCTGCCTCAATTGCTTTTTCTGCATTTTTATTTTTTCACAAGAAATTCTAAAATAGTTATACTTTGACATACCCATTAAATTAGACATTCAAATTTATTTTGAACTTTTAGTTTTATTACCTAATCTCTCTATGAATGTGTATAATGCATATAAATTATATATGTATATATCTGCATACATTTACCTTTTGATTCAAGGGAGTAAAGCAATTATGGTTCCTATGTGCATTAAAGAAACTCTACTATGAAATAGTGGGAAAGGCTTGTGGCAAGAAATGATTTAATATGTCAGTTCTACATTAAAAACCATCACCTGATAAAGTATGATATTATCTGAGGTAAATTCTTCCTTATATCACTCACTTGTGCCCACATGCTCAGTGACAGTCTGGTTCCAATCCAGTCTCAGGTATATGAGCCATGGCTCGGAGTAGATCTGGACATGCTCCAGTTTATCCCAGCAATCCATACACACACACACACACACACACACACACACACACACACACACACACATCCAGTCAACCTGCCAGGAAGCCAAACTGATAGTCTACTATGTATTAGGCACTGTGGTAGCACTAAAAGTACACAACATTGTAAAGCAAGTTCTTGTTTGTAAGACTTTCTTACAAACAAAATGAAGGCTTGAAAACTATCCAAGAATTTCAAGCATAATTTGTATGGTCTCTAGAGAAAGCAGATCAAAATGAACCCAGTTACATAATGGACTAAATTCCTTCTACCATTCATTCTTTAATGTGCTCCTTCACCCAAATGACTTCCATCAGGAAATGTTTAGGACGTGGATGTAGAAAAGGAGACATGACATTAATCTTCCCTCTAAATGCAAAAATTCCCATGAGCTTTCCTGGGACTGTTGACTATGTGTACATTGAAAGCTGTTTTTATCTCCCTTTCTCAAAAAAAAAAAAAAAAGAAAGAAAGAAAGAAAGAAAGAAAGAAAGAAAGAAAGAAAGAAAGAAAGAAATCTTTTCACATTGCCAAAGGCTATGATCACCTAGGAAATCTCTGTTATATCTGCTCATTCCAGACAAATTTTGCATTATTACTGGCCTCATCTTACATGAATTTCCAAATAACCTCAGTTTATTTTGGGTTCATAAAGGCATGAGTTTCACTAAGAACGAGAATGTTTAAGTCATCAAAAATGAAGTCATAAAAATGATTAAATAAAGTAGCATTGCAAAGATTTCTTTTTCTGTCTGTAGCACTTTATAAACTTCCTATTACTGGGATGAAGGATTCCAATGGGAGGAAGCATAGAATGTAGTTAAAACCCAGGCTCTGAAGCCTGAACGCCTAGTTTCAATTCTGGTCACTCTGCTGTCATTTGTGTAATGTCGGGGGTAAGTCACTTAATTTCTCTTTATCTCAGTCTCTCCATCTGTAAAAGAGGGAATAATAATAATAGTGTCCAAATCTCACAAGGTGGTCTTAAGAAATAAATTATATAGTTCATAAAAAGCCATTATGTAGGCAGACTGAAATGTTAAGTATTATTATTATTTTCATATTGGAGAAAAACCTGCAGAGTGAATGATCTGGAACTTGATTAGTTATATTTGAGTATGCTATAAATTACCATGAATAAATTTTATTAATCCCATCCCACCATTACAATGACTCAAGGGAGACCAAGTGACTAATTTGAGTATCTCTACTAAATTAAGATAGAATTAAAACCCAACAAACCATCTCCAAAGCTCTCTTACTTGGGCTTCTTCCAAAGGATGCTCATTACAAACCTTGGCACTTATCAAATGGCACATCCATGGACGCGGAGTGAGTTCAAAGCACTTCACCCAACTGAGTGTTCACAGGTTTACTACTCAATATTTACCAAGCACCTATGGGATGTGTGGGACTACTGTCTGGCATTAAAATGTTTTTTTCAACTTTGTGGATAGAAAAAAACAAAATTAGAAAAAGGCAAGAATTTCACTGTTACCTCCAAAACCACAGAAGGGGTCAATATTACAAAGAAATATTGATTCCTCCTACCACACTCTTATCCCAGGGCTTTGTGCCTGAGACCACACACTATCCTATTGCATTTGTATTCAGTAAAGTTTTTAAGACACTTATCTATTTATCACATCTGTTTTTCTTTATCTCTTAATGGTTACATAGCAGATTCACTTGGAATCAAAGGAAACATAAACTTTATTACAAAGCAGGGCCAGGATTTGTTATAAGAGAGCATGATAATAAATTCCACTTATTTACTGAAGATACAAGTTGGAGCACAGAATATGAAAATAACATATACCTTCATAAGAGTTACATTTTAACTAAAATAAATAGTGACCATATTTTGAATTCTTAGGAGTAAGAAATGATCCCAAATAATACCACCAACACAAAAACAAAACCTTTTAGATAATCTCTCTTCTAATCTTAGTGTTAAGAGGTTTAAAAAACAAATGTCTTTATAAACCTATTGTGCTCATTAGTACAGTAAGATAGATCATGAACATCTATAGTGATTAAAAGTCATCTTTTCCCATCTCATCTCGCTGAAAAGAGTAGTGTCCCATAAAAATAAAATAGCCAGATCAATTCTAACAGAAACGGTTGAAAGTTCATTGGTTATTTAAATTTTTCCCAATTTCTTCTTAAGGGTAAGCTCTTGGGGAATCCCTTTTTGCTAACCACTCTCAACAAACACACCAAAAAAATCCACCATACTGCCTACAATTTTTAAAACTATAAAACCTACCCCTATCCATTGTGAATATTTACTTCTGTAATTCAATTCCTCAGAGTAAGGAATTAGATGCTTCTACTGTGGCAAAAGCTAAGGCAGCAGTTCTCAACCTGTGGGTCACGACCCCTTTGGGGGTCTGCCGGGGTCCAACCCCAGCAGGTCCAGGGGTCCCCAAAGGTGTGGATGGAGTCGACGAAGAAGGAATGACACAGAGACAGCGTTCAGTTGATCAGCAGCCTAGCCAGGATCTCTAGCCAGGATCTCCAGCCAAGTTCTGGTCTGGATCTCCAGCGAAGTTCTGGCTAGGCTCTCCAGCCAGGTTCTGTGTCCATGTTCTCTTGCTAGGTTCTCCAGGTTCTCCAGCCAGGTTCTGTAGCCATGTTCCCTCGCTAGGTTCTCCAGCCAGGTTCTGTCCAGGTTCTCCAGCCAGGTTCAGTCACCAGGTTCTAGTCAGGTTCTCTTGCCAATTTCTGTAGTCAGGTTCAGTCCAGGATCTTTTGCCATGTTCTCTCCAGCGAAGTTCTTCTGTCTGTAGGATCTGTGTAGGTTCTGTCTTCTTAGTTCTGTGTTCTAAGCTCTGTATTCTAAGTTCTGTGTCTTGCTGTCTTGTTACATCTGTATTTATACCAGTTGATTCAATCCTATCAATCTCTATTACAAAGGTTAGGGCGTTTCTTATCTCCATTCCAGGGAGTAAAGATTATGTAGCTTAAGCATGATTGTTCATAGTTAAAGTGATTAATTACCCGCCTGGCACTTAGTTGAGGGGTTTTATTCCCTCCCTAACTTTAGGGGAAAATCCCTACCTGGGGAAACAACCTTTCTCAGAGACCTTGGTTAAAACACATAGTGCCAAGAAGGTTAGCAAACATATTAAGAACAGTATGCCATATATGCCAGGTCCCTTGAAACAGCAAGGATGGACCGGCTCCCGGCAGGGGTCGAACCACCCTTTCACAGGGGTCGCCTAAAACCATCGGAAAACACATATATAATTACATATTGTTTTTGTGATTAATCACTATGCTTTCATTATGTTCAATTTGTAACAATGAAATTGGGGTCACCACAACATGAGGAACTGTATTAAAGGGTCGTGACATTAGGAAGGTTGAGAACCACTGAGCTAAGGGATTGCAAGTCAGATTTTCTAGTTTGATAAACATGCCACCAACCCATGCTCCATTAAACTAGATTCAACAGAAAATCCTCAGCCCATAAAATCTGTAGACATGTCTTTTATGATTCTTCAAGGATATACCTTCCTATAAGGATGTTCATCAATATCTGAGGAATATTATTTATCTTATTTAAAACCCTCTGCAGTAGGATTCAAGAAACCACTAGTCTTCTGATCAACTTCAAGCTAAGTGGGCAGACAGAAAGACCCAGGTTTAGGTCTTGACTCAGATACTAGTAAGTGAAGTGAGACACCTTTCTTAACCCTTCTGGGCCTTAGTTTCTTTCTTTGTGAAATGAGAAAATATAATAAGACATCTAAATTCCCTTCCAAATGCCTAATTATACATATATATATATATATATATATATATATATATATATATAAATATATATATATATATATAACTTTGTAATAGAGATATTGTAAGCTCTGTGGATTTCAAAAGCACTTTCACACCAACTCTCTCATTTGATCCCCATAACTGATTTTCAGAGGTGGGTGGGGATGTCATCCTATTTCTTTTTTCTTAGCAAGTGTGCTGCCTTGTTATCTAGCAGAATTCTCTAGAGACAGTAGGATCTAAAGCACCACCCAGAAAGATTTCATTTTCAGGAGTCAGAACAAACGCTCTATTAAAAAAATTCCCTCCTACCTGGTGGTTCCTCATCACGAATCTTTCAAAGTCTTACTTAAAAGTAAAATATTTAAAGAGAAAGAAAAAATATCATCTATGTGCTTCTGCCAATGCAGTCCCTAATGGAGGGAAATCATGATGATTTGGGGTTGAAAATAAAATTTAATTGCCACTTAATAAATATCTTTTGCATGAGGATGAGTTTCCTTGAGGTATTGCAAATTTTAAGACAGTACTGGGACTTAGGTAATATTGGGTTTTTATTTTTAGAGCTTATCTTTTTAAAATATATTTATATAAGGTGGAAAACCACAGGTAAGATCTCTTACAAAGAGGGGGGGAAAGGAAGCCCTCATTATTAAAAAGAAATAGTCTGAATCCAGAGTGGAATTCTGAGTATCTTTGATGTCTTATCAGTTCCTTACTTCAGGAAGACACAAAAACAATGCCCAAGAAATATGTTTAATACTTTACAATTAATAAAATATAACAACAGATATGGTATTATTTCATCTTTGCAACAACCCTATAAGGTAGGTAAGATTGTCCCAACCAAGCATCCAATTCATTATCCTTCATCACCAAAGGTCAAGGAATTTCCTAAATAATTGTAATGCACAGGTTTCTAAAAGACTCATTTTTGCCATATATCTAACCTCTTTCTTCATGAAAGATGAAAAACAGTAACATTACTCTCGTTGTGTTTGTTCCTTTTCCTTCTCTCTCCCTGCCCATTACCTACACCCCTTCTGGAAGAGCAAAGAATCAGGAAAACAGCCAAAGGATGGGAGACAGGAAGGAAAGGGCAGAAACAAGATGCCTTGCTAATCTAATCAGGTGATTACCTGTTGGCTGCACAATGTCATAAATAATTAAGTCCATATCAAAACAGCATACTATAAAACCTTAATTTTACAACATTTTATCAGTCTGAGTTATCATTCATAACAACAGTTTGTATAACCCATAATTAATCTGAAACAATGCAAAGTGCAATAAGACATACTTTTGTCATCTACATGCTAATAAAGATGTATTCTATTCTATTCTTTTTTATTGATGTTTAATAATTCACATATATAATAAGAAAAATTCTCAAGCAGACTACTTAACTAACGATAATAGCTCTCTCCCTGCCCTGGCAAAACAAGAAGTGGGGTCTGATATTCTTTTTATAACATCTGGTATTCTAATCTCTTGGGATATGTACCTTTTTACTCTGCAAGGTCCCAAAGGTTCTCACAGCACTAAGTCATTTCCTTTACAGTTTTTCTTTTCAGATTTGGAATACTGTCCTCAAATATGTTTGGAAATTGAACAAATTTTAACTTTCCCTTCAAAGAATAGAAAAGCTACATGGTTTCCATCAGTTCATTAACCCTACTACTTTGCACACAAAAAAATGAGTTATTGAATATATAGCTAATAAAAAGTAATTTCCATTTTGTGGTTTGAATCTAACAATTTTGTAATGGCTATAACTTTGAATAGAAATGAAACCATCTCTAAGCATGATAGTGAGGCAATTACTATCATGCTAATTGTCATTAAACATATAAAACCCCTTCAATTCATTAATATCTTTCAAATTAACCTTTTCTACCTCAAAATAATCAAAAGGCCTTAAACATGAATGTCCAAAGTGATGTGACACCACACACCACCTTTAGCTCTAATTTGATGTCATTTCCTTAATCAATAATAATAAATAAGTAAAAACTAAGACAACATTCCTATCTTTCCCATCAACCTCCCAGCTTAAAGAATTTGAAATTCACTTCTCCATCCACAGATGTTTGTATCCACACAATTTATATCTGAGTGTCTCTGACAGCCACTGAGGAAGTGGTGATAAACCCATGCACATTTTAAAAGGAACAGATCAATCAGAAGTGCATAACTATAGTGGCCTTCCACTTAAATAGAAAGCCAAAACTGAAGGGGCGAGAGACTTCCACTCCTTTTCAACTTTGAATTTTCTAATGATTACTAAGACTACTTTTTACTTCAATGGAGATACATAGTTGTAGGGCTATAATTATTTATATTAAAATCTAAGCATAGTCATATAAATTTTATGCATGTTTTACTTTTAAGCAAGATCGTAAGATGATAAGAGTAGCACCAAAAAATAATAATAAATTTAAAAAAAGGTCCTGGCCTGGTACTACTTAAATATATATATATATATATATTTATATTTTTATATATATATAAATTTATATATATTTATATTTATATATATATATATATTTAAGTAGTACCAGGCCAGGACCTTTTATATATATATTCTACTACAACATTTCCACATCCCAGGCACATATAAAAAACTATCTTAAAAGGAATATCAATCTATTAAATTAAGTAGTTTGCAAGTGGATTGCACTGTAAGTTTAAAATTACTTGCATTAGAATCTCAAACACCACCCTGTGAGAAGGCATTTTCAGAGGCATAATCATGTCCTAAAACTGCCACATTCATTCAAGGCTGCCACAATACAGTGAGTAAACCAAAATGTGGAACTTACCTTATTATAAATAAGAGGCAAATTGCAGGCACTTTTCAGCTTGCAGCTGTCTAGCATAGTTGATTAGAAAGAAAAAAACATCTTTCACTCCAGCGAGAGAGCCGCATATTCAGGCTTTCCGTACTGAATCCCAGCAAGGGAGGCCATCCGCCTCCCAGACTATTAGCTGCTTCTTCGCAGAGAGCACTTGCTGCTCTGAACTGCAGCGACTTAGAATGAAAGTAAGAGGAACCCGTCATGTTTAAATACCGTTGCTTCACGTTCACAGGATATGACTCAACTCTCTCACAAACCAGTAGGGGTAGAGTTTCCCTTCAAAAACTGTTAGATTATATAACAAACATCACACTGGAGGGGTCCTAAAGTGTTTAGAAATTAACACTTAAAATTTCACCTGTTAAACATACATTTTTTTCAGTATTTAACCTCTTCTCTGTGGCACATGCCACAAACAGAAATGAGAATAATAAATGGCACAAAGAAAAGTTATTCTGCTTGACATCTGCAGCAGATTCATTTAATGTTATTAAATGTGTATGAACTTATCGACATCTCCCTCACAGAGATATAAAAAAAGGCACCTTAAAGTCACTCGCATTCTGTTCAGTGAAAAGGTAACGTGTAGAATAAAACTATATTTTAATGTGTAAGAGGTAGCAATTCTATACAACACAAATCTCCTTGACTAAGTAGAGAATTGGAAATAGGTCTTCATGGCTTGCTGTTGCTGATCCCCACAGAAATCTTGTCCCACGCTGTCATTACCTTGTGATGCTCCCTCTGCCTACCTCTCCAACTCCCAGCTCTCCTTCATCTGTTTCGTGAACATTTCTGAAGGAATATGACTAATGTCACAACTCCTCTAGTAAATGTAACAAATTTCTGTGCTTTCTCTCATCTCTTAAATCTGAGCCATATTAAGCTTGATCACACATTGAATCATTATATTTGGACACCTCAGTCAATAAATATGACAGACTTCCACCCTTGCAGAAAAATCTACTACATAAATTTAATTGCCAACATCATCATCAAGGACAAAAAGATAAAAGAATATACACATGTCAATAATAGCAAATAGACTGAAACTATCTGCACCAGACTGTTCAATATAAAGTGAGCCACATATGTAACTTTAAAAATTTTAGTAGTCATATTAAAAGAGTAAAAAGAAAAATGTAAAATTAATTTTAATGTTTATTCCAATATATCTAAAATATTACAATTTCAACATGTAATCAATATAAAAATTAAATATTTTACAATTTTCGTACTAGTTTTAGAGATCTGATGTGGATTTTACATTTATGGTACATTTTAATTGGAACTAGCTACATCTGACTGCTCCATAGCCATACATGACTAGCAGTGACCATCTTGGACAGCATAAGTCTAAAGCTTAAGGTTCATTCTTAGTCCTCAGATTGTAGTTCAGATAGTCTCTCTTTAGAGAGGTCTTCCCTCCCATCTTACCTGAATTGACCTTGCCCAATTACTGTCTCATGATCCTCTATTTCCTTCACAGTGCATTACAGTCTGGAATTTTCTCCTTTACTCATTTGTTTACTTATTTATAACTAGAGGCCCAGTGCACGAAATTCTTGCATGGGTAGGGACCCTAGCAGTTGCCAGCTGCCGGCCAGGGCTTTCCTTCATTCCACATCGCCCTCTGGTGGTCAGCGCACATCATAGCGAGCGATCAAACTCCCAGTCGGTTGAACTCCCGAGGGGACACTTTGCATATTAGGCTTTTATATATATAGATATGTGCCCCTTAACAATAATGTAAGAAACCAATGTAAAATATTGATATAGACAATATTTTATCCCCAGCCTCTGGCATGGTGACCAGTACATAGCAGAATTTAATAATGACTGTTTTATAAATGAATAAATAAAATATAGGATTTGTGCTATAGTTTGCCAAATGATCTATCATATCACCAAACTTTTAGCAAAATATTATATAATACTTTTCTGCACTGAAAAAATTACCTCTTTTTTATAATGTTAATGATCCTCAATCTATAACATGCTTTATTTTCATGTACAATAATATTACATGTAAGTATACTTGTTTTATTACTCTACAAAAGATTTGGAAAGATACTTATAAGCATACATTGGTCCTTATGACATAAGTCTGGATAGCAAAAGGATGTCTATTTTTCTCCTACTCACAAAATCATAAAATGATAAGACATTTGTAGGGAACATTGATATATTTGCCTGACCAGCATATGTGCTTCCTCCTCATGTTATCATCACCTCATTTTTATCTTGCAAAACACCCACTCTTTCCTCCTCAATTCACATGTTTTGGGCTATCTTGAATTGGCCCCAGAAGCGGTTATGTGACCCCTGCCTAATCAATCAGTATATACAATATCCACAGAGACACAGTAATAGGGTCAAGAATGGGCATGTGACCCAGCTAATTCAGGGAAAGCCAACCCCTCCACTTTTGCTAATGTTTGGAAAAAAGTTGTAAAGTTTGTAGAACATAAGCCTGGAATTTCTGGTTGATATATTTGCTACTACATGAAGTGAGGTTGTCTGGAAATGAAGCCAATCCAGAGGAAAACAAAGTCAAAGATGTGAAAGACATATTCCAAACAACACAACTGTACATGTACAGCTGGCCATGTACAAAGTCACATCCACCCTCTACTGTAATGATGGATGTGCTAGAATGTGTGCTGCAGAATTTTATGTAATAGTGAGAAACTGCAACTGCAATAGGCCATGGAGAGTGGAAGGGTTAAATAAAAAATGGGTTAACCATACTACAGAATATTATGCAGCTATTAAAAAAAAACAAAACAGGTTATCTAGATGCCCTGACATGCAAAGCTCCCTAAAAAAATTTACCCATTTAAATGGAAATAACATGCATGTTGCAGAAAAATACATCATCCCAGTTAATCGTATATACATTTTTATATGTAAATTCATGGAAAAGGCCCTGGATGACTGCACACCAACTGTGGACAAGTGGTTATGTCTGGGAAAGAAATTTGAAATAAAGTGATGGAGAACAAATATTGCTCAGTGTATTACCTATTACACAAATCTTACAAAATTAAATGAATTTATGAATTCTCCAAGTAGTTTGAGAAAATATGTTACTCTTTAAAATAAAATAACTAATATTTTATACCTCCATATTGCACTACATTATTCGCACTCTAAAGGGACTACTATTCAGTGTTATTTTTTCAAAAACAATGTAACAAATAAGAGTGCTCTTCTCTGCTCCACTGTCTCCATTCTTTACCAGCCCAAATTTATGTATTCTTTGGTCTTTTTCTGGCTAAAGGATTTGCCAAGAGAGAGACAAAGATAGGACAGAGAGAGACAGGAACAGACAGCAAGCTGCATTAAAATCTCCAATGTACCTTCTAACATTGGCCAAGGTCTTCGATTTTTTTTTCCTTGGCCTTCTGAAAGCTCTTTTATTGACTTCAATAAAATATAGCTTGGATTTATTCAACTGTCAACATAACAGCCAAATGTGTATAAAATATGTCTTATATTAATTGTTAGTCCTGAATCGGAGTAAATAAACTTGCTTATTATCAATTCTCTGGAAAACTTCTCTCTAAATTGAGCACAATTGCCTTCCTAATTAACATAAAATCAAAATCTTTTGCTGCTTTTTTGGCTTGCACTAGTCCTCCAAAATCTTCACATTATCTTAGATATGTGCATACCACCTCATACTTCTGTATTTCCCTTGATTTCTACAGCATTTCCTCTTTAAAACTTACACAGCTAAAGATGCTTAGGTCTGAGGTGAGATTCAGGGTCCTTTTGATTTTTAGTAGAGCTAATCAGAATTTGAATTTACACAGTAATGACAAACTAATGAGTTTGTCGAGCAATACCTGCTCTACTTTATTCTTGAAGCCCACTTATCCTAATATATTCAACCTCCTGTCTTTTTAAAAAATATGTTTGTTGATTTCAGAGAGGGAGTGGGAGAGTGAGACAGAAACATCAAAGATGAGAAAGAATCATAGATTGGCTGCCTCCTGCACACCCCTTTACTGGAGATGGAGCCTGAATACTGGGCATGTTCCCTGACCTGGAATTGAAGTGTGACTTCCTGGTTCATTAGTTGAAGCTCATCCAGTGACCCACACCAGCCCAGCTTAAACCTCCTGTCCTAAACATCCTAATATCTTAAAACTCCAGAGTCTATTAACTTTCTCCTTTCATTCTTGCCTCCACTTAAAACATTAACGTTATGCCAAGTTTCTTTCAGATTTTCTGAAGAAGTAAGATATTACAGATACAATTGAAGGCCCCAAATTCCCCTCTCTATTCCATCTCTTTCCTTCCTCTCCAATGGTAAACACTCTCCGGGCTTTAAAAATAGAAAACAAAGCAAAACTCTCCAGGGTTATAGAGTATGAGATATACTAGTAATAAGATCTACAACTGACATTCCTGTTTTTTCAAGCAGATTTCTTTTCTCAAATAGACCACTCATAAACTAATCCTAATTTATTTAGAAAATTAATAAAAATTAAGGGGCTAATTGTTCATTTGGGAAAAAAATGCTTCCTTGAGAAACAAATTGATTTTTACAATCAGAAATTCAATTACACCATGACATTGTCTCCACTCATTAGAGACAAAGTTTAAAAAATAGCCAGTAGTTCTTAGGAATCATAACAAATGGAATATATTCCTGTATCCATTATTATTTATAACACTGCCATTAAAAATAAGCTCTTGTTCCTTGAAAAAATTCCATGGTAAAACATTTGTAAACCAAGCATCTAAATTCATCTGTTTAATAAATATGATGTTCATATTATGTTTCTGTCAGTGTAGGAAGTATCTATAGCCTTTTTAAAAGTATAGACTATGGGGGTCCTTAATATTCTTCATCCAGGAACAGAGAAGGGTGGCCAGCAGCATCACATATTTCCTGAGGAAAGATTTCTTCTAAGCTATGAACTTTACACTTCAGTCTTCCTATCACTGTAACCCTTTGGACATACAAACTAAAATGTGTTCTCAATACTTGGGGGTGACATTGAAATGAACCTTGAAATGAGAAGATAAAACTACCATCAAAGAATTAAACTTTGAAATAATAATGCAGTAGGTCAGAGCATATTGATAAATGAAGGCGACTTTAATTGTCAGAATGATGCAAACTCAAAGGCCTAGACCTGTATGCTATGGGTGTACTGCAAGAATTTTTAAAACATGTCATACCTGACTATCTAGTTAGGAGCACTGATCTCTTTTCCTTAGATCGTCAAATAAAAAAATGACAACATCCAACACAACAATAGCCATTCAATGTGAAAGAATCAAATTTGTATCTATTTTTTGTCAGATCAGCAAAAAATATGTTTTTGATGTGCCATAGAACTTTAGTAATTAGTTTATGTGTGCCATGAGATAGAAAGGTTGAAAATCGCTGGCCTAGAAGCATGTACATTACCAGTAAGTAATGCAGATCAATGTCTTGGACCTGGTAGGAACCACAGTGAACCGAAAGAAGGGGAGCACTCAAGCCTCATGTAAAGGGGACAGCCTCTACCCAGCTGCAGAGAAGTGACCTGGAAGGCCCAGGTAGGTCAGCTCTCTGGATTTCTCAAAAGAGGCTAGAGATCTGGGTTGTTATGTGCATACTCAGAATTTTTAAATCTTAGTCTTTATACAGTGTAAGAGACAAGCAAAAGCTTTTGAAGGCCATATGTGCCCTGTGGACAGCCAGTCTTGGACTTGGGCTTAAATAATACAACCTCTAGCATGGAAAGAATTTGATAGAAAGACAGAGTCCAGACAAGAAAATAGGCACATAGCACTCTCTGAAGCAAGCATAGGCAGTGGTCATTGAAACGCTGAGAGACATGCTCTGGGCTGGTGGCATGTCCCTTTTTACTGCAGATCTGCCTCTGATTCCATTACCTGTGAGTCTAAGAACAAACTGCCCTTCTGATTCCACACTCACCAAGCTGCTTCTGATTAGAAGTTGGTATCTTGTCTAAATGCTTTCAGGGAGAACTTGCTGGAAATTTGAGGGACTTGAGGCACAACTGAGCAGCGATGCTTCATTGTCTATATATATAAAAGCCTAAGCAACCAAAATACTGAACAACCAGTTGACCAGTCGCTATGATGCTCACTGACCACCAGGGGGCAGGTACTCAATGAAGATGCTGCCCTCTGGTGGTCAGTGAGCTCCCACAGCGGGAGCACTGCCTCGCTGACTGACGGGTGCCAGACGCCATCCCCTGAGGGGTCCCAGATTGTGAGAGGGCAGAGGCCAGGCTGAGGGACCCCACCAGTGCACAGTAAATTAATAAACTGGCAGCCTGGTTAGAGAGGTGGCCTGCTTACAGGCAAAAATGGGCGGGGTGGGAGCACGAGCTATCAGGCCCGAGCAGTTTCACTTCTTTTTTTTTCTTTATTGATTAACGTATTACATACGTGTCCTTATCCCCCCAATACCCACCCATCCCCCACTTGTGCCCTCACGCCCCTAGTGTCTGTGTCCATTGGTTATGCTTATAGTCCTTTGGTTGATCTCTCCCCTTACCCCCACCCTCACCTGCCTTCCTCTGAGGTTTGACAGTCTGATAGATGCTTCTCTATCTCTGGATCTGTTTTTGTTCATCAGTTTATGTTGTTCATTATATTGCACAAATGAGTGAGATCATGTGATATTTATCTTTCTCTGACTGACTTATTTCACTTAGTATAGTGCTCTCCAGTCCCATCCATGCTGTTGCAAATGGTAGGAGTTCCTTCCTTTTTACAGCAGCCCAGTATTCCATTGTGTAGATGTACCACAGTTTTCTAATCCACTCATCTGCTGGTGGGCACTTAGACTGTTTCCAAATTTTAGCTATTGTAAGTTGTGCTGCTATGAACATATGGGTGCATATATCCTTTCTGATAGGTGTTTCTAGTTTCTTAGGATATATTCTTAGAAGTGGGATCACTGGTTCAAATGGGAGTTCCATTTTTAGTTGTTTTTTTTTAAAGGGGAGAATGATGATTTTTATTTTATTTTTTTAAATATATTTTATTGATTTTTACAGAGAGGAAGAGAGAGGGATAGAGAGTTAGAAACATCAATGAGAGAGAAACATCGATCAGCTGCCTCCTGCATACTCCCTACTGGGGATGTGCCCATAACCAAGGTACATGCCCTTGACTGGAATCAAACCTGGGACCCTTGAGTCCGCAGGCCGATGCTCTATCCACTGAGCCAAACCGGTTAGGGCCATTTTTAGTTTTTTGAGAAAACTCCATACTGTTCTCCACAGTGGCTGCACCAGTCTGCATTCCCACCAGCAGTGCATGAGGGTTCCTTTAACTCCGCATCCCTGCCAGCACTTGTTTGTTGATGATAGCCATTCTGACAGGTGTGAGATGGCACCTCACTGTCATTTTGATTTGCATCTCTCGGATAATTAGTGACTTCGAGCATGTTTTCATATGTCTCTTGGCTTTCCTTATGTCCTCTTTCAAAAAGTATCTATTTAGGTCCATTGCCCATCTTTTCATTGGATTTTTTATCTTCCTTTTGTTAAATGGTATGAGCTCCCTGCAAATGTTAGAGATTAAACCCTTATGGGAGATAACATTGGCAAAGATGTTCTCCCTTGTAGTGGGCTTTCTTGTTGTTTTGTTGATGGTTTCTTTTGCTGTGCAGAAGCTTTTTATTTGGATGTAGTCCCATTTGTTTATTTTCTCTTTAGTTTCCATTGCCCTAGGATCTGTATCGGTGAAGATATTGCTTCGGCATATGTCTGAGATTTTGCTGCCTGTGGATTCCTCTAAGATTTTTGCAGTTTTACTTCTTATTGTAAATGGAAATATTGGCATTCTGATCCTGTACATTAGTCGTATGAGCTTTGTTAATATGAGCCCACCTCTGGGGAGCGGATGGACTCTGGAAATGCTGACAAGTAAGGTTTCTGGGCCCACATGGTTTTGGGGCCAGACCATGGATAGTGGCAAATTCCCTAACACAGGTCCACCCTGCAAGGACTCTTGGGAGCTTCAGTAATTTCTCTTAGAGCCTCACTTACCTTCACTCTGCCCCCATGGCCATCCCTTTCAAAGCACCCCTACCTAGTTCTCTGAAGGTCCAAAATAGACCTAGAAGTATAAAGTGGAGACTCTCCCTCTCTATATATACGAAAGCCTAAGTGACCAAACAACCGGTCGACTGGTCACTATGACGCGCACTGACCACCAGGGGACAGACGCTCAAGGCACAGAATCAGGTTCCCTCCTGTCTGGATCAGTCCTGCGGGATCAGGCCAAAACTGGCTATCCAACATCCCCCAAGGGGTCCCAGATTGCGAGAGGGCAGAGGCCAGGCCAAGGGACCCCACTGGTGCACAAATTTGTGCACCGGGCCTCTTGTTAAAGATAAAACCCAATGAACAGGGCCAGGAAGCTCACAAAATGTATTTGTAATAATTAGCCCTAGGAAGCAAACACTGTGCTATGTGCTTGTCATAGACGATCCCATGTAATCCCCAGAAACTCTGAAGCAGGTATTACTTTTGGCAATTATTCTATTTTAAAAAGGAGGAAACTAAGGCTTAAGGAGATTAATGTGGCCATTCATGAGTTGGTATGAAAGCCTGCACATCAAACACCACACTGTTTCTGTACATTTTATTTCACTTTAAAATAAGACACATTAAACATGCATTATGCACTTACTATATGCCAGGCATTGTTTTAAATACATTATAAAGCTCTGACTGGTTTGGCTCAGTGGATAGAGCATCGGCCTGTGGACTCAAGGGTCCCAGGTTCAATTCTGGTCAAGAGCATGTACCTTGGTTGTGGGCACATCCCCTGTGGGGAGTGTGCAGGAGACAGCTGATTGATGTTTCTAACTCTCTATCCCTCTCCCTTACTCTCTGTAAAAAAATCAATAAAATATATTTTTTTAAAAAACATATTAAAAAATAAATACATTATAAATATTAATTAATTTCTTCCTTATAATATGAAATGGGCATTAAAATATTCCTATTCTGATAATGAAACTGAGGCAAAGATAAGTTCATTAACTTGCCTACAGTTATACAGCTAGCAGGTGGCAGAGCCAGGATTCAAACCTAGGCAATCTGGCTTCAGAGTCCCTGCTCCTCATCTGTGCTACTCACACAATGCTCCCTAAGAAGAATTAATAAAGACTCAAATTTTTCAATTTTAACCTCAGTACTACTGTAAGTACAATTTTTCAGGAGGATGGATAGAAACAAAGGGAAAGAAATATTTTATGTCAAATCATTTCTCTTTATTTTATATACCAACTAGAGAAACTGAAATTCTTCTGTATTTGAGAAATACAGAGCAAGTAATAACCATAAAATTCTACAGTCCTGTATATATCATTCTTAGAAGGTACATATAAGGAGGAAGTCAAATTCAAGCCTCTATTTTTTTCTTCACTACTGCAGAGGAAATGAAAGGAATGTTTTTATTTCTGTATTTATAAATCCTGAGAGGTAAAGACTGGAAAATTTTTGAGAAATCTAGGGAGAAGCAAATATTCCAGAGTTTAATAGAAAGGTCATTTTGTCTTAGAAACTGAAAAAGTTTAATTTCAGAATAAAAGCACATTGAACTTAAAAAAATCGATGTGGCTACCGCCTACTTTGAGCCAAACTTTCTGTTAAACTTAAAATGGAACTTTCAGATCCATAAATTGCTGACTTTTATTGAGAATAATAGTTTGAAATTGATTTGGTAAAAATAACACCTGACTCATATTGTAGATGTGAAGAAAACTTTTCTACTTAAATGGTGAGAAAAGGCCTTGATTGGTTCCTGTGCCACTTAAACCAATTTAGACCCTTTCATCCAGGGCCTAACAAGGTAACTCCATCCTGAATTCAGAAAGTCTCGTTAAGTCCTGGATCTCTTTTTGTTCCCCACAGTCCCTGCTTTTTGACTCAGTCCATAAACTCCTTCAGGAAACCGCCATCTGGGAGAATGCTACTAAACCAGTGCATAAGTTGGCATTGAACACAAAGGGACCATACCTACAATCCTCTCTTTCTCTCAGGCTTGACAGGTGGAGTGTCCAAGTCACAGAGTGAGAAGAGCATGTGTAATGGGAGAGATCTGTGTGTTTGATAAGCCTCTGGAGGCCTCTGTTCTCCAAAATAGTCCAACCATTTTGCGCACACACACACACACACACACACTATATATATATATAGACTGGTCATCAAAACATAGCTTATTCCCCTAGTAATACTTCTTCCTAGCCTTATAGTACTTCATAGAATTCTCAACTTAGCCCACAAAGTAAGAGAATTGTCCTGGAATAGAAACCACTAATTTGTATTAAAAGAGATAAGAACAGTACAGAAAAAGTGGACTTTGAACACTACGGACACTCTAAGAATAGTAGATAGGCTGAGAATGCTATTTAGTTGCAAATGCAGTTTTGTTTTGGTTTTTTTGTTGTTGTTGTTTAATGAAAGGTAAGGGCTGACTCAGAGGGCAAAACCAAGAGCCTAGGGAGTGGAAACAAGAGCTAGGAGTGACAATTCCCAACAGTAACACCACACGTTAGTGAGGAAACTGGCAGGATGAGCCTGGCTGGATTTCATGATTGCTATGGGCCAGTGATTGCTGTCTGTCTCCTGCTTTCCCAGTCCTTTTAAATGAGTGGTTCTACAGCAGTTTACCTATGCCTATCTAGACACTGAAAGTTGGGTATTGTGGGGGTTTGGGGAAATAGGGAGATGTTAGTTAAATGGTACAAAATTTCATTTATGCAGGATAAATAAGACCTGGAGATCTAACGTGCACCATGATGACTATAGTTAATAATACTATGTCATACTTAGAATTTGCCAAGATTTTAAATCTTAAATGTTCTCATCACATACAAAACATCATAACTATGTGAGATGATGCATATGTTAATCAGTTTGACTGTAGTATTCATTTTACAATGTATACATAGATCAAAATAGCATATTATATAATATAAATATATATAATTTCTATTTGTCAATTATACCTTAATAAAGCTGTAGGCGGGAGGGGGGGGGAGTTGGTTGTGGGAGGTAGGGAGGCAGATAACTTTTCTTTTTTGGTCACAATTCCTCAATTTAGGAGCTGCACTGAAGGAGCCTCCTCTTCCCCTGGACCCGAGATGATAAAATACTGGACTCCAAGCAGATATTTACATTTGAGGGTCTTGGGAGAGAAGGTGAGTATATTTTGCATGTGAGGGGATGTGAGGTTTAGCTGCATGGTAGATTATGGAAGAGTGTATCTTCCAAAGAAAGCCACACACAGATCTCTCCCATTACACATGCTCTTCTCACTCTGTGACTTGGACACTCCACCTGTCAAGAGGTGATAAGAGATTCCTTCCCTTTAACATGGACAGGATTGTGACTATAGCAGAAGTGATGCTGTATGACTTCTGAGAGTTGCTCATAAAAGCTGGCACAGTGTCTATCTGGTTCTCTTGAAGGCTGGCTCTTAGCATCCAGTTACCATACCATAAGGAAGCCCAACTGAGCTCCTGGCCCAAGACCAGCAGCAACTTTCCAGGTGTTTGATAAGCCTTGAAAGTGGATCGTCTAGCTCCCAATTGAATGATGTTTCATGGAGCAGAGATAGTTTTCCTTTGCCAAGCCCTACCAAAATTGCATATTGATGAACAAAATAGATGATTTATGTTATCGTAAGCTTTGGGGTAGCATGTTATATACGATGTGTAGCTGAGTACCTTCTTGATGCTTCCCTTACCTGCTCTCTTCTATCTCTCCTTATTCCCCATTTCTTTTCTAGAATATAAAGCTGATCAATTCACGTCCCAAGCCTTTCTTATTATTTTTCCATTTGGATTTCTGCCACTAAACTGTATTCACCTTGAGGCCATAGATGATTTCTTAGCATTATAATAGCATTAAAATTTTACTTAATAAATCAGTTATCAAAGTATTTTATTCCTGGAACTTTATTAGGATCTTTAATAAAGATCCTTTATCAGGATCTTTAATGGAGTCTTGACTCATAACAGGTAAATTCTGTGAAACTGACTGCCAAATTAACAATACTGCTAATTTCCCTTAAATGAATCTGAGGAAAACATTAACACAATTAATTCACTTGCCAATGTTAAAATAATTTGTACTAATAGATTGAGAGATATCTTTGATGAAAACACATTATGACTAAGAAACTATGGTTGGAAAAATCACCACACATTTCTTCATGAAGAGATGTTATACTGTTTTGCCTAAACCTTAAAAATCTGACTTCGATAAATACTGAACTGTAAATACAAACATAGTTCTGCTTTATTATATAAAACCATAGCATTGTAAGCATTTCTCAATATTCAAGTATAATATTTGCTATTACCATTTCTGAGGATTTCACACTTTTGTTAGAAAAAATACTATATATTTTTTCTAAATATTTAGAAAAATATTTCTTTATTCCCTGTGTAACACACAACTACTCCCAAATTTCCACTGCAACAAATTTTTGGTATTTGCACATTCTTTTCAGCTTTGCTTCTTAGTAATTATTTCTTCCCAAGGCAGGCTACTTTCTCTTTTATTATTTATATTAGATTTTTATAAAACCCATTTCCTCCAAAGAGGTTTAGGTGCCTGGCATACAGAGATTGTGTGTGTGTGTTTTTTGTTTTAATGAACATCTTCCAAGCACTATAATAGCAAAGAACAACAAAGTTAGAAGGAAAAGATCACAAGTGAATGACAGAGTAGCAAGGTCAAAATGAACAGGGGTCAGTTTATTTGTAGACAGTGAGAACTCGGGGAATTGTGAAAATAACTCCATCACAGTGCTTCCCTTGGGAAAAGAAGGTGTTGTGATCTCTCATTTTCAAGTTGCCTTCAGGATCCCAAGTTCTAGGTTACTCTGCTCTTTCCTGTCTCTTATATTTGTGTCAAGACAGGAAATTCAATAGCAGTCCCTGCTCTGTGTTTATCATGCTGGAGTGAAGCAAGGCTAAATGCGGAAGTAGCCTGAAGTTAATAACTCTACTTGAATTCTGGCACATTTAAACTCATGAAAGCAATGAATTAATATTCCACACTGGGGGAGGGGGGATGACAGTGGATTTGAAACAGAGGAAGGCACAGGGGGCGGTGAAGAGAGTTCCCTGGGTCCCTTGCCCTGAGGGGTGACAAGACCTCCAAGGGTAAGGCTGGTCCATCACACTTACAAAAGTGGAACCTTAGGCACTCCAAATGGGGACTCAGAGTTAGAACCATTTAAAGACCACAAAGAAATGTGATCTTTACCACACACTGATTTTGTGGGCAGAGACGCATTTAAAAGTGGCTCATCTTTGACAAAGTAAAGTGGGAAAAGCACACACCAGTGTTCCATCTGTGCCACACAAGAGTGTTCATGTTTACACTGTGGAGACTGTGACTTCCTGAGAGATGTTTTTGGTAGGGGGAGAAAAGCTATATAATAAAATATAATAAAAACATTTTTTTTAAGTTGAAGAGCTGGTTGAGGGCCTAATAGTGAAGGGTTTTAGAAACAATGAAAATAAACTTGGACTCCATTTGGGGATTTCTATTATAGGAGTCACGTGATCTCTTTTAGATAGAATGCTCCTTCTGCTGTGTGCAGGTTAGAGCACAGGAAACAAACGAGTAGCGTGGGTGCACCTGTTGGGAGGGTGCTGTAGAAACCCAGTCGGCTCAGATGAACGTGAGAAGATTCAGGATGTATTTTGGATAAAGGTGATATGAATTGCTAATAGAACAGATCAGAGTGAAAAGAAAAAGAAGGGATTTAATATGATTCTTAGGTTTTAAGTCTAAGCAATCGGATGCTTAGTGGTTCTATTTACCAAGTAGCAAAATTTTATAAGTAAAGGTCCTTTCATCACACGGTAAAAAATACATTATCAAAGCTGTACCCATTTTTTAGTTAGCTGCTAAGGAGTTCAGAGACACAATTAGTTTCACATTATAGTTACTGGCATCTGAGATTTCTGACTTTTTTATCTACCTACATAATTTATGTTTTTGTTGTTATTTATTTAAGATCCTATTTTATAGGTCAGTGGAAGGTTTACTTTTTTAAATATGGATATTAACTTTTTGTACTTATCTTTCCAAACTATTTGAGACTAAATCAATCATTCATGAAACGGGTTTTTTTGTGGCCTTGGGTCCTAAGGACTTTATCTTATTCTTTCATGAAATAACTGCATCATTCCCAGCACTACTTTTGAGTGCTCTGTCCCCCAGGATTTTCACTGCCTACTTACTTGGCAGATCATAACACCCCAACCAACTAGTGATGTTTCCATTTTATCACCACATATATTGGAAATAAAATTATCAAATCGGTTCAGAACTTCAAGTCAATTCATTAGGGGTGAAAGCAAGACACACCCAAACAAGGAATGAAATCAAGCAGGAACTAAAATTGAATATGGATAGAAACAAACGAACAGCTTATCAAATAGAGCATGCAGCCACATAGAGCAAACATTTATTCCAAATATTTCCACCAAAAGGAACCAGAGATTCCTAAATAAATGACTGACTCCAGGTCTGAGGCAGGGAAAGCACAAGGTGAATTTGGGACATTCGATGCCAGAAAACAACAACGCACTAAAAATCAGTTTATGCCATAAGAATAAAAGATCCCCAAACTATGAGTCCACAGAGGTATTTGAGAGAGAACAGGGGGTAGAAGGAAGGTCTTCTTTGCAAAGTATTCCAGCTGATAAACACAGAAGGGGGTGTCTGGTTCCCAGTCCAGCATATAAGAAGCTTGGAAGTTATCACACCATCCCAACAAGTAAAATGCTGAACCATATAAAAAAATTAACAACTCTTCTCATATGACAGAGAAGTGGAGTCACACGGGAAAGCAATGCCTCAAAAATTGGAGAGACAGGCGGATCCAGAGAATCTCTGAGCAAAAACCCATCAGCAGGAACCTCTGCAGGAACCAGTGCAGGGAAAGGAAAACCCTATCTGACTGACAAAGGGCTGGAGGCTCCGTGTGAGTCCAACTCCATGGGCCTAGTCAAGAGGGTAGGGGAAGACTTTTGTGAGTTTTACCTCCATGAGCTTTCACAGAATATCAAAGAAAAATCCCCCGTGCTTCCAGCAGGGGGCAGGGAGGGAGGGGGAAGCAATTACTTTGAAATAAACAGGAACATTCTGTTCCTAATGAGGCCTGCCCTTAAGGGAAACCAGTTAATCAGAGCGGTCTGACTGACCTAGAGGAAGGGAAATACCCAGGTCCAGCCGCTTTAGCCATCCTGTCCATCTAAAGGGGTTTGGGGGTGTGGGAGAGAGAACTGAGAAGCAGTAGGGAAGTTCATAGCCCAGGGGCATGGGCTCCCTAAAAGACAGAACCAAGTCCTACACGGTTTGGCTCCGTGGATAGCGCATCCGCCTGTGGACTGAAGGGTCCTGGGTTGGATTCTGGATGTGCAAGGACACCTGCCGGGTTGCAGGCTTGATCCCCAGTAGGGGGAGTGCAGGAGGCAGCGAATCAATGATTCTGTCTCATCATTGATGTTTCTATCTCCCTCTCCCTCTCTCTTTCTCTCTGAAAGAAATAAACATGTATTTTTTAAAAAATATATTTTAAAAAGACTGAACCTGAACACAATATGTACAGTCACTCACACCTTGTCACCACTTACGAAAGGCTTATTTATTGGAGTTTCTTTTACTCCACACATCATGTCCACCTTTCAACAAAATTTAAAAGACGTACTATGAGGCAAAAATCACAGTCTATAGAGACAGAGCAAGTATCAGAATCAGATTCAGGCATGGAAGGGATATTGAAATTCTCAGATCAGAAATTTAATATGCTAAGGGATTTAATGGAAAAAGGAGATAACATACAAGAAAAGATGAGTAATGTAAGCAGAGAGACAGAAATTCTAAAAAAGAATAAAAAAGAAATGCCAGAGATAAAAAACAACAACAACACACCACAACGGAAATAAAGAATGCCTTTGATGGGCTCATTACTAGACAAGACCTGGCTGAGGAAAGATCTCTGAGTTTGAGGCTATGTCAATAAAAACTTCCAAAACTGAAAAACAAAGAGAGAACAAAAAGACCGAAAAACAAACAAAAAGATTCAGAACAGAATATCCAAGAACTGTGGGACAACTACAAAAAGTGTAACCTGTTGTACAATTAGAATACCAAAAGGAGAAGAGAAAAAAGAATAGAAGAAATATTTGAAGCAATCCTGGATGAGAATTTCTATAAGTTAATGTCAGACAGCAAACCACAGATTCAGGAAACTCTCAGAATACCAAACAAGATAAATGTCAAAAAACACAGACGGAATAATACAGAATTTTAAAAAAATTAAAATATAAACAAAAAGTCCACACCTGATAAATGTATATAAAGCTCTATATCCTGAAACAAAATCCTCTTATTTCAAAATAGATATTTTGTCTGTCAAGAGACAAAATAGCATACAGAGAGGAGAAAATATCCTTTGGGTTCAATTGTGTGAAGAGCAATGCACATCACAGTATAGAGCCTCTGCTCATACCATTTCTCCTGTACGTATGTTTCATGGTCAGTACAACAAACCTAATGGGATTCTGAGGCAGAGCCACGGAAGTGAGTGATTCACTGCCCACTCCACCAAGACCCTAGTCCACCCACCAGCTTGGTCCAGACTGTGTGATATGGGCTGTGTGTGTGCCAAGGGCAGGGTTTATAGAGCCCTAAGTTCACCTGGTGGAGAGAAGTAACTTAGAGTCAGATCTACACTGTGTCAGAAGGTGATCCCACTATCCCTGCAGTTCCCAGGTCTCCAGTGGGGAATGCCTTCTTCTGGGCAGATGTGCCAATACAGAGGATGGACACAGAGAACCTGAATTATACACAAACAGGCTAAAGAGTTAGTTCATCTAAGGAACCCCCATCAGAGACTAAATAAATGGCTTCAATGGCTTCTAATTTTAGGTAGTATATAAGAGCATATTTATTTTTTTGACCTTACAAATAATTCAGTATTTCATCCCCGAGATCGTATGCTCTCTTAGGCTAGGAATTACCATGGTGTGTTTCTTTTCATCACATGTGGTCAACTGCTAACACGGTGACAATCTTTTATTCCTCCTTGCATTCACATATTAGGCAATGTGACTTTGCAGCTACTCCTGTAAAAAGAGGTGGAATTTTTCCTTCTTGTTAAATGAAAGCTAGCCTGTGACTTATTT
Organism: Myotis myotis; assembly: GCF_014108235.1. NCBI lineage: Eukaryota > Metazoa > Chordata > Mammalia > Chiroptera > Vespertilionidae > Myotis > Myotis myotis. The sequence continues at coordinate 54,360,148 of NW_023416357.1, forward strand.
TGAATGACAGGATGCATCATCATTAATGCTCTGCTAGTTCCAAACATAGGGCCCAAGAGGTCTTTCATGCTTTTACAAACTTGCTGATGTGAACAAGCCCAGGCTAGCTGGCTGGGGGTAAGACAGAAGAAGCAGAGGCCGCTCTAGTCTAGCCAGCCTCAGCTGACCCTACAGCTAACTGCAGATGCATGACTGAGCCAAGTCCAGACCAGAAGAAAAGCCAGCTCAGCCCAGCCGAAATGCCAACTTGCAGAATTAAGATTTAAATAAATAGCTGTTGTTCTAGCCACAAAGTTTAGGGGTGGTTTATTATGCAGCAAAAGCTAACTGGTACACTATGATCCTTAGTAGTTGCTACAGAACCAGACATTTAGAAGGCACATATCACAATTTGAATAAATAGTTGTTGAATAATCTAATATGCCCATGGCGTGTTAAGTACCAAGGTACAGAGAGAACAGACATGGTATCTCTCATTAAGGAGCTTCTAAGATAGCAAAGGAGATAAACAATTAGATTATATTTGCACAAGATATCATGGCAATCCGAGACAGTGGTATGTTTGGGATGATGTGAGAGATTCCCAGGACCCAGATTAGAAGAAGCTCCATGAGGAGGTAACTCATTCACTGAGTGTTAAAAATAATTAACAGAAGTAACTAGCTGAAGTTGTGTGTGTGTGGGGGGGGGGGGGGGGTGGACTATACAAACATAGAGAAAGGTACAGAAGGCCACAAACAAAACTGCCCAGAAAAATGAGACTGGAGTAGAGGAAGGGAATATGAATAACTGTGACTGGTTGCTCTATTATCAGCTATGTGGACCTGAGCAAATTATGTCAGCTAAGTGCTCATTTCCTCATCAGCAAAACAGGATATGACTGGTACTTGGACACGAGATATTCTATGTGAAGTACTAGCATAGTGCCAGCATATAACATTTATTCAATAAAGGCTATTATTATTGGGGGGTTTTTTGTTTTGTGGTAATAAGCACGTATTTCTTTGGATTTAAAAGTATTCCAAAGGCAATGAGGAGCCATTGCTACATTTTATTTGGCATTAATGTATGCAGCAGTCTTAGAAGACAATCAAAATGAACACTTGCTATTTAAGTAATGGTGAGACAAGTTCATTTATTCAACTTTCTTCAGGTTCTGAGTGCCTTCTGTATATGTCAGCACTTCTCCAACATAAGGGATTCCAAGTAACAAGACCTAGGTCCTGCTCTCAGAGAGCGGCCAGGCTGGTAGATAAGATGGCCTTGGAAGCAAAAGGCCACAATTCGATATGCACTGTTGTTATAGGGAAATGGATCAAGTTCTATGAGTATCATGGGTTGGAAGTGCTAATTCTGGGAGATGGGGGGATGCAGAAATGCTATGGACAAAGCTTTAAACATTAAGATTTGAGTGATATATTGAGTGATCACTGCCCATTCCTGTGATCTCCAATGTCTCTATATGCCACACCTTCCTATTACCCTCTCCATTATATCAGAGTGCCATTTCTATTCTTGCATCTAGTGCTTAAGACTGCCAACATGAATGCCTTAGACACCAATTATAAAAGGAATATGATCATTATATAATATTATATAACTTAGGCCAAATAGAATTAAATTACAAAGATTGCATACTTAGATTTACCCCAACCTCAAGTCTCAGAAGTAAAAGTTAGAAAATTTTCTCTATTGTTAAAGGAACCCAAACTTAAAAATAGCTCTCTAAACTCAGTTACCCAACCACACAATTTTTCAAAATTCCAACTTTATTATTTTGAACCCTGTGGCTCTGAATTTCATAAGTTTGAAATTTGTTGAATGTCCAATCATACATTAAGAGCCATGTTATAATTTATCCCATAAAACTGAAATGTTTGGGAAAATAAAAATCCCAGTGAAAACTATTAAGGAGCAAAATTCAACATGAAAAACTTTGAATAACTTTTGTTATTGTATGGATTACAATATTCAGTTTAGCAAGAGCAACCACCGGACACCTCTCCAATCTCCAGGCATCAGCAGTCTCACAACTGGTGGCTCACAAGGACCCTTTTCACTAGGGACCCTCACCTGTGGATCCATATTTTCAAGTTTCACACTTGTGTTCAGTTTGTGTCTATTAACAGCACAATATGCCCTTTTATCATGTTAGCTGTTTTAAATTTATCTGCTACACCAAAATATACTGCAAGAACAAGTACAGAATAGATGCCATGGGTTTTCTTATAACATAAGAAAAATCCTCAGAAGTTATCAAATTTCTGACTAGGTTAGAAAAGTTAGGCCATCTTTTCTAACATCTAGTGACCCTTTCTTCCTTTTTTAAACTGTCTCTCATCAACTGCACCCTTAAATAGGAAAGACTATAAATGAGATTAACATAAAATAATGTTCCTTTGAATGACTGAAATCCCTAAGCTTCTCCTTCACCATTATCCATTATGAAAAAATTATTTTTACATATTCATGTACTCCAATGAAAGCTACTTCAAGTGGTGCTAAAATGTTTCCTAAAATTAGACCTGTAACAACCCATTCCAATATGCTGTATATATTCCGTGTAATTCTTATACTTGAGATATTCTCATCGATGAGAGCTATTTCAGCAGCTCTTTCCAGTTAGTAAACTGCAGGACTGAGAGTCAAACACAGCCAGTCCAGATCCAGAATCTTCGCTCTTAACCATTATGTTCTATCACCGAAGTTGAGGTTGATATCCCGTAGAAAGTCCTTAGTACATGTTAGCTATTATTATTTTTATTGTTTGATGTGAGATATATACATATATATGTGTGTGTTCATATATCTATATATATCTGTGCTATATATATCTTCATACATATATATCTGTGATATATACCTGTCTATAAATATATATATATACCTGTGATATATATAATGAATATGTAAATGTGATAATTTTTAAAAAATCAATACAATGAAAAAAACTAACCAAAGGAGAAATAATTAAAATATTATAAGTAAATTAAGAAATTAAAAGAAAGTAAAATATATGATCAGTATTTCTGCCATGTGTTTTCTTTGGTCTACTATGGCCATTTATTTATTTATTTATTTTGGTGAACTGTTTTGACCCTGATAACTGCAAAAATAGCACGAAAGTGATAGTACTGAACCAGATCTTCCACAAACAAACAAAAGAAGAATATCATGCTGAATATTAAGATAAAACTTTGTGGAGGCTCAAGTAACTGGCTAGGAAATCTAGGAGACAAACTAATAATAATAATTGTTATTTTTTATTATTATTATTGTTATTATTAAGGAATGTTAGAATCCCTTATTTCTTAGAAGGCATACCCAGCACTACACATTTAACAATCATATCCTCATGTGGATCTTGATGAATCCATGCATTCATGCATGAATTCAAATGATCATATGAAGACTTATGGTTAGGATGTACCAGGTGTACCAGTTAATAATGCGAACTTTTTTCAATAGATGGAGTTACACATATGTTGATATATATATGCGATTTGATATGTATGCTATTGTGTTGTATTGACAGCAAGCTTCAAAACTTGCTGAAGGTGTTAACATCATAGACATTTTTACACTTGAAAATGTTGAATTTCATGCCAAAAATAAAGAGCATTTGCGGGAAATTTTAATTCATTACTTTATTTTGAAGAAAAAGTTATTATATACTTCAGGAAGCTTATGGTGAACATGTTCCATCTCAAGATACTTGTGAACGCTGGTTTAATCACTTTAAAAGTGATGATTTCAATGTGAAAGACAAAGAACATACAGGTCAACCGAAAAAGTTTAAAGACCAACAATTACAAGCATTATTGCATGAAGATGCGTGTCAAACTCAAAAACAACTTGCAGAAAGATTAAACGTTGCTCAGCAAACAATTTCCGATAGTTTACAAGCAATGGGAAAGATTTTAAAGGAAGGAAAATGGGTGCCACATCAACTAACGAAAGACAAATGGAAAACCAAAAAGTCATCAGTAAAATGTTGCTTCACCAGCACAAAAGAAAGTCTTTTTTGCATTGAATTGTGACTGGCGGTGAAAAGTGGGTTTATTTTGAGAATCCCAAATGCACAAAATCATGGGCTGATCCAGGTCAACCATCAACATTGACTGCAAGGCCAAATCGCTTCAGAAAGACAATGTTCTGCGTTTGGTGGGATCAGGAAGGTGTGGTTTATTATGAGCTTCTAAAACCATGTGAAACCATTAATACTGATCAGCAACAAATAATCAATTTGAACCATGCTTTGATCGTGAAATGACCAGAATGGGCCTGAAGACATGGCAGAGTAATTTTGCTTCACGACAACGCACCATCACACACTTCAAAACCAGTTAAAGACACTTAAAAGATCTTGCCTGGGAAGTATTAACCCACCCGCTGTATTCACCAGGCCTTGCTCCTTCAGATTACCACTTGTTCTGATCGATGGTACATGAAATTTCTGAGCAGCCCTTCAAAACGTACGAAGAAGTGGAAAATTGGGTCTCTGAATTGTTTGCCTCAAAACAAGAAAAGTTCTATTGGGACGGTATCCACAAATTACCTGAAAGATGGGGGGAAGTGTGTAGCTAGTGATGGACATTACTTTGAATAAAGCACTTTTGATGTTTCTCTTGAAATGATTGTTTTCTTTGATTACAAAATCTGCATTATTAACCAGTACACCTGGTATATCCCTGATTCTCCTGTTTGGACATGTTTTCTGAAATATATTGTTATACTTTTTTTTCCATAGCTTGAAGCAAATGGCCTGCACCTGCAGAAGACAGGATACACTCCCCAACTGACTCAGGCACTCCCCTCTCCCTGACTGAGTTGTGTGCCCACCAGATATCTTGCTATCTTCCAAGGACGTCCTGTTGCTCAGGCAGCTGCCCCAGCTGGCTGGTGCAACCTGACCCAGGCCCTATGTAAGAGAACATAAACACTCCCCCGGTGCTGACACTGAAACACTGGTCTTAGCCCACTGTGAGAGAATGCATAAAATTTCTTAAACTCTCACAACATCTCTTGGCCTGGCGTCTGTTAGTGTGGACTTAACACTTACCACTTAACTTTTTATGTAAAAGGGTCTGTTTAAAAGAGAAGGTTCTTGCATAGCATTTGAATTAATTTTCTAAAAGAAAATTTCCCCAATGTATTGCTACTTTACTGATTTCATTATTGTTGTTGTTGTTGTTATTGTTGTTATTGTTATTATTATTATTATTAGAGAGCGAGAGGAAGGAGGAGAGTGAGGGAGAAAAAGAGAAAGAGAAACATCAATTGTTTTCACTTATTTATGCAATCATTGGTTGATTCCTGTCTGTGCCTGAGTGGGTATGGAACCCGCAACCTTGTCCTATCAGGAGGACGCTCTCACCAGCTAAGCTACTCAGCCAGGGCGCAGTGTATTGCTACATTCATGTGGATATATTAACAAACTTAATTTTTGATAAAATAAATGAAACAGTATTATTTTATCATAACTATATATTCCACCAGTTAGTAAAAGTTTTATTTTACTTTCATATAATAAGTGATATAAAATTCTTTAAAGGTCAATTAATCTTCTTTAATAAATAAAAATATTCATAAAAAAATAAAAGTAGCATACTGATTTACTCAACATCTTGATATAATGAAAACAAGTGTATTTTGAGTGATGATTGAAATTTTATTATATTCTGCTACAGCAGAACCTTACTTTCCAATATTCTTAATTAGTATGATTTCTGCAGACATTTGCAAATACACAAGTCACCAGGAAGTACTACCTCAGGAGTGATAGAGAGCCCAGACAACTTGAAAGTGCATCTTGTATTTACAAACCAAGGGGAGAAAAGAGTTATATCATTTTTTTTTTTATATGACTCTACAGAAGTTTCAGCTTCTATTTAGCCTGACCTCATGAACCTAAGACAGTACCTGGTAAAGACAATGCAGCGTAGTGTTACCTCAGAAATGGACTTCCTCATGGAACTTAGGGTCATTATTGGGGCCTCTGTTGTCTGTCTTGTCTGGGGAATGCTGGGACCCTCAAAACTTTTCATGGGAATTAAATGCATGCGAGCACTTGTAGCCCAAAAAGGACACTTAAATAGAACACTGGGAACTTTTGCCAAGTCCCCAAGAGACCTAGGCTGGGCTGCAGGGAAGACAGTGTCTCGTCCTCACACTCCAGGAGACCCTCTTGAGAAGAATGGGACATGCAGGAGCTTCTGGCACTAGCACCAAGCCTGGGAACACGGCTAAGAGGGAAGTCCAGGAATTGTCCCTGCATGAGTTTCCACCAGGAACAGCTGGAACACATGTCAGACTAAGCAGAACTGGTGCTAGTAGATGTTTGTTGGTTCACAATGGGCACAATATCCAGAACAAATATGATGACTAGGCTTTCAATATTCTCCACCCCACGAAGGGAGAATACGTTTTCCCACCACATCTAGTAGGTTTAGAGGCCCAGCAATCCCAAGTAGAGGCTTAAATCTATTACTGAATCCCTAAAAACACCAAGTGTACCAGGACCATAGAGCTCATTAGAAGGAGAGTAATCTAGTTTCAAACTTACGATCTATTTTGCATTTGTGATCTGTTGCCAATTGCTACCATTCCTTATTTGTAACAATTCCTGGGGGTGGTGATCACCTGCAGGCATCTTTCTGGGGAACCACCATGCCCTATTCTTAGAACATATGACTTCAGTGGAGCTGACCACAGGCGGCTGCTCCTGACCCAGGTCTGGCCAGAATACACTATTCCCCTGCAAATAGTGATGGGTTCAGGGACGATGAGGCCACGTAAGGCCACCGAGACTCCCAGGATCAGACCAGGACTTATGCTAAAGATACCTACATAGACAGTTCTCCTGAGCAGGCTAGCTGTCAAGGCAAGTAAGTCCAAAGTGGCAGGGGGGATCCCCTTTGCCTCCACATACAGGGAGCCTGCCAACACAGAGGACAACAGGATCCAGGGCAGAAAGAAAAAGGGAGAAGCACCTTGTACTGATGACAATGAGGACACCCTTGGGTCCTGACAGGTCTGATGTGTATCCCTGGATAGCTCAAATGCTGGAGCCAATAAATTCCCATTTTGTTCAGGCTGGTTTTTCCATCACTTGAAAATCAGAGAATCCTGACTGACTTGCTTATATTTCTCTATTCGCTTCAGTTCAGCAAGCATTGATTGAGGACCCGCTGAGAGCGAGGACCTGTGCTAGGTGCTGGGACTACACTGGGAGTGAAATATAGTTGCTCATCTCATGGGAGTTCTGTGTTTGGCAGTAAACCCAAGATTCAGAGGTTCCCTCCAGGTTAGCAGGCCACGTGCTGTTTTGAAAGCACAAATCATGGATGTCTGTACTGACCCCATCTCACTGGACCAGAACAGTCATTTTGAAGGGCAAGGAGAGGTAATAACACTCCAGTGGAAAGGACGCTTTAGAAAACATAAAACTGGCTATGTAGTTTTTCAGACTAATAATCAAAGAATAAAATTGTCCTTGTGACACTATTCTATCAGAAGCAATATTTACCATCTAAAAACAGTATTCTAAAACATAATAGAGAATACTGTATTCAGAGCTCACTATACCAAATATAACCACATAGAAAAATAAATTCATACTAAAGTTAGTTGAGTGTTAATTATGAGGGAGATAAAAAAATTAGCTCAGAGAGAGCATGAAACACGACTACACAATAATTTAGGAGTTCATGTACATAGTTTTGTATTTAAAATGATTTACTTTGAGAACTTCAAGCTTTGTCCAAAGAGACCCTGTCCAAAGATCCTGTATTAACATCATTCACCATTTATAAATAAATAGTAACACTTGATCACAAAAATTTCTTAAGTAGATCATAATAAAAAAGATAAAATAAGAATTAGCATATAACTTTTACAGAAATAAACCTGGTGAAAAGAAAACTCTAAATAAAACTAAGAAGTAAAGTTTGGTTTTAGCCCTCTTTTCTGAGCTCTCAGCTTTATTTTATACTATTCTGCAGCTGCCATGTGCCCCTCTCTTCTATTAATTTGGAAAATTCTCCAAATTCTAAAGGTATTTATCTCCTTTTTGTCCAAGAATTGACCACCCACAATTCTTAAGCAAGGAAGAATGATATGCTGGTACGGAGCCTGAAAAGCAATTTTCATCAGGTGGGATATGGCTAGGAAAGCTTCAATCAATTTTCTGTCCATTTAGTCTCACCATTCAGAGGTACTATGAATGGCTATATCAAAAGAGAATTTGGCAGTTCACTTTCCAATAACATGGTTACAACAGGGCAAAGGAATCAGCCAAACCAATTTGAGTGTGCACTACAGTTCAGAAAAGCAAGACATCTGTGCTCTACATTCCTTTTTATTTCCATACCTTGGGTTTATTTTACTTTCTCCAGTATCCTAGGAATTTTTTTAAAAGACTGAGCCTTACCCGAGCTGCCCTTAGGAAAGGGGTGTTTCACTCTCTTCAAGTGCTCTTTGCTTCAGGTACAGTTATGGGAGCAGCCAGCCTGACTCTGGACCACACATGGAGGACCAGATGGAAATCAAGACCCTTTTCTAACAGTCCGGACAGCTCCCTCCTTCCAGGTCTCAGGCACTGACACTCTCCACTAGTTGGCACCGAGCAAACTTACCAAAAAATTCACAGCCAGGTGTTAATGATTAATAGTAAGTTTAATGTATTATGGCTCAAACATGAGCCAACGATATATTTTAAAAGAGCAAAACAAAGGTGATGGGATATTACAATGGAACCTCAACGACTGAGGCAGCTTGTAAAGTTTGTAGACCAATAAGCATCCCAACAGCCTTCAAATAAAATCAATTTTATAAAAGTGATCCCATCTATCATAAAGAAAAGAATGGCCTTGCTAACAACTAGTAAGTCAACCACATACCTTTCCCTTTTTTCCTTTTTACCATCTGTGCTGTTTCATGGGTCATAATATCCACTAGTACACGTAAGAAGGTCCCTCACATATAGTGAATGCTGATAAATATTTGTGAAGGAGCCTTACATGGGCTAAAAGAAATCCAAAATAATCAACATAGCCTTAAAAGAATGAAAATCCAGAAAGAAATATTAATTGGTAGAAACAATAAGTAGCTATGTATTGTTCAGTATCTACTACATTACTGATTTTACTTAAAAAAAAAATTAAAACAACACTTAATATGGCATTTCAAGGAATCACAAAAGAAGTAAAATTATTTTCATTGTAAAATTAGTGGATGCCTGGCACTTGAGGGTTGCCTGTAAGGACATGTTCAGCACATTCACAAATTTACCAAGAGTCTGAATTAACCAGCACACATACTAAGGTCCATGACATTTTTCCATCAGGAGGCTCAGCTGCTCTCATAGATTATCCAGAATTCAAGGATGTGCATTCAACAAATTCAGTCTTGACCACTTAGGTTTCCCCTAACAGCAAAACAAACAAACAGAAAACAAAAAACGAAACCACCTATATTTCCCAATAGAGGAGGATGCACTCTTTGAGCAAAAGCAAAGCAGGCCCTAGCTGGTCTGGCTCAGTGGGTAGAGCATCAGCCCCGGGGAATGAAGAGTCCCAGGTTCAATTCTGATCAAGGGCACATACCTCGGTGGCAGGCCAGGGCCCTGGTTGGACTGTACCTCGGTGGCAGGCCCTGACCTGCTTGGGCCCATGGGGGAGGCAACCAATCCATCGATATTTCTCTCTGTGTCTCTTCCCCTCCCTTCCATTCACTCTAAAAAATTAATAGAAAAATATCCTCAGATGAGGATTAACAACAACAAAAAAAAGCAAGGCAGATATCATTGGAAATATAAAAATGATATAAACTAGAGTCAATTTACAATGCTGAGGTGCCCAATAAAATTCTAAAAGCCCTTCCCCCTCAAACTGGCAGATACTAATAAAATCATTATCAGAATAATTACATTTTAAGTATCTTTTATTCTGAATACAAATTCTCAGAAAATGGGGACATTTTTGCTCACCAAGTGAGGTGCTTGATTTGCTAGCCATATTCTCTTTACTCTTACCCCTTCAGGCTATCCCTTTAAATTACAAAGTCTTTAAACTATAGATTGGGGAAAAAATTTAGTACAGAAAGAGTCAGAGCTGGACCATCAATTTCAAGTCTAATTTTACTATTGAGGATGGTGAGAACTTGCCTAGGGTCACACAGAAGCAGAAAATAAGATCAGAAGACAAATCTACTGACTTCAACGAGGGAGTTTCTTTCTTTTTTTCTTTCTTTCTTTCTTTCTTTCTTTCTTTCTTTCTTTCTTTCTTTCTTTCTTTCAATTATTTAAAGTATTACATATGTATCCTGAGGGAGCATTTTCTTATGCACCTACCTTATATCTCAGCCCAGCAGTTCTTGATCGTGACATTCTGCTGTAGGTTAATTAATACCTTTGTCAGAAGACAATTTACTTATATCAATACTTCATCAGTTCAAATGTTCGAAGACAAGCAAAACAAGTCAGAAGTACTTTTGCATAAATTCCCATTTCCTTTTAGAAGGAATATGGAAATTTTTTTTTTAAAAAAAGAGTAGGTAGGTTTACTGGATTTAGAATTCTTACACTCAGCTAGTGGGCATGAAATATTCTCCCCAAAGCAACATGGCTTTTCAAAACAAATTACCACTGGGCTTTCCACAGAATCTTCTCTAATCAGGTGGGATCAACTTGCACTGGGCAGAAACAGCTTACTCTGCAACAAAATTTGAGGACCTTGTCACCCCACCATCAACACCACCACCACCACAATACAGATACTGTGAATCCAGCAAACTTATCCACTCTTACTTCGTGTGTTTTTCTGGGAAGCAGCTGCCTTGCCAGTTACATTTACCAGCAACCCCTGCATTCTAGATGGGACCATATTTTACCAGAATGTAAGTGTAAGAGATGTATGTCACTTAAAAGCCAAAGTGAATGAAAGAGTCTGTGTCTTCTCTTCTCTGTCCTTTATCCTTCTCCTTTTGCCTGAACACGAAGATTCCAAGACCCCCAGCAAACAACAGTCCAAATATGAAAGGAACCTTGATTCCAGGAAAGCTCAGAAACACACACACGAGGTGTTGTGTGAGTGAGAAATCAACTTCTATTGTGTTAAGACACTGACTTTTTTTTGGTTTATTTTTTATAACCACTAGCAAAACCCTAAATGACACATTGACTTTACTAGCTATCATCTATGGGCAAAGCAGATATTCTGATACTAGTTGCTGCCAATAAATAAGGAATAGAACATATCAATTTTATTATTCAACTAGAGGCCTAGTGCACAAATTCATGCACAGGTGGGATCCCTCTACCTGGCCAGAGATTGGGGCCAATGGGGGGGGGGTGAGGATGGCCTGCCGGGGGGAGGGACCACGAGAGGTTGGCCCCAGCAGCAAGCTAACTAATGGCCAATTCCACAAGGAATCAGGCTCTCTCCTCCCTCCAGCATGGGTCCAGGGTGTAGGTGAACCAGATTCAGGGCTGTCAGGGCCCCAGCAGCAAGGTCTAGGTCAGTGCATGTCATAGCTACCAGCCAGTCGTCCAGTCTATCCAGTCATCCCAGTTGTTCAGTCGTATCGGTTGCATAGGCTTTTATATATATATAGAAGATTTTCCCCCTGTCTAGCTTGCTTCCAAGATCACAGTCACTGGCTAGGCTAAAATATGTTCAGCCAAAATTCAGAAGTTCTCAGAGTCAAGCCAAGCATTTAAAAAGACATTTTTATTCTGTCACTATGGTGAGTGATAAGATTTATTACAAAATAACACCTGACTTTAGATTTCTGCTATCATTTATGTCTCTGTTAAGCTTCTGAAATCCATGTGAGAGATTGTATTATTTTGAAGGGGGGAAAAGCATTAATTCCAGGTGCTAAGGTGCAAGATTCTTTTGGAAACACCTTACAAATCTGTACTAAATGAGGTCCTAAAACGTGTTCACATGTTCAAGGTTCTGACTAAAATTAAACTTGTGCCTCCTTTTTATTTAAAAAAATACACAAGGTATAAATCTCCTGTGGCCAGTAAGTCTTTGTTCAAATGATCATTTAAATACCAATGGAAATGTTTATTGTCTATTTTGCATGCTTTTATAAGAACTAGTAATGGTGATTCCCTCTTTAGAAAGAATAAGGAAAAAAATAGAGGCGCTAGTTTTTGATTTGGACTAAACTAGGAAAATCTGACCAGGAAGGTGCCTTCCCACGGGGCATGCTGAAAACCAAAGGCTTGAAATAAAGGGAAGAGTGGAGTCCCACAGTGTTGTCACAGCTGTGGCTGACAGGATGATGATTCTGAGACCCTCTACTTCCTACCAAACCCAAAATCTATTTTTCAGCTTAGCTTATAGTTAGTTAATATCAGACGTTGCTTGCATTCTCACATTCTCAAATCCTTAAGCAATTTCACCCATTTTAACTTCGTGTCATACTTCTGAAAAAACAAGGTGAGATTACCCAGAAAGAGTTTTGATGTAGACAGAACTTTTTACTTAAAACTATACATACAAAAAAACCCTTATGATCTTGGAAAAGGGTCTAGCTTACCTAAATTGAACATTAAAAATCAGTAAGCCCTGGCTGGTTTGGCTCCATGGTTAGAGCATTGGCCCAAGGATGGAAGGATTGCAGGGTTCGATTCCCTGACAAGGGCATGTACCTCGGTTGCGGATTCAATCCCAGGCTGGGGCAGGAGGCCATCAATCCATGTGTCTCTCTCACATCAGCTCTCTCTCCCTCTCCCTCTCCCCCCTCCTTTCCACTCTCTCTAGAAATCAATGGAGAAAAAAAAATCTTCACTTATTGGGTGATGATTATTAAAAAATCAGTAAAATTGTTTTTCCAATAATTGTGACAAAATAACCAATTAATTTCCTGTGTTAATTTTTATCAGTTTTGTAAAAATACTTCCTTTGAGATGCTTTCCTTATCTTTTTCTGATGAATGTCATGTCTTTCCTTTTATTGATGTACTTTTTATGGCACTGTTTACCTCTTTAATTTGTTTTTTCTAGCTATTTGCACACAACTTATCTATACCAGCAGACCCAAGCTCTGAGGAAGCACATCTAATTTACCTTGGCCTTTTCTGTACATCTCTACCTCATATAGTGCCAAGCCAAACATTTTTAAAACAAATGTTTTGAAAGAAGCGCACACACTGTAGAACACTATCAACTGGACCCCATTTGTAATGTCTTACAGAAAAAAATCCCTTTCCACGTTTCAGTACAGGTGAGGACACCATTTCTGTGCCTTGCATAACAAGGAGGTGCTGCCAGACATTTTCCTAATAACTAAACTTTGCTCTGAATAATGCCAGAGAGCAGTTCTCAAGTTAACATCAGTAGATCTGTATCTAGAATAAATGCCCAAACACTAGCATTTTAAAAAGATACTGACTTAGTCACCTTATTAGATGTTGTGTTGGAACTATTCCACAGTATTTCACCTACATCATTAGGTGAAATTTTAAAATCAGAATATTATATTTTTAAATGCTAGTTACATACATCACAATGTAGCCTAAAGTCTGAAAATTATTAAAGATTGGGAGTAATTTTTAAATGTTTTTAATTTTTGTTTGGAGGTCTAAATAGAAGCCTAGCAAACCCTCTTCATTTATTTATCTACCACAATTCTAATTTGTCTTTTTTTCCCAAGAAGTAATAAGAAGTCAAATTATACTTTATCCAGTCTAAGATATTTATTTATTGTGCCATTAAGAAATAAAAGCATTGCCAACTAATTGTAAGATGCCAACAATTATAAGAAACATTTTAATTTCAGAATCAATGAAATGAGTTACTTAGCAGAGAACATGTCAGATGAAATAAACATTATGGAAATATGAAAAGAATGAAAGAAATACTTATTAAGAGTTAACTATTTTCTTTTATGATGTCTACTTATTGTTCTTAATATCATTATTTATATAATTATAGTGTCTATACTTTTAAAAGTATAATATATAGTCAGATTTTTAGTGATGTATGTTAACTATTATGTTAGTGTAACCTCAAAGGTCAAGAGTAGAGTGTTGTATATACTTAGATATTGGTAAACTTGATTCCCTCCAAAGAGAATTAGGTAATAAAATACACTATAGGAAAGAGAATCTTCACTGTCTTTAAGTACCTTTTGAGCTAACTGCCATGTGCATATATTAACTCTGCAAATTAAAAAATAAAACTAAAATAGCTTCTTTTTAAAAAAAAATTGGGAAAAGAGAATGTAATATGTAAAATGTTTGATTTTTCTAATGATTGGTTTAGGAAAAAAAACAACAATTACAAACAGGGTTTATGAGCTTAGACTCATTGCAGGGTTTACCCAAAGTTTAGATGTCACTAAGGATCCATAAGTGTATTTCAGAAGAGAAAACAGTTTTCCTTAAAGAGATGACATCCATCCTGAAGTTTGCAAGAAAAACACCCACCGCTTTGCATGGGAAATGTCTGTCCGCCTTTTCACTGAAAACATCACTGGGCTTCAGGAGAGGCAGAATCTACCATTCAGAACAAGATGATACTTTTAGTTTACAAAAATAATTTGGATTATAACAAGATCTGATCGTTTGGGATAAAGCCAAGTAGCAGTGTACAAATAAGGGTTTTCTGGGACATTCTTTGATGTCTAAATGCACAAAGGAGAAAAGAATTTTAAGGGTTATACGTACAAATTGAAGAGTACTATCCTGGGTACCCTACCTGTGGCCTCAGAGGGGCCACGGAAGTCCTGCATTTCTCCACCCAGCAGTGGCCTGCTGTGGTGTAGATTAGGACTCCAAATAAATGAAGGTTTAAGACGAATTTTTACTTTTGAGTTTTCACCAGACTACCTCCAGCCGCCTAGCATTCTCTGCTTCAGAAAGTTTCAAATTTGAACCATAGGAGGGGGTGGTGGATGAAGATGAGTGAACTGACAGATTTGTGTGGGAACACACATAATATCTGTCAGAGTGTCTTTACAAAATGGGAAAATATAAAATGGGAAACGTCACTCTATAAAATGGGAGAATCTAATTCAAAATGTATGGATTAAACAAAGGACTCAAAACGATGCTTTAAAGCGTTCCTGACATCTTAGAGACTACTCTGCTTTTGATTCCCAATCCTCTGGGCCGTGATGCTGTGTCCAAGCACACATTTCAAAGTATCTGCAGCATGTATCTGGCTAGAACATGTGCCACAGAAAACCAGTTCTTGCATTATGGGCACTCTCCCCCTTACCAGAACACTCCCATAGGCTTTTAGCACCAAAACCGACCCTAGGAATCCCCAGCAGCACTCCGGAGAGAATCTGGTTCAATTTTCACTCGATATAATCATGCATTTTCCATGGCCTTTCTGTCACTGAGACTTGAAAGATTGAGGGAAGGGGATTTTTGCAGGAGTGAGTAGAGAGAAGAATCAATAGTTTTGTCCTGGCCAATGTGAAGTTAGAGATGCCTAACAGAAATCAGAGCAGAGAAGTCACATAGGCTTTTGACTGTAAAGTCTGGATGGAGCTCATGGGGAAAAATAACAGTTGAGAGTCAGCAGTGTAGAGATGGGACTCTACACTGTGAGACCAGGGTGCAAAGTAAAGAACAGGGCTGAGAACACAGCTCTAGGGAACTGCAACCTTTGAAGGGCTGATGGAGAAGAAGGAACCAAGCAAATAAGACTCAGCGAGAATAACCAAGAAAGCAAGAAATTAAAATTAATGAGTTAATTAAAATAAAATTTAAAATATGATGGTTCACGGAGAACTAGAGATGAAGTGGTTCATGTTAAGTGCTGCTGAGATGGGAAGTAGGGTATTGATAAAGAACAGTGCAGTCAGAGGAGAAATCCTAAACCAGACGGCTTCAGGTTCAAATCCTGGCTGCATCATTTTACACAGTGAGACCTCTGTCAGGTTATTTAGCTTTCCAGTGCTTTCATTTGTAAAATGGGTATTATAATCATACCTACCTTATAAAGGTGATAGTAAAATTTAAATTAGTTAATATAGATTAAGTAATTAGAATATTGCCTGAGACACAGTAGGCATTATAGAGGTGGTATTATTATTAGTAGTAGTAGTAGTAGTATTATCATCATCATCATCATCACCTTTGGCTTTGTCAAGATGTTGACCTGGGTAGAAGCCATTTCAGTGACATTGTAAGAATAAAAACCTACTTTACTATATTGAGACAGTAAGAGATGAAGAAAAGCATAGAGTGAGAAGAAAACTTGAAGCTATGAAGGGAATGGAAACGTAGATGGAGAATAACATGAGTTGAAAGAGGAATTTTTGCTCCTTTAATTAGAAATGAGTGATATTAATTCACGTTTATATGCAAAATGGGAATTATTCAGGAAAAAGGGGAAAAATCCAGAAATAAGAGGGAAAGAGATCATTGCAAGAGTCAAGCTCTGAGCAGTGGTTGGGATCTGGAGCCTAAATGGAGCAGGACTTTGCCTGCCATCATCATAAGAAGACGGTCAGCCAGGGCCATAGGTCAGTAGATTTGGGTAGTGGGAAGATGAAGTACAGCATGTCTAAGTGTATTTATTTCTCTGAAAATATTTTGAGACTATCAACTGGGAAAGGTTTCTGGAGTTTTGAGAAGAAAGAAGAGTAAAAACATTGTCTAAGAGAAGGTGACTTTATTATATAAGAGGGGTAGGATCGCCTGGCAGTGTTAAGCATCTATTTCAAATTCGTAGTAATAAATTGTAGTGAGTCAGGTCAGCATTATTCCAAAATATCCTTTCAAAAGCACTTCCAGTGCTTTATATAAAGAAAATACATAACACATTTCTCTTGTATTCTCTCCACCTTAGATAGTTGCACTTTAATATAACTTACTTAAAAATGTTATTATTTGACTTAAGAATTTGATTATTTCTTTAATACACAGGGAGTTACATATAAATATTTCATTATTCAATTAAAACATTCATTTTTCATACTGAAACATGGAATTTCTCAAAGATTATGATTATTTTTCAAATAAATCAGTATTAGGGCCATATCTAGTCAGATAATATATTTCAGGACACCCATAATCGAATGTCTGTTAGGCTTTAGGTTCTGAAATGGAGTACTTTCTTGTTTGAATCTGAGAAGGATCCCCAAACTGTATTCTGATATGTTTTCTCTTTAAAATTATCCTCATATTTGCAATCCTTGCTCGTTCCATCACTATCATTTATGATACATATGCTGAAAGTAGAATATTATCGTAGCCTTTACAGAAAAGCAAAGTCATAATTCCTATGTTTGTGGAACTTACACATTCTATTATTTCCCATAAATATATAATCCTACTATCCTGGATTTTATGATGATGAAAACCACTCAGTCAAATGATTCAATAAAATCTAAAGGGTTGTTAGAGGCCTCAAAGATATTTCTCCCATTTTTTTCTTTCTCTTCTTACATTGCCTCATGACTTTCATCTTCTACATGTCTTTTTATCTTGTCTTAGAATTTAAAAGTACTTTTATCTAGACATCAAAGGTATTACTTCACATAGAACAGATTATAGTTAAACATAAGATCTTTCTTTCAGTATACTTCAGTAGTGATCAGCAATCAAGAATTGGGGTGCATTGGACTTTTATCCTTAAAAAGCCAACCTTTTAAAAGGTCAATCATTTTTAACACTGAAATTTCACACACATTAATAATTAGGATGTATGTGTTTTATGAGGAAGGTAGGGGAATGATGTCCATTAATTATTAGGAAATTAGTCCAATGTGCAACTCTTGGGTTTGTACCTCCCAACCTAATTGCTTGTTCAATTGATGGTAGTTATCTTTTTAGTGTATTCAAATGACTCAAGTATTGTATGGACTGAATTGAGTCCTACCAAAATTCATATGATCAAGCCCTAAGCTCCAATGCGATGCTATTGGAGGTAATTAGTGGGAAACAAAGTAATAAAAGCAGGGCCCTATTCCAAGGGGATTAGTGCCCTTATAAGAAGATGAAGAGATACCAGAATGTGTTCGTTCTCTCTCTCTCTGCATAAGCACAGAGGAAAGACCATGTGAGAACCATCTGCCAACCATCTGCAAGCCAAGAAGAGGCTCTTACCAGAAACTGAATGTGCTGGCACCTTGATCCTGGACTTCGGGTCTTCAGAACTGTGGTGAAATAAATTTCCATTGCTTAAACCACCCAGTCTATGGTATTTTGATATGGCAGCTCAAGCAGATTAACACAAGTATATATTTATTTACTTCTAGGTAGGTCAATTGTCTGGTTTGAGTTTTGATGAAATCATTTTAAACATATAAACTTATATTGAGGACAAAGCAATAATGTGATCACAATATAACTATTTGCTATTAGCTAATTAACCTCAGCTGCCACCTGAGTCCCAGGTTTCCAAACCCCTAATTCTGTTCTACTCTTTCTTTTTTGTCATAGTAGTTACCACTTCTAACATACTATATGATTTACTTAATTTCATTTTCTTTGTAACTTTTTTTTATCTCTCAATTCCACACTAAAATGTAAATTCTTCTAGGGCAGGTCTCTCTGTCTTTATTCATTGATGTATTCCAAGCACCCAGAATAAAGCTGGTTTTGGAGTAGACATTCAAGATTGGATGAATGAATGAATGAATAGAAGTTTTATTAAGTGAAGTAAATTGATTTTTGAACATGTATTTCAGAATTTATAATTACATAAGTATGACATCTCCTGAAATAGTCACCCTAGGGAGGGGGCTCTATCTTTATTCCAGTGATGCCATTACTCAAAAAATAAGAATTTCTTAATCTTTGGTTTATGAGCCATATAAGAAATTGTCTTATTACCTTATAGTTATATGTTATTTTTCAATATAATTAATTTTTAGTTCAATCATCTATTTTCTTTTTCAACCTTGTTCAAAATGACTTACAGTTCTCACCCAAAATCAAATTCAACCTGAAAAGGCAAAGATTTGTGACAATTTCATAGAGAATAAACAGCCATAAAAATCTCTCCTTGCACAATCACCAGAATTGAAGAAAGAGAGCCCCAGCGACATTCTACAATGTTATTAGTATCAGTACAGACTGCATATAACATTTGGGGCAGGGCACATAACTATTGCTTCTCAAGAAGCATTTGGATGATCACATTTGACAGTGAGTTTGTTCTTTTATACCTGTGTTTTTCCATCTCTGGCTGATTTAATTAAAATTTTTAATTAAGTACTGAGATGTGTAGGATATGAAGTACAAGAAGCAGCAAAGGCATAAAAAATTAACAAAGTGACATTTTTAGAAGCTATTTCATGGGGCTACCTTTTACAAACAATCTCGTTTTTCCAGTAAAAAAGTATTGCATGCTTAATGGGGAAAACTCAAAAGACACATAAAAGAACAGAGAAGTGTTTTGATGGAATTTCCCGGTGTGCAGAAATTGAGTGTGAGGCAGGCAGGATGGCCACACCTCCATCTCAACCTGCACTCTGGCTCTCCACTCACAGGCACACTCACCTACTGCAGTTCCCTGACTGCCCTGCCTTTGGTTCTGCTGCCTCAGCACCTTGGTTAATGGCTCTTTCCTCTCCCAGGTGTGCTGTCCGTTTTTCCCTTCATCTGGTAGCTCCGCCTCACTAAACAGATCCTAGCTTTCACGTTGCTCCCTCAGGGGAGCCTTCTGTCATTTCCAGATATGTTAGGTTCCTTCTATTTTGACTTTGGAGCATTAATCACAGTGGATGGTTATAGAATGGGTGACTATTTGATTCAAACCTGTCTCCACAGTTATTTATGTAACACAAGGCCAGGAGCCATTATTGTTTTGCTCACGAGTAGTCCTTCCAGTGTTTCTCGATGGGCCCAGTGCAAATAGATGCTCAATAAATACATTCCTCCACTCTGCACACACTTTTCAAGGGATGACTGCCTGACAGGAAGCAGGTGAGGTGCTGGGAAAACTGGAGATGTGTATATCTTGATTCTAGCCAAGCTCTTTGGCTCATATGGAAATCATTACACCTGGTTATCAGGTCCCTCTGAGGAGGTCCTGGGCTGCTTTAAAATTTGAGCATTGTGCTAAGTGAAATAGGCCAGTCAGAGAAAGATAAATATCACATGATCTCACTCATTTGTGGAATATAATGAACAACATAAACTGATGAACAAAAACAGATCCAGAGACAGAGAAGCATCGATCAGACCATCAAACTTCAGAGGGAAGGCAGGGAAGGGTGGGGGTAAAGGGGAGAGATCAACCAAAGGACTTATATGCAAGCATATAGGCCTAACCCAGCCGTGGGCAAACTACGGCCCGCGGGCCGGATCCGGCCCGTTTGAAATGAATAAAACTATTGAAAAAAAAGACCGTACCCTTTTATGTAATGATGTTTACTTTGAATTTATATTAGTTCACACAAACACTCCATCCATGCTTTTGTTCCGGCCCTCCGGTCCAGTTTAAGAACCCATTGTGGCCCTCGAGTCAAAAAGTTTGCCCACCCCTGGAACCAATGGACACAGACAACAGGGGGGTGAGGGCATGAGTGTTGGGGGAGGGGGGGTAATGTGGGGATAATGACACAAATGTAATAACTTAATCAATAAAGAAATTTTTTTAAAACCTGAAAATAAAATAAATTAAAATTTGATCATACATATTATGCCTGAGATACTATAAGAAATGTATATTAGAAAAATATCTGTGTATCTTTTGGAAAAAAAATTCAAAACCTATTATCTGCAATTAAGATCCATGTCATAAATTTATCCTATGAAAAAAAAGATTTGCCATTCAAATGAATTTGTGTGCTTCCTCTTACTTTGGGTCTACATGTTTTAATACGTAAAATGCTTCAAATCTATTTTGTAAATAGGCGAGAGTGTAAATAATAAGTAAATATTAGACAATTATTTGTTTCAAAGTCAAGTGTTTTAATTATTTTAGTAAGTTCATGCTTTTTGAAACTCTATTTTTCTTTTTTTTATATTTTTATTGATATTTTAGAGAGATAGCAAGGGAGCAGGAGAAAGAGCAAAACATCAATTGGCTGCCTCCTTCACATCTGCCAGGGATCTAGCCCGTAATTCGGGCATGTGCTCTGACCAGGAACTGAACCAGCAACCTTTCAGTGCATGGGAAGATGCCACACCAGTCAGGGAAAAACTCTATTTTTCATATCGAGTTATTAAATATTATTCCACTAAATGCATTCAGATACTTACTCTAGCCTCAATTCTGATATCTTTATATATGTTATAAGCAAGATAATATAAAAATGGCATATGATACATCAGTATTGTGTAATAAGCCTTTCTATCTTGTTTTATGATAACAATCACCTTACTAGCTCAAAGTTCAGTGGATTGGCGCTTTGGGCTGAGTTTAGTCAGGCAGGCCTTTTGCTGGACTCACTCATGAAGTTTCAATCAGACAGATTTTCAGCTGGGAATGGATGGTTTAAGATGACTTCACTCAAATATGTTAGTACTGACTGTTAGCTGGGCCACAAGTCTCCGCAGACTAGCCAGGGCTTCTTCAAACACACAGCACCTGGGTTTCAAAAGCAGCATGAGAAACACAGTTTCAAAGCTCAAGTGCTTTCCAAGGCTACTTGCAACATATTGCTAATACCCTATTGGTTAAAGTGAAATGCATGGTCATCTCAATGTCAGAGTAGGACATTGATACAGGGAGGCCTAATTAATTGAAGGCTATCACTTTAACAATTAAGACAGAATATAACAATTAAATAATCTTTCTTCCCCATTTTAAAAATACCATTGCAAGCACTGTCTTTGACTAAATAGTACATAATCTCTGGATAGCAATTGTGGCTTATCATAACCTCTATGTTAGCAATTGTGGCTTATTATAACCTCTATTGCTTTTCTAGGGACTTGACTCACTTTTCTGATGGCAAAAGAAATATTCTTTTGTGTGTTTTTTCAAAATTAGAAAAAAGGTCAGACTCAGACACTGGGGTATGTGAAAATCAATATTTAATTAGATCAAGCACAGCCCCAGTACCAATGTAGAGAAATAAAACCAAGGGGAAAAAATGTATTTTTTGCAGAACAAATATGGAGACAGTGTCTATAACTATGAAAAAAATGTAGTGAATAACAATACTTATTTTCAACTTTTCATTCAGGGACCAGAATTACCAAAAAATCACAAAGATAGAAAAACAAGTATTATCCTGGTAAAGTGAGGATACTAATGATAATTATGACTTAACATTTATAATTTGGATTCAGAAAGTCCTATGAAATAAACAAGCTCTCAAATCAAACGAAATATCATTATTAAGTTTAGTGAGCATTATAGTATTTTGGTTCAATAAACTGAGAAAAAAACATAGCCTGGTTTATCTTTCAAGCCAGTTCATTAAGCATTCTCTATATCTGAAAATAAACAAACATTAAGAGTCAGTCTCTAGCATGCATTTGGAAGTCTGCAATTAGAGTTCAATGTAATTGGAGTAGGTTTCAAAAATCTGTTTCTAAACTACTTTGTTATCCTCCTCTCCTGCATTGATAAATCCCCTCCCCCTCCAAGTGCATTAAAACACTTCATTCTTGTCAAGCTGGCGTTGCTCAGTAGTTGAGCGTTGACCTATGAACCAGGAAGTGACAGTACGATTTCCAGTCCAGGAACATGGGCTTGATCCAGTGGGGGATGTGCAGGAGGCAGCTGATCAATGATTCTCTCTCATCATTGATGTTTCTATCTCTCTCTCCCTCTCCCTTCCTCTCTAAAATCAATAAAAAAAAAACGTAAAGAAACAAAACACTTCATTTTTTCACATTTTCACATCTTGACAATCATGATTTCTATCCCTGGACATCCCCTCCCCCTCTTTTCAATCGCACCCATTCTTTTTCTTTCAGAAGAACCAGAGAAATGTCACTTCCTGTGTGAGTGACCTCAAGCAGAGATAACTGCTCAGTCGCTCATGTAGGTCCCACACTCAAAGCCCTGTAGGTCCTTTGTCTTCCTAACAGATCTTGTCCCCCTTCTGGTTGGTTTCCTGGGTGGATGGCTCTGTCCACTCAGAAGAACCTGAGTTAGAGAACAGTTTCATGACAAGGTGTCAGCTCAAGCTATCTGCTCAACTGAAGACAAGAGGATGAACTGGGGTGACCTTGGGGTGGGGGTGGGGGTGAAGGAGCAGAAGGAAAATGGAAAATGAGAAGTTGGTGAGAGAGAAGGAGAGAATGAAAAAAATCAAGGAGGGGAAAGTGGGAAAATAAGGAATCCAGGGAGAAGAAGTGAGGAGAATAGAACAGCACCAGCTTTCAGAGAGCTTACAATGTGTCCAGCTGTAGATTTTACACACACTGTCTTTTTAATGTTTACAATAATCTTATATCTTACTAGAGGCCCAGAGCACAAATTTCGTGCAGGAGTAGGGTTCATAGGCCTGGCCGGCGATCGGGGGCCTTCCTTCCCTGGCTGCCAGCTGCTGGCCGGGGCCTTCCTTCATTCCACATCACCCCTTGGTGGTCAGTGCACATCATAGCAAGCAATCAAACTCCCCATCTCCCAGTCAAAGTCCTGAGTGGACACTTTGCATATTAGCCTTTTATATATATAATAAGGTAAATACTATTATTATCCCTATTTTTTGGACAAAGAGCATGATGCACAGAGATAATAAATACCTCATCCGGAATCTCACAGTTAAGAAAGGGTGGGGGAAAAGATTTAACAAAGGTCTAGACATTCTCACCCAGAGCAGTAGCCAGTAAGCATTCCTGCCTCACATTGATCTGCCCTTAAAATCAACAGAGTAACTCCAGGCTCTTGCCTGGAACCGTCTCCTGATCAATGTCATCAAGATCACATCCAGAGAAATTGTATTTTGCAAAGACTTTTTTGTAAAGTGCATCCCACCTTTTCATCAAGATAGGCTAAATCTTAAATCTCAGTGAACAAAAACAATTGCTAAGTATTTGATTTACTGAGTCTCAATTTGTAGCAGAAATTCCTTCAGTATGTTGCTCCAAGCTTACCTTCAGAGATGTCATAAGCAACAGACTTATAAAATCTAATGTTGTATTTGTTGCTGGCTTGTTGCTTGTGACCTTGCTCTCTGCTAGAGGAGGCAGGGAACACTGCACAGGGGAGCTATAATCTAGTGACGAAGAGAAGGGCTCTGCAGTTCTTCAAGCCCTACCTCCAACTGCTACCATGTCACCTATAGTTTATTGGAGTTTCTAAGCCTTAGCTTTAACCTCAATAACATGATAGTCCCTAGCTCATAGGGTTGTGAAGATTATAAGAGAAAAAGCTTGTAAAATACTTAGAACCATGCCTCACACATAGAAAGTGTTCAGTAAATGTCATCAAGCCATATCCCTCAATACAAAAATTCCATGTAATTTATTTAAAATATTCATTCTAGGAAAGGCTTTGCCTCTCCTGAAGAGTTGACATACTTTTATTTTTTTATTTTTCCTATTATTGCATTCAATTTGAATTTCTTTCTTTCTTTTTTAAATTACATTTATTGGAGTGACATTGGTTAATAAGGTTATACAGTTTCCAAGCGTTCATTTCTAGGATACATCATCTATACATCACATTGTGAACCCACCACCCAAAGTCAAATCCTCTTCTGTCACCATATATTTGACCCTCTCTACCCCTCCAAACCCTCCCACCTTCCCCCACACACACACTCTTTTTCCCTCTGGCAACTTCTTTTATGGACACTGAGCTTCTCTTTTAGTCCTGGTCACTAGTAAGATCTAAACCAAAATTTCATCTCAACCTTAGCAGCTTTGTGCAATTCTGTTGCTTGCTGATCCCTCATCCAACATTGCTTTCCATTCCATCTATATTTTCCCTCACCCAGATTATTTGTTTAAATTGGTATATACATTATTGTAGGCTGTTTCAAATTTGTGGGATATATAAAAAACCATAAATGAATGAATAGTATTATTTGTGTTTACTCAGCCATCAGGAAAGACTGTTCCCCTAAAGTTGTGAACATGTTGGTTTCCCCTGAACTGAAAACTTGATGATCTGTATGCAACATGTTATTAGAAAATGTTCACTGGATTAGTACATGAATACTGAATTACAGGGGATATAATACTAAATGAAAGCTCTACCAAAAACATTACATTTCTAGTTCTAGATAAACAATTATGCAGGTTTAAATATTTTCAAATTACTTGGAATTTATTTTTCAATGAGAAGTGTTTTTCCCTATTTGGGGTCATCTTTCAGAATCATTTCAATTAATACCCCTCTCATTCTCTCAGGAGAACTGCTGTGCTGAGTCTGCTAGTGAACACCGTGGTTGTACATCAAGATGCACTCACAGGCTTTCCTGTCAGGCCCCCATTAGAATGGCAACAATGTTGGAGCTGCCTAGGAATGGAGAGAGCCACGGTATCCTGCTTTAGATGAGAAAATAAGGTGCAGAGAATTTATATGATCTGAAGATGGTGACAGCAGAGCTCAACAAGAACGAGAGCTCGTTAGTCTCCATCCAGGTTCTTCTCACTATACTCAGTTGCAACTTTCTAGAAAAACAAAGAAAGAATCAGCTGTTCTCTCACTTCAGCTTTCCTCTCTAAAATGCCGACTTACACAAACAAACTATTTAAACAGAAATTCTGTGGAGCAGATGTATTGGTCTGGCAGGACCTCAGAAAAGTTTAGGAAAAGGTCTGCTAACAAAAGCCTTCCCACCTCTCAGCTCACAAAACAAATATCACCTTCTCAGAGAGACCTTCTCTGACAATCCATGTAAACAGCTGTGCCTCCTGTTGCCTTCACCCCACTAGCTGTCCCCCAGCGTAACAAACTTTGGAGTCCTTATCACAATATATAATTATCTACTTTATCTTTAATTTGTTTTGTTGTTGTTTGGGTTTGGCTTTGTTTGTTTTGACTGGCATTGCCTCTGCTGTGTAAAATGTAGATCTTTGGCATTACCTGGATGAGCAATTTGTAACTGGTATCTGCATAATCTCTGGACAAAGTGGTATATACTACATTATGTTATGTATGTAAAATCATGTAACATTTTAACTAGTATCTTGTAATGTATCTGGACAATCCATTATCAGTTATTTTCAATTAGATTCTTTTCTGAAGTGTTACATTTGTCAGCAACTTTATTTATATTTACTTATCTACATATATATTTTAAAGAATTGCTTACTGTGCTATCTTAAAATTAGTTTAAATCTTCAAAAAATTTAGAACTTGTCTAAAAGCTTTAAAATATTATCTTTCAATACTCATTAGTTTAGTATCAATTCATAAATGTAAACAAGACTCAGTACACCCATCCTAAAAGTTAGATCTTCATGTCAAAGTTCAAAATATAAATGCTAAGAACAGAACAATTAATGCCTGCATGCCAACAGCCAGAAATGTGTCCTGGTCAAAACAAATAAAATACAACTAAATAAATTATTCTAAATGTTTTTGTATTCTAGGGAGCTTTGTAAGAATATACCCAACATGAAGGAACAGGGTTAGTGATTTACAGATATTTGCATGGTGTTCTTTCTGGCAAATGCAAATTTCTTAAGGAAATAAAATGATCTAAAAATTGCAGCATGTCAAATGAGAACAAGTACAGGTGAGAGCAAGATTTGCCTGTTGCAGTATCTTTGCCTCTCACTCTGGGAACAGGAGAGCTTCCTTTTATATTTCTCTCTCCCTCCTATAACTATTTTAGTCAAGGGAATTTTATAAGAAGTCTCAAAATCAACCTTATGAAAATATGAAAAACTTAACAAAAAAAGATATTTTGAGCCTGATACTAGATAATAAGAATTCTTGCTCCCCAGAAAAAAAAGATCAGTTTCTAGATAAAATGTTTGTACATGTAACTACCTACCCAGGAGCACTGTCCTAAACCTAAGTAACTACAGATGCGCAAAAGTTGTCTCCTCATGCCCAGCGTGGCTCACTGGTTAAGCATCGACTTATGAACTTGGTTCAATCCCCGGTTAGGGCATATGCCCAGATTGCGGGCTCGATCTCCAGTGTGGGGCATGCAGGAGGCAGCCCATCAATGATTCTCTCTCATCATTGATGTTTCACTCTCTCTCTCCCTCTCCCTTCCTCTCCAAAATCAAACATATTTTTAAAAAGCTGTCTCCTCATGAGCAGCATCAAGTGCGATTGCCCCACTCACTACTAAGCTGAGCTGAGAGCTCCTTAAGAAGGAAAATGGTCAACAATTTTTATCTTAATTAGCACATAACCCAACACAGATGTCCCCTTCACGTTAGGGGAGAGTGATTTACCATGCCATTTCTCTTCCCTAAAAAGCCTCAAAGATGGGATTGTACCAAGTTGAAACTTTTTTCACTGTAACCTACTCAAGCTTGCTAACTAAGATACTTAAAATTTGACATTTTAATAAAATCTCATTAGTTTGGTTCTTACACATTTGGAATTTATAATTAGAAAGTTAACCTTTGGTTTAATTATGGACATTTTAAAAGGACTTAACCAAGCAAATAAAAAGGGTAAAAAATTTCCAATGGGGATATGCTGGCTACTCGGGAAAACAGTCTTTTATTTTATTTTTTATTATTTTTAATTTACTTTTATTGAATTTATTGGGATGACATTGGTTCACAAAACCATACAGGTTTCAAATGTACAACTCAATAAAGCATCATGTGCACACTGCATCGTGTGCCCATCACCCCACACAAAGTACTAGTATCTTTCTGTGCCCATTTCCTCCCCCTTTGCCCATCTCCAACTACCCTCCACCCCCTTCCCTTCGACTATCACCACACTGCTGTCTGTGTCTATGTGTAATGTATATGTTTTTTTACCTAATCCCTCCGCCTTCTTTCATCCAGCTCCCAATCTCCCTTCCCTCTGACAATTGTCAGTCAAGACAATTGTCTTTTAAAACCTACAAGTACCTATGATATCATTGCAATTAGCTCGTTATTAATAATAGGAAAGGAACAAAGGGGAGGCCAGACATTATAGGCATACCATCTGGGCAGCTTCACCAGGAAGCTGCAACTTCACTCCCCAGGAAATCACTGGCTCAGTTCCCACAGATCACTGGGAGAAGGGGTCCAACAAAGGGGAGATAACCTGGGAAGATGCCAGACAGTCATACCTGGGAATAGAGATCATTGGCCAGAATGGGTTTGGTCACTACAAGCCCATTAAAATTTGGGAATACATAATCCCCTAAACCAGTGGTCAGCAAACTGCGGCTCGCAAGCCACATGCGGCTCTTTGGCCCGTTCAGTGTGGCTCTTCCACAAAATACTGACTTCTGCGCATGGGCCATGAAGTTTCAATTGCACTGTACGTGTGCACCTGCATGTGGTATTTTGTGGAAGAGCCACACTCAAGGAGCCAAAGAGCCGCATGTGGCTCGCGAGCCCCAGTTTGCCGACCACTGCCCTAAACAAAGTAATTGTCTCTCTTGGTTCTTGGTTCATGGCTCATGGCTCATGGGGCTCTCTCATTCCTGCTTCTGTGCATTCACCTGCATGGCCCATGGCCATGTGGACCCCACATGCAGTGGACTAATGGACTGCAGCTGGAAACACAAGCTAAGCTAGCCTAATGCTGAATTGCACTGTCCCAACATGGAACGGAAGTTCTGGACACTGGCTTTGACTTTAGATCTTCTGGGACTGTGATTTTGCAAACCCAGGAATTTAATTCCATGCAAATAAAAATCACTCATCCTGCCTTGAGAGCCATATCATAAGGACCTGCCTCCCAGCATCCAGTGGGGAAAGGGATCCCCTACTTCCACTGGTGGACACCCCACTTCCACTGATAATAATTTTTACCTTTAGACCAGAATTATGATTAGAGCATGTTAGACACCTAGTAAGATGCTTGTCAAAATGCTTTTCTTTAGAAAAAGACTTTAAAACTTTAAGAAAATACCCAAACAAGCACAATAAGACTTTACTTATAACTAGTTTTCATTTTAAACAATAATGACCACATTCATATACTGCCCCCCAAATTTTTTTATAGAAGAGCTACTATGAATTAAAAGAACTAAAACATCATTTCTTTTAAAATATAATCAAAATTTCATTCTTCATTGACTCAGATTGATTTGCCATTAGAATTGTACCTATAATTTTGTATTAGATAATTGTCTGAAGCCTCTATTGTTGGCCTCATGAAGGCTATACACGGTGTTAGCTTCCATTATTAGGGATTTTAAAACACAGCCGTGAGTTTGGTCACTGTCTCCAGAAAGACATCATGTGATTCTCCTGGTTGCCAAGTCGCCAGTTAACAAGAATCCTAACTTATCATGTGTTTCTATTGTAATACTAATTTGAATTGCCTGCCAAGAAATAAAGCTGACAGGAAAAATAATAACTTTTTACAAATAGAACTTGTGCTTATAATTAGAAATCAAACATGAGATTTCTACATAAGAAAAAAAACTAACTTGGCATGCTTGGAAATTTAATTCTGTTTAGGTCCTGTGTCATATTTCCTTGCAGGCATATGTGCTCAAAGTCTTCAGTTCCCAGAAAACCGAAAATTACCACTGTGTGTTTCCATTATGATAGTCACCATGGGTAAAAATAAATAATAATTAAATAAATAAATAATATAATATAATATAATCAGGGACTGCGAATCAAGAACACAGTCATAAAAAATTACAAACTTAGCCCCACCAGTGTGGCTCAGTGGTTGAGCACAGACCCATGAACCAGGAGATCAGAGTTCAATTCCTGGTCAGGGCACATGCTTAGGTTGTGAGGTTGACCCCCAGTAGGGGGCGTGCAGGAGGCAGCTGACTGATGATTCACATCACTGATGTTTCTATCTCTCCCTTCCTCTTTCTGAAATCAATAAAAAAATATTTTAAAAGTTATACATTTAAATTCTGTTTAATAAAAAAATTTAAAAGCCTGTTTCAGGCCGAGACCGGTTTGGCTCAGTGGATAGAGCGTCGGCCTGCGGACTGAAGGGTCCCGGGTTCGATTCCGGTCAAGGGCATGTACCTGGGTTGCGGGCACATCCCCAGTGGGAGGTGTGCAGGAGGCGGCTGGTCGATGTTTCTCTCTCATCGATGTTTCTAGCTCTCTGTCTCTCTCCCTTCCTCTCTGTAAAAAATCAATAAAATATATTTAAAAAAAAAAAAAAGCCTGTTTCAGTGTCAAAATTGAGACTATTTTCCTAGAACCAATAGGAATGAGAAGAGCTCATTGAACACTGACTAGTGATTGCTCTGACCTTTCACCTTGAGCCTCTGCTGTACAGCATGAAGCGTTTATGCTGTGCACACTAACATTTAATATTTAAAAGAGCAAGAAGAGAAGTCATGGCAAGAGACAGTAACCATGCAGCTTAAAGTCGGAGTGACTCCAGCCAGTGAAAAAGAACCTACTGCTTTAAATAGTGATGACAGATGCAGAAGAGAATATATACCATAAATATTACTGTGCAAATAAAAGGTATTATATTTCCTCATAATAAGAAAATTAAAAATTTTAATAGGAAAGACAGAAGGGCCAATGCCAAAGTTACAAAACTATGGGTTACTAAGGAGCACCCACTTTACTCTGCCAAGGCTGACTGCCATGTGTCACGGCAGTCCCTTCTCCCACAGGTGCCCACACACCAGAACACACTCACCTCTGGTACACGGACACAGGAACAGGATGCAGCTCAGTGCCTCTTTATTGAATTACTAGAGGCCTGGTGCACGGATTCGTGCAATGGTGAGGTCCCTCATCCTGGCCTGCGGGAATTGGGCCGAAACTGGCTCTCCGACATCCCCTGAGGTGTCCTGGATTGCGGGATGGTGCAGTCCAGGCTGAGGGACCCCACTGGTGCATGACTGGGGCCAGGAAGGGACTGTGGGAGAGCTCTAGGGTGTGTCTGGCCCATCTCGCCCAGTCCCAATCAGGGCTGATCAGGGCCAGCCAGCTAGGGAGGGACCACAGAAGGGCTCCAGGGCATGTCTGGCCCATCTTGCCCCGTCCCCTTTGGCCAGACCCCAGCAGCAAGCTAACCAACCTGTCAGAGCGTCTGCCCCTGGTGGTCAGTGCATGTCATAGCAACTGGTTGAAAGGTCAAATGGTTGGATACTTAGCATATTGGGCTTTTATTATATAGGATTCATGCGAACTTAGAGGTACCATGACATATAGGTTTTAACAAAAACTTTTCCCTGTTTTACAGTCTTTAAATAGGCCCAATTCTCTACAAACAACACATTTTGCTATAAAGTTGTAAAATAAACTGTTCTACATAAATAAAAGTTCTAGGAAGGAGATTTTCAAGTCCTCAGGTAACAAAAGGAGTGCTTTTATTTTTAACCTTTTTTGATGAAAGCTTTCTAAAATGTAGTATCCCTTCTCCATATTTAAGTATATAATCTAATGATGAATCAAATTTTATTGATGGCTGGGACATTATAAGCATCTTTATTTATTGTTAATGTAAGAATGTCTCTGCTATCTAATTTCTTTCTCTTTTCTCTTGACATTAGATTATACCTTCTGCTGTCATGGAGCCAGTCTCTAGCAGAACAACACTCCTTATAAACTGCTGGTTCTGATCAGCTTTGGGGGGAAAAAAAGATAATTGAATTTTATGCTATGATAGTCTAACTAAGAATCAATGAATCATATCTGAGGCCTAGGAGTAAACACTTTAACTTTAGCTGAGAGGTTTCCTCATTAACAGTCATATCCAACTAGTTTAGGATTAAAACAAAGGCTTAAAAAGTTAACAAAAACAATAAAATATCAAATAGGCATATTAATAAATTGAATATCTTTCTACTAGGTAATATGGTTATACTATTTTCTAACACCACAAAAATATTAAAATTATAATTATTTAGCATTTCTTCTAAGAAAGTAGAGCACTCAAGTTCAACTGAATTTCTGTTCTAAAAAATGATGCCATGGGGACAATCTATATTTTTAACTGTAATATTATTGCAGTAACCTTATTATCATATGATAGCTTCTGAAAGGGCTCCACCCAAGAGATGGACTTAATCACTATATACAGCCCACTGACACCATCTTGGACTTTCTGCAATGCTGTATCCCTATCTCAACCTGTTTTCCCTCTTACCTCCTTCCCTCTGACTTGACAGTTGGGATTAGGAGATTATACCATTTATCACTTGTTTTAACTTTCAGGATAAATCCTTCTCTACACAGATGAGCAGAGGTCAAGTCCTTGGCATTTCCTCTGTACTCCATCATTTGACCCAATGCCTCCAACCAGAGGCCAGCACTCTCAGAACAGCCCCAAGTGCGTTTGTTCTCTAGTTCTCTCTCTCTCGTTCTCTCTCTCTCTCTCTCTCTCTCTCTCTCTCTCTCTCTCTCTCACACACACACACACACACACACACACACACACACACACACACACATTTCTATGGCTCCCTCCGTAGACAACCAACAGTTGCCAACACTTATATACATCTTTTCTGATGAATATTCTACATTATAGCAAAAGATAACACTTTGCCATTTATCTTTTCTCTAAACTAGCTAAACAGCATTTTTTAAAAAGCTTTGGATTATGAATTCAATTAACACCAGTTTTTAAAATCTAAAATCATTCAATACAATCAAAACAGTAACTAAAGAAAAACTGAACTAAAGCCTAAATATGTCACTTGCTCTCCATTACCCTAGTAAGATTCAGAAATGCGAAATGATTTGGATTTGTTCCTAATTTAAATCTGATCAAAATAGCAGGATCATTTCAAATACTATTCCACTATTTTTGCATCTTCAAATTAGGCATGCAATGGAAATGAGCTTGGGCAGGAAGTCTCGGGATCAGCAGACTGAAAACCAAAAGCCAGAAAAATGTATTTGATGTGTAGGTTACAAGATCTCTCTCACATCCTGGACCTAAACTCTCAAACTAACTTTTTGAGGTTCATCACAGGATAAACAGATAATATCTAGAATCATTCTCTATTTAGAAACTAGAGAATGTTACCATTCTCTAGTAGAAAATATTTCTAGGAGAAAATATTAACTTTATAAGTGGTTAATTTGAACCCAGAAAGTGAATCTAGATCTATTTAGCTTCATTAATAAGAATTATAGTTAAATTCTCCTCCTTTGTTTTGTTCTTTTGGCAAATACTCCTGCAGGACAGGATGGCAGGGGAAAGATAGCGTTTGACTTAATTATTTATATTCTGTGTCTGGGTGGAGTTTGCCAAAGGGGAAAGATACCATGCTAACTAATCAGGTACAGGAATAAATGTCAACATATGCATTGTGCATGGTTGGCTCAGCTGCCTCATACACCTGCTACAGATCCCAAAGACATGAACTTGGTCCCAAACAGCCTTTTCTTTATAGACAGAATACACACATCCCTTTTCCTCACCAGTCATCTCATGGAGAGGAGATGAGCACACATCCTTATGGATATGGGCATGTGGTCCTGTAACTCCCATCATTTCCATTGAGAGGAAACAAAAGAAAACAGCCACAATCCTTATAACCAATAATATGCAATTATGCTAACCATTGTGTACATATAAGATCAATTAACCTAAACTGAATCCTGGCTAGTTGAACTAACCAGCTCAGCAAGCCAAGTACACAATACGCTGTGCCTAGGACAGCAGGTACTGACATCGTGTGGTGACAACAGCAGAGAATGAAATGAGAGAAAACACTCCCAAACATGAATGTTTGCGTAGAAGTTTGAAAAGCTCAGTGAAATGGCAATAGATAAAGTTTCAAAGTAATGAAAAACGTGTCCCTAGATCTGCTGTGTTGTTCTCTCCCTGCAGAGTGATCAAGAGGTAGCGAGCCAAAGTGCTTTCTCAGGAAGAGGAAATCAAAGCTCCCAGTTGCCAGGAAGGTCTGCAGGACTCCACAGCCTCATTTGGAGCAGTCTTTGTTTTTAAGGCATTTTTTTTCCACTCAGAAAAGTAATTAGAAGCCTTTGAATTATTAGTGTTTGTTTTTCTAAAATCAAAGAATTTTTATTATACTTCTAAAAAAGTTAACTTTTTATCTCTCTTCTCTAAAAATCATGCCAGGAAGAAATGCTAAATAATTTTTAAATATGAAAGAAACATTCCTTTTGGATAAAACAAATTTGCCATTTTATGCGCTTAGACACTGATGCCATAACAGCGGTGCTGTGGACAGACACCTTTGAGTTGTGGTGGTTGTGGTGCTGTTGTTTTTACTGTATTGTGTTTAAGCTTGTCTTGTCACACTGTGTCCCTCAGCCACCAACAGATATTTGACACATGGTGTCCCCCTCAATAATGAACTAGGTGCATGCCCAGAACTTAGTTGTTTCTTGCTAATAGCTATTATGTGAGCTTCTTTCTATGAAATAAAAGAATTAGAGCAACTCCTGGAAATCAGAGCACCTAGAGTACTGGAAAAGCTAACTTTAACTATGATGTACCATTCCGAACAGAAAGAAGCCCTCAGTGTGTTCATGCCGCAAAAGGAGGTTTTTATGGCAACAGACACCTGAGGCCAGGGGACCATTCTCAACCTCTGACCACTTTTCTACCAGATGTTAGCTCCCCTGGTATTCATTTCCTCAATTGTGAAATAAAGGAATAGAATGAGATGAACTTTAAGTCCCATTTTAGCTATACAATTCTAGTATCCAACATAATGGAAAAGACAGCTGCCATCACATTTACATACTAATTAAGAATTTTTTTAACTTATATAAATTAACTTCCTTAAAATGAAATTATACAGGATCCTAACTAAAAACTAGAAGACTAGGGCTTTGTGTAATTATGGCAAAGAACTGAATCCTATAACTAAAATTTTGTGACTATTGACCAAAATTCCTACATGAAGTGATTTTAATATAAGTGAAATAAGAAAGAATGGTAATAAAAATTAGAGCACCTATAATACCAAAAAAATAACTTTAACTATGATGTATTTTTCATAACAGAATTAAGTACCAGAATGGTGTGTATTTTAAAAAGAAAGAAAGAAAAAAGAAAGAGAAAGAAAAGAAAGAAGAAAGAAAGGAAGGAAAAAAGGAAGGAAGAAAGAAAAGTGTGACTCTGATGGATAAATTTTGTGATAATTTTGTCTTTCCCATGATTTATTAGGGTTATCCTTGATGGATATCATACTTAGAGAAATTGAAGTTTTCTTTTTCAATAGATAAAAAAAATGGTTAAAGTACAAACATGATGAGTAATATGGTTTATAGCAGCGGTCGCCAACCAGTGTTCTGTGGCCCACTGGTGGTCCATGAGGTCTGAAAGGTTAGCGACTGCTGGTTTATAGAGAGGAAGAGGGTCATCATAATTTAGGTCTAGGCTGTGTAACTATGTTTTACAAATAGAAAGTATAAGCTTGCATATTTTAATAGTTAATATACTCAATTATATGAACAGAAATAAAATAGATGGCATTAGGAATATAACCACACCAATAATTATTAATAAAATCAAATTTTCCTTTTAAGACTTTAAGGAAAAATTAGCTATTTAGAGTTCTACTCATATCATTCAGTGTATATAGATGAATGATTAAAAAATAAGGAAGGACTGCATGATTAGAACATTAAGACATAGGCGAGGAGATGTTGAGCTGAAATTAAAAGCATATTACAGAGGTACATATTATAAGGAGGGAAAAGCCAGAAGCAGTGAGCATATAGTTTGTGGAAAATCAGTCTCAACACATTCTTACATTCCAAGGAAAGGTTTTGGCAAGATTGTTGAACTCTTGTTCACCTAATCTCTTTGCACAGAAAATTCCTTCAAGTGTATATTAAACATTTGAAATCAGTATGTGTATGATTTTGCTTTTTAATGGTTAATAAAAGAGGGAAACTTAGGGTGGAAATCAGAAGTTGTTTTTTTGCAAACTGACACTTTAATCCTTAAAATTGTTTAACTTTGAGCCTAAAATGGAACCTGTAACAAAGACAAAAAGTTAAGACTGTCCATCAAGTTTAATCATATTCTAAGACACACACACACAAAAAAAAACTACAAACAAGACGGCTAGAACCTGCACAGCCTCAAAGCCATGGAAGGAGACCTACACTGCACATTAACTGTGGTGGGCGGAATTCTACGATGGCTCCCAAGACTCCTGCCCCCTGGTGTTCATGCCCTGTATAACCTCTCTCCCTTGAGTGGGGGAACCTGTGAATATGATAGAAGAGACTTTCCCTTGCTTAGGTTCCACTGTGTGACAAAGGGGATGGGACAGTGACTCCTTGCTAACGTTACATTACATAAGGCTTTCTAGTGGCACAGAGGAGAGCGTTTTCTCCAGCCAACTGTGAAGACCCAAGCTGCCATATTGTGAGATCACCACATGGCTGGGCTCGGAATTGGCCTCTGGGAGCTAAGAGCACCCCCAAGACAATAGGGACCTTAGTTCTAGAGCCACAAGTAACTGGATTCTGCCAGTAACCTTACTGCACCTAGAAGAGCATCCCCAGCTCTAGATACAAATCACGGTGTGGCTAAGACCTTGATACACCCAGAGAGATTCAGAGGACCCTGGAAAGAGGTAGCCTGAATTGACCTGTGGAAACTGAAACAATAAATTAGCGCGGCTTTAAATTCCTAAGTTGATGATAATTTATTACATAGCAATGGAAAGCTAATGACCAACACTTGAGTGTCTGTGCTACATTTCAGGGCCAATAAACACATCTCATAAGTGCTGGGTCTCAACTGCAAAGTGAATTAGAGATATCCTGCATCAAATGCCCAACCACTTTGGAAACCTCTTTTGTGGGTTTTAATTATACTGCATATGCATTACTCACCAGTGTGGATAAGTTTCAGCAATGATCACCATTCTCTATCTACCTTCACTCAAAACCAGTCTTGTTCACAAACACCACTTCACTAGCACGATATGTTCTACAGGATTTTTTTAAAACTCTCATCTACTTTTTCACAGCCATCCTGATAATGGATCTGAAGATAAAGAACAAAGGAAAGTAGAATAAATGATTCACTTCAGAATGCATTCCTAATGTGATTTCAACTTGAGAAATCTGGACTGCTGTCAAAATCTGTCCAATTATTATAAATATTTTCCCTCCTCCTGTAATTAACTATCAAATAGTTCTATAAAAATATAGAGATTGTTATATCCATGTCACTGGTCAACTAAAACCACACAATTTAAAAACTAAAGATTTCAGCACACTGACTTGATAATAAAATATAATTTCTCCAATCTATGTTATACTGGTAAAACTTTATTAATTCATATTTTTTTCATGCATTTTTGGCTGGTCCTTTATTAATTCATACTTTCTCAGGCATTCTGGCTTCCCAGAGCAGCCAAGCTCATTGAGATGCTTTTAGAGTACCTAAAAGTTTAACCCAAAGCTCTCACATCGTCTTAATAAGGCAACTAATAATATTGCTATCAAGATTTACTCTGTGCCCAAATACTTTTGTGAAATAAATATATATAAATGAGAATTATACTTACTCAGGTTAAAATTGCCTTAATAAAGCCTATAGAAATTCAAATACATTTATAAAGTAGGTGTTAGGCATTCAAATACATTAACCAATTGGCTAGTTTCTGCTTTTCCATAGAAGAGGGTGCCGCCATAAAGGCTGTGGGGAGCTCTGTGGCAGGATAGAGGCTCTGGACCCAAGGGTGCCTTACAGATAACTGCTGAATTTACTTCATGGATTTATATGCACTGACTCTAGATAAAGATATGATATTGAAAGTTAATTTTCTAGTTTATATTATTCTATCAAAGAAATTCAATTGCCCATATAAAAAACTGAGGAATAGAAAACTTTAGCACCCTCCCTATGATATGGGGCTGATTTGCATTTAATTTATTTTTGCATAAAATCGATTGAATTTAAATTTTGAATTGATCTGAAATTGATCGAGGAGTTTTTTCTAGTATTTTAATGATATATTTAGTTGTTCAGTATAGTTGTTACTAAATATACTGTTTATATAATTAATGAAATACTAGGAAGAAAATTTAAGATTCCTAGTTGTAGATAAATAGAAAATGCACAAACAGCCGAAACCGGTTTGGCTCAGTGGATAGAGCGTCAGCCGGCGGACTGAAAGGTCCCAGGTTCAATTCTGGTCAAGGGCATGTACCTTGGTTGCGGGCACATCCCTAGTAGGAGGTGTGCAGGAGGCAGCTGATCGATGTTTCTCTCTCATCGATGTTTCTAACTCTCTATCTCTCTCCCTTCCTCTCTGTAAAAAATCAATAAAATATATTAAAAAAAAAAAAAAAGAAAATGCACAAACAAAGCCCTATGCAATCAGGGCCTCTTCTCACTTCTCATTTTTGGAATAAAAATATGATTATGTAGAGCAAACTACAACTCATGGCCCATTTGGCCAGCTCCGTGTTTGTGTGAATAACATTTTACTGCTACACAGCCACACCCTTTCCTTTGTGAACTGTTTTGGCTACAATGACAACATTAAGTAGATGTGACAGAGACTGCATGGCCTAAGATATCTGACCCTTCACAGAAAACATGTTACAATCCCTGTTCTAGTTCATCAAAATCAGCATTTCATCTAAGCCTATACCTCCCATATCAACAACACCTAGAAAAAATTAGACATGATCCTATTTAAAGCAAGTCTTTGGTTAAGTAAGTAAATGGAATTGACATTAAGTATACATAACCAAAATTTTATATATTGACTATACATTGATTCCACAAACACAGACCCATACAATATGAATTATGAAAACATCTCGCTCTTTTTAGTTAGCATCCTAAAATGATAAATATATTCCACTGGTATTTTTTAAATTTATCTTTATTGTTTAAAGTATTACAGATGCCCCCCCTCCCCCTTCCCATTGACCCACACCCACCCTCCCTACCCCCTTCCCAGGCCACCACCACACTATTGTCTATGTCCATAGGTTATACATATAAGTCATGTCATATCTTTCCTTTGTTACAAATCTCCTCTTGATATTTTAGTCATAAAACATTCTTGATAGGTTTCAGTTCTTCATAGTCCTTTGTATAATACAATTCCATAAAAATTTTACAACTCTCTGTGTGCAAATTAATTCTAGGACCTGGCTGAGATAAAAAGTACAGTAAAAAAAAATGGAAATTACAAAGGCCATGATACTTTTGGAATTATAGAATGTTTTTGTAATAAAAATTAAATCTAGTATATTTTAAGGACATTATTGTTAAAGATCCAGGAAAAAAAAAATAGCACCAAGGAACTGCAGGCCTATTCCCAGCATTTTTCAAAAGGCATATATTTAAACAGCCTATGTAACTTTAGATAAATGGTTAAGCTAAAAAGCGAATAGTTAAAACTTAAATATGTTATTTTTTTTTCTTTATGGTGCAAAATTTTTGAGTGTCTCTTGAGTACTTATCCATATCCTTGAGAAGATTATGTTTTGCAAAAATATTTTGCCTAAAAACAACCATCCTAGTCTACAAACACATAGAAGTAAAATAACACCATCTCTATGGAAGAATTCCAGTCAAGATACCTGCTTATTTTTTACCAGTTGTCAACTTTATAAGAGCATGTGTCTGTCCATATGGTAAAAAACAAACAAACAAAAAACAATCTAAGTTACAATATCATGTCTCAAATTAACTTCAAATCTCACCCAAAGTCCAGGTATCATATGTGATATTTGCAATATTTGAGAGATTCAAGGGGCTTTGTTAACAGTTTAACTAGCTTCCCTGAGCTCCTTCCACTCATTCATTCAATCATTCATTCAGATGTCCAAATATCCCACACTTTCTGATGACCTACCATGTGCCAGCTACATTAACTATTCTATCTCTATGTATGTTAGCTCACAAGAAACAAAATGCTATATTTTATTCCCAACAAACATTTGTTAAATGCACATAATATACTTTATATACTGTGCTATGTTTTAAGGGTAAAGCGACACCTAACATAAAACCAGGGTCCTAGAAGGTAGTTGTACACCAGATACATATGGGGATTTCATAAATATATAGAGGCTCAGATTTCATCCTGATCCATTGAATTAGAATTTCTGGTGGTAGAACCCATAACTTTGTATTTAAGATCCACTAATGATTCTTAGGAATGCTGAATTTGATAGTTATTTATCTGGAATGTACACCATATAGATACAGATAAGGAAAGTCCCATGAATAAAATGAAAATACAGGAAGGAAGCATCAAATTCTGTCCAAAAAAGATCAGAGAGAGCTTCTTTGAAGAAGTAGCCTGGAAGATGACTATTAACAAATGAGAAATTCACCAAGCAGATAAGCAGACAGAGGTTATTATGGGGGGGGGGGGGGTGGTGGAATCCATATGGGAATAAATGAAGGCAAGAGAATGGCATGGTATATTTGGAGAATTGCAAATAGCTCAGTATGGAATGAAGGCATGCAAGGGGAAAACTCAGGACAAGAATTTGAAAAGGTAAGCAGGAGGACAGATCATGAAGGACTTTGTATGCACTGCTGTTAATTTTTATTCTATCTTATGGGTCATGTGGAGCTACTAAAGTTTTATAATTAACTAGAGGCCCAGTGCACAAAAATGTGTGCGCTCGGGGGGGGGGGGGGGGTCACTGAGCCCGGCCTGTGCCCTCTCACAGTCTGGGACGCCTTGGGAGATAACGACCTGCTGGTTTAGGCCTGCTCCCAGGTAGCAGAGGGCAGGCCCAATCCCTAGGTGCCTGCCCCGCAGCTCCTTGTCGGGCTCAGAGCAGGGCCGATTGGGGAGTTGGGGCACCGCCCCCTGTCATGCACAGAGCAGGGCGGATCGGGAGGTTGCAATGCCACCCTCAGTCACGCTCAGGGTAGGGTCGATTGGGGGGTTGGGGCACCGCCCCCTGTCGCACTCAAGGCAGGGTCGATGGGGAGGTTGCGGCGCCACCCCCTGTCACGCACAGAGCAGGGCCAATCAGGGGGTTGGGGCGCTGCCCCCTGTCACACACAGAGAAGGGCCCATCAGGGGGGTTGGGGCTCCTTACCCTGTCACACACAGAGCAGGGCCCGTTGGGGGGGTGGGTTGGGGCGCCGCACCCTGTCACACACAGAGCAGGGCCAATCAGGGGGTTGGGGCTCCTTACCCTGTCACACACAGAGCAGGGCCCGTTGGGGGGGTGGGTTGGGGCACTGCACCCTGTCACACACAGAGCCGCAGGGCGATCAGGGGGTTGGGGAGCTCCCCCCTATCAGGCACAGAGCAGGGCTGATCAGGGGGTTGGGGCGCCTTCCCCTGTCACAAACAGAGCAGGGTGGATAGGGAGGTTTTGGCTCCGCCCCCTGTCACACACAGAGCCGCAGGGCGATCAGAGGGTTTGGGTGTTGCCACCTGTCATGCTGATCCCGGTGCTGGGAGGCCTCTCGGCTCCGCTGATCCCGGTGCTGGGAGGCATATTACCCTTTTACTATATAGGATAGAGGCCTGGTGCATGGGTGGAGGCCGGCTGGTTTCCCCTGAAGGGTGTCCTGGACAGGGTGGGGGTCCCCACTGGGGTGCCTGGCCAGCCTGGATGAGGGGATGATGGCTGTTTGCAGCTGGTCACACACCCTTCAGGGTGGGGGTCCCCACTGGGGTGCCTGGCCAGTCTGGGTGAGGAGCTGAGGGCTGCTTTCAGGCTGGCGGGTGACTGAAGCTCCCAACCGCTCCTCTTTTTCTTTTTTTTTTTTTTTTATTCTGGACCAGCTTTAGCTCTGAGGCTTGGGTCCAGCTCTGAGGCCTCGGCTACTGAAAGCAGGTATCTGGTTTGTTTGGGTTCTATAATCGAAACACTGTTTCAACTCCAGCTCTGAGATCCCGGCTGGCTGAAAGCAGGTTTCTGGGGTTTTGTTTAGCTTCTATATTTGTAACAATGTTTCAAACTGCAAGCTCAGAGGCTGGCAGCGGCAGGCGGGGAACGTTGGAGTCCTCCGTCACTGAAGCAAGCAAGCCTCATGTTTGCTTCAAGCTGCCTGGCTACCGGCCGCCATCTTGGCTGGCAGTTAATTTGCATATTGCCCTGATTAGCCAATGGGAAGGGTAGCAGAGGTATGGCTAATTACCATGTTTCTCTTTTATTAGATAGGATGAAGTGACATAATTAGACAAATTGCAAATAGTAAGGGAGAACCAGTTAGAAGCAGGAAGACACATTATCCTGGGTGAGAAATAATACCTAAACTAAAATAGTGGTATTAGAAGGAAAATGGAAAGGCAGATAAAACATATTGGGGGACAGGTAATAATGACATGTCCAGGTGATAAGAGATATATGTAGATTTATATCTACTTATCTCCATCTGTTCCATTATAAATAGAATTTCATTTCTTTAAAAGAGAAGACTGCCTTTCATTTATCCGAAGATAATTTAAATTGATTTGAAAAAGAAATATAACAATTGCGTGACACGGTTTTTCAAGACTTCTTTGTTGGCTTAAAATCAATTGGAGAAGAAAGCCAGGAAGGGGGAAAGACTTAAACGAAAACAAGCAATATGACTTCCTCTTTCAGATTCTTTATGGGCTATAAGGGAAACAGTCAAGCACATGTGGCTAAATGTTATTAATCTATTTTAAAGGATTATTCCAAAAAGACTTATTGCATTGCTATGAGACATTTTAGCCAAAATATTAATGGAATGCCATGATCCAGTGCAACACTGTAAAAGTGGCACACGTGTCATTTTGGTGGCAAGGGAAAGTTTGGATTACTTTCATTTCTCCCAGCTTCAATAATAGCCTACTTCGTTCTGTAACAATGAGATTCCATGTCACCATCAACATTAATCTGTCAAGTGTGAACATTACTGAACATTGTGCTTTTCCCTGAGGATTTACATACAAACTTGACAGCATCATTTGGCACCATATTCTGGCTCTACTCAGCAAAGGCACAATATTGGCAGGAACTAGGATTAGCTACCAAGTCATATCTAAAAGATGGCCAAAATGTGAAAGAATATTAGAAATGTCATTCTTGCCTTTTGGACAAGTCCATGTGATCTAGACCTTCAGAATTTTAATTTTGTTGACTGTTAAAATATATTGCAGAGTTTAAAAAATTACACATCAGAAATTTTTCTGTATGCGAATCTATCAAAAATGCATTCTTCTAATTACTATTTTGATCCAAATATCTTAGCTTTATATTGGTTTTTGAGAACTTAAACATTTAGCATAGTGAAGCAGAAGCTTAGACAAGCCCAAGTTTGTCACCCAGGATCAAGATCATGGTCTCAGCTGCCAAGGTGATGGATATATTGCGATCTTTTGGGCTAGATCGATAATGTTTATTAAGTGGTTGTAGTACCAATATATATGCCATGTATTGATATTTCTTGGTTGGCATTAGCTTAATGTTAAAAATACATTCGTTATAGCAATGTGGCCTTAGGCAAGTGTCTTCAGGGTAT
Organism: Myotis myotis; assembly: GCF_014108235.1. Classification (NCBI taxonomy): domain Eukaryota; kingdom Metazoa; phylum Chordata; class Mammalia; order Chiroptera; family Vespertilionidae; genus Myotis; species Myotis myotis. The sequence goes on from NW_023416357.1 coordinate 54,403,490, forward strand.
TTATTAAGTTCACGTACATATTTTATTTGGTTATTATAAAGCCATTTGCATTCTTCTCTCTTCATAGTATGAGCCAGACCTTGAGTTCTCCTTTATTTTATTTTTTCATTTTGTCTCCCTGTCTTCCTTACTTCAACATTCATTATATGTTATTGGCACAAATGTTAAGAAAATAGCTATGCTTATGTCAAGATTCATGCTTAAGTAAATCAGCATAAGTAATAAGTAAATATTAGTTCAATAAGTAATAAATAAGTTAATTTTAATACCATTGAAGAAAAGAATACAATACTTGTTCTTCAGATACAAAGGGAAAAAAATAGAATTAAACTCATGTTGTCCTTTAAAACCAATGTTTTTAAGTTAAAAATTATACATGAAACCTACCCTGTGAGATTGCAATTCAGTCACCCGTGTTGAATACAAGCACTTGGTACCTCTCCAGTTCTTAATGCCATCCTGAACTGACATGCTTCATTACTGTCGGGCGAATTTTAAATTAAGAGGGATAGCTTTGAACACTCGCTGCCTTTAGCAGAATAAACATTTAGGAAGTAGCGCAAGCTTAAACCAACCTCCTGTTCTTAGACTCGGTTTGTTTTGCATTCATTGTGGCAGATTAGCACCCATTCAACAAATATTAGTACCTTCATCTCTATTCTTCATGAAACTATATTTTCAGCTGTGGAGAAAATTGAAGTACATTTTTAACAGGGGGCACATGGAAGAACTTAGAACAATCTCCAAAGCAAAACCCTCCTCCTACCAGGCAAAAATAAATAAATAAATAAATAAATAAATAAATAAATAAATAAATAAATAAATAAATAAAAAATAAGACTCCTCTATTACAGAAAAATCCACTTGCAAGTCAAATATTACAGCATTCTAAAGGATGACTTTTGGTAAAGTCTGCTTGAAATAGCTCCTGGCTAGGTCTAGGTTTTCAGCACAATTGCATTTTAAGTGTAAAGGGAAATGCCTTCCTGCAGTCAGATTTCCTCTACATAAACAAGGTGTCCTCAGGAGAGCGTCAGAGGCCCACCCACTCCTACCTGCTCAGCCTCCACCAGCAACACTCCTACCCACTAAACAATATGCCCAGCCTATTTAGTTCAGCCCAAGAGAAACAAAAGTTAAAAGAAGTTCTCAAAAATAAAACAAAACAAAAACAGGAAAAACTGACATTGATATTGCCCCCTTGTTTTCCAAAAATGATACCAGAACATCAGGATACAATAGACAACACACAGGCTAAGAGTCAAGAATTCCAGTTCTTACAGCAAATTCTGACAGTTTTTCTGGGTCTACATTTCTTCTCTTTAAATAGTGGTGACTCCTATTCAAAACATTATTGCATCCTTGAGAAAATCAAATGAGCTCATTGATATGAAAGGACTCACAAACTATTTTTTATTCCGCCAAAACCGGTTTGGCTCAGTGGATGGAGTGTCGGCCTGCGGACTGAAGGGTCCCAGGTTCGATTCCGGTCAAGGGCATGTACCTGGGTTGCGGGCACAACCCCAGTGGGAGATGTGCAGGAGGCAGCTGATCGATGTTTCTCTCTCATCGATGTTTCTGACTCTCTGTCTCTCCCTTCCTCTCTGTAAAAAACCAATAAAATATATTTTTTTTAAAAAACCTATTTTTTATTCCAACTTATTTCATTCATTGATGAGTCCCAAATTTATATCTCTAGCCCATCACTTCCCTAAGCTCTGCATAGGTGATAACAGGCATTTTAACTTATCATGTCTAAAAGAGAACTTTACATCCTCTATTTCTATCTGTTGCTTCCCTTTCTTTGTATATAATGCTATCACACCCTCAGTTGCCTTAGACAAAAACCTAAAAAATTATCTTTAATTCCTGTCTTTTCCTCATAACCTATACCCAATCAAGTAACAAGTCTGCTCAGCTCTGTCTTCAGCTGGAGCTCCCCTCTTGTCCCATCTCTATTGCTAAAACCCTGGTCTAAACCATAATTTTCTCTCACCTGAACTGCTGCAAAAGCCTGTCAGCTGGTTTCCTTGCTTCGCCTATAGCTGACCCATAGTCAAAGTTTAGTTCAGCAGCCAGAATGATCTAAGAATACAAATAAAATTATATCATTCCTCTGCTTAAAACCTTCTGGTGGCTTCCCATCGTACGAAGTCTGAAATCCAAGCTCCTCATCATGGTCTATGAGGCCTGATATGATCTGTCCTCTGCCTACCTCTCCAACGTGTCTTCTGATTGTTTTTGCTCACTCGAGCTGCACTGGACTACATTCTTAGAACACTCCAAGCTTATTCCTGCCTTTGGGACTTTGCATTTGCTATTCCTTCCATGAAATACCTCCCCGAGTCCCCTCCCCCCATCTTAGCAATGCTTTATTTCTTCACTTCATTTAGGTCGCTTTGCTCTAAAAATTAGCTCTTCCAAATTATACAAAATATCACTTCATAATCAATAAATGATTAGCATATAAAGAATTATCAAACTGAACAGGAAAGAAACAGATAATCCAATCAGATAATGGACAAATACAAGAAGAGGTATTTCACCAAAACAAGATATATAGATGGCAAATAAACACATGAAAGATGTTCAGCATGATTAGCCATTAAGGAAATAAAAAAAACCACACTGAAATATCACTACAAACTTATAATAATGGATAAAATAAAAAGTAGGAACAACATCAAACACTGATTGAGATGTAGAGAAGTTTAATCACTCATACACACACACCAAAACACAGAGAGGAACATCACTCAGCCATAAAAAGAAACCCTGCCTCTTGGGACAACATGGTTGGGATAAATCAGCGAAAGACAAAGTTGTATGATCTCACTCATTTGTGGCATCTAAAAACATCAAACTCATAGAAATAAAAAGTAGAATGATGATTCCCAGGGCCTGAGTGGTTGGAGGGAATGGAGAAATGTTGGTCATAGTGTACAAACTTTCAGGTACAAGATGCAATGCATTGCATGGTGACTACAGTTAACAGTACTGTCCTGGTTACTTGAAAGTTGCTGTGAGAGTAGAGCTTTAATGTTCTCACCATAACAACAACAACACAATGGTAATTATGTGAGGTAAAGGACATGTTAATTAAACTTATTGTGGTAACATTTTACAATATATTCATGAATAAAATCACATGTTCATCTTAACTTATGTAATGTTATAAGACAATTATATCTCAGTGAAGCTTAAAAAGTAAAGCCAAGAAGTCCATGAAAGATAAAGCCTCTTCTGCTATCATACCTCTCTGCACCATGGGGAATGGAAACACTAAAGCTTACTCTTAAGTGAGTTACTGTGGATGGTGGCTTATCCTTTGCACTGGCTATAATTTCCCTTTTTCCACATATGCTTAATTAATGTTATCCTTATGATGTAAAAAAACAAACTTGTTGGTTCAGGAACATACCTACCTTATCATGCCCTCCCGTGACTGTGCATTTTTTATTACTGAGCACCTCCAGAGAAACAACAAATAGACTGGGAGATTGAATGACATGGAAAATATTGATTGGTGGTTTTAATATCCATGCTTGGCAGGAGAGACATATAAATTGAGGCAAAGAGATTGAAATACATTCCAGAGAAAAGTAAGCTTAAAAGATGAAGCTATCAGCCTCTTATTAATGGCCTTCAACTGCCTCGATTTTGCTGTGTTTTTAAAGCAACAGCATGTGTTTTAACACAAACACTCCAGCAGCACACTACAACAAGGAAGGACAATCTGAAAAAGATACAAACAGCTCACCACCAACTGTCTTCTGGAAACACCATAGAATTCTGATGCCCAGATACTTGGAATCTCCCACTAGCATGCAGCTGAGTCCATTCTAGGAAAATGCATAATCATCTTAATTTTTTAAAGGAAAGAAATTAAGGCATGAGGAAAAGATATCTGAGATGCTGACTATAAAGACAGTATTCAATTATTCCAGAGTCTGTTATCTAATTTGGAGGATCAATTCTTCATTATTAAAAGCAGTACACCAAGCTCTTTATGTATGTTTTCTTTCTGCTAAACCTCTTCTTTATAAAGTCTTATATTCTACTAGAGGCCCGGTGCATGAAATTCGGGCTAAGGCCTGGCCAGCAATCAGGGCCGATCGAGCCCTTCTGGCTGCTGGCCGGGGCCTTCCTTCTGGCTGCTAGCTGGGGGCTCCCTTCCCCAGTTGCTGGCTGCCAACCAGGGCCTCCCTTCCATGCCACCTCCTGTTGGTCAACGCACATCATAGCAAGCAATCAGTCGCCAGGTCAAACCCCCATGGGAACAATTATCATATTAGCCTTTTATATATATATAGAGAGAGAGAGAGAGAGATATTAACTTTCTTCAGCTACCATGCAAAATTGAGGACAAACATACTGTTAACTTCCAACATGGCAATCAGGATAATAATAATTCCTTCCCTATCTTCTGACAAGACTGTTCAGAGGATCAAGTGAATGAATGCACATGAAACACAAAGCATATTTCATATATTAAGTATTACATAAATGCTATTTGATGCATACTGGAGAAGAAACGACAGAAGAGATAGATTTACTCATGGATACTTGACAAACTTTGAGAATTCACCTTTGTTTTGACAACCTTTGAAAACAAAAATAAATAATACTACTCCATGGGACTAAAATTCTTAAATTCCAAAGGAGTTGAAAATTACTTTATATATTTGGTTTTAAGGAGTAAGATAATGGTGTGGAAACCGAGTCAGTCAAACACAAAGAAAAGTCTTGTTGAGTTAAATAACTCACAGCAAATTCACAAACCTCAAAACTTTATTGCTAGTTATTAGATTCAGAAGATGAAAGTACATAATAGAAATACATACAAATTGTTAAGTAAATAATGTCCTCTATTCTTTCCATTTTACTTTTTATAGTGAAAACAAAGAATCTACTCATCATGATTTATTAAAATATGTCAAGGAACACTATTCAAGTATCTGCACAAAGGCTTCACATAAATCTATCTGTGTTTAAACTCAAACTCAATTTAAGCAGAATAAACATTTTTTAAAAGAAACTTCTAAATGCCCCTAGGTTTCAAACAGAAGATTTAATTCTGCTAATGAAAATACACTATATTCCAATTTATAGTCACACTACTTTCTATCATGTGAATCTGATAAGGAGGCTATTAATCTAAGAAGCCATCCACCAAAGTCTTCATCATTTCACCCAAAGAAGAAATTTATTTTATTTTTTACCACTACGCCCTCTTATTCATCTCATAGCTCTCAGTTATGAGTCCCTATGAGTTGCTTTCCTTTGTGATCATATATTATAATCATTTTAATTTTTCAAACACTTCTAGGAAAGTAAAAATAAGTGTATTCATTTCCTGGAAAATATTTTTCCACTATTCTTTCTGAAGTGGTTAATAGTGTATCAGTAACATGCATTTTAACTGAAAGGTATGTTTCCTGAGTGGACTCTCACCCCAATATTTGGTTTGAGTAATCCATTGATCTTCCCTTCCTATTGCATAAAATATTTTTCCTGGGCTAAGTTTTTAAAGCAACTTGTGTTTTAGGAATCAAAATCCAAGTAGGCATAGTGAAGATACAGACCTTCATTCCCTATATAAATCCCAAACTTTAAAATACATTTATTTTTTGTTCAACCTTACTTCCCAATTATTGAGTCAGCTAGTTACTATGCAACAAGTCAGAATCCTAACTATACAGCCAATATTTTAAATATTATATACTCTCAAAATTTTCACTTTTTTTCTCTATGCAAAAATTTTTCCTATCCTCCATAGCCTGCTGCTACCAAAAGTGTATACAGTACATAGACAAAGGATGCCCAGGAATGAGAAAAGCTTTCACATTAATCTAATTAGTATTTACTAAAAATACAAATTTAGTAAAACAGACACACTATGTTTTGGATTGGCATGACTTTTCCAATGTAGAGGAATCATGTACGTATAACCACATTCATAATATAATACATTAAGATTTGATGTTTTTTCCTTTGATATTGAGAATATATACTTCAGCCTATTTCCATTTATAACATGGCTTCCAGGAAGCTGAGAGTCAGACCAGCTTCTTGTTACAAAACTATATTAGCTTCTTTTTAAACTAATTTGTGATTTTTTTTCTTTCCCAACTACTAGACTACAGTCTAGTAAAAATTCATTAGTTTTATTTTGAACATGTTATATATCATGATCATTTTAAAATCTCTTTTAAGGAACTGGTAAGAAACAATGAAGTGCATACATACAAAAAACATGCTCAATGAGGTAAGTTTTAATATTAATAAAAATTAACAGAAGTCGAGCAATACTTTTACATGTCTTTAAAAGGCATTTAAAACCACCTTCCATAAAATAGATTTTCTTTTAGCTTACTGGGAGGCCTGGGAGACCTTTAACTAAAGAATATTAGAAGATTTTAAAGCACAATGGTTGTGTCAATACTGAAGCCAAGATTTATAAAGGCCTATTCCAGTTCCAGTGGCATTCTCTTCCTATTTTTCCATGTCAGCAGGAACAGCCTGAGGGAATAGACTGCTATTTGCTGGCCAGGTCTTCTGCCAGTGACTGTAAGCTAGGTGAGAAACTGCAAGCTAGAAAATGTAAAGCATAGAAGGTCTCACCTGCTGTGTAAATGGATTTATCTTAAGGATGAAGGGAGGGTCACTGCTTTTCCTCAAAACTGTACCCTAATAAATGTCAGTGGACAACAAAATTGTGCTTTACTAAACTCAGTATATTTTAAAAATCATGTTAAACATAGTAAAAGTTTAATAAATATTTAAAGATATTTACAAGCAAATAAGTAATCACGGTCATTGATCAGCAAATTATAGGCAAACATCTCATGCACATTTTTATCATTTTCAAGGCTGTTTTGACTGCATGAATTTAACTATAGCTGTTTAACTTCCACCAGAAAATAGCCCATACGGCTATTTGGTATTAATATATTTTATACTGGCATAGAATTTTTCTGTTTACAAGTGATTTTCATTCATAGATGACCTCACTCAATCTTCATCAGTCTGTGAGAACAGAGTTACATAATAAGCAGTAGATGAATTTAACAAATAGACCAAATGTGAAACAGAGTTAAGTGAGGCTGATTAAGACTATAAAATTTAGGCATTTTGAGCTTTGCAAACCTGAGACAATATACTTTATTGTCGAGTACACTGAAAAGCTTTAATTAAGTAATATTTGTATGAAGGACTATTCTCCAGGATAAAGTATAAACTATTAACATGGACAAACATACAAGGAGCAGACCAGTAAAGAACAAATGTACATAATCGCAAGAAAATAATTTAGTCTTTTATCAGTCGAAGCACAGATGCATAGGAGTGATAGTAAGTAGGTAGAATTTATCACTTACTTATCTGGTTCAATATAATGAGACAGATTTTAACTTAAGTAATCCCTACAAGAACCCTATGAGGCAGGTGCTATTATCATGCCCATTTTATGCCTAGGGAAACTCTGGAACAGGGATTAAGAAATGTCACTTGACATCACACACCTAATACATGGCCATTGTGAGATTTCCACCCAGGTCCCTACAACGTCTCCCTAACCCCACTCTACTGCCTGGAGAAGCAATCTACTAGTGTGAAAGGAACTTGAAACTGTGAGAAGGAAAGGGCAGGGAAGGGCTCATCTTATAATCAGGTGGTACCCAGAGGCATGATTTGAGAAATACACCTCTAAAATATTCACCTCACCGACTCTTCTCCATCAGGAGTTTCCCTCTTAGGGTCTGCTTTCAAAAATCCCCTACATGACGCAGGTATTCGGGGATATATACAGTCACTATCCAATACCGTAGTTTTCAACGAATATCAGGGAGATAGCAATGATCCTTATTTGATGATACCCACATGGGAAAATAAATAAAACCCCATATTCAGGGTTGTACCTAGACCTGAACCCACCAAGAGGAAAGGCAACCAGAATAGCTTGCTCCACATTTGGGCTGGACATCATGACATGGAGGGAATCTTCAAAACACATAGAGAAGTCCCACCGAAACAAAGACCTGGCAAGAGGGGTGGCCATTGATCAAACGAGGCCAGAGGGATGGGAGGGAAAAGGCAAGCCGTTAAGGCTTTAAAATGGGGAGCAGAGGCCTTGCCAATAAGAAACTGCTGGGACACTTTCAGAGGAGGTTCAACATAGAAAGGCAGGTTGGCTAATTTGGCACTAGCAGAAGTGTGAGGTGGACTCTAGCCAGGCCTACAAGACCTTGCATCTTGAGAACGAGAGACGGCAGGTGACCAAAATGCAGGAGCTGGCATTGAGGATGTCCTTATCACAGCACACCCTACAAGAGAGTTCAGGGATACAGAATGACTGATGAAGAACAAGAGGTTCTTGCTTTTGCTGTTCCCGGGAAAGGTTTGGGACACAGCAGCTTCACAGAATCTTATTTTGCCCCCGAGGCAACGTGACCGGAGGTGACAATTTTGATGCAATATCTCCTTACCTGATACTACCATCCACAGAAGCTCAGAGGGGATGTGAAAATAAAAAGTCTCTCTTAGAAAAATGTGAGATAATATTTCATATCTATTTCTAAGAGAATAGAGGAGAGAAATTATTGTGACAGAAAAAAAGAGAAAATAAAGAGCAGAAGATGCTCAGCAAAGGGGGCGAGGAGCATAGGAAAAGAAGCTCCCTGCAGAACAATGACAGAAAGGGGCTCTCTGGGTGGCCTGTATTTTTCCAGAAGGAAGGAGACAATTATAAAAGAAATATACACAATAGAAAAGGTACAGGTTTGGATCCAAATGCCTAGTCAATAGAGCCCTGGGATTCTCTGAAATAAACAACACAAAGAGGAGTAGAAATAAAATAACTCAACTGGAAGGTAAATAATTCCTAGACCCAAATTTCTTTTCTTAAAAAATGTATTGAATTTATTGGTTAATAAAAGTATATACATTTCAGGTGTACAATTCTGTAATACATCATCTGTATATTGTATTGTGTGTTCACCACTCAAGTAGTCTTCTTCCATCACCATTTATTCTCCCTTTACCTTCTTCTACTACCCCCGCCCCCATTCCCCTCTGGTAATCACCATACTAGTGTCCGTAACTATGAGGGTTTTTTCCCTTGCTTAATCCCTTCACCTTTTTCATCCGGACCCCCAACCCCCATCCCCTCTGGCAGATGCCAGTCTGTTCTCTGTATCTATGAGTTTGTTTTTATTTTGTTCATTAGATTCCACATATAAGTGAAATCATATGTTACTTGTCTTTCTCTGGCTTATTTCACTTAGCATAATGTTCTCCAGGTCCATCCATGCTGCTGCAAAAGGTAAGATTTCCTTCTTTTTTACAGCTGAGTAGTATTCCATTGTGAAAAACAGCAGTATAGCTCTTAGTGGGAAGAATAAATATTTTATATGTATAGAAGTTAGAGTGATGTGTGAGTTGATTCTCAGAGGAGGATTAAAGATCTGGGAAGATGACAATGCTAGTCATAAGACTGAATTCTGAAAATGTTCCGTTGTTTCCATGATTTGTGACCTCTCATTTTTTTGAAATCTCTACATTGGGGCTGATAAGAGACCACTACACTAGGTGTGCTGGGTCAGTCCTAGATATTTTCATCTCTATTAAGATTAAGTCTGTACCCTCTGCCAAATTTTAAGTGTTAGATTAATCATAAATCTTAGAAACCTCACTATATTTTGCATTGAGCTCCCTAAGTCTGTGCTGAATAAGTGCAGAGAGGTACAACTTATCAGATGAAAATAAAAGTAACTCACATCTATTCCTTATATTGGAAAATAAAATGACTTGGAAATTTGTGTTACATTTTTATAATAAATGACCCCTCTTTTAGTCATAAGAATTTTTCCTACATACTTATTTCTTCTTAAACTATATTTCAAAAACAAAAACAATAATAACAGCCATCATTTCTGTTTATACTATGCTAAGCATGGAGATATTAAAATTAATCCTCCCCAAACAATATTTTAATGTAGATAGCACAAATTTACATAAAAGGAAGCAGAGGCATAGGTGTCTTAGGAAACTTCCCCAAGAATACCCAAAGGTGGAAAGTGGCAGAACAGAAGTTTCAACACAGATCTTTCTGAAGCCCACATTCTTAACTACTAGGATCCTAAGCTCAGTGCTGCCTACTGGGAACACAAAAATGAACAAGTCACAGTTCATTGTTTTAGGAGTCCACATGGGTAGTGAGGAAAGATAGGAAAAAGAATGGGTATAACCTATGAGAGTATGAAAGAATTCTACAGAATACAAAAGACTTGTGTAGTACTCAGCACTAACAGCCTGAGTATGAAAAGTGAGGGCAGGTATGTCTGCACTGGACTGTAGAATGAGAAGGAGGCTGTGGAGAGCTGGGGGTGGAAAGTATCCAGCCAGGAAAGTATTCAGCTGGTTGAATTCATTCTAAACATCACTGGAATGAATCATTGGATGGAATCATCAATGAAGAAGATTCTAGTTTTAATGGTCACTTTTTCAAAACAACCCAAGGTCCCCATTATTCTTCAACTATGTTCAGTTTTATTGTCTGCTTTATACTCCATACATTTAAAAATTAAGAGTATCAAACCAGAAGAACTTAAATAAAAACCCTCAGATTGATGCTATTATTAATTCCTGGCTTTTGGTGTTGGAACTATAGCTAAATGATCATTGTCTGATCATTGTCTACTTCAAAGCAATTTTCCCAAGTTTGCTAGTAAGAAAATTATGTAATTCAAATCCAAAGTTTCCCTTCAAATATATTGATTTTCTTTCTCCCCCCTTTTCTACAGGGCCACAGTTTATTACTGAGGAAATTAAACTGAGCAGGGACAAAGCCTACTTTTAAGATTTAATACTTCATAATGTGGAAAGATTAGATCTACCAAGTTAATTTAGCAATTTAGAAGTATCTAACAAAATATAAAAGGTATATAATCTATAATAGAGCAACCTGGCTACCCTACAGAAATCCTCACATGGGGGGCACGATGAAGCATGCATGAGGACGTCAATACCATCTTGTAAGAGCAAAAGCTAGAAGCAACATAAGTGACCACCCATTAGGCACCAGTTCAATAAAGATCTCGTGTAACAATTTAAGACAATAGGTCAATCTATATGGACTAACATAGTAAGATCTCCAAAACATGTTAATGAAAAAAATGTACTTATGATGTAGAAACAGCACCTACTCATACCCAGTCACATATGTATTTACATAAGGATCCCTTTTTTATCCATATGTGTATATGTACATACATACATACATGCATGCATACACATACACATTTAATGCATAGAGATTGGGGTATTCAAAGGAGATTTTATCTGTCCTCATTTATTGCTATAATAATAATGAATATATTACTTGTATAATTAAAATAAAATGGTACATTTTTTAAAATTTCATGTAAATCATAAATTAATTTACTTCATTCTATTTTTAATCAACATATTAAAGTTAACTAGCCTGGAATTTTTACAGTTTTGCCTCCTTTTAAAAGAAAGATCAAACTTTTGCATTTGCAAACTTGTATGTTCGAGGCTTGTTTCCTGATAGAAAATTTAATTTGATGGGTCTCAGCATGGCCGGGAATCAGTGGGAGCAGGACACACCCTCCTTTTTTACTGAGCACCACAAAATGGATGTCTAATAAATGTAAAAGAACAAAAAAAATAAACCAACCAACAGATAAATGGCAATATCAGTAAATATTATCATCCTATTTCTCAGCATTGGTCAGGATTAAATGTCTGGCAATTGACAGAGAGGAATTAGAGAATATTCAAGAAAAAGCTAAAATCTCTTTTATTCTGGGCCACATTACTGTATTGATTTTGTTAACAGTGCTAACGATTAAACCCCAGAAGCATGTTAAAGATTATATCGGAGACTTTTTTTCTTCTCTAGCCATGAAAATTACCTTGCTAATGTTGTTAGATTTTGAAGTCATGAGAAGATGGAGGCAGAGCTTGGAGTGATGAATCTACAAGACAAGAAACACCAAGGCTTGCCAGAAGCCACCAGAAAAAAGAATACATCCCTGCTTGCAATATATTTGAAGTGGCCCAGTCGGCAGGGCTCAGTGGTTGAGCATTGACCTATGAACCAGGAGGTCACAGTTCAATTCCGGGTCAGGACACATGCCTGTGTTGTGGGCTTGATCCCCAGTAGGGGTGTGCAAGAGGCAGCCGGTCAATGATTCTTTCTCATCATTGATGTTTCTATCTCTCCCACTTCCTTCCTCTGTGAAATATATATATATATTAGAAGCTTTGTATTTGAATTACATAATTTAACTGGAGAAAATTTCTTTGAAATATGCAATGAGCTATAGGAGAGATCCATGAAACAGATTCTCCTGAAATCCTAGAAGGACCCCTCTGCTGACACCTGATTTCATACTTCTGGTCTGCAAAAGGATAAAATGTTCTTTTATACTGTTTGAGGGCATTTGCTATGGAAGTCTTAAGAACTGAATACAGTTTCCATGATTTTATCTTTCGGATTCTTACTTTATTTTTAACTATAAGTATCTTGTGATTTAGCCAATTCAAAATTTTGATTGCAATTGATTACTACTAGTTTATATTTATCTTCCCAGATTTTCTTAATTTTGATAGTCATTTTATCATAGTTGTCTTATTTTATGAATGTAAAAAAATATTAGAATCTCTCTGAAGAAATTAATTTAAAATTTTTAATTTCTGTTTTGCTCCCTGAATTATTTTGGGGGGTTAGAGTCATTTTTATTGGTTCTTTCATTTGCTCTTGTTTTCTCAAAGTACATAGTAATATATACTTACTGAGTATATAGTAATATACTTTGAGAAAGCATATTATGTTCATTTTTGTGAATTACACACTATACCAGTTAGTATAAACAACAAGATTAAATTTCTATGATTATATATTTGACTACTTTCTCACCTTGCCTCCCCTTTGTGTGTGTGCATGTGTGTGCATGCCTGCAAGTGTGTGTGTGTTGGGACAAAAGGAAGCTGACACACGTACTTAGGCTGCCATCTTGAACTAGAAGTTCCTATAAACTACTGCATATTATATTATTTATTTTAATTTCCCTAATAAGTTATAAATTCCTGTAATATAGGGATTTCTGTTTTTATCTACATCTCATACAGAAATAATCATAAATGTATATTTTTTAAATTAATTGAATAAGTGAATTGATAAGTTAAGTGAATGAGTGAAGGAAAGCCATTAAAACAAAGTTAAGCCCTAACCGGTTTGGCTCAGTGGATAGAGCGTCAGCCTGCGGACTCAAGGGTCCTAGGTTAGATTCTGGTCAAGGGCATGTACCTTGGTTGCGGGCACATCCCCAGTAGGGAATGTGCAGGAGGCAGCTGATCAATGTTTCTCTCTCATCAATGTTTCTAACACTCTATCCCCTCTCCCTTCCTCTCTGTAAAAAAATCAATAAAATATATTTTTTAAAAAACAAAAAAAACAAAGTTAAAAGCTGATCTGCCCAAGTGATGGAAAACTCAATACTTTCACTATTTGAGAAAACTGGCAGAAATGAATTATGACTTAATATGCATGTAAGTAAAACCATTAATCCTCAGCTCTCAATTAGTATATAATCTTAATTAAAAATTCATTTCACTGAATCAGATAGCTCACAACCTCTTTTCTATCACAGGATATTCAATATTTCTTATTTTAGATCTGGATTATTCTAGACACATTTTTATTAGATTTTTGCAAATGCATAGATTACTAACTGTGCAAACAGAAGTGTATCAATTTGTACTTTATAAATATATTCCTATTTATGTAAACTCACTGTCTTAGTTTTACACTTGTAAAATCAATACCAGGACAGGTTAAATAGAATTACCTGTGGGGGCTCTGTGATTTTAGTATCTTGAATTCATAATTTGACATTTTCCAAATTGAAAAAGCCTTTTAAAGTGATTCAAAGTCAATTTCTTCCAATGCATTTTTACTTATATCCCTACAAGTCAGTAGTGAAAAAGAGTGATCAGCTTTGTTGTGTGGATATATTTAAGCTGGTCTTAGAGAATCAGAGGGGATATACAAAGTAGAAGGGAGAAGAAAGGGCATTACAGGCAGAGGAAGTATAGTAACCCTCAACCAACCAGGATTAAAAGGGAACATCCTCACCATTGTAAAGAGCATCCATAAAAAACCCATAGCTGGCATCATCCTTGATGATGAAGGACTGTGTACACCCCCCTAAGATCAGGAACAAGCAAGGATGTCTTCTGTTTCACTTCTAACACTGCACTGGTGATTCCTACCAGAACAATTAGCAAGAGAATAAAAAGCATCCAGATTGGAAAGGAAGAAGTAAAATTATCTCATTTGCAGATGACAAAATCTTAAATATAGAAAATCCTAGGGAACCCATTACAAAATGATTAGATTTAATAAATAAGTTAAGCAAGATTTTAGGATACAAGATTGATATATAGACCTGGCTGGTGGCTCAGTTAGTAGGAGTGTTGTCCTGTACACCAAAACATTGTGGATTCGAATCTGGTCAGGGCACATACAGGAGGCAACCGATCTCTCTCTCTCTCTCTCTCTCTCTCTCTCTCTCTCTCTCTCTCTCTCTCTCTCTCTCTCTCCCCGTCCCCCGCCTCTACCTATCTGTCTCTATCTATCTATCTATCTATCTCTATATCTCTTTAAAAATCAATAAGAATATATCCTCAGGGGAGGATTTTAAAAGATTATATAAAAATCAATTATATTGCAGTTGCAATGAACAACTGAAAATAAAATTAAGAAAACAATTCCATTTATAATAGCATAAAAAATTAAAATATTTAGGAATAAATTTAACAAAATTTATACTCTGAAACTATACAACATTTTTGAAAAAATATAATACCTAAACAAATGGAAAGACATTCTATTTTTATAAATCAGAAGAAGACTTAATGTCGTAAAAATGGCTATATTCCCCAAATTGATCTATAGATTCAACACCAACTTTGAGGAGTAAAAGAAGACCAGTTATGATGTTGTTTCTATTCAAAGTTCCTCCTCATGACCCTCAGATACAATCAGGAGTAAGACCTAGAAACTTGACTCCCTCTGCTCAGGTCTCCTCACTGACTTGCAGCTTTAACTAGTGTGCTGAGGGTTGTTTTCTAGACCTGCCATAGACCCCATAACTGTGCATTCAAATTCTTCCAGTTTTGTTACTTTGATGCTGTTAAAAAAACACACTAAGGATTTTTTAAAAGAATGAAATAAAGTGGGGGGGGGGGGGGGAGCAGTGCTAAGCTAACGTCCCCCTTTGCCAAAAGAGCACAAGAAAACATCTTAGCAGTGTATGAAAAGGAGAGAGCACAAACTATTAAACAGGAACATCCTCCTGTAAATGCTTGACTTTCAAGTATAAATAACTTCAATTTATAATAGTTAGAAACACAGAAAGACGAGTTGCAAGTTTTAATTGCAATTAGTTTGAGGCCATTTGGAGACCCAAAACCCTCTGCTATAACAAGTGATGTTATAAAGTATTACCACATAAAAGTAAAAAAAAAAAAAACCAAACAAAAAAAAAAAAAAAAAAACCCTCTCCAGTGTGTTAATTATATTACCAAGAAATATAAATTTATGAATTTCCAAGGCATCACTGGCATAAATTTCATAAATTTTCTTTGAATCAATGGCCATTTGAATTATCTCTACTAATAACTCACCACCCGAGAAAGACTAACACTTCAGTGAAGTCATTCATATTAGATTATCTATTATAAATTTCACAATAGATTGTTCTTTTAATTACATGGAGTTTATTGGTTTGGAGTTACCTTTATTTTTAGTGTTTTTTGTCAGAGAAATAATATTTTTATTCACCCATTTGTCCACTTTTTAAATGACAATCTATAAAATTATAAATCACAATGTTATATAATAATTTTCTCTATGCTTAATTTTTAAAAAATATATTTTATTGATTTCAGAGAGGAAGGAAAAGGGAGAGAGAGATAGAAACAGCAATGATGAGAGAGAATCATTGATGGGCTGTCTCCTGCACACCCCCTATTGGGGATCGAAACCTACAACCCAGGCATGTGCCCTGACCAGAAATGGAACCATGACTTCCTGGTTCACAGGTCGACACTCAACCACTAACCAACATCAGCCAGGCTCTGCTTAATTTTTAAGTCTTCTTCTGGGAAACAAACCTCATTTTTCTATTAAAAATAAATATAAACATACCTAACCTTATCATTCATAAATTTCTCTCAATGCAAAGTAAGTAACTAGAAAATCTGTTCTCTAATACAAAAACAGATTTTCTTGTATGCTTAATTAATTCTATCAACAACGCATATTAATTATTTTCTGCATTATTTCAGAACACTTAATAAAGCTAAAAAAAAAATAAAAACCACAAAACAGAGTGCAAATAATGAGCTAACATTGGTAATATTTTCTTTCATAGTTTGTTTCTAATGAAGATAATTATCACACAATTTATGTCTAGAAAAATTACAATAAATTCAATTTCAATCAGAAACCTGAAACAATCCAATAAAGGTCTTCAAAGTCCTAAAAGCACAACAAATTGGGTACTGTGGTATACCAGATATCTCTCAGAGAAGTGATCCATAATAATACAGAGGTGAAAGTTGATCTGTCCCAAGAGAACTGTCCCCTCTTCTTGAAGTAAACAGACTGAACTGCTAACTTCTATAATCAAATAATTCATTTGCACTACATGCAAAGGAACACCACAAAGGAACATCGCAGGCCTCTGGGATACAGAAAACAGATTGCATTCATGTAGAAAATGCTGGAACTACTGGAACTGCAACCTGAGACCCACTGTAATTGATAATTCTTGTAAAGGCCCCAACGTTGATGCCTGCTAGTGTTGACTAATGAAATAATTTTCAAGAAATTAGATTCTCAGAACTTAATTCTCTCTGCTTCTGTTTTGAAAAAATACTTGGCAAAGAAAAAATAAAGTCAGTACAAACTACCAAAAATATATGTGCCCAGCCACAGGAATGGACAACTTCTCTATATGTAATTTCTAAGTCCTCCTAATGAATATACCTTTTCTAATTCCATAATCACCTGGGTTAATTTTCACTAAGGAGGCGGGAGCTCACACTAAGTACACCACCACAGACCATTTTGCTATGCAGAGTCGTCTAAGTTTCCCCAGGACTGTTGTTGGATTGGTCAGAAGTTGGACATGGAGGTACCTTTAAAGCAAAGCCTGGGTTATAGCAGGTGTTCAATACACAATGACTCTTGATCTCATTTTAGTGAATCAAGCAGAAAACAGTGGGAGGAGGGGAGAATGAAAGGGTTTTGTGAGAAAGGATTCCTCCTTGTCCCTTGAATTCCCATGTTCTCAATACATCTCATGCCCTCACGCATTTGCCACTTTCCCCATCTCCCTGTGCTGTTTGCCCGATCCAAAGGTAGTGCTGGTTCCTTTCATCAACCTGCTGCATTTGTTCTCCCCCAAAATAAAACTCCACTAATGTGTTAAAGCAGTGGTGCTCAACCTTCTGGCCCTTTATATACAGTTCCTCATGTTGTGACCCAACCATAAAATTATTTTTGTTGCTACTTCATAACTGTCATGTTGCTACTGTTATGAATCGTAATGTAAATATCTGATATGCAGGATGGTCTTAGGCGACCCCTGTGAAAGGGTTGTTCAACTGCCAAAGGGGTCGCGACCCACAGGTTGAGAACTGCTGTGTTAAAGGATAAAACTTTGAAGGTTTGCATCCACTTACCCAATTCCTGATAACTTCACCTTTCCACAGGCTTCTGACACAGACACAGGTATGAGTTAGCAAAGACAAAATTCAAACCCACTGATGGAGAATCTCCTAAATTAGCCAGAATTCAAAATCCCTGAGCCAGCAGCCACCTACCTCCCAACTTCTAGTTAGTTGAGAAAAATAAAACTAAATAGTATTTAGACCACCATGTGGGGTTGTTTGTTGTTGTTGTTGTTGTTTGGGGGGGGGCGGGTATCATTTATAGAAAGAATACAACTCCTCATTGAATCATGGCTCCTCTTATTTATATCCTGCGGGAATAGAGTATGCTTAAGTCAACAGAATCTACCTGGATTTTCTCTTAAGTCAGTAGAACCATTTTGAATGGTCTATTTATTTTCAGAGTTATTTCATTAGAGACCTTAGAAAGGACAACTTAAATGCTCGTTAGCTTCTCTACCATCTTAATATCGGACTTGCTCTTAAATAGGGTTTCTACCTTGGAATTCAGTCATAGCTCAGGAGTTGTCCTATTTGCCCTTCCAGGAATTTCAGATACTATAAAGAAAAATGGAAAGCAAGGCTTCAAGTCCAATGGAATGCTACAGAATCTTTGGATAGTAATCAGGATTAAAACTGTTTTAGATTTCACTTATTTCTCTCATTCTTCAACCAATCCCCCCATAAGTGATGGTTTTTCAAGGACAAGTAAAGGATCCTTTAAAATGTTAAAGGCAAATAACAGAGATAATCCACTGTTACTTTGCAGCCAAGGCCTCTAGTAAAGTTTGACCCAGGAACACTTTCAGGGCATATTTGCCTCAGTTCTGTTTAATTAAGAACTACCATCTTCAACCCCCCAAATTTAAATGCTCACCTGCTCACAATCTTTATTTTCATTTTTTTCAAGTTATCTTTATTGTTGAAAGTAATACAGATGTACCCTTTTTCCCCATTGACCCCCACTCCAGGCCTTCACCACACTATCACAATATTTATCTTTAAATAAAGGAGGTTATACACTGAGAATTCCTCAACACTTTGGCTAATATTAGCCTGGGCACAGTTTTATTACCTAAAGAATTAAAAAAACACAAACAAAAACCTTTATATTACCTGAAGGAATAGGAATAACAGTTCTGAAACAATTCAATATTGTCTTAATATTTATGAACACAAATTAATATATTTCTCAATTTGTTAGATCGAGAGTTTACCTTGATTAAATGGAAAGAAATCACCAAAAAGTTAACCCTTTGATCTGTGTTCGGCATTTGTTGTAAACATTTTTTCATGGTATTCTATGCTAGAGATCCCTTTTCCAATGAAGAAAAAAATGTACACTAAATGCTATCTACAACATAGTCATGACTTTGTAAATGCCTTGTGAGGCACAATTGGAGACACTGCTCTGTTGACAGGAATTCTTGCTATGATGTGTCCATAGGAAGCCTGGGCTTTGGTCCAAGGACCTAGAGCTGGGAAAGTCATTCCCTGCCTTTCCAGAGAATTACTAAGAGACTACTTCATCCTGTAAGCTGTCCTTTTTTCATAGCTACCCTAATTCTCTTGTCTTGGCACCTCTCCAGCTCAGAGTAAGGCTCCTGAGTCTCACAGGTGCCTGCTGGGATGACCCCACAGAAACATCTGTATCAGTTTCTCCTAAGGCACTCAGAGGAAACTCCACCAGCTGTCAAGGCCCGCTCCACCATCTCAGCACTCTCAGAAGCAGCCATTCACCAGAGACCGGGTCACACACACTGGGGAGTGAGATGGCAGGATTATAAATTCTTGTTATAGACACACTGTCATACCCAAGTGAGAGATTGCAGAGCTGCATTAAGCTGATGGATAATCTGGCAGCAAACAAACGTGCTTATTGTCTTTTCAATCTAAGCGGTGCAACTGTTTCCCCTGTCTTACATGCCAAGTTTTTCAAAGACTTCATCTCCAAATTACTATCATTAGCAACGTACAAAAGTACAGCCAGTATCATGTCTCATGAATTTATCCCTGGAAGAAAAAGATGAAATAAAAAGAGAGGAAGTCAGCTCTTTTTCAGCTCACATTTTTAGTGACTACCCCAGGTTGCATAGGTTGTATACAGCCCTAGTGGAACCCACAATCGAAAGCATGCACAATAAACCTTTTAAAAAGCAACAAGACAGATTCATTTCCAAATAATAGCTCAGACATACGATCACTGGCGCAATTACAAACTTTAAAACATACTGACACTCATGCAATCTAGCACATTCGTATTTCCTAGTATTGTTTTCAAATTCCCAGCATTCACCATAAATAGCTTTTCTTTCCTGGAATTTACCAGTGACATTACCTTTTAAATTTGTTCGTGGATTTGCTTTCATCAGAGTTCTCCAGATTTTTCTTCCCTTTGAGGCTGTCAAAAATGATCATAACTAAATTTAGAAAGATAATGAGAAAGGTATACCCTCTTCTCAAAGCACTTTATGTAATTACTCTGAGATTCAGTCAGGACAACAACTGAAATTTGGGGATTTTTACACTGTAACTACAGACAACTTTATATTTGTTCCAATAAAAGATGGGGGGTGGGTATTAGCACAGCTGGTCTTGGCCACAAATGCTTTCCTTTGGCAAATGGAACATGAGGTTATTAAACTCTCATGACATCAGATAATTTACACTGTGATTAATTATTTCTATGAAGATAATGGAGACTTAACTGGGGAGTTCACTGGTATTGACTCTGAGGAAATTTTAAGGCTTGGTAATAACACTGGAGACAAGATATTACATGCAAACCTAGAAAAGCACTTACTAATATACTAAATAACATTAGTAAAATAAATATCTTTTGTATTGACCACTTTCAGTGAAACACTTTCATCAGGCAATGTTTATATTAATTGATGTGGCCTGATTGTACACTTGAGGCCCCAGAGCACATGTTGGGATTAAAACCTAACTTGTTACCAAATAGTAGCACAAACAGAAAGAATAACCAGGACCCTGCACCTCCTAACATTAGATGTGCCTCCTAGCTTTCTCATTCCTCTGATCTCACAGGACTGGCAAAAAGTACATAAGAAACTTGAAATATTTAAGTATTTTTGTAGATTCACTGGATTGTCTACTTAGATGACTAGAGGCCCAGTGCACAGATTTGTGCACATTGAAAGGAAATTAATTAGACGGTGTCCAGTGGGATGGGACCAAGTGAGAGGGGCCAGACACGCCCTGAAGCCAGCCTCTCGCAGTCCTTCCCTAGCCAGGGGCACCTGGGGCAGCTCTGGGGCTCTAAGGGCATCTGCAGAGTGAATGGGGTCCCTCCAGCAAGTGGGGTCCCTCAGCCTGGCCTGTGGAAATCGGGCAGAAACTGGCTTTCCAATATCCCCCAAGGGGCCCCAGAGTGCGAGAGGGCACTCTGCAAAGTTGCTGCTGCTCGGCAGCTCCTGCGTTGAGGGTCTGCCCCCTGGTGATCAGTGCACATCATAACTACCGGCCGGTTGGCCAGTTGGCCAGTCACTTAGCCTTTTATATATACAATTTATGTCAAAATCAAGGTACATTCCAAGACTGTCCTAGACAAGGGGACTAGTTTGCTGTCAGAAGAGAACAAGGGCCCTAAGTATTTTCTAGGCCTCACAATAAGTTACACTGGACTGGGATAACAGAGAGAGAAAAGCTGGGACTAAAACAAAAACTAGAGAAAGTGGTACTGGAACAGGGGTGGGCAAACTTTTTGACTCGAGGGCCACAATGGGTTCTTAAACTGGACCGGAGGGCCGGAACAAAAGCATGGATGGAGTGTTTGTGTGAACTAATATAAATTCAAAGTAAACATCATTACATAAAAGGGTACGGTCTTTTTTTTTTTTTTTAGTTTTATTCATTTCAAACGGGCCGGATCTGGCCCGAGGGCCATAGTTTGCCCATGGCTGTACTGGAGGCATGATAGAACAGATTGAAAGGAAAGATTTGTGCTTGATGGCTAGTCCATGGGGGCCAGGGATTTGTGTGTTTTATTCAACACTGCATACCCAATTTGGGGGCACGTGGTAAGCTCAATGAATGAATGAATGCCTTGATTAGGCTATTGGATCTATGGTCTTTGTTTCTTTAATCCCCCAAAGAGTGGTCCAGGATATCACTGTATGTGGTAAGGGTACATTAAAAATTCTAAATTAGTGATTGACAGAGTTTTCCCTTTTCAATGTTCTCATACCAAGGAAAAAAAAAAAAATCTCAGTTTGGTGCTAGATGTCTTTAACATATCTCCACTCTTATTTCAATAGGAGAAAGGTGTTATCAAGCTGCCCAGTAATACCATCTAGCTAGAACTGTATACTTTGGATTTCATTCTACTTTTATAGCTACCACCTAGTTTAGGAAAAGATACTGATTTTTCAATTTATGATAGTAATATAAAATTTCCTTCTCCCACAAAATTGAGTTGACTTAAATGAAAAACATTAGATGAGTAATAAAGATCATGTGTATATATGGCAAAAATCTGATGATGATGCTCAAATTAATTAAATTTGGGAGGCTGTTTTAATTGCCTTGGACCTTACATGGGGTCTTATGTCTCATTGCTATTCTAACAAAGGATACCTAATGTCAGCTTTGGATGATCCTCAAAGAGCCCTCTCTCAGTGTACTGAACAAACCATAGGTCCAGAAGCCACTGCCTCCCCATTAGACAAAGCAACCTGAGTCAAAAGTCCATCAAACAAATCCACTTCAATTCTTCAGTGTCTTGGTGAGCAAATACAAAAACTCCACTTTCCAAAATCTTCAGTAAATTTTATAATCATACTAGAGGCCCAGTGCATGGATTCCTGCACCAGTGGGGTCCCTCAGCCTGACCTGTGCCCTCTCGAAATCTGGGACCCCTCAGGGGATGTTGGAGAGGCGATTTTGGCCCAATCCCTGCAGGCCAGGCCGAGGGATCCTACCAGTGCATAAATCCTTACACCAGGCTGGTTTCGGCCCGATCCCCACAGGCTAGGCCAAGGAATCCCACTGGTGCACAAATCCGTGCACTGGGCCTCTAGTATGCATATAAGATCTTTGGTTAATCTCTTCCCGCCCTCCCCCCTTCTCTCTGAGATTCATCAGTCTGTTCCATGTTTCCATGCCTGTGCATTGAGTGTCTGCCTCCTGGTGGTCAGGGTACATCATAGCTACAGTCGAATGGTCGAATGGTCAAATGGTCTCTTCGGTTTTTATATATATACTAGAGGCCCGGTGCACAAAAATGTGGGCACTCGGGGGGTCCCTCAGCCCAGCCTGTGCCCTCTCACAGTCTGAGACCCCTCGGGGGATGTCCACCTGCTGGCTTAGGCCCACTCCCCAGGGGATTGGGCCTAAGCTGGCAGTCAGACATCCCTCTGGCAACCCAGGAGACCTCGGGGGATGTCCACTTGCCAGCGGGGACCAGGCCTAAGCTGCAGTCAGACATCCTTAGCACTGCTGAGGAGGCGGGAGAGACTCCCGCCATCACTGCTGTGCTGGCAGCCATCAGCCTGGCTTGTGGCTGAGCAGAGTTCCCCTGTGGGAGCGCACTGACCACCAGGGGGTAGCTCCTGCATTGAGCGTCTGGCCCTTGGTAGTCAGTGTGTGTCATAGTGACCAGTCATTCCCAGTCATTTAGGGTCAATTTGCATATTACCCTTTTATTATATGCCTGGTGCATGGGTGGGGGCTGGCTGGTTTGCCCTGAAGGGTGCCCTGGATCAGGGTGGGGGTTCCACTGGAGTGTCGGGCCAGCCTGGGTGAGGAGCTGAGGGCTGTTTTCAGGTTGGCCACACCCCCTTCAGAGAGGCAGGTCCTGCTGGGGTGCCTGGCCAGCCTGAGTGAGTGGCTGATGGCTGTTTGCAGGCTGGCCACAGCCCCCAGCCACCCAAGCACCCAGTGGAGACTGGCTGGAAGCAGGTATCTGGGATTTATTTATCTTCTATAATTGAAACTTTATTGCCTTTAGTGGAGGCCACAGCTGGCCAGGGCAGGCGGGAAGCTTGGCTTCCTCCATCGCCGGGGCAACCAAGCCTCCTGCTTGCTCCAGCTCCGTGGCTGCCGGCCGCCATCTTGGTTGGGTTAATTTGCATATAGTCACTCTGATTGGCTGGTGGGCATGGCTTGGGGCATAGCTAAGGTATGGTCAATTTGCATGTTTCTCTTTTATTAGATTAGATATATATAGATTGAGAGAGATGTCTGTTAACTGTCCCCTCATATTCTTATGACTCCCCACTGTTAAGCTAATTTATAAATACTAAGCTAATTAACTAATGACCTGAAGAAATAAGAGAAAATGTAAATTTAGAAGTCAAATATCAGCTAGAAATCCTGTTAAACACCACATGATTTACTTGGATGAATATAACTTTAATTCCATAATAAGTAACTGATAGATCTCAAATTAAATTCAGCTATAGCCTGCATTATCTAAATTGGGAGACCAAAGTTCTTAAACTAACTTGCAAAGAAAGTATGAGTTGCTAACAGATGACATTTAATTTCTGACATTCAAACCCAGAGATAAAAGAGGGGCTAAACCAGAGCTGCGGTTCCTTAGACACCTGCTAATGGCCTATACCAGTGGTCAGCAAACTGCGGCTCATGAGACACATGAGGCTCTTTGGCCCCTTCAGTGTGGCTCTTCCACAAAATACCGACCTCTGCACATGGGCCACGAAGTTTCAATCGCACTGTACATGCATGCCCGTACGTAGTATTTTGTGGAAGAGCCACACTCAAAGGGCCAAAGAGCCACATGTGGCTCACGAGCCGCAGTTTGCCAACAACTGGCCTATACCATTGGAAAAGTTAATAAAGATATTGATTAACTACAGACGAGATTAATCATTTTATGCATTTAACCAAGTATAACCTGATTGCCACAGGCACTATTAAAAATAAAATAAACACATTCAATAATCAAAATGGATTCTCACTTTCCCCATTTTACAAAGGATTACTTGGTCTGCAGGTCTCTAAAAGCATGTTTATGTTGAAACACCATAATTTAAAAGAAAGAGAGAAAATAGAGTGAATTTTTTATCATCCTTAATAATTCATTTTACCTGA
Organism: Myotis myotis; assembly: GCF_014108235.1. Lineage (NCBI taxonomy): Eukaryota > Metazoa > Chordata > Mammalia > Chiroptera > Vespertilionidae > Myotis > Myotis myotis. Next base: position 54,428,333 of record NW_023416357.1, read on the forward strand.
TTCTCTTTCCTCTAACTTTATTAGCATTTTGCCATGTCACAATAATTAAGACTTGTTATGAGGGCCAAAAGGGAGTTTGGAAAAAATATAAAACTCATTCATCAATCTAATCCAATCTTCCTCCTCCCATGTAATAACACAGCCACCAAACTACAGAAACAACTTCCTTAATGACTCAGGGCAACAAGAATACCTAATAACAGATATGCTTAAACTCTGGAATCACTAAAATATTTCTTTCTACTTAAAATAATTCATAATAGTGTTAAAATGCTCCCTAACTTCCCTAACTGTAATTTTTTTTTACCTCACATGGATGCCATTGTTTAATGCAATAACTTTATAGATATACTTTGCATTTCCTGGAAAAGTGAGATGTAAATAAAGCATTATTACCATAACATCTCCCTTAATGATCTAGAAGAGGCAGTAAATAGCAAGCTGATGGATTCACAGATGGTATTAAATTGAGAAGTGTTGCAAGCATCAGTAAAGGCAAGAAAAATTATGCAAAAAAACCTTAACATGCTTTAAATAAAAGCAAAACATTCTTTTTTAACTCTATGGAAGAAAGTGACATTTTTTAAAGGGTCAAATTATATACTGTCTAGCATAGATGCTGCAACCAGCATGTAAAAACATGCAAGCCAGAATCATTTTCAAGTCTTCATATTCAAGTAACATGCCAACATTCTTTGAAGGGGGAGGGGGGACTAGCAGCTGAATATATATAAAACTTCTAATAAATATGGGAGGATCTATAATTGCATTAGAAAGTGCCAATGAGAAGTTTAGATTTGTACATTTGTAACATTGGAAGAACACAAAGTTCCATTAACGAAGCTTATTCCAAGTAAACCTGCTTCATCCAAAGCATTTTTATAAGCCTACATTTGTCTCCCATTTAGGCAGAGCCATATGTCCGGGCAGATTTGGCATATGGACCAAACACAAACAATGTGTCTCAGGAGGGCTGTGCTTGAGGCCGCAGGTGGCTTCGAGTTTGTCCTCTATGCCCCATGGTGACTAATGGGGTACATCAAGACATTTCTGTGGTTAGTAATACCATCTGTAACAGTGATAGCAGAATAAAGTAGACATTGACATCACCTCCTCTGCCACCCCCACCACACTTCCATCTTCTATGTTCTAACCCAGGGGTGGGCAAACTTTTTGACTCGAGGGCCACAATGGGTTCTTAAACTGGACTGGAGGGCCAGAACAAAAGCTTGGATGGAGTGTTTGTGTGAACTAATATAAATTCAAAGTAAACATCATTACATAAAAGGGTACAGTCTTTTCTTTTTTTTAGTTTTACTCATTTCAAACGGGCCGGATCCGGCCTGCGGGCCGTAGTTTGCCCACGGCTGTAATCTAACCTGTGCCTTTTGGGAAATATTGGCCCATTTTTTAAACCCAGTTTTAATATAAAAACATTTTAATGTCAGAAGATATTTATTCCCTCTTGGCCCCTAATACACATGCTGGCTGTTTTATCTGTTTGGGTGACAGACAATAGTTGCTGAGGATAAGGTCTTGATGAACTCAGTGTAGGTTCTCTTTTTGTCAGAAGCCAGGCACATTCACCTGTTCTACCCACCTGAGTTCTCTGATCAATGAGGTCTGACACATGAGTTCTTCATGTTAGACAGGCCTTCTATGTTGTTGTTGATCCAAGAACACACCATTAAACTTTATCACCCCCAAAGAATGTATTTACTGGTACATAGGAAATCATCTTACAAGTGATGAAAAAGAAAAGTAATATGATGTGATGTACCCATCAGTAACCCTGGACCCTAATAAGGGCTCTAGATCCAGTAGCTGAAAATAAGTTGATTGAATGAAACAGTTTATTTCTCTCCACCAAAAGAAGGAAAAAGACTGAAAGTCATTATGCCCGGTCTGGAATGGCATGCCATGATAGCAGGCACCCAGGCTTTGTCTATTGTGTTGTTTCGCCAACTTCAGCATGTGGCTTCCCCCTCATAGTCCCAGATGGCTGCTGATTCTGCAATGCACATCCAACCTGGGGCCCACTAGCCAGGACTTAGTCACATGGCCATGTCCAGCTATAAGGCAACAGAAAAATAAGGTCTTTACTCTAGTAATCCATGTGCCAGTTAAAAATTAGGGGATCTAGTATGTCTATTACTAAATAAGAATGACAAAATAGATGCTGGAGGGCAACTAGTTTTGAATAAGAATCATATTTTAATATCTAAATCTTGCTAATTTTAAATATTATTTTAACATGAGTCTGTGGTTACTAAATAAGCATAGATTCTCAACTCTTTTATTCAACACAGTTTCTTTGAGCTTGGTACCAGAATAAAATTTCCTATTTTTTTCACTTTAAGAAATTCAGCTTCATGGTTTTATTTTTTATTATACCACAGGGATTTATTTATTTATATTATCACAAAATGCAAGGAAAAGTAAAATGTTTATGAAATAATAAAAGTTAAAACTTTAACCTTTTCATACTAAGGCCTTTGCTTTTATTAAATTCAAATTTTAGGACCAGTTAAAATAATCACTTTACTACAAACCATTTAAATATTTTAGCCACAAGTTTTATGCATAACTTTTCACATTCTAAAAACATGTAAATAATATATATTCATTGTGCCTTTTTATATAGCAATAACATTATGAGAACAACTACTCATTTAACTCCCCTTTAAGGGGGAGGGAACCAGGTACTTTTTGTGTAACAAATGGCTCATTGTTGGTTATAACAGTTAACCAGAAACTTTAATAATTGTTAATGATGGTTCCATAATTCTTTTTTACATAATTCTATAAACAGTTCCTTTTTAAAGGTAACCTGATCATAAGTCTAAAAATTAATTCTCAAGTCTCTAAGCCATAACCTGTATTTTGCCTAAAAACCGTGTATCTGCTATGTTTTTAAAGATCATACTAAACATTTATGATCAGCTTGCATAGAAACATTTTTCTGTTTTTCTAGGTACTTTTTCATATATTTCAAGGAAATATATCTAAATAACAGGAAATCATGTACAAACTTTGAGAAATGCAGTACAAATAGAGGAAACTCTAATCTTTAGCAACATGGAAAATGGCATGTTGAAATAAGTGGTGGCTTCTGTAAGGAGCACATTATGAAATTTCACTTTTCAAACACAGTAGGCCCAGAATAACCAAGTAACCACAGGGCCGAAGGGAGGTAAGCCAATTCTGCCTGGAATAAGGTTTCTGTGTTATACAAGCAGCTCCTCACAGCCTCTCAGAGATGGGAGTTCGTCTTCTAGGCAAGTTCCTGCTAAAACCAAAAGAACTTCCAAGATTCATCCTTGCCCTATCAATGTCTATGAGAATATTTAGATTCAACTATTAGGAAATAATGCAGAGTACTCTGAAGCATCCAGAATCAGTCCACAGTCCAATTTCTCTGCATTTAAACAATTGCAAATCAAATTTAACCAAGCAAGTCAATGACCCTGAATCAATACAATTTTAGGGGCACACAGATTGGTCTAAATCAGAGGTTATCAACCTGTGGGGCACGACCCTTTTGGGGGTCGAACGACCCTTTCACAGGGGTCACCTAAGACCATCAGAAAACACATACATAATTACATATTGTTTTTGTGATTAATCGCTATGCTTTAATTATGTTCAATTTGTAACAATGAAATTGGGGGTCACCACAACATGAGGAACTGTATTAAAAAGTCACGGCATTAGGAAGGTTGAGAACCACTGGCCTAAATGAAGGCACAAGCCTTATGCTGCCTCTGAGAAAGAAAGGGGAGAATTTCTCCCCATAGTTCTTTACCCAGAGTTATTGTTTCTCATTTCCAAAGAGTATGGCCCCTTTATACCAAAATGCAGTATCTGTGTGTTTGTACCACAATTAACAAAAAGGTGGACAACTTCCAAACAATACTCTGCAACTTAATGTGGTTTACACTGCCCAGAGAAATAAAATTTGTCAACAACTCTCAATTAGACTAATTCTCCTTCTCTCTATGTCTTTCATATATATATGCTCCATACTTCCCTGCAGCTTAGTAACACTAAAAAGCCATAATGGCTCAAAGACAGAAAATGTTTTGTCTTCAGATATCAACCTAAATTCAGGATATAAAGCTTTTTCCTGATTCCTATGTGATAGGAGCTAGCAAAGACGATAGGCTTTGACTTCAGTTTTACGCGGGAAGGGCTCAACACTTACATAAGTTCTCAGATTCAAATTTTCTTAGCTCTTCAACTACAGTTCAGACCCCAGTTCATTTGTGTGACTTCTGGCTTTCATCTCCCAAGAAGAGGGGAATGCTGAGGAGAGGGGTGACCAATGTAGTTACTGCTGTAAGTGATAATAGTCTGTCTTTGCCTCAGAAAGTTTGTGTCTACTTTCAGGATAATGTGAATAAATATAGATATTTAAAACCTATCAGTGGCATAATTATACATTCTACAAATCCTGAAAGGATACTGAGTGAGTACTGTAAATGATAATCCCAATCACAATTGACAACTTAGAAGAAATGGCCAAATTCCTTGAAAGACACTACTGAAACTGACTCAAGAAGAAAGAAATAACTGAAATAGCCCTAGAACTAGTTAAGAAATGGAATTTGCCAGAAACCTTTCCACAAAGAAAACTCAAGGCCATATGGCTTCACTGGTGAATTCTAGCAAACATTTAGAAGAAATTGTATGAGTTCTACAACAAACTCCTCTCAAAAAATTGAGGAGGGGGAAATACTTCCCAACTAATTCTACATATTTCCAGCATTTCCCTGATCTCAAACCAGATAAAGACAATAGAAGAACATAAAATTATAGACCAATATGTCTCATGAGCATAGATGGTAAAGTATAAAACAAAATTTTAGCACATGTATTTTTATATATAAAAATCAATAGATAAAGTGAGGGTTTTCTCAGGAATGCAAAGTTGAAATAACATTTAAAAAACAATTAATATAATTCACTGTATTAAACAAACTCAAAAAGAAAACCCATATGATAATTTCAACAGATGCAAGTCCTGGCCATTTCCATACACCAAAGTTGTGGTTTTAATCACAGCCAGGGCACATACAAGAATCAACCAATGAATGCATAAATAAGTATAACAACAGGTCTCTCTCTCTCCCTTCCTCTCTAAAAAAACCCCAAAAAACAATAAAAATAATAATTTCAATAGATGCAAAAAAAAGCATTTGACAATAATCCAACATTTATTCCTAATAGAAACTTTCACCAAAATAAGAAAAAGAAACATCCTCAACTTAATAAAGAGCATTTGCCCAAAAGAAAAAAAAAGTCCTTACAGCTAACATCATAATGATGAAATACTAAATGATTTCCCCCTAAAACAAGATATAATACAGGATGCTCATTCTCATCATTTTTATATAGTATTTATCTGGAAGTTCATGCCAGCACAATAAGGAAAGAAAAGGCAATAAAAAGAAGTAAAATTATCTTTATTCACAGATAACATAATCATCTATGGAGGAAATCCAATGAATCTACACAAAAAAAGCTAATTTATATTTTAGTTTATTATGTAGTCTCTGCCAATCCTGCAAGGTCATGGGAATGAGTTATCCAGGAGGCACATCTAATGTTAAGAGGTCCACGGTCCTGGTTATCCTTTCCATTTGTGCTACTATTTGGTAGCAAGTTGGGTTTTATTTTTATACTAGAGGCCTGGTGCCCAAAATTTGTGCACTCAGGGGGTCCCTCAACGTCGCCTACACCCTCTCACAATCCAGGAGCCTTCGGGGATGTCTGAAGCTGGCAGTCAGGTGTCCTTAGTGTTGCTGCAGAGGCAAGAGAGGCTCCCACCACCACTGCTGTGCTCGCCAGCCATGAGCCTGGCTTCTGCCTGAGCAATGCTTCCCTGTGGGAGTTCACTGACCACCAGGGGGCAGCTCCTGCATTGAGCGTCGGCCACCTCATGGTCAGTGCATGTCATAGCAACTGGTCATTCTGCCATTTGGTCGATTTGCATAATAGCCTTTTATTATATAGGATATATATATATATATATTTTATTGATTTCAGCAAGGAAGGGAGAGGTAGAAAGAGATAGAGACATCAATGATGAGAGAGAATCATTGATCAGCTGCCTCTTGCATGCCCCCTACTGGGGATTGAGCCTGCAAGCCAGGCATGTGCCCTTGACTGGAATCAAACCTGGGACCCTTCAGTCCACAGTCCAATGCTTTATCCACTGAGCCAAACCAGCTAGGGCAGCAAGTTGGGTTTTAATCCCAAAAGGTGTTCTGGGGCCTCCAGTGTATAATCAGGCCACATCAATTAATATAAACATTGTCTGGTAATTCTAAATTCCTTTATTTTCATTAGACCACAAAAGCTTTTATCTAAATTCTTTTAAACATCATTTAAATGAATTTTCTCTGTTCAAATCTTGGAAAATATAGTTAATAACTGGCCATCTTCCTTTTATGTTGCATCCTTTATTTTCTGAAAAGACTGCTGAGTAATGAATGATGTGCCCATTCCTAGATGTCAATGATAATTGGTCTAGATTGAGGCTATAAAAAGTTTTTTCTGCTAACTAGCTAAAAGGTGGGCATGCAATCCAGTTCTGACCAAAAAAAACTTAAAATGAAGTCTGCTGGATGATCATGGAAAGAATTTTCCTTCTTGGTAAAAAGGGAGATGCACAAAGACATTCACCACTTTTTCCCTGCTAAAAATCACACATTCACAAATACAAAAATATATGAAGATGCCAAATCGATATGGTACACATGTCAGAATTCCATTGCCCAGTCCATGCTCTGAATCAGCCTCAAGTGATTGAACCACCTGGGCATATAACACATCCAGAAACACAAGACAATCGGAACTGCCAGAATCATCCCATGACCAGGATAGGAGACTTCAATGAAGCCCTAATGGGCCCAGAAGGAAAAGATAAGAGTACCTTAGTCCTTGAGGGCTGTTGAGCTGCCAACTGACCCTGGAATTTCAAAATTTCCCCATTAAGTGAGATTTTAATTTTATTATTATTTTTAATCCTCACCTGAAGTTGTGTTTTTCATTGACTTGAGAGAGGGAGAAGGGGAGAGAGCAAAACATCTATGTGAGAGAGAAACATTGATCAGTTGCCTCTCATTCACACCCCGACCAGCAATTGAACTCACAACCTGGGTATGTGCCCTGAGTGGAAATCAAACCCTTGACCCTTCAGTGTACACTACACTCCAACCACCTCAGCCATACCAGTCAGGGCCATTAAGTGAGATTTAAAATGGCCTTCTTATTGAAGCCAGTTTTAGTTGGGTATGCTGATTCTTCCTTATAATTATGGCATGTTCCTTGAACCAGTAATCCCAAAGATCCTCTAAGGACCAGCAGCAAGGTGGCACCCTGTCAGACCAGATATTCATACATAGGCGATCTAGAAGAGGTGGTGGCTTCCCCAGAACCACCAGGCACCATTGCTGAGCCCAGACTGAAGTTCCCCAGAAACACCTGATGAAAGTGGCTACAAAATATGCTCTTAGGAACACATTAAATTGGGCAAAGCTTGGACCACCCAGAAGAAAATCAGTCTGGAAGGATGGAGCACAAATCACTGAGTAAAGGAACTGCCTCAGTTCCTCTAGGCGAGGTAGAAGCTGGAAGCTAAGCCCCTGGCAGGCTGTCCTCTACTCAAGGAGCCTCTCTAGAAGGTGTGGCTGTTATTCCACAAGAAAACCAAAGCTTCCAAGGAAGAGAGATCGGCCACTTTATTTTCTTGGCAAAATTGCCTTGGACCACAATGTGGAAAACATAAAATGTTAAGCCCGTAGTAAATGCTCACTAGTTCTTTCTCTGGTTTATGAATAAAATATGAGAACATTTTATAATTGAAGGACTTGGTATTTCCTTTCAAAAATCATAGTTTCCTGGTCTCAGACTCTGTGAAACATTTAGTGGGATTTTCTGAGATGGGAAGGAAGGTGGGCAGTGAGAGTCGTCATTAGGACAGGACCACTGGCAAGCTGCAAAGAGCCTAAGAAAGTGGCATTTACCTTGGAGACCTTGCCATAACCCAGGGCCTTGCTCTCAACTCCGCCAGCTCGGAACCTGATTCCTTCAGCACACCACACTTGCAGATGCTGAGCTAATGTGACAGTCATAACTGAAACATGTCTCTGAATGCTATTCCCTGCGACAAGCAAATATATGAAGGTCAGGCCATAAACTAGATGGAGCTGAATAAGCATGGAATCAAAACAAGGGGAATTCATTGATGATTCAGAATTCTAGAGGCATAAGCATCCATCACATGGTGGGGAAATCACAAGAAATGACATTTCTGACCAGTCTTCTTGACTAGTTTTTAGCCAAGTCCCTCCAAAGTTACTTGACTCTCTCCTAAGCCTATGTAGGTTTTGGTCTGCCTTCTAATTGGCATATCATTTGTGTTTAAATACGTTAGTTCTTCAATTACTTTATAGTTAACTCTTACCATATTTCAGAGAGCCATTCTGATATTTCCAACTCTCTGATTTATGTTGATTTTATACTTCCACTTGAGGACCAACACCGTCTCCAAGTTTTCGCATACTGCCTCATTATTATCCCCTGCAATCCTCCTAAATATCATTTAAAAAATTATGTGCAAACTGATGTGGCACCCATGTCAGAATTCCTTTGTTTAATCCGCCTTCCAGCATCGGCCCTAGAGAAATTGGACCACACTTACAATTTTTATAAGAGAATATGCACCAAGGAATGCTGAAATAGGCCACTACTGTCCTAACACTCACCCTATATCCTTTCCGTTAGTCCTTAAGAATAGTCCCATTCCCACCCCAAGGACATTAATCACAATTCCTGGACTACTGCAGTTCTCCCAGCCCTCCCTTCTCCACCTCTCCTCCACACTGCCACCAGCACACACACCACACACGCAGGCACACCGCTGATGCACATGTACATGCCCAGCATAATCTTGATTCCTTGTATTCTCTGTAAGAGAAATAAGTGCAGCCAGTCTGATTTCAATCTACATGCAGCAATGATAAGACTTCCCATCTTTGAGGGCACTTACAAAAGCTTTTTTGCTGTAATGACGCATGCACTTGGGCACATAAATGTACCACCCCTAAAAAAAAAAAACACCAAAAAAGCTGGTTTCCCCAAAAGAGGGAGAAGAAAATTTATCTCAGAGTCTCACTGTTATACAAACATAAGATTTGGTCTCCTAAAGAGAACATTAAAAAAGGCCACTGAGCCCTCCAGTGGCAAAATTATGAAAATGTTATGATGTACATTCAAGCACCCTGAAGAATGCTCTTAAAGGCAGGTGGAAACAGCCCAAAAAATATTAAGTTGGTTCAGGGGATTGGAGTTTTTCAAGTTCACAAACTTTCTGAAGCACAATCAGCCCAATATATAATAATGACCATTGTCCAAGCATTCTATTTTCAGGGAAACTCTCTTCCAGGTAATGCCTGTAAAAAAAAATAAGTTCTCTCATATTTATTTACTGTGTTTTGAGGTTTATTTTACAGCTGTAGGTTTTAATAAAAGTTTAATTAAAGCTATTGTCACAGGACATACCTGGTGAATCTATTTCTGGATTTGAATTATAAGAAAATAAAGCATAAAATGCAAACAGCATTCACTCCTGGAGATCTGTAATAAGAAATTGAATGTCCTAATTCAGAAACTATCTGGCTTAATTTAAAGATGTTTTATGAATTTGCTAATCATTTTCTCTTGCCATAGGCATTTTCCTGCATTCCTAGTTACACACATTCAGTTACATGTTTACAACTCTCTTTGTTTTTGTAACTTCTAAAGGACCAAGGAAAATGAGAAAAGTGAAGGGCAATTGCTTTCAATGGCTGGTCAAGACAGATGACCTCTCCTCCTGTGAGGCTCCTTACATTTGATTATACCCTATCTCCCTCCTCATTGCATTCACCACGCCAGGAGCCCAATTTATTCAATAGTTTGGTTGTCTTTCCACTTTATTATGTCATCCATTCAATCATGCATTTACTCATTCACAACTCATTTAGCAAATTTGTTGGATGTCATAATTCCTGTCCTCATGAGGTGCAAATTCCACATAGAGTAAAAGACTCCAAGGTGTGTACACTCATTACTCATATATTTACAAACAAGCTACATACAGGGTAATCACTAGGAGCCTTGATACTACATAACAACATGCACCTAATATACCTGAGAGATGGTCAGGGAAGACCTCTTTTTTTGAGAAAGCGATGTTTAAAAGAAATTGGAAAGGGCAGGAAGAGGCAAAGATGAATGGCAAGGAGAAGGGAACTACATGAGAAGATCTGCATGTGCAAAGATCCTGAGGTGGAGAGGGGCACATGTGCCATGAGCTCAGGGTCCAGCAGGTGATAAAGCTGGAATCTCTCCCTGAATTGCTCTATTAGGCTCCTTATGGTCTTTGGTCTTTGCTTGCTTTCTACATGTCCCCCTCCCCCATCTATTCCCAACCCAGCAGCCATAGTGGTTTCTTTAAAACCTAAGTCATTACTTGGTCATACCGTTACTTTGCTCAAAACCCTCCAATGCTTCATATTTCATACAGAAGAAAAGTCAAAAGTGCTCACAAAGTACTATAAAACCCTATACGATCTGGCCCTGTGTTGTCTTTATGATCCTTCCTCCTTCCACTCCCCTCCCGCCCACTCACCCATCCCAGCCTTGCTGGCCTCCTCCATGCTCCCTTCACCCAGACAGGCTCCCAGGTCAGGGCCTTTGTTCTGGCTGTGCCCTCTGGCTTGCATATTTAGCCACAAGGTTGATGTCGATTTCACCATACTACAGTGAGTTTCTGGACTGTAAGAATAACTATGAGACTTTATCAGCTACGTTAATATTAGAGTAATTTTAATTTCATGTTAAACTTGTTTTACAATTTCTTTCTCAGCTCTGACAGTCACTAGGTTGCTCCTACAGTTACTCTGCTGCATCTACTTTACTAGGCAGATGCTCACTTTCTACAGAGATAAGTTGAGATTTCCAGATACACCACTTTTCCTACCACTTTTCTTCTTCACATTTCATGTTATTTATTATGTCTGATTTAAAAAAATTTCTCATGGATATTGTTGTACAATATTGTGCAATTTTTCTTCATCATGAAATTCTGAGTCCTAAATTTTTCTACAAAGATTAGGAATTCTATAAAGATTAGAAATATTTTTTTAAAAGATTAGAAATATAATCTGATCTCATCTGTATTATTGCTTCATATATTGTTTTTAAATTCTTATAATATACATAAATGGAATATTTTTATGAACATCTATTTTTTTAAATATGCAATATTCCTCATAAAGTTACCTAGCTAATGTCATATCTCTTAGCTTTGTGCTATTTGTCCATCTATTCCTCTATTTACTTAATTATTTGGAATTCAGCAACATTTAACATAAAAAGTACGTAAGGCTATTATCAGTTCAAGTTTAAGAGTTAACATTCAGACATCAACCTTAAATTTGAATTCCATACCTTGCATATGTAAGAGATGTTGTATGGGTGAGATATGATACTAACCTGGTGTTCCTACACAAGTTCAGGACTGACAGAAACAGTGTAAGTGGGCATTTGCTCTTGAACTCTCTGAAGGCTGAGACCTGAGAGCAGGTTCAGCCCACAGATCTTTGCTAGCTGCACGTACTAGACAGATTCCAATTTGTTCATGCACAGTGAAGTTTTAGCAACACTCCATCTGGGATTTAACCAAAACAACCCTCTAGCTTTAGACAACCCTCTCACAATTCTCTTATCGTTCACATTTCTTTTCATAGGTATAGCTTATATTCTGACGAGTTTAATCCAAATATTTCCTTCTTTGCTATCTACACACACACACACACACACACACACACACATCTTTTTTTTAATATATTTTATTGATTTTTTACAGAGAGGAAGGGAGAGGGATAGAGAGTTAGAAACATTGATCAGCTGCCTCCTGCACACCTCCTACTGGGGATGTGCCCGCAACCAAGGTACATGCCCTCGACCGGAATCGAACCTGGGACCTTTCAGTCTGCAGGCCAATGCTCTATCCACTGAGCCAAACCGGTTAGAGTCACACATCTTTTTTCATGTTAATTAAGAGCACATATGAGAAAACATTTTAGTAGATATTTTATACTATAAATATTTATCATAATTTATTGTAAACCAACCAGCTATTCCATTTTTTCACATATTGTTCTTAAATTCAGATTCATGACCAGACTGCACAAATCCAAGGAGATGCTACCATGGAATACTATACACTTTTTAAATGATCAAAATAAAATAATAAAAGTGTAACAGTTGTAAAAAATCAAAATGGTTCCATGTATTTCTATGCATGACAAAGTTTAAAACATCGTTTCCCAGTCACACCTCAAGGAAGAACTTTAAATTTTTCAGCACTATCTTTCAGTTTTTAACTTATCCATTTTTATGAAACTTTATTAAGTATATACTGTGTATAAGGTGTGGTTCTAGGTACTGCCTTAAATTCAAAAATTATTTTAATTAGCCAAATAGTGACTACATAGCATTGTCCCTTATATTCAATAGGCCCCATCCATGTGAGAACTGTACTATAAAATGCTAACATGAGCCTTTCCGCACATGTAAAGCTCATTCTCATGTCTCAGTGTGGCAACTGCTTTGAAAGACAGTGTGATATTTGCAACTCATCTTTTCACCGTCTCCAAAATAAGGACAATACCATTATTTTTAGAACATGAAGAAGTCTGCAGAGGAAGATAACTGTACAACCCACTTCCTCATTTCTTTTCTTTAACTTTTCACTGTGCTGCATTTTTTTAAAAAATCTTTATTGTTCAAATTATTACAGATGTCCCTCTTTTTTCCCAGCATAGCTTCCTTCCAACAGGTTCCCACCCCACCCCAGGCCCTCACCACACCACTGTCCACGTCCACAGGTACTGCATACATGCATATAAGATCTTTGTCCAATCTCTTCCCACACCCTCCCCACACTACCCCCCCCCCGCCCCCAGAATTGTCAGTCCACTACATTTCCATGCCCCTGATTCTATTACATTCACCAGTTTATTCTGTTCATCAGATTTTTCATTCATTTGATTTTTAGATTCACTTGTTTGTAGATATGTATTTGTTGCCACTTTGTTGTTCATAATTTTTTATCTTTACCTTTTTCTTCTTCTTCCTCTTCTTAAAAAATACCCTTCAGCATTTCATATAATACTGGTTTGGTGGTGATGAACTCCTTTACCTTCTTCTTGTCTGTGAAGCTCTTTATCTGACCTTCAATTCTAAATGATAGCTTTGCTGTGTAGAGTAATCTTGGTTGTAGATTCTTGCTATTCATCACTTAGAATATTTCTTGCCACTCCCTTCTGGCCTGCATAGTTGCTGTTGAGAAATCAGCTGACAGTTGTATGGGTATTCCCTTGTACGTAACTGAGTTTCTTTCTCTTGCTGCTTTTAAGATTCTCTCTTTGTCTTTTGCTCTTGGCATTTTAATTATGATGTGTCTTGGTGTGGTCCTCTTTGGAGTGCTCTTGTTTGGGGTTCACTGCGCTTCTGGACTTATAAGTCTATTTCTTTCGCCAGGTAGGGGAAATTTTCTGTCATTATTTCTTTAAATAGGTTTTCAATATCTTGCTCTCTCTCTCTCTTCTTCTGGTATTCCCATAATTCGGATGTTGGTACGCTTGAAGTTGTCCCAGAGGCTCCTTACACTATCTTCATATTTTTGGATTCTTTTTTCTTTTTGCTCTTCCAGTTGGGTGTTTTTTGCTTCCTCATATTTCAAATCTTTGACTTGATTCTTGGGATCCTCTAGTCTACTGTTGAAACTCTGTATATTATTCTTTATTTCAGTCAGTGTATGCTTAATTTCTGACTGATCCTTTTCCATTTTTTTGGCATTTTCATTAAGATCCTTGAAGGTCTCACTAAGTTCCTTGGAGGTTTCTAGCAGATTCTTGAGTAACCTTTTAACTGTGGTTTTGAACTCTATAGCAAGTATTTTGCTTTCTTCCATTTCTTTCATTTGTGACATGTTTCTTTGTCTCCACATTTGACTGCTTTCCTGTGTTAGTTTCTATGTATTGGGTAGCTACTAAGTCTCCTTGAGTTGACAGAGTGGTCTTGTGTAGTAGATGTCCTACAGGGCCCAGTGTCTCTGCCTCCCCAATCACCTGAGGTGGACACTCTTGGTGCACCCCTTTGTGGTCTGTGTGCACAGTCTTGTTGTAGTTGAGCCTTGATTGCTGTTGGTATCACTGGGAGGAATTGACCTCCAGGCCAATTGGCTGTGAGGACCAGCTGTGTCTACACTGGAAGAGCTGCTGTGCAGGAGACACCCTTATGGGGCAGGACTTGCTTCATTGGGGCTTTGGTGCTCACTGAGCCTGCCCCTTGAATGTGTCACTTATGGATGTGAAGAGTTGTATTCTGGTATGGTCTCACACTGACCACTGAGTACACTGGCTCTTGAATCTCCAAGGAGCTGCAAAGTCAGCCACTGCCTGGGGCCACCCAGTAGGAACTACAGAGAGATCTGCAGATTCCTCTTCTTTGTATCAGGTCTGGAAGTGCCCAGACAAGGCCCAGCGCTAAAGCAAGGCAGGCTGGTGCTAATGTGGCCTTCTTTTGATAGCTTTGAGGCCCCCTGACCCAGCTGCAGGTTGTTTGACAGGTTTTAGGCTGAGAAAGGACAGGCCATTCATATGCAAAAGCTGCTGTTCACAGCTTGGGTGGGGTTGTAAATTGGGTAGGCAGGGTCTCAGGGAATCTCCAGGGAAGAGCAAACAGCAATGGCTGCCAGTCAACCCTGCACTTGGGAGGTCCCAGCACAGGAACAATGACCCTTGCAAGCACCTCCGTCTGAAAGAAAGCTGCCCCCGCGTTCCTGCCCCGATGCCAGACAGACCAGTTTCTCCCCGTATGTGTCTGGGTACCCCCAAGACTGGCCTGGCACTGGAGCTCAGAGCATGCGGGAACCTGTATCTCCCTCCTGATTAAAAAAGCAGCACACCCGGGTGTCAGCCAGTTCCACGCCTCTGCACCTCCTACCAGTTTCAATGCACTTTCTTCTTTACCCCTCTAGTTGTAGTACTTCCACTCAGCCAGCTTTCCCGTGGTTCCGGATGATAGTTGTTATGTATTTTAGTTGTAATTTTGATGTGGTTGTGTGAGGTAGCAAGTGCAGGTGTTTACCTATGCCGCCATCTTGGTTGTCTCCTCCTCATTTCTTTACACCACAGTAATCTGAAGAACACATAGCCTGGGAGATTCTATGAATTCCCAATAGTTAGAAGTCTTAAAATTAGATCTAAGGTGTGGACCAGTAGTGCAATGGATACACATCTGACGATGGGTCAGAAAACTAGATCTGGATGATCTGACACATCAGGCCTGCAAAGTTTCTGGACTATGCTGGACCATGCACAGTCTCTAGTAAATGTTTTAGAGGGAAAAAGCATCGCAAAGATTATATCATTCTTGCAGTAAGCCATCAGCAATTTTATAATATTCATACCTCTTTTTAATTTGCCCAAAGTTCTACCTCATAACAGAGCCCTTACCAACTTCTAATTTTTCCTCCAATTTAAATTCCTAAAAAAGTTTAAATCCCTCAGATTTTAGTAGCTGTAAAACTCCACACTGGAGTTTTATCGTCTATTTCTACCTAGCAGTGATGTTCATCCAACACCTACATGCTACTGTATAGAAATGAGTCATTTCCTCTTCTGGAGGAGATTTAAAACACAACTCTGCAAAGCAAAATAGTCTGAAGAGATAGAAAGTAGCATACTTACCAAAAAAGGAAAAACTGAAAGATGGTCTCTCACTGAGAAAATAGGCAGAGAATATAAAAATATAAATTGAGTATAAGGTTTAATGAACATCAATATCTTTATGAATCAAAATGCCTATGCAAAAGACTTAGTGTGGAAAAATCCACAGAAAAATGCTTTTAATACAGGGTGAGGTAAGAGTAGGTTTACAGTTGTTGTTCATATGGAAAATAATATAATAAATTAATGAATAATAATACAAGAATAAATTCTGTTTTGCATACTCACAACTGTAAACCTACTTTTACCCTACCCTGTATTCCATTCAAATGAAAAAGCCCTTATTCATTTAAAACACAACTCTGGAGGAATTTTCATCTAAGAAATGAACAAATTCATCTCTAATCAACAAAAACTAAATTTTTCTAATTTGCTATGTCACTCTTCACCTTTTTTTCCCTTTTTGTTCCCATTTATTTCTGGTGAAGTGTTAATTTAAAAAAAATAAAAGAAAGCAAAAAGGAAAAGTATACACTCAATCATTTGGAAATTTAATTGGGATTCTGAAAATTTTCTAATGCCTGGAATCTAAAGCCAGTCTGTCCAATGAGTCCCTAAGTCCCTGAATTGTGAGAAGCATTAAGATTATATTCTACTGGAAGCCATAATGTTTTATAATTCTGATCTTATTTATAACAGCACAAATGTGAAAAGATCCCTAATATGCATTAACAGGTGAATGGAAGGACAAATTGAACTATATCCACATATGAATATACTCAGCAATGAATACATTTTTTTTATTCAGTATAAAGATTTTTAAATTTATTTATGTTGTTTAATATCTGAAACATTAATAAATCTCAAAATCTTTATACTGAATAAAAAACTAGCCCGCCAAAATATACATACTATATATTTCACTTATATAAAATCTAGAAAATGCAAACTAAATCTACGATGACATAGATCAGTAGTAGCCTAGGATGGGGAATGAAGGAAGGGAGGGATTAAGAAGTGGCTCAAGGCCCTAGCTGGTTTGGCTCAGTGGATACAGCATCAGCCTGCAAACTGAAGGGTCCCAAGTTCCATTCCAATCAAGGGCACATGCCCGGGTTGCGGGCTCAATCCCCAGTAGGGGGCATGCAGGAGGCAGCCAATCAATGATTCTCTCTCATCATTGATATTTCTCTCTGTGTGTTACTCTTCCTTCCTCTCTGAAATCAATAAATATATATATATATTTTTTAAAGTGGCTCAAGGAAATTTCTGGATCCACAAAAATGGTGTGTGTTGTTTTTACATCTAGATTATAATGAAGATTTTATAGGGGACTACATATTTTAAAACTCATCAGTCTAGCTGTTTTGGGTCCATGGAGAGAGCATCAGCCTGTGGACTGAAGGGTCTCAGGTTTGATTCCCGGTCAACGACATGTACCACAGTTGCAGGCAGGCTCCTCCCCAGCCTGGGCCCCGATCAGGGTTGTGTAGGAGGCAACCAATCAATGTGTTTCTCTCACATGGATATTTCTCTTGGTCTTTCCCTCTCTCTTCTACTCTCTCTAAAAATCAGTGGAAAAAATATCCTTGGGTGAGGATTTAAAAGAAATAAATAAAAATTTAAAAGCCTCATCAAGTTGTATACTTTTAAGAAGCAAATATGGTAATTTTTCTGCAAAAACAGATTTAAAAATTATCTAATCTAATAAAAGACAAACATGCAAGTTGACTGTACCTTTGCTATGCCTTGAGCCACGCCCATCAGCCAATCGGAGCAACTATATGCAAATTAACCCAACCAAGATGGCAGCTGGCAGCCACAGAGCTGGAGCGAGCAGGAGGCTTTGTTGCTCCAGTGATGGAGGAAGCCAAGCTTCCTGCCTGCCGTGGCTGGCTCTGAGCTCCACTAAAGGCAACAAAGTTTCAATTATAGAAGGTAAATAAATCCCAGAATTAAAAAAGAAAAAAAGAAGAGGCTGGGAGCTTCCATCGCTGGGGGGCTTGGCCAGCCTCAAAACAGCCCTCAGCCCCTCACCCAGACTCACCAGGCACCCCAGTGGGGATCCCCCACCATAAAGGGGATGTGGCCAGCCTGCAAACACCCATCAGTCCCTTACCTAGGCTGGCCAGGCACCCCAGCGGGACACCCACCCTGATCCGGGACACCCTTCAGGGCAAATTAGCCGGCCCCCACCCGTGCACCAGGCCTCTATCCTATATAATAAAAGGTTAATACGCAAACTGATCCTAACAGCAGAACGACTGGGAATGACTGGTCACTATGACACACACTGACCACCAGGGGGCAGACGCTCAATGCAGGAGCTGCACCCTGGTGGTCAGTGTGCTCCCACAGAGGGAACTCTGCTCAGCCACAAGCCAGGCTGATGACTGCCAGTACAGCGGTGGTGGTGGGATCCTCTCCCACCTCCTCAGCAGCGCTAAGGATGTCAGACTGGCATGTGGACATCCCCCGAGGGCTCCCAGGCTGCCAGAGGGATATCTGATTATAGCTCCCAGGCTGCCAGAGGGATGTCTGATTGCTAGTAAACTAGCAATCCCCTGGGGAGCGGGCCTAAGCCAGCAGGTCGTCATCCCGCAAGGGGTCCCAGACTGTGAGAGGGCACAGGCTGAGCTGAAGGATCTCTCCCCTCCTCCCCCCCCCCGCCCCGCCTGAAGTGCACAAATTTTTGTGCACCAGCCCTCTAGTCTCATTATAAAATGCCATTCCCACAAAGAAATCATGAAAGTTCCTGTAAAAATTGAAACTTCCAGGGGCTCTGATTCAAGATGGCAACTTAAGAGAATGTAAGCATGGATTCCTATGACAAGATGCTTACAATGTAATGAGAAGAGACATAATAATAAATTCAGTATATTAATCAATTAAAGTCAAAAACATAAAGTTTAAGACAATAAAATATGCATTTCAGAAACCACTGTGTATATTAATTGCCAAGTTAATTATCTATATAGGTGCCATGGAAATTTAGAGGCTGGAGAGATAACTCCATGATGTGAGCTCCAATCCTGACACTTTCACTCACCAGACCTGTGCTTTACCTAAGTCAATTAGCTTCTGGGAACACTGTTACACTGATATATATAATAATTCCAAATTATATTGATATCAGCTTTTTTTCAAATTATGGGTTTCAACCCATTGCTGAATCATAAAATCAATAAAATAGGTCAAAACCAGCCACTTTATTTTAAAAATGGAATGGAGTAGAATGGAAAATATCAAGATTACTCTAGTAAGTTACTTAAATTTGAAAGTGTATCTGTGTACATGGGTGCATTTACAGTATGTTAAGTAAACTATATTTCTTACTACGGGAATGGTCATGAAAGTTTGAATGCCACTGTTATGCTTCACACTGATGGGAGTTGAAAGAGACTATATAAGTTAGAAGTTCTTATTCCTATAAAGAGCTTTCCAAAGCTGAACAAATAGATTTCTCTTCACTTTAAACTTCTCAGGATCAGCGACCGTGTCTTACTAATAATATTTGTACTGCCAGCGCTAGTACAGTGCCTAACAAAGAGCCAGTTTTCAATAAATGATGGAGAGCTAGATGGTAAATGGAAATAGCCAGAGAAATTTTAGGAAATTAGAATTTACCTCGATTTTAAAGAATTGATGGGATTTGAATAACTTAAAGAAAGGAGTAGTGGGCATTTTTAGAATTCATTCTTTCATTTCCTGGCCTTATAGTAGGATTGGGAAGGAAACAGAACAAAAAGCTTTCTGCTCAGAGTGAGGAGAAAATAAACCAAATGACATACAGTCAGATGGTCCCCCCAGTACATGATCCACCCCCATCCCTGTGAATAATGGGAAGATTGCAGGTCCTAAAGCTTGAGGCTGGAAAGATGCACTGAGGACCCTAACAAGGGCCAATGACAAGCACCAATGATAACTCTTTTATTAGAAAAGATAAAATTAGAGGATTGTGATTCACATTTCCTATTTAAAAAGGAGTACAGAGAACAAAGGTTTATAAAGTACCTAAAAAACAGAGTCAGAGAACCGGGAATTAAAGGCTCAGACTAATTTGCTTAGCATCTAAAGGCATCCTGGACTAGCCCCCAGATCTTCTCACACCATTTTCCAGAGAAATCAGTGAGTCACTGCTCTCCCTAAGCAATCTGTGCATCCCAGCACCGAGCAGGCAGAAGTTCAGTCAAAAACCAGCAGAGAGGGAGGTGGTTCATTTGTAGCCCAGGGCACTGATGCCAAATCAGAAGCATGGGAGGCTCTTAAAGGGCTAAACACTGGACTTCATGGAACTCTTTGGGTCAAAATCCACACACCAAGTCCTGCCATGTGACACTTAAATCTACTTACATCTTTCCTCCTTTGCTTTATTTCTTGATTTATTCTTTGATATTTTTCCAAAAAGAAGAGAAGGGAGAGAGAGAGGGAGGGAGGCAAGAAGAGAGGAAAGAAAGAAAAAATAAAGAAGGAAAATACACTTTCCATAGGTGCTAGGCGAGTATTCTGGAGCAGCTCTGGGAGAGTAAAAATGTACCCCTTCCACCAGGAGTGGAACATGGCCCAGGGCCTGTCTGCCAGCAGACCCAGTGCTTGTCCTCCTCTTATTCATGGCACACTCCTGATGAATGTATGTCAGCTGGCATCTGAGGGGTTCAGCCAGTGAGAGAGGAGACGGAAGGGAGAAGCGAGAGTATTTCTCCTCCCACCCCCATGTCTCTGGGGGAGGCTCTGGTTAGGGTGTGTGTCTCCCATGGTTCCAGGCCCCTCCCCAGTAAGTCCAATGTGGTACCTACTTCACTGGGTGATCCCAAGCACTGACCTTCAATCACCTCCTCCCTTTGTCCGTCCAGCCCAAAGGTAAGAATGACTGCCTACTCTTGCTTTGCCCCATTCATCCTTGTTTGGCTTCTCAGCTTTTCCACCATCTGTGTAACCAATTCCCCACATGATGTTCCCTCGGCTTCGAATGCTCAGAGGAGTGTGTTTTCCGACTGGGCCCTAACATAACTCGTCAGCAGCAGTGCTAAAAAAAGAGACAAGAAAAATACCGGTACACTATTAACTGTGATTGTAATAAGATAATTTCTTTAGTAGACTAAATAACTTCTTTTAAAAGTCTTTTTCTCCGTGCTTTCACTACTTAAATTATAACAGTCATTGTGGCCCACAGCCTGATAAGCATACCACTATAGCTATGCAAAATGACTCTAAGGGGTACATAGATAATCTCTTTTTTTCCTATTTTAACAGTCATGCATGTATTTAAATGACTTAAAGCTCTCTCTGTGCCACATTACAGGCATTTTATAGGAAAGTTAGGCCACTGACTTGAGAAATAACTGGAATAGCATCAGCAATGGAGGATCCAGAAAGCCTGAACATCAAAATCTTTCTGAGGAGAACCAAAAGCTAACTGGTTTTTATTCCCTATCCTTCATTACTGCTTAGTCATGCTGAACATAATCTGGGAGAGAAACAAATTGAATAGAGAGAAAAAATTAAACTCAAAAGGGAAGTATGGAATTCACTGATTTATAATTTCAAAACCTTGGGGAGTGTTATATTCATTTATTCACTCATTTCAGTATCCAGGGAGCTCCTTTATGAGCCAGGCACTATCTGACAAGCTGGGAATACAACAGTAAGTCCAGATTCATACCCTCCACACCTTTGTGTAGGGAAAGGAGGAAAGAAATAGGCAATCAAATACTCTCGTTGTTATAAGATTCCTACTCAGAACAATAAAACAAAGCAGAGTATGTAAAGAAGAGGATGATAATTGGGGATTTGATGGAGTCTGGAAGATGGGGAATGGCTTCTCTGAGGATGAGCGGAGAGCTGGAAAATGAGTAGACATTAACAAAATGTTCCTGACAGAAAAAAAAACAGCATAGCAGGGAAGGCTATGACCAATAAAAGCTCTAAAGTAAGAACAGTGTGGGTTAGCTGGAGGGAACAAGAAACATCAAGATTGAGGTGATAGAGTAGGGTCCAAAACCATGCAGGAATTTTTAGGGCATTTTTACATGTTGACTTTATGTCAGGACAACCTTCACTTTACCTTTTAACTTTAATAACACTGTTTTGTTCCATTGCATTTTGTTTTATATTTATGTTTTCTTTCTTTTTTTAACATATTTTATATTGATTTCAGAGAGGAAAAAAGAGGGAGAGAGAGACAGAAACATCAATGATGAGAGAGAATCATTGATCGGCTGCCTCTTGCACGCCCTACACTGGAGATTGAGCCCACAACCCAGGCATGTGCCACAACTGGGAATCAAACCATGA
Organism: Myotis myotis; assembly: GCF_014108235.1. Taxonomy (NCBI): domain Eukaryota; kingdom Metazoa; phylum Chordata; class Mammalia; order Chiroptera; family Vespertilionidae; genus Myotis; species Myotis myotis. Next base: position 54,450,415 of record NW_023416357.1, read on the forward strand.
CCTCCTGGTTCATAGGTCCATGCTCAGCCACCATGCCATGCCAACTGAGCTATGTTTTATTCTTGACATGAGATTTTTACTTACAAAACTTGAAAAAGGTTTTTGTAAATGTAAATCTTTTAAAAATCAATTTAGAGAAAACTATTAAATACATTTTGTACAAGTATTGAGTAGATATGGTAGAAACTATCAATTAATGCAGTTTAAGAAACTCTGACATAAGAAATAAAATTGTTCCTCAATAATTTCAATACCAGTAAGAACATTTCTCAATATCGTGGTTTACTGGAAAATTTCCATCATGACATTAACTGTCCTCAAATTCTCCTCAAAACAGATGTTAATAACAGCTTCTGGCATAATTCCTGGTGGATACAGTGAGAACTTGTGGGATATAGGAGCTTAATGATTACTAAAGATACAGCCTGGGGAGATGGGTAATATTAACAAGATCTGCTACATTTTACTTTTTAAAAATAATTTTAGTGTTAAAAACGAGCTTTTTTCTTTCTAATTGCAAGGTAGATGATTCATGATTCAGAACTGGGGCAGTATAAAAAAAAAAACCTCACAACCCTTGGATAAATGAACTGCTGACATTTTAGTATTTTTTCTTTATTTTTCTATGAACTTATATTTATGTCTTATATATGGACACAATTCATATAACTGTTTATCAAGTTTTATGTGGTTTTTAAATTTTGGATTATAATAAACATTTTTCTAGGCCATTGTTCCCCAATAGTAATCATTTCACCTAGGGCCCAGATCTTGGATTCTAATACCATTCTCCAATAAAAGGAACCACGGATTCTAAGAGAAACGGTATTTCTAGGAAGAGGGCAGAAAACATATCAGATGAGCCTGGAGCATCCATAGTAAGAAAGTAAGGAAGTGCTCAAGCAACAAACACATGGGATGATGGGAGTATAGCAAAGGCATACAGCCAACTGAAAGAGCTCCCAACTGCCAAAGCTGGAACAATCTGAGCAAAAGGGTAAATAAATTCGTATTAAGTTGTAACCCAAAGTATACAGTAAATGTCCATGAGTTCATACTGATATAAGTAAATAATTGGGGAGAATAAACAAATTTCCTGTGGTAAATTTCAAATACTTTATGTAAATACTCCATCCTCAAAGAAATAAAACATAACTTCCCACTCCTTCAGTGTAAGCTGTGCAGAGTAGCTTCCTTCCAAGGAGTACAGTGTGTGGGGTGGGGAGGAGGGTGACTTTACAGAGAAGCCTGACACACACTACCTCAGCCAAGGGGGTCAAGGTTAAGGTTAGCCATGATGTCATGTTACAGTATGGACCCTTGATAAGATGTGATGAAAACGGCACTTGATCTCTGAGATCTTCCTCCCAAAACGCATAGCCCCAGCCTAATTCTGAGGAAACATCAAACAAATCCCAATTGAGACACATTCTACAAAGCACCTGAGCAGTGCCCCTCAAACCTATCAAAGTCGTCAAAAACGAGGGAAGTCTGAGAAGCCGTCATAGCCAGTAGGAGCGTAAAAAGACATGATGAAAAGTAACTTGGTGTCCTCAATGGCATCTTGGAACAAAAAACTGACATCAGGTAAAAACTAAGGAGATGTGAATAAGTATAGACTTTATGTTAATAATGATGTACTGGTGTCAGTTCATTAACCGTAACAAATATCCCTTAGTCATGTGAGATGCTGATAACAGGAGAAACTGGGGGCTGAATACCTAAGACTTCTCTGCACTTCCTTTGCAATATTTTTTACATCAAACACTGTTCTAAAATAAATTTTATTTTAAATGCATACCAAAAACATTTTGAAAACATTTTAAACTCCCACATAATAACCCAGAGAGTTTATTATAATTATTTAAGCATTCCCCTATTGATGAAAATTTGAGCCATTGTCAAATTTTCTCTGTTAAAAGTAACAGAGTGAAGAATAATTCTACATACATATTTGGGTCAGACCTTTGATTATGTATTAACAATAGATTTCTATAGATTCTTTCTACTTTTTAAAAAGTCAAAATAACTCATTCACCTACATTAGCTCTAACTGCAATAATAACCAAAGCATCTTAAGTCCCATTAGACTGAGCAACTTTTCTTTTCTTTTTTTTTTAAAATATATTTTATTGATTTTTTACAGAGAGGAAGGGAGAGGTACAGAGAGCCAGAAACATCAATGAGAGAGAAACATCGATCAGCTGCCTCCTGCACACCCCCCACTGGGGATGTGCTCGCAACCAAGATACATGCCCTTGACCAGAATCGAACCCAGGACCCTTGAGTCTGCAGGCCGACGCTCCATCCACTGAGCCAAACCGATTAGGGCTGAGCAACTTTTCTTAAGTAAGTTCCGCTCCTTTAAACTGTAAGGAAAATATTCAGAACTTGGATTCAGCTTCTAGCCTTATTCACTGATGTGTGTATATTCATTCTGAGTAGCTATTATGCACCAGGTAAATATTCTATTAGGAAAATCATTTAACCACCTTAAAACCTTATACCTTCTGATACACAATATAGGAATGCTTACAGAAATCTTCCATTGGACAGCTAAAGACCATTTCCAGATCCTTGCAACGACAGTGTATATGAACGCTATTATACAAGTTTTTGCAGCACTTGATACTCCAGGCCACAGTGTAATTTTGTAACTGAAAAAGATTCTTCCCACATTAGCATTTGGTGATCTTTGAAAACACTTAAAAACTTAACATTTTAAATCTATAATTAATTATAGATTTGTATTATTTTTCATCTCCTTTAACTTCCTGCCCTCTGGTGCCACCTAACGCCCATCTCCTTTGGCACTTCTGTGCTTCATCTTCCCATAAATGCTATTTTAAGACTGGGTGTAACCCCATCACTAAAACTTCCCTTCATTGTCTTCAAAATGTCCATGTGTCACCATCTCTTCAAAACTGCTGTCACTGTTTCCATGACTTCTAACTGTTTCTCCCAAAACAGAGAGGTCACTTCAAGAAAATCAGCAATGATGTCTATCAGACTCCGCAATGGAGAGCTGCATGCAGATGGTGTATTGGGGTGACGGGGTGCCCCAGGAGATATACCTGTAAGGAAGTGAGGGAGGCCAGGCTAGAGAGAGGGAGAAGGTGACCCACATGGAGGTTCCAATGGAGGCCTGCACGATCCTACAGGAAGGCCTGGAGCTGGGAATGCAGAGATTTCCCCAATCAAGGCAAGAGGGCTGGCTGGGCCTTTAAATGTAGTCATTGGCTCTGAGCATCCCCTTGTAGCAGGACAACCTTGGGAGAGGCATTTTTCTGTGGTCAAGGCAATGACCAGGGAGGGACACAGCTGTGAAACCATTATAGTCTATCACCTCAGCAGCTAGGGTCAAACCACCAGACGGGGGATGGGGTGGTGGCCACACCACCAACCAGGCAAGGGGATCTGGGTGAAGCAGCAAAGCTCTCACTATATGTTTTTTCACTAAATCTTTGCCTGCTCGTTTACTCTCACCGTGGATATGAAATTCAGAGGATCAAGCTCTTAAAGATGAAATCTATAATAAAACACTCTCTAAAATCAGAGGCTTTGAGAGCACATAGTTTTTCGTATCAAACATGTGAACCGGTTAAGGGAAGTAGGCACTCCTGCAGACAACTCCTAGCACAGTACCTCGGCAAGCCCTCTGTAAATATCTTTAAAGGATACCAAAAGCATCATTATTCTTAAGCATTACACTCATTTTTTAGGAAGTGGAAGGAAACAACATAAAAACTAAAATATAAATATAGGAAAGGACCTACAAAGAGATAAAGACATCTAAATCGGTTCCCAGCACAAAAACCTGAGGGAGGACCCTATCGATAGATGAGTGTGTGCTTAGAAAAATTAGGAATCACATTAAAACATCTATTTTGAGAAACTGATTATTTAACTTTGGAAAATAAAAGCTTGTATTCAACTTTCTTATGCTAGGTTTATCTGTTTGATATTTTTCAGATTTTATTGTAATTGTCTGGATCTGACAATTTCAAACATAGTAACTAAATCTTGTCTTTAAAAACAGAGTTTAGGATTTATAAAATGTTTTATTTGGAAAAGTTCACTATTGTACAAATATCAGAAAATTAATGAAGAAACATAAAATATTTTTAAAACTTATGGATAATCAATTCCTTGAGATATTTTTAATAAATAACAAACTATTCAATAAATATTAGAGAATTAAAGACCATTTATGTCATATCATCTACCCCTAATAATTATCCTAGTACTTCAAAAATTTTAAAAAATTTCAATTAATACAAAAAATATGTTAATTATTCAATTTGATTTTACATTTGCGGGGTATCTACTAAGTATAAGGCATATATTAAGCAAAGAAAGTAACTAAAAGTGAACCCTTCTGAGACCCTCCAGTCTAAGATATGGTAAAAAATAAAATGTGCCAAGTTTAGGAAAGCTAATAATTATAAAAATATCATCTGTAAAGCGCAGGCAGCCCCTGGCTTCCTGAACTGGTGAGCTTCCAGAAGTTCACTAGGAAGCTGTTTACTGACTTCATTTGCCCAAGAAGTAATGTCCTAAAAGGAGCCTGGCTTGCCGATGAGACCGCCTCATTTGGTACTAGCAGTTCCCGCTGAAGTTCTGGGAGCAAGAATTATGAGTGACAGAAGGAGAAAATGGCAGTTTCTCAGTCCATTGCCATATTCAGAGCCAGTCTATGACAAAGTTCTGCATCAAAGAAAGTCTTTAGTTAACATTCTTTCTCCTCATGCCCCTCCACTCAAAGCTCTCCTATTTTCCAGTCTCCTAGTACCTTCTCCCTCGTTCAAAGTCTTGTAGCACCCACCTAGGCCCAGGTCACTGCCACAAATTCTATAGATTGAGCTCATTCACTTCCATCTCACCCACTCCACCCCTTATTCAAATTTATAGTTTTCTATCCAGGAATTAGAAAGAATATAATCAAATTAATTTATGCTAAAGTGTGAATGATCTCTTAAGGCTCAAAAAGACACTGGTGTGAGTTTAAAAGACATTACTTGTTAAGTCAAAGGTGGAGATCAAGAGACGATTAGCAATGACGTGTTAGGAGAGACATGGAAAACAACAGTATATACTGAGCCCTTACATGTGCCAAGAATTTATACTCTTCAGTGGACTCTCTTAAGAACACCATCAGAGAGGCATGTTATTCTCCCAGGTTTACAGAAGAGAAATGTGAGGTGTGGAGAGGTAATGCCTTACTGAGCTCTGGAATACAACTTGCCTATTCTTTTGCACTATTTCTTCTCTTCCTTTGTACTGAAACCACAGATCCTCTAAAGGCAACGTTTTTCCCCCCAGAATGTGATGACAGGGACAGTAGGTGAAAACCTCTGAAGCATATTCGTTTAAATGAAATTGCTTCTAAGGAAGGCGTGATCAGGAAGTGTTTGTATTCTAGGCTCTGAGAAAGAGAAGAGAGAGTATCTTTAGTGTATTTATCCCCTAAGGATCAGTATCTCCCTAATGTAGAGTATGATTTATAGGTTATTTTCCAACATTCCAGGACTCAATAAATGAGTTAAACTTTAGGTTAACTCGGGTGCTATCATTTGTACCACAGCTGACTTTAAAACTAGTTATTTCATTACTCTGTCTTTATAAATAGTATAATCCATTCAAGAAGGCATAAAAAACCTAGTTGACATATTTTTTATTCTATACACTATGCTCATTTTATATTAATAACACAGGAAAAACAGTCTCCCTCAGAAGGGCTGGAATGAGCCCTGTGTCTCAGTCCAGTAGCTCGGTCCAGCAACTCATAGATTTTCTGAATGGCTGATCATTCATCTTCTGCAACTGATGATTATTGGCCAAACCCCAAGTGGACACTGGAGATTTTTGCCTGCCAACAGCAATCTGATTTGCCTTTAAGAACCTGCCTCCCTTCCACTCTCAATCCACATTGTTTAGCTGGAATATCCCTCACTCCTGAACTCAAAGGGTACACACATGACCTGGCCACGCTCCTCAAGCCCTGGCCACGATGGGCAGAGTATGGATCCAAATCATTCCAATGAGACTCACTCCCAAGAACTGTTAAGGAGGTTATAGGCCAAGAACTTCTGGGGGCCACCAGGAAGAGAGAATCTATCTGAGAGAGAAGATGTCCAAAGCCAAGAAATTTGGGGGAAGGAAGAAAAGAAGGCGGTAAGGAGCAAAGACAGAGAAACCTAAGCCAGATCCAGGAAGAAATTGAGCTCCTGTCACTTCCAAGGAAAGAGTCCTGGATAAGACATCCCTGATGCCTGGGCTCCATCTGTCTCCTTGGGCATCGCCATTCTTCACATTATGATGATGGGAACCACAAGTACCTCTCCTACTCCCAAGTCTCGCCTGCCTGACAGGCCCTTGTGCAGCCAACCCTGGAAGCAGGTCTGTCTCCTCACCCTGCTACACCAAGCATCATTTCTCCTAAAGGCGTTTACACTCCGCCCCCAGCTCCACCCATCTTCCTTCCCAAAGGCCACTGGCCCAAGCAGAGAATCAGGCTTCCAGGCAAGTAGCTCTGAGTTAGGCCTGTGGTTGTTCTGTTTATTATGAAGGGAGTCATTGTACTTCCATTTGTCAAGGCCCGGAGCACACAGCACAGATTCTTATCTCTCTGAATTATCCACCTTTGAGGTTTGAACAAGGCTCTTTCTTCAAAATGACTTCAGATTGTGAGCTTTTACATTTTCTAGCACATTTATTTCTAAAAGATGGCCATGTAATCATCGAGAGGAAATGAGTAGAGAGAGGTGAGAGGATAAAAGTCTGTTCACACTAATGCTGGTGTAAATCAGACCAATTATCCCAATAGCTGTTACAGTGAGGTAATGAAGCCTCTGTATCTCCTGAGATAGGGAATTCCCTTTGTATCATTTACCTAACAGTACATGACTACAGCACTCTAGTACAGGAATCTGGCTTCTCAGTGGTTCAAACCCACAGAAGAGTCTTTATATAAGAACTAATAAGAAGGGAATACAAATCAACTTCTCAATGTTAACAGAAAACTCCAATTGTGACCAAATTAGGGTCCTAATTACATGGTGGTCTCTTTAGCAAATCAGCTACAGGTCACAACTGATTTTTTATTTGTAGGCAAGACTGCACTTCTTCCTAGGACACCAGTCCACAGTTCTTTCCTAAGAATCAATCATGGGCTCTGTAAGGTTCTGGGATAAATAAATACACAAGGTCATCGTTGAAAATGCAAAGACTCAAGTTTTAATTTTTTCTAGTGCCAATGAGTCCATCTTACTTCATGAAAATTATCACTGAGGTTTTCCTTTTATCCCAAGGATACCAAAGGAGGGTTCTGGAATCCGTGGGTTGAAAGTCATGGACTTCCTTGCTTGAAGGTGAATGTATAATATTGGTTTTGTGTACACTGTGTTTCTTTAGGGGGAGAATGCAACAACTTTCCTCAGTTTCTGAAAAGAGTCTGTGATCCCCAAACAAAATGAGAATAAATGTTAATTTCTCTGCTGTTTGTATAGTGCTTACTTGTTTATGACTCCAGCCAAATGCTACATGAAGGCCCCCAAAAAGAGAAAGACCACATTACAGGTTTCCATGACAGCAGATAAAGAATATGTAAATTGTAGATACTACTTTGACTTGGACATGACTGTGACATTGAGTTTTTACCACATGCTCTTTCCTACTCCAGGTGGCGGTAGTGCTTCGGTGCTTAGGGCAGCCCATGTTGTCTGGTGGTTGTTCTTTACTGTAATTGGCACAGTGGTCGGCAAACTCATTAGTCAACAGAGCCAAATATCAACAGTACGATTGAAATTTCTTTTGAGAGCCAAATTTTTTAAACTTAAACTATATAGGTAGGTACATTGTTATTAACTTAATTAGGGTACTCCTAAGGCTTAGGAAGAGCCACACTCAAGGGACCAAAGAGCCGCATGTGGCTCGCAAGCCGCAATTTGCCAACCACGGGGCTAGGAGGTCAAGCACAGATTGGCAGGCTGCCTTGGGCTGGGCTTGGTACAATTCTTGAGCGTGTACACTTGCCTACCAGACATGTTAGCATCTATATCCTGAGCTTTCACAGAAAGGCTGTAGGCTGGCTTATGGCTGCCATAGTCTCAGTGAGGAATTCTGACATTTCCTCTTTTTCATGCTATAACATAGTGTTTACAAATATAGCAGTGAGATTTTACACAGTTCAAATTTTCTTTCTTGCTTCGGTGCACCTTTACAAATATGTTTCATAAATGTGAATGTTGGCTGTACATGAAAACATAAAATTTAGGTTTTCTATCTAAAAAGATAGAAAAGTATAAAACAAATCAAATCTTTATTTGCTTTAGATATGTTCAACAAGAAGTCTTCCTAATCACCCCAAAGTTATGTTAACAAACAATGTAGACTTTTAAATGTGCACCTCTCCTTATAGAATCCCTTTCCAAAGTTCTTACATTCTAACTTCAGGAAAGAAATCTGAAATTCATGACAAATATGTTCTCCATAAATTACAGCTGTAACATCTGGATCACTGGGCTTCATCTCATTTTCATCTATCCTGAGGTGCTGAAACGTGCTATGAGCATTTCTCCCCTGAGCACTGACAATGGGAAGTTAGAGTGCCTTTCCTGCCTTCATTTACCTGCCAGTAGAGCGCAGTAAAAAAAGCCATTAGGAAGACTGAAATGGCATGTTTTTCCAGAGGGAAAGATATTTTCCTCCACTGGGTATTTCTAATTCTTATAGACATTTTTAAATACCATTGTCTTAGTAAAGAATGGTAGCCCCAACATACTTCTCCATCTCTTTACAAAGCAACTGTATGAGTGCAAAGTGGTTCCACACAAAGCGGCAAAGAAAAGCTTATTTCCGGACAAAGATCATGAACTTTCCTGAAACTGGTTCTCCTCTTCATGGCCAAGCACCCAGGCTCTCAAAACTGCTTTAGTACTTGTAAGTCCAAAATCTCCCACAGACCACAAGGCCTTGCATAATGTGGCCCCTGCCAACCATTCCAGACCCATCCCTCCTCATTTGGCCTGTTATTCACCAAATTCCAGCTGCCTGGGCAATTCTCTAAGTGCCTTCTGCTGTGGTTTCCTCTGCCCAGAACTATCTGCCACATCCCTTACTTCCCTTCTCCCCCCAACTCTGGCCAATTCCTATTCCTTCTTTTATTTCATCCTAAATGCCACTTCTTTAGGAATGTCTTCCCTGCCCCTCCTCTTCCTTCAAGATTAGGTTGGAACCTTTTACAGTTCACTACTCTAGTTCTCTGTACGCCTCTTAATCAGTTATCACACTTGTAATTCATAGCAATGCCCTGATGTGACCTCACTAATTGGTGGAGTAGTGGGTACCCTAAGAATTATGGCCCTATGCCAAAACCGGTTTGGCTCAGTGGATAGAGCATCGGCCTGCGGACTGAAAGGTCCCAGGTTCGATTCCGGTCAAGGGCATGTACCTGGGTTGCGGGCACATCCCCAGTGGGAGATGTGCAGGAGGCAGCTGATCGATGTTTCTCTCTCATCGATGTTTCTAACTCTCTATCTCTCTCTCTTCCTCTCTGTAAAAAAAATCAATAATATATATATATATATGTATATATATATGTATATATATATATAAAGAATTATGGCCCTGGCAGAAATCAGATGTCTGTTACCCAAGCTCTGCCACTTACTAACTAGGGACAGAACCAGGACTACAGACAAGTTATTTAATCTCTCCATTTTCCAGGTAAAAAATGCCACAAATAATAACACCACTCTGTCAAAACTGCTATGAGGTTTTAAGTGAGATAATGTATTTAATCTTTAATGTTTATTTACTAGGTGTACCGGTTAATAACAGCAGATTTTGTAATCAAAGAAAACATGATAATTTCAAGAGAAACATCAAAACTGCTTTATTCAAAGTAATGTCCATCGCTAGCTACACATTTCCCGCATCTTTAGATAATTTGTGGATATCGTCCCAATAGAACTTTTCTTGTTTTGAGGCAAACCATTCAGAGACTCAATTTTCCACTTCTTCATATGTTTTGAAGTGCTGCTCAGAAAGTGCGTGTGCCATCGATCGGAACAAGTAGTAATCTGAAGGAGCAAGGTCTGGTGAATACAGCGGGTGGGTTAATACTTCCCAGACAAGATCTTTAAATGTGTCTTTAACTGGTTTTGAAGTGTGTGATGGTGTGTCATCATGAAGCAAAATTACTTTGCCGTGTCTTCTGGCCCATTCTGGTCATTTCACGTTCAAAGCGTGGTTCAAATTGATTATTTGTTGTTGGTAGCAATCAGTATTAATGGTTTCACCTGGTTTTAGAAGCTCATAATGCACCACACCTTCCTGATCCCACCAAACGCAGAGCATTGTCTTCTTTCCGAAGCGATTTGGCCTTGCAGTCGATGTTGATGGTTGACCTGGATCAACCTAGGATTTTGTGCATTTGGGATTCTCAAAATAAATCCACTTTTCATCACCAGTCACAGTTTGATGCAAAAAAGACTTTCTTTTGTGCTGGTGAAACATTTTACTGATGCCTTTTTGGTTTTCCATTTGTCTTTCCTTCCGTTAATGTGGCACCCATTTTCCTTCCTTTAAAATCTTTCCCATTGCTTGTAAACATTCCTGAGCAACATGTAATCTTTCTGCAAGTTGTTTTTGAGTTTGACACGCATCTTCATGCAATAATGCTTGTAATTGTTGATCTTCAAACTTTTTCGGTTGACCTGGAGGTCCTTTGTCTTTCACATTGAAATCGTCACTTTTAATGCATTTAAACCAGCATTCACAAGCATCTTGAGATGGAGCATGTTCACCATAAGCTTCCCAAAGTATACGATAACTTCTTCTTCAAAATAAAGTAATAAATTAAAACTTCCCGCAAATACTTTTTTCTGGCATGAAATTCAACATTTTTAAGTGTAAAAATATCTATGATGTTAACACCTTCAGCAAATTTGACAAATGAAGTTTTGAAGCTTGCTGTCAATACAACAAAACAGCATACATATCAAATCGCATATATATCAACATATGTGTAATTCCATCTATTGAAAAAAATCCGCATTAACTGGTACACCTAGTAAGACTAGAGGCCCAGTGCACAAATTTGTGCACAGGTGGGGGGGGTTCCTCGACCTGGCTGGTGATTGGGGCCAATTGGGGCATCTCACCCAGTCCAATGGGCCATTGGGGCCAGCTGGTGGGGAGTAGGAGCCCTGGGAGGTTGGCCAGCCAGGGGGAAGTTGGAGGTTGGCCAGCCAGCCAGGGTGGGAGGGGCCATGGGAGGTTCTAATCAGGGCCGGCTGGCTGGCGGAGGTTGGGGGGAAGAGGGACCACTGGAGGTTGGCCAGCTGGGGGGAGGGGCTGCAGAGGTTGGCTGGCCACAGGAGGTTGGCTGTGGGAGTGCACTGACCACCAAAGGGCAGCTCCTGCATTGAGTGTCTGCCCCCTGGTGGTCAGTGCGTGTCATAGCGACTGGTTGTTCAGGTCGTTCTGGTCGTTCTGTTGTAACAGTAGCTTAGGCTTTTATATATATAGATACTGCATAAAGAATGCCTAGCAGACAGACCTATTTTGTTTCTTTCCACTAATACCATTCCTTTCGTGGAACAAGAAAGCATTAATGACCAAAATGCTTTAGATTTGTTCAACAAGCAGTCTTCCTAATCACCCCACAGTTATGTTAAGAGATGAGACTAAAGAATATAGAAAATGCATAATTACAAGGGTCCTGTAACTTATAACGTGTCTCTAATAACAAATCAATAGCAGAAATATTGATCTAGTGGGGTACCTGTTGAGGAAGAATTTTTTTAAGTAGGACTGGGATGTGAAAGTTGCTAGCCATATCTTTATCTAACAATCAAAGAGAACTTAAGAGAGCTTACCAATAGCAAGAAGTAAGTGATAGAGCCAGGATTAAGCCTGATACCAAAATCTTCTAACTGTTCCACTAAATCTGCTTTTATTCAATGTACTTGTTGTAAGATAACCTTTGAAATAAGAAAGATGGGAAGGAAATGGTGGAGGCAAAGGAGAGCTGTAACATCGCTACTGAGATGGGGAGGCAGATGAGGCTGTAAAACTTCATCCCAAACTTCCACTTGGAGTTTTGTTTCCCTAAGATGGGCGTCTCAGGCACAATCTACTTCAGACAGCCTTCCTTTGTATCTCATAAGGGACGGACAAGCTGTATTCAAATTATACTGACTTTGGGCATGTCACTTAATCTCCTGTGGTTCAGTTTATTCATGTAGAAAATACAACAGAAAGTGTGATAGTCAATTAAGTTAAGACATAGAAAACACTTAAAATAGTGCCAATACATAATAGATGTGCTGTACGTTTAGCTAGGATTAATACGAGATATAAAGTGTTATTTTAAAATGGCCCCACCTGATAATTAGCCTTACGTCAGAAGTAAGATAGAACAATTGAGCAAAGAGAACCCAGTACAGAGTGGGCTTGGGAGGACCACAATGATGTGTCCTACCTCCTGTAATACAACTTCAGAAGATGAATATTCATTGTGATTTAACAAAACTTCATTCAAAAGCAAAGAAATAAAAGCCAAACCCTACCACAATAGATATCACTATGAAGAAGTTCATGGATACTTATGCAAACTAGTTCACACAACAAATTTCTGGCACCAAATACAAATTTTGTGTAGCTGCTTGAAACTCACATTAGATTTATACTCCTAAAAGGAAGAAAAAAAAGAAAATTTCAAATGTGAAATGGACACTTGTACACCAACTCAGGATGCAATTCAGATATGATTAAGAGAATGAATAAAGTAATAAAATGGTGTTAAGAAAATTTTTTTTATAAAAAGCCACTAAGAATCATTAGCGCTGACCCAGAATGGCTCAGTGGTTGAGCGTCGACCTATGAACCAGGAGCTCACTTTTTGATTCCTAGTCAGGGCACATGTGGGTGAATTTTCAGTGTGGGGCGTGCAGGGGTGAGCTAATCAATGATTCTCTCTCATCACTGATGTTTCTATCTCTCTCTCCCTCTCTCTTCCTCTCTGAAATCAATAAAAATTATCATTTAAAAAATAGAATTGTTAGCAACATTAACAGAAATAGCACAAAGGCTCTGCTGCCCAGACCCCATGGTTCCTAATTCAGTTATTTTCCCACCCTCTTTTTGAGGTGATTTCCAAAAAGTGAGCTTCCTGTGATTATGACAATACATCTTTATTATCCTAAAGGCCTCACTTTTTCTCTAATTAAAAGCTGAATTATATCAATAAAGAAGCTTAACAAAGTGCCTCATTATTTTTTTTACTTGTAAGGATCACTTTGTGATGGTAAAGCCAGGCCAGGCTTGAAAATACTAATGACAGACATTAGTTATTGTGGCAGCTAGGTTTCAAAAGATTAAGGGAATAATTCAATGACCTCTCTTCCGTGGTGGCTGTAAGATAGATACTTAAAGAAGAATGGTTATTCTACTGAAGAACAGGCATTCTTTACACTTTAGTTTAAATACAAAGCAAGATTCCTCATTCCCTTGCTAAAACACACCCGTAGCAAACCACAAAAGCTGTCTTCTAACTGTGTGTGTGTGTTTCTCTTTGGCTGAACTGGTGACTGTACAGCCACTCAAACTAGATAAACTTAAACCATTTGTAAATACTATGTTATCATTGACATGCAATACTATCAGATTAAATTTAGACGTGGGGAAATACTGGAGTTAGTCTGATTATCTTTGACTCCGGTGGAAAATACTATGTGTGTGAAAAAATAGGTACATAAATAAGCCATTCCTGGTAAAGGGCCTAGTGTGTGTGTGTGTGTGTGTGTGTGTGTGTGTGTGTGTGTGTGTGTACAGCATATGCCAAAGCCACACAAAACATCATAGAAGCCTATTGTTTAAACTTCATTGTGAAAAACTATATTATAAAAAGCCTTTAATAAAAAAATTCCCTGATTTTTTTTTTTTTAATTTTCCCAGGAAAGAAAGAGAAGTGAAATAACTGAATGGCAAGTAGTAGGAGTGCAAAGAATAAAGAGCCAACCAAATACCACACCACCTGGGGAATCCTGTGACAGAGGTAAGTAGCCTAACCACGGCTGATAGTCCAAGAGACAGCAATCCTTTCGTGGCAAGTTCCATATAGTTCTCCCTCATATTCTGGCATATACCCAGGAAGAAAAACGTTGAAGCCAGAGAAAGTGAAATGTCAGGTAGAGAGGAACCAATATAAGAACACTTCACAAAGTTCTAACTTCCTTGAAAAGAGGCAAATAGTATGGGGTCTGGAAACTGCAAAATAAAGGTGTCCCTGCCTGTTGCCCTGAGTCTCACTCAGCTGACTCCCACAGAGGCAGCTATTAGTCACAAAAGTAGCAGCCCGAGTCTAGAGTAAATGGATGCTGCCAGAGAGGCCAAAAGAGCAGAGAGGGGCTGGGGAGTGATGACCAAAAGGGTTAAGTCAGCCTGGCTGGTTCCTCAGTGGTTAGACCCTTGGCCGGAGGACCGAAGGATCACGGGTTGATTCCCAGTCAAGGACACATACCTCGGCTGTAGGAGGCAACAACTTATGTGTCTCCCTCACATCAATGTCTTTCTACCTTTCTCTCTCTCTTTCTCTTTCTCTCTCTCTCCCTCCCTTCCACTCCCTCTAAAAAAAAAAAAAAAAAAAATCAATGGGAAAAATATCCTCCAGTGAGGATTTGTTAAAAATGGTTAAATCAATGTTTTTTACAGGAAACTGTTGAGTTGAATTGGCATATATGCAAGACCAGAGAGAACCAGGTGAGATCACAGCCTCAGCTGGACCTCATCCCTGTCCCTCACCTCCAGCTTCCTTATAAAAATAGAAGGGTGCAAAGAGAGGAGAGGGGAAGGTGCAGCCATATCTGCTCTGGGTCAGGGGTCTGGCAACAGCTTTGTAGCTACATAGAAGTTGTCTGCAAAATCTATTCCAATCTCAAATGATATTTTGGAAAACATTCAAACTTCTAATTTGGTGTGGTGAAAATATTATTCAAAGGCAACCCTAAAAATGTGACTTTTTCTTTTATCAAACGCTATTTTACATTTCGATACAAGAATAGGAGTCAAATGTGGCTTAAAGGCAAAGATAGACTATGGTTTCCATTTTGAGAGAATGCCTCCTTGCAATCTTCAAAAACTGATCATTTGCCATGCACAGACCAACCTTCCATCTGAGAGAGAACCGTTTGAAGTACATTGCCTTAAGAATAAAAATTTCCAACAGAGTCCATGGATTCTAAACCCTTTAATTATAACTATTTCTTCAAATATGTAGCCACTCTGATATCAGGCTCCATAGGAGTCTACGTTATAGGGATATATAGGAAGTTTTTTCGTTTTGCCTGATTTTTTTTAACTGACAAACATACATTTTGCCCTTTCTTTTACTCCATTCTTTGTATTCAATGCCTAATGCAGCAGAGAAAAGGAGACTTATTCAAGAAAAATTCAAAATAACTATAAAGAATATGGGCTTTTACAGTTAATAACTAACAATCTGCCACTCAGGAGTTGGCACCCTCAACCACCCTGCATGATGCACACTCAGAAGTCAACCCTCCCCTCCCCTTTCCAAGAAAAAGACTTTTCAGGGAAAGCATTTCTGAACCAAAAAAAGAAAACATGCTTTGACTCATTCCTTCCCCTTTCCCTTTCTCTGAAGCTTCAGCCACATGCTGGTCTTTCAGATCTTTCCATCTTCCCAGCCCCAGGTCAGGTTACTGCCCAGCTCTCACTGGGACTGTTGCGGCCTCTGCATGGGCATGGTCTCCTGCCTCTGCTCCCAACTTGACCCTTCTAAGGCTCACTCGACCCCATCTCCTCTGCTCAAATGCTTCCAGGCTTCCCTATCCGCCCTCAGTCTGGCCCATTTGACCCTAAAATCCCCATTGCCTCCCTTCCCATGCCCTGGGCCTCAGCCCAATACTGACTCTCCATTCCTCGTATACACCGGGCACTTATTCATCTGTGCCGATGGCCATATTCTTTCCCCCATGCCCCTGTGTCCAAATCCTAACTGAACTTTGAAATAAGGCAGAGGCCATCAGGTGGAAACACCCTTAAATTGCTGCCAGCAAACCTGCTTCTTACCTGCATCTACCTTCTGGCTGAGGCTACCACTTCCCCTGGAACCCACCCCCACACATCTCCTTAGGGACTGAAAGGGCGAGGACTACGCCCTCCATCTTACCCTGGGTCCTCCATTTTTGGGCAGCCATGTGCTCGGCAAGGCTTCTTCCCGGAAGCCCAAGCCTCTGCTAGCCACACCCAGGATTTCTCTGGACTAACCAATGATAATCAAGGGAAGTGCACGCCATCAATATGACCACATCCTGTGTAATGACACACCAACTTGCGCCTGGCCAGTCGGAGGGACCCACAGTCCCCTCTCCTGCCCTTACTCCACCCCCCTATAAAACTCCTCTTCCCATCGGGCTAGGTCTCTCTCTGCCACTGGGCTTACTGTTGCAACGTTGCATCGGTGAGTGTGGTCAGGGAGCCGAACTAGTTCTCTGCTTTTGCATCGGACACAGCTGGCTCCCTCGCGTGGTCTGTTGGGGATCTTGAAATCTGGGCATAACAGGGACCTCATCCCGTTGATTGCCCCCACCTTCCCCTTTAACCTCAACTTCTCTACACACTTCTCATCAGCCCACTCAGGTGCTATCCATTAAAGAAACTAAAAACCTTCCCCTGATCCCATCCCAACACTGTTCTCACTCTCCTACTACCACTTTCTTTAATCCTCTGGATAGAACCAAACTGCTTGGCCTGCTCCCTGTCCCCACCTCCTCTTTCCACACACCCCTCAACATACTGCATTCCGGATTCCATCCCACCACTCCTGGTTTTGTTATTTTGTAAAATGTATTTACACCTACTATGTCCCAAATAACATTCCTAGTAGGGGGAGGGGAGGAGAAATCAGACATGAGCTCTTGGAGTCCAAAGGTCAAACTGATAGCCTCAAACTGATAACTAAATTCAGTCCAGAGATACATTTTATTTACCTTGTGCTGTGTTTTTAAAAGTACAAATTATTAGTCAAAGACAGATAAGCATGGGACAGACTGACGAATTTCAGAGGGAAGACAGGGGTGGGGGTGGGTGGGAGAAGAGTGTAATATGCATATATGCATAGCCCATGGACACAGACAATAGAGTGGTCCAGGCCCTGGGGGGGAAGGGGCAGGTGTGGAGGAGGGGTTAGTGGGGGGCAGGAGGGAAACACAGAGTGCTGGAAGCCAGTCCATCCTTGCTGCTTGACACAGTCGCTGCAGGATAGAAACATCTGCACAGCATATGCTTCAAGGGACCTGACGTAGATAGCATACTGCTCTTAATATGTTTTGCTCCCCTTAGCGCTGTGTGTTTTAACCAAGGTCACCTCTCTGAGAAAGGTTGTTTCCCCAGGTAGGGATTTTTCCCTGAAGTTAGGGATGGGATGAAACTCCTTAACTAAGTGCCAGGCGGGTAGTTAATCACTTTAACTACAAACAATCATGCTTAAGCTACCTAATCTTTACTCCCTGGAATGGAGATAAGAAACGCCCTAACCTTTGTAATAGAAATTGACAGAATTAAAATCAACTGGTATAAATACGGATGTAACAAGACAATAAACAGCAGAACCTCTCTGGAGATCCAGACCAGAACTTGGCTGGAGATCCTGGCTGGAGATCCTGGCTAGGCTGCTGATCAACTGAACGCTGTCTCCGTGTCCTTCCTTCTTCGCCGACTCCGTCTACGCCTTTGGGGACCCCTGGACCTGCTGGGGTTGGACCCCGGCATCTGGCGCCCGAACGATCCAGAACAGAGGGGACATCTTTAATACTTTCAACAATAAAGATAAGTTTAAAAACAAAATTCAAAATTCTGGAGACTTCACACAAAATTTCAGACTTTGGGCTTCTATCAAAGAAGGCAGAAACTCTGGCAACACTGCTTTTTTCACTAAGACAGTCATCTGGGGCTGAGAAACAGCAGCCCCTTCAAAGGGGCAAGGGCTCCTGGTTCACCACAGGCCCCACCAAACCCTCTTTGCTTTGACCCCTGTTATCAATGGAATTTGAACTCTGGCTTTAGATCAGTGATGTTCAATAAATATAAACATGTGAGCTACATACATATTTTAAATTTTGTAGTAGCCACATTTACGAAAAGAAAAAAACAGATGAAATTAACTTTAATAATATTTTATTTAATTAATTATGTCCAAAATAATATTTCAACTGCAAGTAATATAAAAATAGTAATTAGATATTTTACTTTCTTTGTGCAAAGGCTTTGAAATCCAGTGTGTTTTTTACACTTATAGCACAATTTCCACTGCTCAATAGCCATGTGTGGCTAGTGGCTGCCACATGGGAGAGAACAGATCCAGATGCAAAAATAGCTTTGCAGGCAGAGAGACAGAAGGGAAAATATTAAGAAAAAAAGAAGAAGAAAGAAGGCAGGACTAAATAAAAAGGTGGTGAGGCTAAAGAATAGGCATATGAGTGCTTTCAAAATAGGAGAGAAGGGAGTAGGGACATGGAGAAAGAGCAAGGAGCTCAATGAGAAGATCAGCTCTAGCTTTGTGTCCCAGGGGGAAGAAACACCCCTTTATAGGCGAGTGCAGTTGACTGGCAATGCAGATTTTCTGGAGAGCGGCTTTAGTGTTTTATAAATAGTCTCAGCATTAGACAGGGGATGTGATTTGCTATGAAAAGCAACTGGCCAAGTCTCTGAACCCCAGTTCACACCCTTGGCACTCAAGAGGCAGCAGAATGGGCCAGGCTAGGGAGGGCAAGACTCCTGATCAAGACTGGGATTTTAACCAATCGCAAGGAAATGGGTTTGAGGAAAAATAGCAGTGCAGCAGGAAAGTATCTTGAGCTAAGATTCAAGAGCAGAGTTTAAGACTCAGAGATCATAAGGTAAGGATAGTCAGCAGGTGTCTGGAATCCAGATGTGGGGGTGCAATGGCAGAGGCCAGACAAGGAGACTGAGGTGCAAAATCGGATTCCGGGAGTCAGAGACCAGCACCAAGAAATGCATCCCTGAGCCAGAGACCTCAGAAATAGAAACCACTCCCCCATAGTCCATGTGAGCACAATATGGCAGCCACTTAGCAGGCTCAGGCCCTCCCTTCACGCTTACAGGCATAAACCAGGTTAAAATGCAGCTGAAAACTGCCAAGCCACCAGCTGGGAGAAGAGAGAAATATCAGCCACATCTGTCAGGCTTAAAAAGACTCGGAATCAAGAAGGCATTAACATCATTACACAGCTGTAAAGGATTGTGAAACTTTTCTAGACAACTTACCTCTGAACAGCTCTAGCCCATCCATTCATTGCATCATTCATTCAGCAACCATTTATTGAATGGTTCTCCCTGAACCGTTTTTACAATGTCAATTAAATAGGTCAATGGTACTAGGATTTGCCAAATTCTACTCTAGCAGTGCTGGTGCAGGCAGCTCAGGCTGAAGCAGAATAGGTGAAAATGGTGGGATTAGGAGGAGGCATTGATCCTAAAATGCCCAGAGGTCCATTTGTCTATCATGTGTTGCAATTTTCCAGATCAGCCAGGATCCAAGAGAATGGAAATTAGGCTGGTATAAAATATCAGAAAAAAGACTTCACAGGAAAATTGTTCTCTTAAGAAGGCAGTAAGCAGGACTTTCAAAAAAAAACAGAGTTTTTTGCATTGCTTACATTCAGACTAATGTTAAATACAAATATTTGAAGACATCAGGGAAATCATGGCCTGATATTCTGCTGAAACAAAATTCTAATTAGAAATTGGTTACATGTGGCTCAGTTAATTGAACATCATCTGTGTATCGGTGAGGTCACCAGTTCAATTCCTGGTCTGGGCACATGCCCAGGTTTTGGGGGCTCTACACCTATTGGGGCGTGCAGGAGGCAACCCATCCATGTTTCTATATCATCGATGTTTCTCTCTCTCCCTCTCCTTTCCTCTCTCTCTAAATCAATAAAAACATATTTAAAAGGAAAGAAACTGGTTACACTGGAGGGAAAATCTCTTTGCATAAAACCTTGAATTGTTGAAGGATAGTCATCACTTTCTACACCTGATTTATAAAAAGCAATGTCAGTTAAAAGGAAAGGTTGATAATGACAAGGAAATCAAAATGGCACATAAAGTTAATCATGCAGGAAATAAAATATATGATATTTTTAATGGTGCTGACAAATCAAAATTCACAAATACAGGAAAGATTATTTGTCAAGTAAAAAATTGGCTTGAGGAAGGATGCCTCACACCTTTCAATAATTAACTTTATAGAAAGATAAACTTGTCATAGATAGGTATATTTTATACTGTAATTTTATGAAAACAGGGAAGCTTATCTAAAACAAGTTCTAAGACATTATTTCATTCACATTAAATAAAACCTCCAAAAGTCAATATTCAAACAATGATCCCCACTTATCAAGAAAGGGTTTTATTTAGGATGCTTGGCTTATTGAGGCAGGGAAATATGTATTTTTAGTAAGTTTTCCAGCAAAAGAAGAAGTCAAAAGTTTCAGATTTCAAAAGATCAATGGCTCCCTTTCTAAAACAGGTGTGTGCTGTGATACTGTAAATAGTATGAATTAACAACAAAAAATGTATGATCCTAATTTCTGAATCTGCAGATTTTGTCAATGCTTACAATGTCATCCAGGCATGTTTTTTACTCTTCATCAATGTAGAGTTGACAAACATTTTGATAATCATCATGAGCAAAGAAATTACACTACATGCTTCCTAAGGTACCAAAGATAGATTATTAACCTTTAATTTGTGAAATCATCCCTTATGTTCAAAAAATGGGGCAAAAGAAAAGAGGAAATGTCTGTTCTAGTTCCTTTATAAATCTATTAATCCTATTTCATCCCTCAAAGTATTTATTCATTTTTCCATGATAATGTGTGTGTACTTACCAAAAGTAATGTAAGATTCTTTTTTTTTTTTTTACTGTGTTAACTTATTATGTCACCAGTACTACCTTGGTTAATTTTTAGCTATTTTGGCCACCACAGCAAGTAAAATACCTGAAATTAAATTAAATGGACCAGCAAAGCTCCCTGCTTTTTTAACACCCACTTATTTGTAATGGTGGCAGTGGCAAAACTTTAATGTACTGTTCAATAATAACACTACTGATGTTTATTAAGCTATGTTTCAAGCCCATTTCATACAATATCTATGTTTTAACACTTCCCTTTATGCAATATTCATAGCTCTACTCAAATCTGCCAGATACCCAGGATAGTAACCAAAGGTTACAGGGAAATAATTTCACTCTAAAGTAACCCTCTTACTCATGCTTTTCACTCCCTTCCTCTGGAATGACCTGAAGATCTCAGTATTTTTCAAGAATGCTACAACACAACAAACAAAAATGTTTGTTGCACAGCCTGCTCCAAAATGTCCTAATGTCTCATCTCCCTCCCACTCCTGACCCCCCCCCCCCCCCCCACACACACACACACACACACATTTTGAAAAAGCTACTAATGTTATTCGGGGCGGCTTTTTGTAATTATAGATTTTTAAAATGGTTTTAATCATTTCTGTTAGAAATTCTTTTTTTAATTTGGACCTTCCCAAGATTAAGTTATGTTCTTTGAAGTAATATTAAAGATACCTGAAAATAAACAGCAAAAAAATAACTCAAATCACCTTTTAAAATAATTTTTGAAAACACAGGCTTTCTTTAAAAGGTCAGCTAATTAATAAAGCAAGATCCATTTCACATATAGACTGAATGTAAGAAGATATTGTTCCACTTTTTGTCAGGGCATAAAGATGTGTTTCAGGAATTTCATCCCAGCGAATGAATATTCCTCTTACTATGTTTTGAAACATTTCTATAACACCTTGAATAAAACATTTTTATTCCTCTATGAAGACAATTTTAACAAAATAAATGTAAAGGAAAAACAATAAAAGTTTAACATTCATGAGCACTACAAGCTTTTTGTTAAAACACTAAGAAATGCAGCATATTCATTCTTCACTATTTATCTTAAAATACTGATTCCCTGATTCTAGCAGAATATAATTTTAGTAACTCATCAAGACAGAATACATAAAATTGGCATATTTTTTATATGCACACAAATTGAGAAAGCATCTTTCCCATCTGTGCTGCAGAAAATGAAATGCATCTGGTGTGACAATATGGCCCAGCACGTGAACGAGAATCAGTGGGACGAAAGGAGTTTCTTTCTTTTCCAAAGCAGATTATTTTAAATAATGCATGTTATATAACATGCAAGACAGTGTCAAATGTGTTATAGTGCATTGCAAAGGTATGTTTGGCTAAAGAAAACATAATAGCACGAGGGTTGGCAGGGGCATGGGAGGTAGCTTGTTCCGTTTTAATCACTGTTCAGCACTGACTTCCAAATCTCTTGCCCCAGCAACCCAATCTGATTTTTGGCTTGACATCTCTACCCAGTGTCAGAGTATGTGCACATATGCTGTTGGGGCTTCATGCTGGGCTGGGGGATGGAGAGGTGGGGAATGTTTGGAGAACATGGCTGATGCCAGGATCAAGCAGAGAACAAGAGAAAAATTGAGCAATTTGTCTTGTTTTTTGCAACAAATGTTCTTTCTCCCTTAAAAGAGAGTTCTTTTTATCTAGGCCATCTGAAGATGGATTTTATGCTTTCATTGTCTTCTCTTTCATGTGTTCCCATCTGTTCTTGTGAACTGTGAATAAAACTGAAATCTACATGTGCTACACACTCTAGCCCATGCCCAAGTATTTTTGCAGATGATGTGCTCAGAGCGCCAGGGAAGATCTCTGAGATAGGAAGGGAGCTTGGAAGGGTGCTGCAGAGCTAAGCCTACTCCTGGGCACCTTGGTGAGTCCTCATCCTGTTCCAGGTTCCAACCCTATTTCTTCCTCTTCCCCATTCAGAGAGGTGAGTGGGCCCGTTGAGTTGGGCAGAGAAGTATTTAGAGGACTCAGGAATCCTCTCTTCTGCATCAGTGAGCAAGTGCTGCTCAAACCTGGATTTGTGACTCGTGACAGAGAAAACTGTCCAATTCTCAGAGAACAAGGCTCCATTAGCAGATGTTGGAAACCACCAACAGTGCCTCTCCCCAGGACTGTGTCCGGCAAGGCACAAGCCCCTCAGGGCTTACTGTCCTGCCTATACCCACCTTTCACCTATTCTTTGAAAGATATTTTAGCTTTTTTATTTCTTCTGTGTCTTCACTAAAATGCTAGTTCTTTATAATTAAGAGCTTCTTTAGAACTATAGATGGTATGACTGTCATTTGTAACTATGACATAATAGATATGCAACAATGAATGAATCACAGAGAACAAAGAACAAGTTAATATAGCTAATCCATCATAGGACTGATTCTAGGGATGGAAAAAAAAAACTCCAGGACATACATAAACTTGCAGGTATTATTAATCAATAGGACTGAAGTCATCTCAGAAACTAAGTTCTAAAACTTGTCAAAGGTAACTAGTCATGGGAAAAGATTCTGGAGAATGACTTGACTACAAAACCTCTATCATTTATCAATCATGTGACCCTAGAAAAGTTATTTTAATTTCTTCAAGTATTGGTTCCCTAATCCATAAAAATGGAAACAAGAACTTTGATCATGTAGGACTGTTACAGAGATTAAACCATGTATGGCTATAAAGTGGCCAGTATATGGTGAAGGCACACACATAATGTTTAGTGTCTTCTCCATAATAGGTTTAGGTATTTTGAATATGAAATTCATATTTATACAGCAGCATTTTTGAAATAAATATTGATGGTGTCTGAAAACTTTCAGGTAAAAATAAACATAAATACCAATTCAGAATCCCTGCTGTTACTTTGAAAATATCTTGCTTCAGTGAGCTGCAAAGTAATTTAATAAGTTAACATTTGCAGTAATATCTCTACCATCCAATCTAATCCAATTATTATTTGTCTTATTATTCTTGGTTGCAAAATTTCATCAAAACAAATGTAAACAGTACCCCAACTCTAAAATTCTTATAATTAGGCTATGTACACACTAAAAACCCCCACACTTTTTAAATACATAGTATTCATCTTTACTGAATTTAAAACATCCTTTTAAAATGACTGTTTAACTTTACTTTTGGAACCAGAAACAGGACTTCTCAAATTCTTTTTCAAGATGAAGGGGAAAGTAGGTTTATTTGGGCTTTTTGTCAATAATACCCCTACCTACTCTTCTGAGAATAACTAAAAACATTTTCTAGAACATCAGGAGTTTCCTCCAACATCAGCTAACATCAGGTTGCTGCACTCAACTGTGTTTATTAAACAATAAAACACTCATACTCTGCTCTATTTTCTGAAACCATACTAATAAACTACGAAGAGTTTTAACTGAAAGCGCATCTATTCCCATATCTTATCCTTCTAAACACAGCTTTATGTTTTCTGTAGTTAAAGTTTTAATAACATTTACAAAAGGAGAGCCTCCCTCTAGAACAGTGGTTCTCAACCTTGGCTGCACATTAGAATCACCTGGGAATCTTTTTAAAATCCTGATTCCTGGGCCTCCTCCTCTGGAAATTCTGTTTCTTTGTTATGGGGTGGGGCCACAACATTAGTAACAAAGAAAAAGAATTTCCGGAGGATGAGGCCCAGAAACCAGGATTTTAAAAAGATTCTCAAAAAAAAATAAAATAAAATAAAATAAAATAAAAAGATTCTCAGGTGATTCTAATGTGCAGCCAAGGTTGAGAACCACTGCTCTAGAAGACAGAGGGAGTGCAGGCAGCCGCTCCATGGAGCGCCTTGGGGCCCTGCATACGTTTACTGGATTCTTGTCCTAATACACCTGCGTGATCCGAGTCAACATGATGCAGGAAGCAGCACACTCACAAGGCAGCTGCTTCGGATGACTATTCCATCTTAGAAAAGGCCACAGGAACACATTTCACTAAGTCGGCTGAGAAGCGCGCAGGCTGCTCACTTGTTGGGCAGCGACCCACTTGCCGCGGGAAGTTTCAGGAAGGGAGTGTGGGTAAGTCAGCAAACCTCTACTCTAAGGCTTTCCCCACGCCATTACCACGCGTTTGCCTTTAAGTCAACTGTTCGCATTTCTATTCCTTCCTGCAAACCATGTGTGTCCAGTGCTGGCCCCTCCACACCACCATCATCCATGGTTGTCATCCTTTTCACGTTTGGGGGTTTGTTTTTCTTTTGACAAAGTGAGACATGGTGGAGAGTCCTTCTAGAAGACCTCCAAAAAGTACCCTGAATTATGTCTAACTTCATTTCTCCCCTGTTTGGCGACCATTAATGCTTCCACTTTCACTGTCACCTCATAAAGCTATTTCTGCCCAAAGTAAAGTCGGGGTGCAAGACTTATCTTCACTAAGCAGGTGCGGGACATTTTCTTTCCACGATTTGATTTGCCTGGGAGCACCCACACCCCCTCGCATGTCTCGGGGTCTCGGTCCCCCCAAAGCTGGAGGCGTGGCCCGGGCACCCAGCACTCACCTGGCTGCCGCCGCACTCCCCGCCCTTCTCCAGGGTCCAAGGCTCCCTGGAGCTCTGTGCCCGCTCTGCCCCCGCCGGGGGTGGAGGTGGCTCCAGCAGCTGCTCCAGGCTGGCAGTGCCTGGCAGGGAGGAACTCTTCTGATGGCACAAGTGCGCCGCGGCGCCCCGACGCTGTGCACCCTCATCTTGGGCACGGTTCCCCCTCGGGGGTGGCTGAGGCGAGGAGGACAAGGAAGAAGAAGCAGAGGATGAAGAGGGAGCTGAGTCTGGGGAGCGTCCGCCAGGCGGCGTCGCTCCGCCTGCTCCGGTCGCTGCCGCGGGCCCCTTTCCCGCGGGGAGCAAATGCTCGCGGATCCTGCGGCGCAGCGTGGACCCCTGCTCGCCTCTGGCGGGGCCACCGGGCTCCAGAGGCTCTGGGGAGGAGCAGCACAGGTTGGGCTGGGAGGAGGAGAAGACACGGTCCAACACTTGCTTCCGTTTCTTGAAGCCGATCCACCTACCGCCCGTGCCACCCGCTCCGGCCAGTGCTTCCCGCCTGCCCCCAGGGGGTGGCGGGGAGGGCGACGGGGTGGCCGCAGTGCGCTGCTCCTGGCCCCCGGTGCGCCCGCTGCTGCCGCCGCCCTTACTCTTGGCCACCCCCAGCTGCAAGTTCTTCCAGAGCCGGGCCTGGAAGGAGGAGGGCGCAGCGGCAGACTCGGAGGAGCCCGCTGCGGCAGCCTGGGGCTCCATCCTCCACTCCCCGCTCCTCCTCTTCCCTCCTCCTCCGCCTCCTCCTCCTGCTCCACCGCCCTCGCTGGCTGTGCCTCCTCCCGGAGCCCTGCGGCGGTGGCGGCGGCGGCGGCGGCGAGGGGCGCAGCAGCAGAAGCAGGGAGCGCCCCGCGGCTTCAGGCCAGCGCGGGGGACAGACGCCGCTGCCTCGGTTCTCCGGCCGTGGGACTCCCGCGCTGCCTCTCCCCCCGGAACCTGCCCGGGTGGGCTGGCTCTGTCGCTGAGTCTCGGCTGCCAAGCCTGTAAAGTTTCTAGCTCCGACCTCAACGGCTCCAGTCCACCGGAGTCCCCCAGGCCGCGCCCTGCCTCCCTCTCCTTGTAGCTTCCAGGTTCAGAGGCTACGCGCCCCGGGGCGTGCGCCAGGGACGGCACCCGGTGCCCTGTCGATAGCACCTGTCAACTGGATCCCTGCGAGACTCGCACAACCGGGAACGTGGGGCTGAAGATTCCCGGACCAGCAGCCCCGAGGGAGACTCCTGGACCATCCTGCAGCTCCCAGATGGGAGGACCGGCCGGCGAGAGCCGGGTGGAGCCAGACTGCTTCCTAGGCTCCAGCCACAGTTCCCCGCGCAGCCTGCTCAGGGCTGCCGCCGGACGCAGCAGCCAGCCGTCGTCTGCGTCCGATGAAGTGAGCTAGAGCGGAGACTGTGCGCCTTCGGTGGGTCCTGCGGGACGCCGAGCTTCCACAGGCGAGATGAACACTCTTGAGTTCTGGGGCTGAACACCGCTGCCCCCGCCCGGTTGCGCTCCGGTCCAAAAGGAGAGTTAGATTTCTTCTGCCTTGACTTCATCTCCCTCCACCCCTCCCCGCTCTTTATTTATATGTGCAGTGTTTCTCCTACGACCAGGGCCTAGAGATTTCTGGAGTCTGACAATAAGGCCAGCCCCGAAGTTGCAGGAAGTTTAAGGTGGCCGAGGACAGGAAAGATGCGCACTGCCTCTGACCCCCGTTCCAAATGCAGGGAATCTTGTTCTTTTCACTCAATTGCATTTCCCTGTGGTTACTTCACTTGCTTCATTGCCAAGGCAAATAGAAAAGGCTTTTTAGCTCATTCAGACTTTGCTTCTCTCCAAATCTACTGATCCGCGGTCTTCTAATTCTACTGAGAGAGTCTCTTGAAAGGCTGGTGACACAGTGCCCCTTCCCTCTTCCATTGCCCTCCGCACCCCTAAATGTGGAAAGCATGGAAGAGTTACCTGGGCTTCCCTCCCCCCCCACGCCTATTCCAATCTCATCTAGCTAACAGTATGCCCTCGAGATGTTACCAGACTCTCTAACCTTTTCGTTTTTCTATTTTTTCTTGCCTTTATAACAAATACTTAAATATTTATTGAGCACCTGCTATGTACTAGGCTCTTTGATAGATTCTGGGGATGCAGCTGTAACCAAGGGAAAGAGGACCCTACCCTAATAAAGCTCATCTTCCAGTGCATGCGAGTCAGACAATAACAGTGAAAAGTCCCATGGAGACATTAAAACAGGCTACCATAATGGTGTCTATGGAGGAAGGGTTCATAGATAAATTACAGGACACCCAATTAAATTTGAATTTCAAATAAACAATGAATATTTTTTTAGTGTACATATGTCCCAAATATTGCATGAGACATGCTAAAATGCTATCTGTTGTCTATCTGAAATTCAAATTTAACTTAGTGTTTTGTATTTTTATTTGCTAAATCTGGCAAGCCAATAGGAAGGGTTTTGGGGTTTTGCTATGTTATTGTTACTTTTTCTTACCTTATGTATATAAAGTCTCCCTGAGGACTTAGCTCAGTGCCTCAGACTTTTTCACAGGGGCAGGTTGAAAGTATCACAACCACAAAAAATTACCTGAATATAGAGATTCTCTGATAGCCCAAAAGGAAACAGCAAATATCCAGAAGTGTTCTTCTCGTTAACATAGGAAAAGTATCTTGTTAGTTTTTCTAGGACATGTAAACAAAGTATAAAGAAGAAAAGTAAAGAAATATAGAATTACTGTAGAAAAGTGAGAAGAAATGACCACTACTTCTTCCAGAACTCTTTATAAGTATGTCAATTTTGTCATATTTATATGATAAGGGCCCATGGACCCATGGAGATAACTCTACACAATTCAACCTTTAGTCTCATACTGATGCATTTAATTGACTTTTATACCTCAATATTTCCACTTTTCTCTTTACCAAATTTTTTCTTGACTATACTATCTCTGAGATTTCAGGTTCTGAAATCTGTGATCCCAAATCACATTTCTCCATCCATGTGAATTCATTTATACAACTTGAGAGCATATTTAACTCTTTCTAAACATCTGAGATGGATTATAAAATGTGAGGCTGTCCTACAAATTGTGCATTATATAAATTTGTACTAGATACGATCTCTGTCATTAAATGTCTTATTGTATTTAAGAGAAGATACTTATAAAGACTCTACAACACAAGGGGAAGCTGAATAGTACAATCTGATCCCTGTAGGGAATAAAGAGGTGTGAAGGTCACTTCTGCCTTGACTAATAAAAGGTTTCTTGTTGGAGGTATCATCTGAGGTAAGACCTATTGCAGGCGACAGAGTACACTAATAAGATAGATGGCCACCTGCAAAGGCAAGCAAAATTCATGGCACATAGTAAGACTTCAATAAATGTTACCTCTTCTATTTATTACAATTTACTATCCATCTTAAACATTGACAGAACACCTATTGATTGAATTAATATGAAATTAATATGTGCATCACATATTGAAATAGAGGAAGTTGGGAAGGTGATGGATAATGCAATATCTGAGCAGAAACCCAAAGGAAGTGAGGGAGGGAACAAAGTAGTGAATCTGAAGGAAAGTTTTTCCAAGAAGAGGGAACATTAAATGCAAATGGGCTGAAGCAGGAACTTGCTCAGCTTGAGAAATGATAAGGAAAACAAAGTATATGGAACAGAGAAACAGGATGGGAGGAGAAGATATTGCAGAGATGGCTAAGGAAGCGATCATTGTAGGACTCTGTAGGCAACAGTGAGGACTCTGGACTTGGGTGGGATGGAAAGCCACTGGAGGGCTTTGAGCAGGGTTTCTTTATAATCTAACTTGCATTTTAAAGTTTCAGTCTAGCCTCTATGTTGACAATAAAGTGGAGGAGAGGACTGGGTGGGAACATAGTTTAGACAGCAGCTGTTACTACCTGTGAGGGGCAGTGATGGCTTTGAGTGAGTGGGCAGGTGAGAAGTGGTGAAACTGGTTAAATTCTAGATAGGCAATGTTTTGAAGATAGAACTGGCAGGACTAGACATAGTTAGGACATGGGGTACGCAAGCATGATGCTAAATGGTTCGCCTCCTTTAACATATGTAATCCTCACAGCAACCTCATTTTATAGATAAAGGAACTGGCTTTGAGGCATATTAAGTGATCTTGCAAGGTCACTTCTTGTATAATTAACAGATCCCAGGTCCACAGGATTCCAAAAACACACAGCTTCCTAGTTTTAAAATGCATGAATAAATAGAATAAAATAATTGAAAGAAACTTCAAAGACGCACCGATCTATGCCCTTGCCCTGGGCAAGCAACAAGACTGTTGTGAACAGAACCACAAGGTCCACTTGATGAGTTCAAGGACATAAATGCAAGCACGAAAACAACATTTATGGGACTATTTGAGTTAAAGTGCCAACTAAATGGCACTTCAGGCGTCCTCTTCTCAGTGGAGCCTGGCTGCCATCCCAGCGCCCAATGCAGGCCAGATGTCTTCAGGACCTCATTTCCTCTCTCTAAAATAGGGATAATAACATCAACTGGGCTGACCACACCCTACATGGACCCAATTACAAGTCAAATGTATTGTTGATGGTTTCTTTTGCTGTGCAAAAGCTTTTTATTTTTATGTAGTCCCATTTGTTTATTTTCTCTTAGTTTCCATTGCCCTAGGAGCAGTATCAGTGAAGAAATTGCTTCCTCATATGTCTGAGACTTTGCTGCCTGTGGATTCCTCTAGTATTTTTATGGTCATCTTATGTTTAAGTCCTTTATCCATTTTGAGTTTATTTTTGTGTATGGTGTAAGTTGATGGTCTAGTTTCTTTCTTTCTTTCTTTTTTCTTTTGCATGTATCTGTCCAATTTTCCTAACACCATTTATTGAAGAGACTGTCTTGACTCCATTGTATGCTCTTGCCTCCTTTGTCGAATATTAATTGAGCATAGTGGTTTGGGTCGATTTCTGGGTTCTCTATTCTATTCCATGGATCTATATGTCTGTTCTTGTACCAGTACCAGGCTGTTATGAGAACAGTGGCTTTGTAATACAGCTTGATATCTTGTATTGAGATCCCACCTACTTTTTTCTTCTTTCTCAGGATTGCCACAGCTATTCGGGTTTTTGTTTTTGTTTTTGTTTTTATTCCAGATGAATTTTTGGAAAGTTTATTGTAGGTCTGTGAAATATGCCGTTGGTATTTTAATGGGGAGTGCATTGAATCTATAGATTGCTTTGGGTAGTATGGACATTTTGATGATGTTGATTGTACCAATCCATGAAAGCCCACTGCATGGGAGAACATATTTGCCAATGTTATCACCTATAAGGGTTTAATCTCCAACATTTACAGGGAACTCATACAACTTAACAAAAGGAAAATAAACAATCCAATCAAAAAATGGGCAAAGGACCTAAATAGACATTTTTCAAAAGAAGACAGAAGAAAGGCCAAGAGACATATGAAAATATGCTCGAAGTCACTAATCATCTGAGAGATGCAAATCAAAATGACAATGCGGTACCATCTCACACCTGCCAGAGTGGCTATCATCAACAAATCAACAAGCGACAAGTGCTGGTGAGGATGTGGAGAAAAAGGAACCCTCCTTCACTGCTGGTGGGAATGCAGACTGGTACAGCCACTGTGGAGAACAGTATGGAGTTTCCTCAAAAAACTAAAAATGGAACTCCCATTTGACCCAGTGATCCCACTTCTAGGAATATATCTCAAGAAACTAGAAACAACAATCAGAAAGGATATATGCACCCATATGTTCATAGCAGCACAATTTATAATAGCTAAGATTTGGAAACAGCCTAAGTACCCATCAGCAGATGAGTGGATTAAAAACTGGTACATCTACACAATGGAATACTACACTGCGGTAAAAAAGAAGGAATTCTTACCATTTTCAATAGCATGGACGGAACTGGAAAACATTATGCTAAGTAAAATAAGCCAGTCAGAGAAAGATAAATATCACATGATCTCACTCATTTGTGGAATATAATGAACAACATAAACTGATGAACAAAAACAGATCCAGAGACAGAAGCATCTATTATACTGTCAAACCTCAGAGGGAAGGTATGGGAGGGTGGGGGTAAGGGGGAGAGATCAACCAAAGGACTTGTATGCATGCATATAAGCCTAACCAATGGATACAGATAACAGGGAGGTGAGGGCATGAGTGGGTGGTTTGGAGGGGTAATGGGGGGATAAGGACACATATGTAATACCTTAATCAATAAAGAAATTTTTTAAAAAGTCAAATGTAGGCAGCATTTTCATTGAGTTAAGCTTGTCCTCAAGAGAGATGTTTTTATCACTTTGTTATTAAAAAAATAAATAAAACTACCTTCCTTTAAGGCAGTGAGTGGTTCTCAACTTTCCTAATGCCGCGACCCTTTAATACAGTTCCTCATGTTGTAGTGACCCCCAACCATAAAATTATTTTTGTTGCTACTTCATAACTGTAATTTTGCTACTGTTATGAATCGTAATGTAAATATCTGATATGCTATATGTGTTTTCCGATGGTCTTAGGTGACCCCTGTGAAAGGGTCATTCGACCCCCAAAGGGGTCGTGACCCACAGGTTGAGAACCGCTACTTTAAGGTTATTTCCCAACTCTTCTTACATCCAAGGGTTATGGCCATGCTTAGTCATAAAAAGCTTTCTTCTGGGCAGTCCTGTGTCCCGCTAAAAATCTGGGTTTTGCTACTGAGGAATAAGAGGAAGGTGGATATTGGGAACAACAAGGAGACTCTGACACAGACCAGTAGTCATGTGATGACTTCTTCACTCATAAAGAAAAAGCACCACAAAAGGATTTCTTTTTAAGTCTACATGTTTTGGTATTTGGTGAAATGCACGGAACTGCGGCTGTCTTCTCCTTATAAGCGTGAGGATGAAGTGAACACCAAGGTTGGCAAAAAAGAGATGGGAACAGCCCCAGTTCTTGATGATGTCATTGAGCTACAGAATCAGCCTTCCTTAACTCTGATCCTATCATCATGTAGTTATCTGTTAACTATTAATTAGAAAATTAATTGATCTAGATTTTTAGCCATTTTTAGCTGACTTTTATATGAATCTTTCATTGCTGTCAAGAGAAATTACCACAAATTTAACTGCTTAAAACAACATCCATTTAGTATCTTACCACGTCTGTGCGTCAGAAGTCTGGGTGCAGCGTGGCTTAGCTGGCGCCTGTGTTTCAGGCCTCACAAGACAAAAAGCAACGTGCTGGGAGGGCTCTGCTCCTCTTTGGAGGCTCTGGAGAAGAATCTGCTTCGAAACTCATTCAGATTGCCGGCAAAATTAACTTCCCTGCCCTCGGGGGACTGAGATCCCTCTTTCCTCGCTGGTTTCCAGGAATGGGGGAGGCACATTTAGCTTCCAGAGGCTGCCTGCATTCCTTGGCTCATGGCCCTCTTCCTAGTCTTCAAAACCAACAAAGGCAGATTGAGTCCTTCTCACACTTCAACTCTCCCAGACCTCTTCTTCTGCCTCATATCTCTTACTGACTCTTCAACTTTCTTCTAATTTTACCGGCTCATGTGATCACATTGGGCCCACCGGGATAATCCAGCATAATGTTCCTATTTTAACCCTTTGAGTGCCAACCAATATCCTAGGAACTATGCTAAAATTGCCAAGGCATTTTTGGTGATTTTACAGCAGTTTAGGAAAAAAATTATGAATCGCAAGTAAATGAAGTTACATATTCAAGAACTTAAGGAAACCTTTACTACATTTGTTTTCATCTTTGACATATATTGTTTGCTGATTGCATTATAAAATACTAGTAGAAAAAAAATTTGAACAAAACATATAATGTTAAAATAGAGGGACACCCTTCTCCAATATCTTCCACAAAATCGTCATCTTCACAGCAAGAATTGACATATTTAGCAATATCATCATCACTAATAAAAGCAGACTTAGAACTGGACGCCATTTCGAAGCTTTAGGGCTACAAAATCTGAGTAAACTTCATAAAATCTTAGTACCTGTAAAAAATTAGGCAGATAAATGCCAGTGGCCAATTTTAGAACTACAAACATTCGGCATCATAAGTAATCTGCACTTAGGTGCCATCTGTCAATAAAGAGTGAGCTACTAGCATCTAATAGTGACACTGCAGGAGGAGCGCGGTAGTGCTCCCGCACTCTAGGGGTTAAGGTCAGTTGATTAGAAAACATAACTACAGCCTTAACCAATTTGGCTCAGGGATAGAGCATAGGCCTGCAGACTGAAGGGTCCCAGGTTAGATTCCGGCCAAGGGCATGTACCTTAGTTGTGGGTGCATCCCCAGTAGCGGGTGTACAGGAGGCAGCTGCTCAATGTTTCTCTTTCATAGATGTTTCTAACTCTTCTATCCCTCTCCCTTCCTCTCTGTAAAAAATCAATAAAATATTTTTTTTAAAAAAAAGAAAGCATAACTACATGTACAAAGCCCCTTTACATCTGTAACTATGCTAGCATTTGATTGAGTAGCTAGGAGACAGGAGTCTTCGGGAGGCACGTCTTTGGGGTTCTGCTTACCACAAGTTCCCTTGAGCCCAAAGCATCATGACTGGCATGTCCTTGTTGTAGACCAAAAGAAAGACACATCTTCCCAGACTGCCTCATTCACAGTGTTAAACCTAGAGGAACTGGCTCAGTGTTGCAAAGTAACAGCATTAAGACAGACCAACATTCATTAACGATGAGAACAGTGAGAGACTGGCTAAACCGGGCAGACCCTTCCTCTTTGCTCTGTTATTTTGAATCTGCCCATTTTGCTAATTAGAATCATACTGCTCCTCTATTTCTTTCTCACATGATGTTTTCCAGGTTCCAATTGGAGTTTCCTTTTTTTTCAAATCCAATCCCCTAACTCACACATTTTTCTCTGAGTGAGATAAAATGGTTATTTAAGAAATATACATGATTGATTTCAAACCAGTGCCTGAAAATGTAGCTGCGTTTCTGGCAAGCCCTGTTTTAAAAATGCCTGCCTAGAAAATACACAAGTAAGAACTAGTTAGAAGTAACTCTTGTAGAGTTTTATTCTGAGATGAACTTCTCTCTGAATCTCATGCGAAAAATAGGAAATGGAAGGAAAGATGGAGTACCTAAATGTGTACAAAAGCATCCTTGGGAAGATAAAATCAAGTATAATGTCTTTTATGAAGAAAATTACCTTGAATGAAACTACATTGACTAGAATAGGTTTCTCAGACCTTGATTTACAGCCTGTAAGTCCATTCCCCAGGTTTATTCTTAACCTTGACTTCTACCATCATCCACATGCAAATTTCTAACTTCTGGCCATGAAATTGTATAGATAGTACAACTACTGTAGCCTGCCTTTGCTAAAACACCTAAGAACCCAAGATACAAGGGAACTTAGCCCAGATCTCTTCTAAAGTCAGTGGTGGGATCAATGAGGTAATTATAGGCAGCAACATCTTTTAGGGGGCCTTAGGTTTGAGCCATCCTTATTCACTATCATGCTCAGTGTTTGCGAATCTACTTCTCATTCAGTTCCACAATTGAGCCGATTGGATCTAACCACAACTTAACCACTCCAAGATCAAGAACTGTTTTTTTCTGTCAGGATAGATCTGACCATAGCCTAAACTAATGACATCAGGTCTGGCATTGCACAACCTTGGCTCAGGATGGACAGCAATGCCCACGAACTCTGCACTTTTCCTCTGACACTGGGTAAAAAACTAAGTTAAGGCAGAAAAATAGTTGTCATAAATAGACACAATGTTATGTACCATTTATAGGGGCTGTCATCTTTATATAGGACCTCTGGACATTAATGAGATTGGATATATGGCAAGAAGACGAGGGACCTGTAGGGCTGGTTTCACATTGCAAATAAGCAGTGTATTGGGAGGAAAAAAAAATCCATCCTATTAACTTTTATGCAGATGTGCAGGAAAAATACATCTCCTTTATGTTTTTTGTAATGAATCTGGTTTCCTTTTAAAGTAACACTAATCAACCAGAGGTTAGTGGAGAGAAAAAAACACATAAAATTTTAACATTCACTGAGATTTAGTTATTTAGACGACAACTTTAGAAAATGCCTGCAGTCTTCCTGGGACAATATGTCTGTCCCTCAAGTAGCTTTCTCTTCCCTTGTTGCTCTTCCTAAGAAGGAATCTGGGTGGATGGGAAGAGGATGTGACCTTTTCATGTTTGTGACAAGGTCACATCCACATGCAAATTTCTAAATTCAGAATTTAGAAATTTAGAAATTCTGAATTTAGAAATTTGCATGTGGATGAAAGAGTCAGGGTCTGAGGACAGGCAGTGCCATCTGCCCCATCTGCTCTGAGGGAGCTGCCCCTTGTGACCTGGTTTGCCTGCTGACATTCACAAGCAAGTCAGCACTCACACGACCTGGTCTCCCACCTGAATCTGAGCCCAGAGAAGGTCCCAGATGACTCAGCCTCCCTTGGCTCCCAGTGTCAGGATCCCTGACATCTATCTGCCATTTTCCTCATCCAGCCCCCTGGCTCTCAGCTCAACACCCACAACCCAAGGGATGAGATAGGCCAGTGGTCGGCAAACTGCAGCTCGAGAACCACATGAGGCTCTTTGGCCCCTTGAGTGTGGCTCTCCCACGACTTCTGCGCATGGGCCACGAAGTTTCAATCGCACTGTACGTGTGCACCCGCATGTGGTATTTTGTGGAAGAGCCACACTCAAGGGGCTAAAGAGCTGCAGTTTGCCAACCACTGCCTTAGAGCAAAGCAATAATAGAGACAATCCTCTGCAAGTCAAGAAAAGGCAAGGACCCCAAATAAGAACACAGGTGCTTGAAAGAGCTGCTTGTATAGGAATAGTCGACAGAACTACATTGCAAGGGCTGGGGAGGGGCTTAGTTATCGGGTCAACCAAAGGTTATATCCTCTTGTTGGTCTCCTTAAATAGGAAGTTTTTCTAAGAATTTGTCCCACAGATAGTTGTGACAAATATTCACAGATGTATATTTATTACAATATGTTTATAGTAGTAGAATTTGGAAACTAAATATTCATCAGTAGGGATCTAGTCAAATAGCAGTGTTAAAAACAAGGGAATAGCACATAGCCATTAAAATAAATCTGCAAGATATGACAAGTAACTATACTATATATTTAAATTTTAAAAATCACAGAACATGAGAATGCTATTTTTATCTTAAAAGTGTATAGGTAGGTATATGTACACCACATATGTGTACTTAGGGCACCTGGAAGAAAACACACCTAACTCTTACTTCTGGTATGAGGCACAGAGGATTTCTCACATCACATAATTTTGAACTGCCAGATCTTTACATCCATTTGTTGGCTTTATAATAAAAACCTTCTATAAACAGTTTAAAATTTTAAGACAATTTTGAAAAGCCTTAACATTTTTAATAATAAAAAATTGAATGTAGGACATAACCTATATTAATGTTAATTAATATCAACTATACATTGATACAGGACATAATGTAGTGGGCATTAGAAGACCTTGTGTGAATTCAGCTTTATCCCTTACTTACTCTCAATGTATTTACTGATATACTAGTACCTCTGTGCTGACTACTAGAATTCTAGCAACTAATGCAAGAGAACAGAGCTTTCCATATGGAGTCAACAATCCTATTGACTAGTTGTATCACTAACCTATCTGAACTGCAGTTTTGCCATCATTAAAATAGGAGTACCAATGCTCACCTCTTAGGTTACCATGAAAAGCAGATGAGTTAATGCATGTGAAAGTATCTGTCTAGTGCCTGGAATATGTTAAACACTTAGGAAACATTTCCTGAATGTGAATCAGTGTGCGCAGTCACAGTTAACTTCACTAGCCTAGGTTTTTAGTAAAAATAGAAAAAACGAAAGTTGTCTTTCTATTTTTGTTTGGAAAATAAATGATAGATAGATACTATCTTACTCACCTCAGGCTGGTAAAACAAAATATCATAGACTGAGTGGATTAAATAACAGAAATTTATTTATCACAGTTCTGAACCCTGGGAGGTCCAAGATCAAGGTGTCTGCAGATTCCTTTCCTCACAAGAGATCTCTTCCTGGCTTATAGATGGCCACCTTCTGGCTGTGTCCTCACAGGGCAAGTAGAGGGGGGGGGGGGTTGGGGGGGTGGAGGGTGGAGGGAGGGAGAGAGGGAGAGAGAGAGAGAGAGAGAGAGAGAGAGAGAGAGAGAGAGAGAGAGATCTGGTCTCTTCCTCTGCCTATATCGACACTAATCCCAACACAAAGGTCTTACCCCTCAAGACCTCATCTAAACCTAATTATCTCTCAATCTACTTACCCCCAAATACCAGGGTGGGGGCTAGGATTTCAACATATGAATTTGGGGAAAGACAAAGATACCAATATTTATATATTCATTGCATGAGAAGATATTGCTTCCTCCTGAGAATCAGCCAAGATGAGTAAATATTATTTTATCTGAATGAACTTTTCAGTGACCATGTGACAAACAATTAATAAAAATAAAAAGCTCTTGAGATGAGTTTGGATTTGCTGGTTATTGCCAGACTCACATCCTGGAATTCGCAGCTTAAATCTATAAATAAAAGATGGTAAAACTGGTATTATATAACTTTGTCAAATACTGACTAACCTAAGTTTGGTTTTAAAATATTAATTTTAAATGCATTTTAACAATCTTTGTTTATGATACTGTGCCAATTATTTTGAAGCAACTATTTTTTATTGCTTTGCTTAACTAACTTAACTTTACAGTGAAAAGAGATGAAATCAATAAGAGGTAAAGAGGAAGAGAGAATAGGTACTACTTATGTTGAACACATTGAAAACAGTAAATACAATTGTTTTACCAATATAACTTTTACATGCAATGAATAAAAAAGAATTTTAGTTTGGAAATCAGTTGGTCAACTTGAATTAGAGGTGACTCTGCTATTTTACTGTAGTAGACTTGGTGATGTAGGATTGCATTTACCTCAACCAAGGCTTTTATTTTTTTAGTGTTTTTTTATTGTTCTTATCATTTATTCTCTCTGGTAGTAAACTGAACAACTAGGAAGACTGAGTGACATGAGTAACTTTTAAGACTATTTCAAATTTTAAAATGCAGTAAAAGGACCCAATAAATCAATTCAGCATACACATTATAAGTACTTCCAGAGTACAAAGATTGTCCTAAGTAGACACAAAGATGAGTCAGACCTGATCTTTGACCTTGCAGAAAGGGAACTATGACACATGCACAAATAACTATTAAATAATAAAGAATGATTCATTTTCTTTAAGGGAAATAAAAGATGGTGGAGGGATAGAAAAGGAAGAATTTTTGGCT
This sequence comes from Myotis myotis, assembly GCF_014108235.1. Classification (NCBI taxonomy): domain Eukaryota; kingdom Metazoa; phylum Chordata; class Mammalia; order Chiroptera; family Vespertilionidae; genus Myotis; species Myotis myotis. Next base: position 54,489,254 of record NW_023416357.1, read on the forward strand.
GGAAGATTGGGGGCAGAGGTGATATGGGTCAGGAAGCTTCCACAACCAGTATAGCTCTTAAGCTAAGCCTTGAAAATTTGATAAGATTTTGTTTGACCAGTGGAGATGAGGAGCAGGAATGCAAAATGGAGAAAAGAGGAAAGAAAAGAAGTAAAAGCACAATAGTAGAAAAGTAAGGTCATGAACAAGAATCAGCAAATGATCTAGTTTGTCCAGCGTACTTTGGCAAATGTTTGGGGATGGATGAGCCATATATTATGTAGAAGCAGGATATTGCCATACTTAATTTATACAGTATGCTCAATTTATACAGCATGTCCAAGTAACGGAGAGTCACTAGAGTCATTTTTAGGTGTAGAAGTGACATGGTTAGAGCTGTGATTTAGAGATTACACTTAAAGGGTAACACTAGAAGATGAGAGAATGGATATGAATTGCAATGACAAGGAGATGAGTAACAAGGGTCTTAGAGCCTTGGATTCAGGTTGTGACAAAAAGGAAGAGTCTTAAAACCCAAGGGCAAGTGAAACTAACACATATTGAGATCTTATTTTATTGTAGGTGTTTATATATGAGTTTTTGTAATTCTCCCAAGAATCCTAGGAGTTAAATAATATTATCCTTCTTAATAGAGGCTAAGAGAGATTAATAACTTTCTAAGTATGTCTGAATTGAAAGTGCATATTTTTTCTAATGTACCTTCTGCCTTCTTCAGTAAAATTGACAGGACTTGCTCATTGATTAATTTTGTGTAACAAGTGGGAGATGTGAGTAAAGGATGACTCCTGGCTTTGACTATGAGTGACAGAGAGGTTGGAGGTTGAAAGAGAAGTTGGGGTTCTTCACTAAGCTGGAAAAAGTTTAGCTAAATCAGAAAGCAGGTCTAATTAAGCAAGTTTTATATATATATAATTTCTAGAGAAAAAATAGATTTAGGATGTGGATGATAGTCCAGTTTTACACACTTTGAGTTTGCATCAATTCAAAAGTTTTTTTCTATATTCATTGTATCTAATTTCTGTCACCCACTGTTATTCACTCACTCAAATCAGGCTTTCATCCCTACAATTTCACCAGAACTGCTCTTGTGAAGGTCACCAATGACCACCTCCCTGTTAAAGCCAAAGGCCAATTCTCTACTCACTCTCAAATTATCAACAGTATTTGATGCAACTGTGCTCTCTCCTCCCTGATAATTTTTGTTTTCATTTTTAAGATATTGTGCTCTCTTGCTTTTCCTTCTAACTCACAGATAAATGTCTTAGTCTCCTTTGTTGGTCCATCCTCTCCTCCCCAAACTTGTAATGTTGTAGTGCCCCAGGGCTCAGTCCTCAGTCCTTTTGTCTCTTCTATCCATGTTCATCCTCTTGGTCATTTCATCCAGAGTCGTGGTTTTAAATACTATCTATGTGCCACCAATGGTCATGTTTTTATTTCTATTCCAATACCACTCCTAAGTCCCAGACTCCTATAATTCAACCCCCTATCCAGCATCTCCACTTAAACATCTAATAGATGCCTCAAATTTAATGTGTCCACATGTAACCTCCTGATCTTTCCCATCAAACCTGTTTTACCTGCAGCCTTCCCAGCCTCTACTGATGGCAACTCCATCCTTCTAGTTGCTCAGGCTAAACCTATCTAATATATCAGGAAATTCTAGGTTCTCTCTTCAAAATATATCCACAAACTGGCCACCTCTCATCAACACTACTTCTACTATTCTGGTCCAAGCCACTATCATGCCCTGCCCAGATTACTACAATAGCTTTACAGTTGCTCTCTCAGTGCTACCCTTTTCTCTATAGCCTATTCTCAGCACAGTAGCCAGAATGATCCTTTAAACATGTAAAATACATTATGTCATTCTCTGTTCAAAACTCTCTAATAGTTCCCACATTAAGGATAAAAGCCAAAGTCTCTACAGGGACTGACAAGATCCTACACAATCTAATTTCTCATTTTCTTTGTGACCTTCTCTCCTACCACTATTCCTTGGATAAACCAGGCACTCTGTGCCTTAAAATCTTTGCAATGGCTATTCCTCTACCCAAAATGCATTTCTCCCATAATTTGCCGGGAGCCGGTCCATCCTTGCTGTTTCAAGGGACCTGGCATATATGGCATATTGTTCTTAATATGTTTGCTCACATTCTTGGCACTATGTGTTTTAACCAAGGTCTCCTCTCTGAGAAAGGTTGTTTCCCCAGGTAGGGATTTTCCCCTGAAGTTAGGGAGGGAATAAAACCTCTTAACTAAGTGCCAGGCGGGTAATTAATCACTTTAACTATGAACAATCTTGCTTAAGCTACATAATCTTTACTCCCTGGAATGAAGATAAGAAACGCCCTAACCTTTGTAATAGAGATTGATAGGATTGGAATCAACTGGTATAAATACAGATGCAACAAGACAACAGGACACAGAACTTAGGACACAGAACTTAGAACACAGAACCTACTCAGAACCTACAGACAGAAGAACTTCGCTGGAGAGAACATGGCAAAAGATCCTGGACTGAACCTGACTATAGAACATGGCAAGAGAACCTGACTAGAACCTGGTGACTGAACCTGGCTGGAGAACCAGGACACAGAACCTGGCTGGAGATCCTAAGCAGAACTTCGCTGGAGATCCAGACCAGAACTTGGCTGGAGATCCTGGCTAGGCTGCTGATCAACTGAACACTGTCTCCGTGTCCTTCCTTCTTCGCTGACTCCATCTACACCTTTGGGAACCCCTGGACCTGCTGGGGTTGGACCCCGGCATCATTTTACCCTTTGTTCTCCCTGCATGATCTACAATAATAATGTGCTTTGTATTGATATTTACTGCTGTGTTGCTGACAATTACCTGAAAGAGAAATTGGGGTGTTTCACTGGGCTGGGTAAAGTTTAGCTACATGAGAAAGCAGGTCTAATTAAGCAAGTTTATTCTATATATATAAATGGCTAAGTTGACTCGTGCATGCGCGATACATATAAAGCTCTCACTGGCGCCAATCACATGCTTGTGTTTCAGCCTGTCATTGTTGGTCGTGAATTGGTTGACACTTCTATTAGAGAGAAAGGGCAAATAGCCATATTACATTACTTAAGGCTTTTATAAGTATTTTCTTCTTAGCAAGGCCAACCTTGATCACCTTCTAGAAGAGAGCCATTAGCTCTCCCATCACCACTCCTGCTAACTTCATGAATAAAAAAGAATTCCCTTTATCCTCTTTCATCTTTTCTTTTTCATAGTGCTTCTCATATACACTCTATTTTTTTAAGGTTTATTGTCTGTCTACTGCCACTAAAACATAAAAGCCATGGGAGCTGGTCATTTTATTTTATTCGCTGATGCATCCCAAGCACCTACAACACTGCTTGGTACTTACTAGATAATCGGTAAATAGCCATTGAATAAATGAGATTTTTTTAAACAGACATTTAATTCAAGAAATATTTAGTGAGTATTTAGTATATTCAAGATTCAGAGTAGATCTGGAGCTCAGAAAAAAATGTTAAAAATATATTTCAAAGTCACCAGAATAATTTTAATAGCTGAAATTGTGGAAATATATGTAATACTGGGGCGAAGAAAATTCACAAAGGCAAAGAAAGTCAACTACTGATGAATCTTGGGAAAAACAGACTCCAGCAACAGATAGATGGAGAGGCTCAGAAATCAGGAGCATGCAACTTAATAGAGAGAAGAAATTTTCATAAATAAGGGGGTTTTCACAGTGTCAAGGAGAGCAAATAGTAGAGGAGAAAAAGAACCACAACTAGTATTTAGGTTTGGTGGCTATATTCAAAAGTTACTATGACTTTAAAAAGAACAGTTATTAAAGCAACTAGTGGCCGGTGCATGAATTCATACACATTGGAAGGAAATTAATTAGAAGAAATATTTTAATATGGCTATTTTCCCTTTCTCTCTAATAGAAATGTCAACCAATTCATGATCAACAATGACAGGTTGAAACACAAGCATGTGATTGGTGCCAGTGAGAGCTTTATATGTATCGTGCATGCACGTGTCAACTTAGCCATTTATATATATAGAATAAACTTGCTTAATTAGACCTGCTTTCTGATGTAGCTAAACTTTACCCAGCCCAGTGAAACACCCCAATTTCTCTTTCAGATAATTTCAGCAACGCAGCAGTAAATATTAACACAAAGCACATTATTATTGTAGATCACGCAGGGAGAACAAAGGGTAAAATATTTAGCTGCAGCAGTGTTTGACTATATTCTGTGAAGTGAGAAAACCTGAAGTCATTTTCAAGGTCCACCATTTCTTACTTCTTTTCAGTTGGGTCAAGTTTCTAAACTTTCTAAATCTCTATTTTCCGGCTAATGAAAAGAAAACAGGATTCCACCAAGTCTCATATCTACCTACTCCAGGACTTCTGTGAGGATTAAATGAGATGAGAGATGGGAAAATGCTTCACAGAGATGGTGGCTCTACTTTTGAGGACATCATGAAAAGATGTTCAAGTACACAATTCTGGATTAAACATGCCAGATTATACTGTTAATGGTGATGATCATCATTCTTTTCCCCAAACCTGTGCTTTACCATGGGATGGAAGAAGATAGTTAAACAAATAATGATACATCAACCAATGAAATGCAGTATTTCATTAAAATAAAAAGTCGGTAAACTGTTAATATTATATATGGAAATATGTAACAAAATGGTGTTCATTTTAAAAGTGACTGCAAAATATAATGTGCATCTGTTTAAAATTATTAGTTTATTTATTTGAAGTCTGCTTTCATCAAAATATATTCGGTCACTTTGAAGGATATATAAAACATAACATGAAATATAAATTAGAAGAAATTTTAAAAGTAAAAGGAAATAAATTATAACTATGAAAAACATTAATATCTAAGCTAATGAAATTCAGAAGTTAATTAATGAAATAAAGTGTTATGTTCCCTGAGTGTTTTTTTTTTTCAGTAAAGTCAAGTGCAAAATAAAAATATTTTTCAGCCCTGACTGGTTTGGCTCAGTGGATAGAGCGTCGACCTGTGACTGAAGGGTCCCAGGTTAGATTCTGGTCAAGGGCATGTACCTTGGTTGCGGGCATATCCCCAGTGGGAGGTGTGCAGGAGGCAGCTGATCAATGTTTCTCTCTCATCAATGTTTCTAACTCTCTATCTCTCTCCCTTCCTCTCTGTAAAAAATCAATAAAATATTTTTTTTTTAAATATTTTTCAGGCACAGTTCATGGAAAATGCCCCAAATAGCTTTATGAAGGAAGTTGTTTCTCTGAGATAAAAGATGTGCTCTGAGCTCATAGGACTAGTGTTTCTGGGGTATATTCTTTGAATATCAGAAAACTAAGGACATTGTTGTAAGCATGATTCTTTGGGTGTTGGTCCCTTCTTTTTTAATGTAAATTCAATCAATATAAATTAAACAAACATGAGAATCCAATATATTACATAAAACACTACTCCTGTCTTCCTCTCTTAAAAACAAAAGAAAAAAACAAGCTTTAGGCCTGGTCAGTTTGGCTCTGTGGTTAGTGCGTTGGCCTGTGGACTAAAGGGTCTTGGGTTTGATTCCCTATCAAGGGCATATTCCTTGATTGCAGCCTCAATCCCTGGCCCTGGTCAGGGTGTTAGTGGGAAGCAACCAATTGATGTGTCTCTCATCAATGCCTCTCTCTCTCTCTCTCTCTCTCTCTCTCTCTCTCTCTCTCTCTCTCTCTCTCTCCCCTGTCTCTCCTCCCTCCCTTCTAGTCTCTCTAAAAAATCAATAGGAAAAATAGCTTCAGGTAAGGATTTTTTAAAAGTTCTCAATTATGATTAGTGTCTGCTTTGTACTTTGGAGATAATTATTCCCCCATTGCTGAAACAAGCTTTTCCTGATTCTAACAAAGCACAGCACATTTAGAGGTAAATAACAATTGTCTCAGCAAATCACATTAAGTGCTAAATTTATCTGAATAATCCAAAACAACTAACAGGAAATAAATGTTTTTAGCTCTTAAGAAACTAGAATTCTCAATACCTCAGCAAAGTACTTTAACCCAATGAAAGGGTTCCAGAAAAGTGAGACTAAAATATATATCACTACAACTTGGCATATATTCCATACTAATTGCATTTTAGTCAAATTAAGTACGAGAAGAAAATGACTCAAAGCTTCTAATATATTTAACTATCTACAAGATCACTAAGTCCCCTCAGGTTTGTTTCTTGCTTTTAATAAATTAGTATCTTTTTTCTTTGTAGAAGCCAGTTTGGCTCCTGGGGGGCCTGAGGAGAGAACAAAGGCCAATGAGAAAGTTCAGCATCTTCCATATGTAAATCCTCTGATGCCAAGGAAGCAACAAAGAAAGGAGAGCAGCAGTGACTCAGGTCCAAACAAGGACTTCAGAGAGCAAATCCAGCAGGAAAGACAGGATGCACAGGTATGGCCCCATTCAGCTAGAGGTCAACCGGCCTCATGTAAGATGGTCCAATCTGCCTGATGACAATCCCCAACCAGCATCCCTTGCAGTTCATTTCTAAATCACAAACACCACAGGAGAATGAATTCATTGATACCAGTCTCAGGAATATCCCTGAATACCAACCTGTTAACCATTTATATCTGCTTGAGTTTCCTGGACTTTTTCAATTGTACACTATCCCTTTTTTTTTTCCTTGTCTTTTAAGGGGCTTTTTTTTCTGGCATCAGATTAACAGTCTTCCTTTCCATGACATTTTAAATATATGATGTCTACTATGGTTAATATGAAAAATGCTTATGAGAAATCTATGGTTTAATTTCTAGCCTCTGTATAAAAGCGCAGGTTGAATTCATTATTATTCTTCTAAATGTTATAATTTTAAAGGTTTTGTTAGAGTTTAATTTCCAGGAGGCCGGAACCAGGAGGGCAGGGACCATGTCTATTTTGTTCACCGTGGTATAGACATCACTTAGCAGAGTGTTGATAGGACAGTGGCTCCACATTTAGATTCCCCAGTGTTGGGTCCACTCCAGCCTGAGACATCAAGACAGAGTATGAGACTGTGCAAATCAATCACCTGCCTTTCATCCTGTCGGCACAGTGCAGGCAACTGAGCAACGTGGACAGAACTAGGCTTTGGGGCCAGGCAGAGCTGGCCTTAAGATAGCTTCTGTCACACACTAATGTGATCAAAAAAAGTCCAAGACTCTCACTTTCTAGGATTAGGCTTTCTTTGACTATTTAAATAAAATGACATACTCTGAGAGAGGTCCAATACCTCTCCAATATTTTTGAGAATTTTAGGAGAGACCTTCAAGTTTCCATTCTTTCTTGCTTTAAATTCTTGCTCTGAGTTCAATTTTCAACACCCCCTCATACCTTCTCTCCTGTAACTGCTCTTCTTTCTCTTCCTCAGTTCACCCTAAACATGAGCCACACAACCAAAGCCCTAGCAACACAAGACTCTTAAGTGTAACAAGGTTTTACTACGTTTTGACTGCAACCAAGAATAATCCAACATAGTGCAAAATACAGCTTTGAATTTAATGCATATCTCGCATGCTTTGACCAATCAGATGATCATTTCTTCCTCCGATTCTGATTTGCTACTAGGTGCCTGGCCGTATTTGGTCTCCCTGCAGTCTCTCCTTTCTCTTCACTCCTCTGTCATCCAGAAATCCTGTCTTCCTCTCCAGGATCAAATTTTAGGATCAACCTAAAAATTTGTTACTTTATTAAGCAGAGCCATTCCATTTCTCAAAATTCATCTTAGACTAGCTGTTAGTTCCTTTACAATCAGTAAAAATTCCTCTTAGACTGGTGGTTGGTTCCTTTACAACAGAACAAGCTCTCTTCCCTGGAAATGAAATATACTGCTGTCTTGGAATGTTAATGCAATGACTGTAGTCATCTTTTTGAACAGTATTTGTTTTTCTCTCCATGATCATAGCCACATGATTGTGTGCAAGCCAATTAATTTTTCTGAGCCTGAGTTTCTTTTCCTACTTCATTTAGTTGTTATGACAATTAAATGTAAAAGCCCAGCCTGACACTTGCCAAGTGATAGCTGCTAACATTATTAGTCATTGGGAATTTCCCTTGGAAAGGGTAATTAATAATGGAACCACCTGAGCAGTATTAGCCAACACCCCCAGCCAGGAGCTGACGTGCCAGGCTGAGGCTGAGGGTACCACACTCTGGCACCAGGAACTGCATTTCCTGGTCCCTTGGATGTCACATTTTCTGGCAAATACCTAGTTAGAAATTTTAGGCAAATCGGCACTTTCAAGAACTATAAATATCACCACCTCCCAACAGCAGGGATGGTGTTCTGTCTTGCTTATGTTGTTTACTTCTTTCTCTCAGAGAAGAGAACCAAGCTGGATAGAGGCCCAGCTATGTGCTACACGCTTCTGCAATCCCCTGCCTACCATTGTATGTCTGCTCTGAGAATAAGCTGCAGTCACAGTTTAACAAGGATTTTAATTTCCCAATGAAACAAAAGCTATACCATAGACAATCTGCAAATCATCTCCGCTGACAGATTAGTTCATGTCAGTTAATGTCAATAAAAAAGGAGCCAAATTTAAGGTGAATAATAGGGACTTGAATCAGGTCCCATCAACCTGCTCTTTGTTCCAAGGTTATCCTCACATCACAGTGGCCCAAGGTTTTCTTTGGACAAAGATGTCGTTCTCTCCCTTCTCCCCCTTCTCTCCCTTCTCTTCTCCTTTTTCTTCTTTAACTCCCTCTCTCTCTCTCTCATATCTTTTTTATACATTCCAGGATGATTTTTATTCTTACAGGCCTTCCTCTGAACCATAACATAGGCACTGACTTAAAAGGGAGATGACCTAAGTATCTTTGGCTTTGTGGCACTGTCCTGGGCACCCGCTACATGCCAGGCTCTCTGCTGAGTGCTTTACATGCATCATCACTTTACATGCATAATCTCAATTTCTTCCCCAGCAACACAATGAGCTAAATGGTCTACTCATTTTAAAGACAGAAGACATACTCAGAGAAGGTAAGGTACTTGAGCAGGGTCCAAGTCAAGTCTCCTGGTTTTCAGCACATTCTCTAGAACACCAGAGGCTGGCATGACCTGAGCCTTTGCTCTACAATTTACAATGAATGTACATCAGCATACATCAGCTCAGAGATTCCTACTTATAATGAAAGAATTCTACACTCCTGAGTGTGAAACTGTTCACAGTCTACATGTATTTCCAAATACATTCATCTCTACTTAACTGGGGATAATGTGGCATTCTTGTGGAATGCTGGAATAATCCACCAATTCTGGCTACTTTGATGTTATAAGGTGCTATCTGGTACTACATGGGCAATGAACATATTTAGAGTCCTAGGAACTACTTCAGCAATGGAGTAATCAATCATTCCCAGCCTCTGTTCTTTCCAGTTCAGCCTACATCATGGTGCCTTTTACTGTTTTAATTCCCTACTCCATTTCATGCCTTAAAAATTACCTTTATCCCTCGGAAGTGCCTCTGCTTAACATTCAAGGCCATGTACAATCTAGTCCCAGTGCAATATTTCAGCTTCATCTTCCACCAGCCCCCACCTGGATAGCTTTTCAGTCAAGTGAAACCATTCAAGGTGCCACTCACATGACCTTTGCTCTACAATTTATAATGAATGTCTCAGTTCAGAGTGGCATGGAGAGTACATTTATCTTCAATAAAAAGCAACAGAACATTACCACAATGAGACACCACTTATTCCTACTAGGGTGGCTATAACAAAAAATGGTAAATAACAAGTATTGGCAAGGAAACTGGAGCCCTCATGCATTGCTAGCAGGAAAGTAAAATGGTATAGCCACTACGAAAACAGTGTGGTGGTTTTTCAAATGGTTAAACATAAAACTACCATGTGATTCAGCAATTTTACTCTGAAATATATATATAAACTAGTTGAAAGGAGGGACTTGAACAGATATCTGTATACAAACATTCATAGCAGCATTACTCACAATAGCCAAATGGTGGAAACAACCAAATGTCCATCAATAAATGAATGAATAAACAAAATGTGGTATATACAAACAATGGGAGTCAGCCATAAGAAAGAATGAAATTTGTGCTACAACATGGAGACACTTTAAAATCATTACACTTATCTTAATCAATAAAGAAAAATAAATAAATAAATAAATAAATAATAAAAGCATTACACTTATTATAATAAGCCAGGCATGAAAGACCATGTATTTAATTTATATGAAATGTCTGGAATAAGCAAATCCATAGAGACATATACCAGATTAGTGGTTTCCAGGGGCTGGGATCAGGGGAATGGAGAGTGGCTGCTTAATGGGTATTGAGTTTCCTTTTGGGGTGATGAAAATGTTCTGGAACTAGATAGTGCTGATGGGTACACAACATTATAAATGTACTAAATGCCGCTGAACTGTACATTTTAAAGTGGTTAAAATGATAAATTATATGCTATGTGTATTTTATTACAATAAAAATTTTAAAAGTCTTCAGAAATGATTTCTAGACACTGCTCTATTTACACAGTAACTCACTTATCCAAGGATACTTGCCTTGAGGAGAAATGCACTCCGAGCCTAATGCAACTAATGTTTATTTGAAATGGATAAAAACAAAAAAGTACCATCAACTAATATCAAAACAAAAGAACTGGGTCCTCTTTTTTTGTTATTAAAACTCCAGACATGCCCGGCTGACGTGGCTCAGTGGTTGAACGTCAACCTATGAACCAGGAGGTCACAGTTTGATTCCCAACAGGGCACATGCCCAGGTTGTGGGCTCAATCCCCAGTGTGGTGCATGCAGGAAGCAGCCGATCTATTATTCTCTCTCATCATTGATGTTTCTCTCTCTCTCTCTCCCTCTCCCTTCCTCTCTGAAATCAATAAAAAAATATATATACTAGAGGCCCAGTGCACCAATTTGTGCACGGATGGGGTTCCTCGGCCTGGCCAGTGATCAGGGCTGATCAGGGCTGTCTCACTCAGTCCTGATTGGGACCAAGGGAGGTTGGCCTGCCAGCCCTGATGGGGGTTGATCGGGGCCCGCCAGCCAGCTAGGGACCACAGGAGGGCTCCAGGGCATGTCTGACCCTCTCGCCCAGTCCCGATCAGCTGGACCCCAGCAGCAAGCTAACCTACTGTTCGGAGTGTCTGCCCACTGGTAGTCAGTGCATGGCATAGTGACTGGTCGACCAGTTGACTGCCTGCCCCTTAGTGGTCAGTGCAAGTCATAGCGAGCAGCTGAGCGGCCTTAGCATATCATTAGCATATTATGCTTTGATTGGTTGAATGGCCAACAATGACCAGACACTTAGCATATTAGGCTTTTATTTATATAGGATATTTAAAAACAAACAAACAAAAAACTCTAGGCATAATGTATGACATGGTATATGGCTAAGAATTGGGTAGTACTAATATATTTTGAGAAATTGATCAAATTGGTCAAGGTGTACAAGATCCAAATCAATTCAATAAATAATCATCCATGAGAAATACCCAAAGGTTTTTAAGATTTTTATAACTATACTAGAAGCCTGGTGCACAAATTTGTGCATGGGTGGGGTCCCTCGGCCTGGCTGGAGTTGAGGGCCAATCGGGGTCGTCTTGCCCAGTTCTGATGGGGGCTGATGGGGGTTGGCCAGCCGGGGAGGGACTGTGGGAGGTTGTCTGGCTGGCCGGGGAGGGACTGCGGGAAGGCTCCAGGGTGTGTCCAGCCCTCTCGCCCAGTCCCAATCAGCCAGACCCCAGCAGCAAGCTAACCTACCAGTTGGAGCATCTGCCCCTTGCTGGTCAGTGTGCATCATAGCAACTGGTCGAGCAGTCGATTGAACAGTCGACTGATAGGTTGGACACTTAGCATATTACGCTTTATTTATATAGGATTCCTGAGAAGCTCCATGACAGTGAGCTTGGGCCCAATCTCACCATGAATAGTAGCATTTCAGACATTTATCCATTGCCACCTATTAATCTATTAGTCAGTAATAAAGAATGAAAAATATTTTGCAATCTACGCATACTCAAAGGTAAGGACAGCCTTGGTACATTCTCACTTTTCAGGAATTGGTAAACAACTATAAAAGTTGTTCAGCAAATCAAATCCAATTCAGCAGTTAGTTTCTATAAAAATGGATTTACTTTCCAAACAACTTAGGGCAAATATAATCAAAAAAGAAAACATGCACTCCTTTTACTATTTGGAGCAATATGCTGCATAAAATTTACAATAATTAGAACTTCAGCCATTTATTAAGAGATACATTATTCCTGGTGTCATTATGGGCAATTGGTTGGAACAAAGAAGTGAAGAAAAACATTGTACAATATTTGTCACTCTTCCCCGTTATGGTTATTGCTTTTTGAACATCAGTTCTGACTCCAGGACCTTTCAAATTTATTCATTCAAATATTATTATCTGAAGGATGGTGCTAGGCAAGATAGAGCACATATTGCATGGGAGAAATAGCCGTGCTATTTTTGAAACTAGAAGATTCAGATTAAAATCCTTCTCCTGCTTCTTTCTAGCTGGAGAAATGAGCTCCTTAGCCCTGGTCCTACATGACCCCCATTTGTAAAATGGGAATGACAGAATAATCTGTACTACCTACTTCAGGAGGTTGCTCTGGAGATTAAAACGAGATTTATATCACAGATTCTTACAGTCTCAGGAATTAACAGCACCGGCACTTCTGGAATAGATGAATGGGACCCTGGCCAGAGAAAGACTGCCTGGAAGTCTCCTTAAGAAGTTAAAACTCGTGGTCCTCGCTTTCCCCATTCTGCACAGGCCAGCTTCTCGATCTCTCACACACCAGCAGAAGGCAACCCAGAACCCACCCAGCAAGCGGATAGTGAAAAGGCCTTGATGACATGGACACTAGACTCTACAGAATGCTACCTGTTTTACTGACAAGTATTTTATCACCTGTGCCTATAACAATGTCCGACACATAGGAGGCACTTGGTAAACATTTGGGCTTCAGACACAGCATTATCCCTAGACTTTTCAATTACATGGGCCAATCATTTTTTTTAATGACTAAGCCATTTGAAGTCTGATTTCAGTCATTTGCAACTAAGGTTCTAACTGAAATACCACCCTGCTAAATAAATCCACCTTCCCCAAAATCCCAACAAAATAAAACATTCCTGGGGTATTCCTTCCCCAGTAAAGCCTGTGCTCATAAGGTAGCACAATATTCCACCTGCCCTTGGACTAGGTGAAATAAATCCAAGTGCAGTTGTCTGTGACTTAAATTAGAAATCAAATGATAGCTCTTTACTACCTTCTCTTTACTTACAGCTAACCCAACACACTCTCTTCATGCCCACTTCCTTTATGATTATTCAATTGACTTTCTCAGGAGATTGTTAGAGAGAAAAATCTCACCCTACAAGATGAGCAGAGAGTTGGTGTTCTTCTGATACTATAGGGGAGGGAGCAGAGACCACATGTGGATGCCCAGCTCCAAACAAAGGGCTAAAGAGTTCTTAAGAGCTGGGATGGGGGGGAGGGGAGTGGTGGTCATAGGCCACCTGTGTTTGCTAATTGGCCTTACCCAAAGGAAAAGCAAACTTTTCTCACACCTTCAAAATTGGAGCAAGATGGCAGAGAAAGTTAGGCTCCTGCCCTCCTACAGAGACTGGGAGAGATGGGGTCTGTCGCCTTCAGCAATTACATTTCAGAGGGAAGGCTCCCAGGTTCTTGAGAAAGGCATTCCTGGGCATAAAATCTTCAAGAGGCTTTTTAAAAGATTTACGTCTCAAAGGGACAGAGAAAGAATTTACAATGACACATTTTCTACAGTAAATGCTCTAGAAATAGGGAGGTCAGAGGCCTAGAGTCAGAAAGAAGCCTAACATTTAGTCAAGCTAAGGGAACTTTAAGGCCATCTTTGTTAAGGCCTATGAGAAAACAACAGCAAACTGATTTTTTTTTTTTACAACTTACAAAACATCTGTCAAAGTGGTTTAATTTCACTGGATTTCTTTTTAAGAGGAATAAAAACACTTAATTATTCAGGAAAAATTTATGGGCAGAGTTAACCTCATGTTCAGCAAAAGAACTTATATTCCTCTGTCTGATGCCATTAGTTTTCTTGGGATGCCATGAAATCTGTACTGAGTAGACAACCTCTCACAGATATTTCCCCTGAGTTCAAACACTGGCTGCTATGACCTGAATACAACAATTTTGTAGTGTTACCAACACAGAGGAAAAGATTCAGTAGTAGAAATCAAATAAATCCCTTTTATTGCAGTCATTTTGAAACTTATTTGGTGGGGGGAGGGAGAGCTAATGAAATGTATAAGCCATATTAAAGAGAAAACAGAGGTAAGGAGTTGAAGGAAAATCTCACTCTTCTCTCAAGCTATGAAGCCCCTCCTGGATTTCCTTCCCTTCCTACAAGACCCCTCAGTCAATCAACTCAATGATATCTTCCAGCTTCCAAAATGTACTTACCTACTTGACCTTGTACCTTAACCCTACCCTAACAGTCCCTAAACTTGGATCTTTTCAACAATTTACTTTCTCTGCCATTACTGTTGCCGTGTTTAATTTTATTGGAGAGATTTCACAACTTTTATCTACTGGAAGCATTACATATGTAAAGTTTCTACAGACAGAATAATGCCCCCACAAAGATGCTCACATCCCAACCCCCAGAATCTGGGAATATGTGACCTTACTTTCAAGTGTGATTAAGTTAAAAGTCTTGCTGAACCGGTTTGGCTCAGTGGATAGAGCATAGGCCTGCGGACTGAAGGGTCCCAGGTTAGATTCCGGTCAAGGGCATGTACCTTGGTTGTGAGTGCATCCCCAGTAGGGAGTGTGCAGGAGGCAGCTAATCAATGTTTCTCTCTCATCGATGTTTCTAACTCTTCTATCCCTCTCACTTCCTCTCTGTAAAAAAATCAATAAAATATTTAAAAAAAAAAAACAAAACAAGTTAAAAGTCTTAAAATTGGGAGATTATCTTGGATTATCCAAGTGGACCTAAGGGACAAAATCAAAAGAAAAGATGTGACAACAGAAGCAAAGAGATGGAGTAGTGTGCTTTGAAGATGAAGGAAGGGGTCACAAGCCAAACAGTGTAGGTGTTTGCTAGAAGATGGAAAAAGGAAGGATGCAAATTCTCCCCCTGGATCCTCCAGAAGAAACACAGCCCTGCAGATGCCTTGAATCAAGCCCCATAAAATTTAGCTCAGACTTCTGACCTCTTGCACTGTAAGATAATAAATATGTGACTTTCCCAGGTGGCTGCCAAAGATGGCAGAGAGGTAGGTCCCGCTGCTCAATGACTGATGCCATCTCCTGGCCACTAGGGACCATCATGAGCAAGCAGGTACTTCTGGGCCAGAAGATGGTGGCCGTGTACTATAAGGGCATCAACGTTTCTGGCAATTTCTACAAAAACAAAGGCAGACCATTCAAGGTGCGCTGCCCCTCAAGACCAAGGGAAGCCAGGCTGCCCTGGACCCCCTGCACGTCTGATGGGATCCTGTTGCCCTATGATGGAAAAAAAAGCAGGTGGTGCATTCTGGTGCCCTCAAGGTTGTGCACCTAAACACTATGTAAAAATTTGCATATCTGGGAAGCCACAAGGTTGGCTGGAAGTATCAGTTGGTGACAGCCACCCTAGAAGAGAAGAGGAAGGAGAAGGCCAAGATCCATTACTGGAAGAAAAAACAGGTCATGAGACTATGGGAACAGAACGAAAAGAACATGGAGAAGAAAACTGACCTATACTCAGAGCCCCTGACGACTCACAAACTCCTGGACTGCACCCAATATACCATTTATTCTTTATGCTTGGCCTGGCCTGCCCTTCCACAGTGAAGTGGGAAAAATGAAGAGGGGAACATGCCATGAAGTCATAGCAGAGTGAGGGAGAGAACAAAACTGGATGTAGAAATATGCTGAACAGGCTGGATCAGAGTCCCAGGGGCGCCACAGTGAGAGGATTCAGCCCAGGTCCACAGCAGGATCCCCTATAACACTGTCAAGCACAGTTTCTCTTGCTCAGGTGAACAAACAGGCCGTTCTCTCACAGCAGAACGTGGCTGGCCCCCCAGGCTTTCCATTCAGTGACGAGGGCGCCATCCGTCTACTTAATGGACTACATTCTGAAAATAGTTCATGCTTAGATGCCTACAACAAACCAACATTTCCAACTAAAGCAACAATGAGTTAACAATACTGAGTTAATTATTTCCAATGATTTTTCTCTTAAGATATATTCACTTTGGACCATATATAACCAAAAATCTGCAAACCATGTTTTCAAAAATTATGAAACTAACATTTCTATATTCTACTTATAGGGTGAAATTGTTAAGGGCATGATCTTTGGAATAAGACTGTGTGGTATCCAGAATTGTGCCCCACCCCCCCACCTCCAAAAAAAATTGCTGATGGGAATTAACTTTGCTCATGAGCTGACCTTACAATACAGAGATCATCCTGAATTATGTTATCAAAAGGGTCCTTTAAGTATACAAGTGAGGCAAGTGGGGAGGTGAGAGTGATGCAACACCATGAAAAGGACTCCGCTTGCCTTTGCTGGCTTTGAAGGTGGAGGAAGGGGGTCAGGAGTCCGGAAGGCAGGCAGCCTCTAGCTGGAAAAGGCAAGGAAATGGATTCTCCCCTTGAGCTTCCAGAAAGGAATACAGCCCTGCTCTACCTTGACTTTAACCCAGGGAAACCTTTGTCAGACTTGTGACCTCTAGAAACATCAGATACTAAATTTTTGTTGGTTAAGATGCTAAATTTGTGACCATTTGCTTTGGCAGCAATAGAAATTTACATGGGTCAATTTCTATCATTCAGCACCGGTGGGAGTTTGAGAAAATTACTTAACATTTCTATTCCTATTTATTTATTTGTAAAATGAGATTAGTAATATTATCTACTTGAGGGTGAAATAATATTTAAAACAATGCCAGATGCATATTAAGTACTCAATAAATGTTAAATGCTGTTATTGTAATGTTATTGTTGTTTTGTATTTACCTTCCCCTTTGATGTTTATCATGATTTGACCTAAGAACTGTATGTGAAATGTATGGGGTTTTTAAAAATTCATTTAAGCAGCACAAGAAAAACGCTTGCTAACTTTTAATAGCTTTAAAGTCCTGAACTGCCTGGAGTACCTTCTTAGGATGTTTTGTTTTTAGCTTTGAACACCTAAATCATCTTGCTTATTTCTAACTTGCTAGGACAAGCTATTCTACACCATTTTTTAAAAGAACGTTTTTACTTCTTGAGGACTTAATTACAGTGCTGCTGGTTGATGAGTCTGCATTGTAAACTAAGACCTTGAAATAAACACAGTCATTTCAGTTCTTGATACAACTGAGTGAAAGTGCGTTCTCTGATTAGCTTGTCGGCAAGGCCGTGACAATGGGATAAAATTAGTCACACTTGCCAATGACCTCATACTTAGTACCGATGTGGCCTTTTCTGAACCTTTCTTTCTGAAACGTATTGTGTTGGCTATATTTGGTGTGTTTATGGTACATCTAGCCATTTTATTTGGGAAGTGTAATAAGTGTTTGCAGTATTTGATTAACTTAAATAATTTACATTTTCACAAGAGAAAAGTTTTGTTAGACACATAAAACATAAAGTCTTTTTTATTTTTAATAGGTTCTGGGATCCTCTGAGATATCCCAAATCTAAGCAATATTCATCTTTATGCCTATAAAGAGTGAAGAGTCCTATATTATTAATAACTATACTCTCAATAGTTATTAATAATAGAAATGTCTTCTATTGTTACTGAAAGCAACATACATTTGAAAGTATAAAAGAGCACTGTTTAGAAAAGAGGTTTTAGTAACTCACCACCTCTGTGCTAGTTCCCACTGCTGACGAAAGAGAATAGATTGAGCTTCCTTATGTGCCACTCACTCATTGATTTATTCATTCTTTCAACAAATATTAAGCTGTGTAATGTTCTAGGAATTATGAAACTCCTTCAAAAATAAATCATGTATTGTTTAGGAATATATATATATATATATATATATATATATATATATTCTAATTGATTTTAAAACCCACAAAATTCACAATAGTGCTGCCTCTGGGGAAGGTAGAGAGGTGGGCTGGGAAAAGAATATGCAGGTAGCTGCAATGGTGTGGGCAGTGTTGGGTGGTAATTCTTCAGATGTTGGTTCTATTATAATCTTTTATAATATACATACACTTTATTTACAGTCAAATATTCATTTTAAAATGGAACAACCAGTTTATGACTTAAGGAGGTTGTAGTCTTGTATGCTCTCCACAACTCGACTATTTCTTATAACCATGGCCTCTCAGCCATCAATTCTTAGGAGCGTTGCCTCTTTCTTTAGGGAAAACAAAAGCTATATACACCTAATTTTTTTTTAAATCCTTGATTAACATTATTATGAACTTACATGTGATTGCTTGTCCATATTCAAAGACCTGAGGATCATCACTGTCTAATGAGAAGAACAATGGGTATACTTGCTTGTTTCCTTCCTGTTTCCTGCTAGTTGAGGTTAAGGACAGGTAGTCAGCCCCAGCACATTTCATGTATAATATAGTGTGAAATAGTTGAAAGTCAAGTTTCTAAACCCAGTTCTAGTAGTAAGTCATTGCATGACCTTATGTAAGCAACAAAATTCTCTGTATTTTATTTATTTGTTTGTTTGTTTATATTATTTAATATGTTGCAGTGACATTGGTTAATAAGGCTAAATAGGTTTCAGGTGTGCATCTCTATGACACATGATTTGTATACTACACTGTGTGCCCACCACCCAAAGTCAAATCATCTTCTGTCATCATATATTTGGCTCCCTTTACCACCTTCCACCCTGCTTCCCTCGAGGAATACTGTTGTCTGATATATATATATGAAATATTACTATAAGGACTCACAAGGATCTATTATTCTGGTGACATTTGAGGAGGGAAAGTGGGAGACTCAAAAACAAGGGAGATTCCCTGGGAACCATTCTGTACCTTTCAAATTTTGAACCACCAAACATATCTCCTATTTGATAAAGAAAGAATAGATGGATGAATGAATCACAATATCTGGCATAAAATAAGTGTTCAAAAATGCATAGCTTTCATCCCTGGCTGGTGTGACTCACTTGGTTGGAGCCTGTTCCTGTGCACCAGGAGGTTATAGATTTGATTCCTAGTCAGGGCACATACCTGGGTTTTGGTTCAATCGCTGGTCAGGATGATCAACAGGTGTATCACTCTCACGTAGATGTGATTCTCTCTCTCCCTCTCTCTTCTATCTTTCCTCTCTAAAAATCAAGCAAACAAAAATTCTTAGTTTTTATTCTTTGCCAACCCCATCTAAATTATTTTAAAACTAAATATATACATTTAAGCCTTACTAATTTCTCCAATAATTTCAAATATTTGATTTCCTCCTTTAAACAAAATACACAGTAGCCCTAGCCAGTTTGGCTCAGTGGATAGATCATCAGCCTGCAGACCCCAGGGTCCCGGGTTTGATTCCTGTCAAGGGCACGTACCTCAGTTGCAGGCTCTTCCCTGGACCGGGCCCTGGTCAGGGCATGTGCAGGAGCCAACCAATTGATGTGTTTCTCTCACATTGATATTTCTCTCTGTCTTTTCCTCTCTCTTCCACTCTCTCTAAAAATCAATGGAAAAATATCCTCGGGTAAGGATTAAAAATAATAAAAAAATAAAATAAACAGGAAATCTGCCAGTTTTTTTAATCCATATTTTCCTATGGCATCAATTGCAGAAAATAAAATAGAATCCTGTATCTTTCAGCAGGTTCTGAATACACACACACACACACACACACACACACACACACACTAGTGACCCAGCACAGGAAATCGCGTGAGACCTGGGACCCCGGGGCTCCTCGATGGATTGTCCCAAAGAGGTAGGCCGGAGCTGGGGGTCCCACCTCCGCAGCACACACGCAGCATCAAGTCCTTGCCCACCAATGCGCCTCATCACACACGCAGTCCCACCCACCTGTGTGTGTCCACTGCACACGCAGCCTCCTTGTGACGGCATGAGGGCATGACGACCACCTAGGCTATTATTAGTATAGATATATAGCCCATTTCAAACCCAAACTGAACTCAAGGACATTAGAAATGAGAGAACAAGCTCAAGACACCTCTGTACTTCCCAAAAGGGAACAAGGTGAACTCTCTGCCTGCAGAGCCCAGCCACGTCATTGTTTGGATTCACCTCCTCTCCCAATCTGACTCTTAATTAAAGAGCCAACAAACAAGAAAATGTTCCAGGAAAGGGAAGAGGCCAAAAATGCTACAAATCCAGTAATCCAAGCAGTTGGGAGTATGGACAGAATAATTCAACTTTATTGTATTTTCAATTTTTCCTCCAATTTTTCTATTGGATTAAGGCAGGGGTCCTCAAACTACGGCCCGCGGGCCACATGCAAATACAAATATTGTATTTGTTCCCATTTTGTTTTTTTACTTCAAAATAAGATATGTGCAGTGTGCATAGGAATTTGTTCATAGTTTTTTTTTAAACTATAGTCCGGCCCTCCAACGGTCTGAGGGACAGTGAACTGGCCCCCTGTTTAAAAAGTTTGAGGACCCCTGGATTAAGGCAATCACCCTTTACCTATGACTTACCATTTTTCACTCTGTTTCCTAGATCATTTTTAGATTGTTAATATGCTGGAATAGGTTTGAGCCATTTGGTATTTTCTATTTCTACTCTCGGGTTATCTGCCTCTTTAGTATTTTCCATCTTTATGAGTCTTGGTTCTTTTTTAAAAAGTAGATTGAGCACTGGCTGGTGCTATTCAGTGATTAGAATGTCGGCCTGCACACCAAAGGGTCACAGGTTAGATTCCCAGTAAAGGGCACATACCTGGGTTATAAGTTCACTCCCCACCCTGGTCAGGGTGGGTGCAGGAGGCAAGCAGTTGATGTGTCTCTTTCACATTGATGTTTCTCTCCCCCCCCACCCTCCCTTCACTCTCTCTGAGAAGCAACAGAAAAAGTATCCTCATGTGAGGATTAACAAAAATAAATAGATTGAGATATCACTGTTTTTATTTCCTTTTAACTTCATTTATCACATCTATCATGCTGCTTGATAAATATTTAATCAACAAAATGTGTGCAGACGGCGAGCGGGCGGGCCAACCCAGACAGGAAGGCACAGAACATGGAGAATGATGAATTTTCGCCAGCGGATGGAATGGATTGGAGTGGGATTGTACCTGTTAGCAAGCGCAGCAGCATTTTACTATGTGTTTGAAATCAATGAGACTTACAACAGACTGGCCTTGGAACACATCCAGCAGCACCCCGAGGAGCCACTTGAAGGAACCACGTGGACACACTCCTTGAAGGCTCGGTTACTCTCCCTGCCGTTCTGGTTGTGGACGGTGATTTTCCTGATACCTTACCTGCAGATGTTTTTGTTCCTATATTCTTGTACCAGAGCTGACCCCAAAACGGTGGGCTACTGCATTATCCCGATATGCTTGGCAGTTATTTGCAATCGCCACCAGGCATTTGTCAAGGCTTCTAATCAGATCAGCAGACTGCAGCTGATTGACACATAGTCTCGGTCACCATTTTCCCCTTATGACTACAGAACTGCCAGTGCCGGCGGGACCTGATCACAAGACGCAGTTTTCCACAGATCTCAGGAAGTTGTGGTGGGGCAGAGGCCCTTTACACAGTGTGACTAGGGGGCTGTCTTTATCTGACTAATGGGTTTTTAGGTGAAGCCTGAGACAAGTCCTAACAAAATAATGTTGATGACTTCAGATTTTGGAAGTAAAATCATGTCTGTTACTTGCAAAAAAAAAAAAAAAAAAAAAAAAAAAACAAACAAACAAACAAAAAACACCAAAATGTGTGCAGATATAGAGATTATATGATATGAGACAATGAAAAGTCAATAATAACCATAGACAAGGATACTGAAGGTGAAGCAGTGTAGTCTTGCTACAGGAGGCACATGCATGGGGAGATGAGGAGGATCTGTGGGGCCAGAAGAGGAGGAAGCTCCTGTGGTCGGAGGGGGCTGTACAGGTTTTGTTAAGGAAAAGGCCTTGTTGGGAGCTAAAGAATTTGGATAAAGGAATGAAGAGAAGAGAACTTCCCAGGTAGGAGATCCAGGGTGGGTAAGTGTATGGAGAATGGAAAAATCTAAGCACCATTCAGCCAGGAGCTGTCGGCTTGAGGCAATATTTCCCAAAGTGTGGACCATGTAACATGAGAGGTACTAAATGATGTTAATTGATACAAGGAAAATTATTTCATATTTTTTCTTTATTGATTGATTGATTGAGAGAGAGAGAGAGAGAGAGAGAGAGAGAGAATATATCATCAATTTGCTGTTCCACTTATTTATGCATTCATTGGTTGATTCTTGTATGTGTCCTGACCAGGGATCAAACCTGCAACCTTGGAATATTGGGGACAATGCTCTAACCAACTGAGCTACCTGGCCAGGGCTGTTTCATATTTTAATAGTTGAAAACCATACATATAAAGAGAGGCTAGACTTATCTAAAACAAACAGAGGTAAGGAATCCCATTCGTGAGTTCCCGCCTTTAGTCAGCACTACATATGACACCTCAGGTTCCTCAGGAAGTCTCCCAGAGTCCTCAGCACCCATGTAAACTCCAGGACCAAGGACATTCTGATGGAGTGCAGCAATAAACGAATCTCAGGACTAGAGCAACCATTGTACGTTTCCCCCATTACTGGAGACCCAATACCCCCATTGTACTCTGCCTGGGAAGGCCAGGTGGGGGCTGTCACCCAGACTGAAGATATGGGACCATGAAGGGGCTCAGCTATTTGGCAAAAGACTCAGGATAGTAAATTTATTTCAATTTTAAAAGTGAGTTGTCTTGGAGGAAAAACGGTCAGTAGTAATTCATAAAATGAAGAAAATGAACTGGGTCAGTGGTTACCAAATGTTTGTGGATCTTATGCAGTACTAAATTTTCAAAGAACAAAAGAAGATATGCTGAAAGGCCTAAAGGTTAATATTTCCAAATATGGCAGGGATCAGGTAATTTATCACTAATCCTGCTTCTCCTTCCACCTGAGCACACAGCTAACCTGTATGTCTCAGCCTCCTTTGCTATTAAGTTTGGCCACATGGTGAATTCTGGCCAATGAAATGGGAATAGAAGTGATGTGCTCCACTTCCAGCCATGACCAATAAAATGCTCCCTCCTTAAATCTTCCTTCTTTTGCTACCCTTGCTGGCTGAATGCAGAAGACTTTGGGGACCTAGGTGAGGGCAGAGCCACAAGGTGGAACGAGGCTGGTTCTCTGAGTGAACATAAGTAATATTCCCTGTATTCAGATTTCACTTGAGGAAAACAAGAAATTTGTTGGGTTAATCCATGGATATTTAAGAATTACAGCAGTTGTCATTATTTACCGTAACATATATACCAAGTGGGGACACTTAAAAAGATACCATCTGCTATCACAAAGAAAGGACATTTTTAAATAAAAATTGTAGGAAGCATCCAAACTCTAGAAACAGGAGCAGTCCCTCAGATTGAAAAGCTAGTTCTCTGAAAAACTCATTGCCTTGAACCTGATTTTTCTTATTTCACCATGAATGAGTGATAACTTCATTGCAGACAATCATTGGCCCATGAACCAACATTGAACCTGTGGGACACGTGACTCCCCATTCAGTCAGAACTCAAGTGACAGGCTGAATTCACCTGCTCAAGTAAAGTTGCCAGGGGACAGCCTCTCTCTATCTCTGTGTTGCTTCATTTCCTGCAGGCTCTGTTTACATGGTAGCTTCCAGCCTCCAGGCTAACATGAGCATAGCTCCTTGAGAAGTCCCAGGTCAGTGAGTGCTCACCCTAACCAAACACTGCAGCCAGCAGGACAGGAGGTGCCGTGTGGCCAGGCCTGGGTCATGTCCAGGGCTGATTCCCCAAAGAAAATGAGTGTGTTCTGTTACCCAAAGAAAGGAGAATGAGCCCCCTGGGGCCAAAACAGCAGCTCCCCACTGCAGTTCCCAGTGCCCTTCCAGTGCTGAAGCCCTGCTTGTGACTGGGGCAATCTGACTTGGAGAAGCTGAGAGAAGATCACAGTACCATATGGGATTCCTCACAGTTGGCGCCATAATGTGCAGAAGACCTTCAGTGAGGATTCTGCCTGGCTTTTCAGTGGGATTTAAAACAAAGTGTGGGAGAAGAATTTTAGTTTGCAATGAAGCATTTTGAAGATGAGGGGCAAATGTATAGTAATCAAGCAAGCAATATATTTCAAATAAAATGTGTTCTTCTCCATACCAAGATAGATGTAGATGCCAAATTCTTGGGCTTATTAATGTAAAATGTGAGTGTTGTTTAGTCTTAAGAGCATAGAAACAAATGAGATAAATTTGGGATGGTTAAAAACACAGTTTCTCCATCTATCATAATATTTTTACATACTATTAGTGTCATACCAACTGTGAAAAAAGATTCAAGCTAAAGATATGCAATACTTTGTATTACCGAGTCCACATAATTGTTTTCTCTCCTGAAATCTGTTGCCTTTCTTCATTCTTAACTTGGTGACTCTTGGTATAATTAAATGTTCTTTTTCTTTACCCAGATTAGTATAGAGTTTCAGGCTTTCAATTCAAGTCCAATAGAATTTAATCTCTCTCCAATTCCTTTGAAAGACCTGCACTATCATTTTTGTTTCTTTCACTCTAATTACACTAGGATACTGGATTTATTTTCCTATTTCTAACAGTCTAGCCTGGACTCATAAAATGTAACCCAGTACATATCTGCCAGAAATAATTAGACAATGAAGAATTTTCAAATCTAGTTCAGATAAAAACTACAATATTATTCTCCATTCACTGCTGTTCTTCAGGCTATTTTTTCTTTTCATCTCTGCTGTCAGAATTCAGTCAAGAGTCCTTCAATACAAGTGCTCAATGTAGTAATATTTTTCTGCTTCTTCTGTTCATACTCTTTTCTCCCAGGCAAACATAAAGGCTAACTCTTGTCTTTATTGCTTCAAGATTCTCTGCCCTGAATCACATGTGACGTTGCACTTTTATATTTTTCCTCAAAAAAGAGAAAATAAATCTATAGTACTACACATCTGCTTGATATTTCTAATCTATCAAAACATCAACCTGTTTTGGAAATTGAGTATTCATAATTATTAACTATGATGATCAAATGTAAAGATAAAATTTGCAGATTTTCCTAAGATATTTGACATTTTTAAAGTACTCTGAATTAATCAATTATTCATTCTTTTAGCAAATGTTTTTTTGAGTCCCTGATTGTGCCAGGCATTACGGTCAAAAAGCTGAAGACACAGCACTACGCCAAACACTAGATCCTGCCCCCATAGAAATTATATTCTAGAAAAGGAAGCAGGAAGTAAACACATGAACAACCACAACAAAATGTTGTTTTGTGAGAAACAAACTGGGTAAAGAGGTTAAGAGTAAGTGATGGAGAATACCTAAGGAAGTCCTCTCCAAGGACAAACATCTGAGCTGAGACCAAGGGGATGAGAAAAAGACAGCCACACTATGGAACTGGAGGGGACTACCTTCTAGGCAGAGAAAACACTTGAACAAAAGTCTAGAGGCTAGAAAGGGTTCACCAAAGTCAGGGGACAGAAAGCCAGTGTGGCTAGATCATCTTCACTCATCTCCATGATCACCATGAAGTCCAAGTTAAAAATACTTTTCTTGTATCGATTACATCGTTTTAATTTCCTGGAAAGTAACTTACTCCTTAACTTTAATAATAACTTACACAGTGAAGTAGCTCTGAATTCTCTGATTGAGTCTGTCTTTAACTCTGGAGAAGCCTTTTGAGAGTCAACCTTTTAAAAGCATCAGCTACCACTTCAGTGGTCAGAAAGAGTTAATACACCTCCCAAAATGCCCAGTTTACTGCCAAGAAATCCTATATACCGTGAGACAATCTGCCTGGGTATTTGTCGCCATCTGGTATTTAAAACAAATCGCATTGTGCAGAACTGGCCAATATTTTAAAAACATAATACAACCAATCTAGGTTTCAAATGCACACATCCATTCAACTAAGCCTTTAAGTGCCCTGGTTTTAATACCATTCCACTCTAGCAAAATGTCATGTACAAAAGACTAAATGAGCAGGGCTTGACTGTCTCTTTTGAGCTCAGCAGGATCCTAGTGTCTGCTCCATCTGCTTTCTATAAGTACTGGGCCAATCAGGAATCAGCCAGTTTGAAGAGGACAAATGCTGACTGCTTCCCCAGCTCTGCTCCAGTTCTGTAGCAACCGGGAGAAGATGCTTCCTGGGCAAGGAATGAAGTAATCATTGAGAGGATGAACTTTGACATCAGGGAGACTCCGGTGCAAATTCTAGGCTGGCACTCACTGGCATTGAGAACTCAGTCCCCAGGTAACTTACCTGACTTCTCCAAGATTCACTTCTGGCAACTGTAGAAGTACTAGTAACTACGGATTTGATTTGTTGTGAAAATTAAGTGCAAGAATGTACATAAAGTATGTGGCACTGGGTGGTGTACAATAGCAGGTATCATTTTTAATAGTCTTGATAATAAATTGTATTCTTCAGATGAGTAGAGGAATACCTGCTAAGCAATTTCCCATCCTCATAGAGAAACAGCAGGTGTTGAGGGTATATAAGTCCACCAACTTACCAAGGCTTCCTTGCACCAGTTCAATTGCTACATCCACCTTAAGGCTAGGGACCTCAGAAGGGCCACTGACCTAGGGGCCCCCAATGATGAGGGGCCTCAGATGTAGACACTTTAGAGAAATGCCCTGCAAGGTGATTCCAACATGACCTTCTTACTGCCCTGTGCCTTCTCTCCAAGGGTCACCTGGATTCCCAAGTGGAGAAATTAGCAGTGGGTAGCAACTTCTCTTTACTCACCAGTTCTAACACAGCTCCGTTAAAGCACTGTCTCCTGAATATCTGGTGATCTCAAGTTTGAGAGAAATTAAGAAATAGCGGCTTCTCTGAACAGATTGTTGAACCTCAGAGGGAAAGCAGGGGAGGGTGGGTGGGAAGAGATCAACCAATTAAGTTGTATGCATATATGCATAACCCATGGACACAGACAATGGGGTGGTGAGCGCCTGTGGGGGAGGGTTGGGGAGGGGACAATGGGAGAGAGCTGGAAGAGGTTTATGGGGGAAAAAGAAGACCTATGGAGCCCTGGCCAGTTTGGCTCAGTGGATAGAGCGTCGGCCTGTGGACTGAAGGGTCCCGGGTTCGATTCCGGCCAAGGGCATGTGCCTTGGTTGTGGGCACATCCCCAGTGGGAGGTGTGCAAGAGGCAGCTGATCGATGTTTCTGGCTCTCTATCCCTCTCTCTTCCTCTCTGTAAAAAATCAATAAAATATATTTTTTTTAAAAAAAAGAAGACCTATGTAATACTTTCAACAATAAATAATTTTTTTAAAATAGCTGCTTCTCACACATGATCTAGAACGTTCTACCCTGGATATAGAGGGAAACACTTGAAACTTACAAGTGATTTCAGATACTCATCACTTGATAGCACAACCTGCTACCCATAACTTAGTAACAGCCAATCAGCTTATGAACCACTCTGTTTCTTCGAATCAAAACAGGCTCTGTTAAAATGCCAAGTTGCCTATAAAGAAAGAATTCAGGACTTGAAACATTACTTTAAAGCAACAACCTAGAGAAAAACAATTCCCAGTCAATTCTGAAGATCCCTCTACTTGGTGCTGGCACCTTCCTCGACCACTGATAATGGGCTTCCAAAGGCTAGGATCCCAGCAATGGCCCCAGTGGGCTCTGCATCCAGATCCCGCTGCCTCTACCTGGTGATGCGAACATCGACAGGAAGCTTTGAGGCGCCAGCTCTCTTCCAACCGCTTGTGATCTCCTCTTGGCCTGTGACCCAAGGCTTTAGCCCCATTTAGTAATGGATTATCTGGAAAGCCCTCCACCGAAGAACCTCTAAAGGGAGTCATCCCTGTGCCACGGGAAACACTTGAGTACATGGCAGTGACAGAGAGTCCACTCCCACAGCTGCCAGAGCTTCTGCCTCCCTCTGCCCTCACCTCCTGCCACTCTGTTCCTTACTCAGCCTTCCTGGCCTTCTTTCAATTCTTCTCACACAACCAGCTCCTCCCTGCCTCAAGTCTGGGAACATACTGTTTTTTTCTCGTTGGAATGCTTTGCCCAGAACCAGCACATTCTTTGCAGGATCCAGTGCAAACTTAAAATGCAGGCATTTTTCTTCCAACCTTATCAAGAACTTAAAGATAGAGACAGCAGCCTTCACACAAGGCTTAGGACCCTTTGTTCAGGTTCGGTGCCCTGAGCAAATGCACAGGGCTTACACCCCAACCGCTGTCCCTGCTTTTTCGTCTGCTCTTCACATGGCCAGCTCATCATCCTTGAAGTCATCATGTCTAGCTATTCTTTCAGTTCCTTTTTATTTTCTTTATAGCATCTATCACAATTTTAAATATTAATGAATTAATTAGATTACTTTTGAGGGGGTCTATTTCCCCCATTCAACATCTTTTTAGACTGTAAGTTCATAAGGGCAGAGGCTATGTGTAGCCTTGACCATGGATCCCCAATACCTAGAAATGTGTCTGGCATATGTAGACACTTAAACACATGCTGCACGGACGGGTTAATTTATGTTCCTCTGCTTTCAGCTTGATGCTACTAGTAATATTGAAATTTCAGTGCATAAAAAAGTAGCCAGTGCTTGCGTTCAGTCAGTGGAGTGGTAGTCTCTCCTCATCTGAGAAACTGCCTCTTGTTTCCCAGCCATGGCTTGCTTTCTAGAATCATTTCATTGCTTTTATGATTTCTGATCCACCAAAACTTGCATATTTTTCTTGTATAAAGAACACATCCCAGTCTATATCGTCATCATTTATTTTTCAGCAGTTTTACCATGAGTTCTTTAGGTGTGATTTTCTTTGTATTTAACTTGTTTGAGGCGGAATGCTTCTCAAAACTAAGGCTTAATGTCTTTCATCAGTTTTGGCAAATTTTTCAAGCATTGCATCTTCAAATAATTCCTCTGCTCCACTCTTTTTCTCCTTCTCCTGGAACTTCGGTGGAACATATATTACCTTTCTCTGTATCGTCTCTGTGTCTTTCACTCTCTTCCTTATTTCCAACCTTTTGTTCTTTTGTACTTCATTCTAATATTTTCTTCTGATCTAGCACTATTCATTAATTCTCCCTTCAGTGGCATCTGTTCTTCTGTAAAGTCCAACCTTGGAGCCATTGATTTTATCTTTTTAACTTTATTTTTATAGATATCCCCATTTCCACCCCTTTTCCCACCTCCACCCTGCCCCCTGCCCCTTTCCCTCTGGCCATCACCCCACTGTGGTGTCTATGGGTTATGCATATATGTTCTTTGGCTAATCCCTTCGCCTTCTTTCACCCAGTCCCCTCCTGCCTCTCCTCTGACAGCTGACAAATCTGTTCCTTGTATCCATGCTTCTGTTTCTATTTGTTCGTCAATTTATTTTGTTCGTCAATTTATTTTGT
Organism: Myotis myotis; assembly: GCF_014108235.1. Classification (NCBI taxonomy): domain Eukaryota; kingdom Metazoa; phylum Chordata; class Mammalia; order Chiroptera; family Vespertilionidae; genus Myotis; species Myotis myotis. The sequence goes on from NW_023416357.1 coordinate 54,518,785, forward strand.
TCATTAGATTCCATATATAAGTGAGACCACTGTATTTCTCATTTCATTTTATTTTTAGGTCTTTGCAAAAGTTCGTAACCTTGTGTTTTATTTCCTTAATGAAATTATATAGTTTTGAATTTTATTATCTAGATCCAGTGAGGATCTGTTTTAGTTAGTATTTTTTTTTTATCAAATTCTCTAGTTTCCTTTTATACATTTTTATTGAATGCCAGCTGCCGGGGTCCAACCCCAGCATGTCCAGGGGTCCCCAAAGGTGTAGACGGAGTCGGCGAAGAAGGAAGGACACAGAGACAGTGTTCAGTTGATCAGCAGCCTAGCCAGGATCTCCAGCCAGGATCTCCAGCCAAGTTCTGGTCTGGATCTCCAGAGAGGTTCTGCTTAGGATCTCCAGCTAGGTTCTGTGTCCATGTTCTCTTGCTAGGTTCTCCAGGTTCTCCAGCCAGGTTCTGTAGTCAAGTTCCCTCGCTAGGTTCTCCAGCCAGGTTCTGTCCAGGTTCTCCAGCCAGGTTCAGTCACCAGGTTCTAGTCAGGTTCTCTTGCCAATTTCTGTAGTCAGGTTCAGTCCAGGATCTTTTGCCATGTTCTCTCGCTAGGTTCTGTCTCTAGGTTCTGAGGCCAGTTTCTGTCCAGGAACTTTTGCCATGTTCTCTCCAGCGAAGTTCTTCTGTCTCTAGAGAACGTTCTGTGTAGGTTCTGTGCCTAGGTTCTGTCTCTCTTGGTTCCGCATTCTAAGTTCTGTGTTCTAAGCTCTGTATTCTAAGTTCTGACTCTTGCTGTCTTGTTACATCTGTATTTATACCAGTTGATTCAATCCTATCAATCTCTATTACAAAGGTTAGGGCGTTTCTTATCTCCATTCCAGGGAGTAAAGATTATGTAGCTTAAGCATGATTGTTCGTAGCTAAAGTGATTAATTACCCGCCTGGCACTTAGTTGAGGGGTTTTATTCCCTCCCTAACTTCAGGGGAAAATCCCTACCTGGGGAAACAACCTTTCTCAGAGACCTTGGTTAAAACACATAGTGCCAAGAAGGTGAGCAAACATATTAAGAACAGTTTGCCATATATGCCAGGTCCTTTGAAACAGCAAGCATGGACCGGCTCCCGGCAGCCAGCTATCACAAATTTAAAATAATAGATGTAACTTGAGCCCTATGATATCATTATCTTTCTCCAAAAAGAATTTACCTTTACTTCTGGTTAGAACCATGAAGAATTCGCTTAAAACAATAAGGGGTTGAAATTATTTGAACCTGGGCTTCAGCACCTGAGAGCACTGGCCTAATTTCTACACACCTTACTTGGGCAGTGGATGGATCTGTGAAGTGCCAATTCAATGCATACAGGTTTATCAGAGACCTGCTTCCTTCCATTTTTCTCCCAGCCACGTGAGTCTGTTGAACTATCTGTTCAGCTCTTCAGGTTCTCAACCGTTTCTGGATTTTGTAGGTAATTTTGGAAAAGCAGCCCAAAATTCCAAGCTCACCTCTCTGGGTTTACCTACCCTGGATCTTAGGCCCATAATTCTTTGCAGCCTTGGTAGCTCTCTGATGCTTTCAAAAGATGATTTTCATATTTTGTTCAAACTTTTTTGTTGTTCTTAATGGAAATTTTACCATTCTGCCTTTATTAGAAGCTAACGCATGATGTCTATGCTTTTAGATTACCAGCATAGTTAGGGCAAAAGTTAATTAAAGCTATTCTCTCTGTGAACTAAGAGTATTCAAAAGTTTTAAATCTGAAAAAACTTAGTAATACCTGAAATGACTTTAGGCGGCAAACTTTTAAATTTTAATATGTATGTATCGATTTTTATAATTGCCTTTCCTTCGTGTTAAGTTAAAAAATTAGTTGCCAAAAAAATTAATGGGAGAAAAGATGGTGCTTGAATGTGGCAAAAATCACTGATCTCATTCACAAGCAACTGCAGCTTAAAAACATTGAACTTAAAAAATAATTGTGGGCAATTACAGAAGTGTGAGAGAGACTCTTCTTGGCTTTATTCTAAATATAAATTAATTGTTCATCTTGGGCCCTAACTTTAAAACAGCTGGCTTCTCTGTTATAAGAACACTTGTGACAATATTGGGCCTGCCAAAATAATCCAGGATAATCTCCATTTCAAAATCCTTCACTTTCCTTGATCAGGTGGCTCAGTTGGTTGGAGCATCATCCTGTGCACCAAAAGGTTGTGGGTTCACTTCCCAGTCAGGGCACATACTTAGGCTGCAGTTTCGATCCTTGGTAGCGCGCATATGGAAAGCAACCGATCAACATTTCTCTCTCACATTGATGTTTCTCTCTTTATCCCTTCTCTAAAATCAATGAAATCAATAAACATATACTCAGATAAGGATAAAAAATCCTATATAATAAAGAGCTAATATGCTAATTAAACCAAACAGCAAAATGACCGTCCAGACAAAGCCAGGGCTATGAGGGCTGAGGCAGCTGGGGCTGCAAGGGCCAAGCCCCTTGCACAAATTTTGTGCATCGGGCCTCTAGTATAATAATAATCAAAGTCCATAATCAAATCTGCAAAGTCCCTTTTACATTGTATGGTAGCATAGTCACAGATTGCAGATATTCAGTCCACTATAGTAGATCAATCTGAGTACTAATTCCCCTGACCACAGAGATTTTTCAAGCATGAGAATATAGCCCTATCAGAGACAATTATGGGAATTTCTAAAGTTGGCATGCGGATGTTGAGAAATTTAATCTCTTTCTACCATTGTTGTTTGTCTAACACACTGTGAATGGCCGTCTTGCCTGACCATAGATAGAGACTAAAGCAGACTCATCTCATTGCCATCACAGGTCGATTCACTCTCTTTAGGCTAATTTGATTTTTTTATATTTTTGCTTACTAATGAAATTGTTTATCTGTCAACTTATCTCTAATTTATAAATCAGATGCCAGGTTATTATATTATCCTGGTTTAACTGATTCATAGAGGAAACTTTATTTTGTACTCACACTTTTTGTGATCAGAATTTCTGCTTTTCTTCACATGAGGAAAAAAAGAAAAAGCTACATGTGGCATCTTTGCAATGAGAATGTAGCCGCACCTTTCCTTCTTATGCCAAAGTCCTCTTCAGTAGCAGATTTCTTTTCCAATTACCTTTGCATTTTTAGCCTTAATTTCTTTTTCCAGAATAACTCATTTGTTTAATTATCCAGTAACATTCATTTCAGTAAACTGAGTTGAGACACTATCTACAAGGAGTCTAAGTGATTTTCTAAAAATACTGTATCCTTTGTAGAAAACAGAACCCTGAACAAAATTTAAACATGGATTTTTTTAAAAAGCATCTAAATTGCTTTCATAGTAAGAATCAACATTTCCTCCTTCTATTTAGAGATTTTCTTCACAGAATAGCTTACTCCATGAGAAAATAAATTGAAGTTTGGGTCAGTTATCAATGTAGGTTCCTGAGCCCTCCTCTCCCCAGAACACTCACAGACACAGACATAGACACACAGACACAGAGACACACACACAACTTTAATTTCTAAAGTTAATTTCTAATTCAGGATTACACAAGTTCTCCTTGTGATGTCTCAGGTTATTATGTACTAAGCCCCATACACTTACTTCAGACTTTAAAGCATCTTTGGGATGGCCAAGAGGTCCAGTCTGGCTTTCTGTGACCACCCTGCGAACCACTAGCGGCTAGTGACTAGCCCAATCAACCAGTCATTGGCAACAGGAATTTTGGCTCTATTGCCAGCACATTTGCTGTTGACAACATTTTTATCTGACTTCTGCTAAAATTAACCTCACTTGGAATACAGTCTTTCTGTTTCATCCATATAATTACTGGCCTTAGAGTGCCTTCCCAAAGCTGTTGTTTATAATGATTCATGTAACAGAAAATACACAACTTGCTTCTTGAGAGCAAAGCAATGACAATTCAATCCTGTGGCAGGATTGGGCTGAACCAAACTGAACCAATCATAACCAATAACCTTCAGATCCAGAACTTTCCCTGGAACTGTTGGGATAGAAGCTCTGTTTCCACTGAGATTGCTGAACTGATAAGATGATTGTCTAGACCTCTAAGTGGCCATCTGACCACCGATGGGAGGAGCTGCCTGTGAATGAAGCCATCCCAGAGGAAGCGGAGCCAGGATGGAGAGAGCCAAACCTAACACCATCCTATGACCACTGGCTCTTGCCTAGCATGTTGCCTAGACTTTATAGTTCTGGGAGCTAGTAAGCTCTTTTGCTGGAGTCATTTTGAGTGGAATTATCTATAAAATTACAACAAAAAAGAATTCTGAATCATAGACAAGTAATGAGACCAAAATGGGTCAGTAAAATCCTTGGGTTTCAGGGTCAGATCTGAACGATTGAGTATTGTTGACTCAATAGGGGTATAAGTTACTATATGCTATACAAAAGAAATTGAGATTCTCATAGTGTGTCAAAGTTAATGTCTTAGACTCCTGATTGTACTTGTAAACAAAGAAGAGCTATATCTTCCATTGTGTCTAATTTTAAGAAAATCTACAGTCCTTTGCTAATTGAATTAATTTGAGCTAGATTAATAATACCATCCATTAATTATCATTAACAGTCAACCTCCTATAGTAAATCAACCTTCCATGAAAAACTTAGTTTACAGTTTTAAGTGGAAAGACACAGTTTTTGCAGCATTCTAATAAATTGGGTTTCTATTTGTACAATAGTCACATTTGGAACTTACAAAACAATTATTGAAGTTACTCAAATTGGTATCTCATATATTTTAAGGAAGCTGAATGCACTTCATAGCAAACAGAGACAAATATTCAATTTTATGATGACAAGATATAGAATAAGTTTATATTTAACCTATAGTAACTGTTCTGAAACTATTTGTCACAATGTAATGGCTGATTTAAGTCTTGTCTTCTCAAATATCATGTCAACAGATTGCCATTCTTTCCTGGTTCTTTATAAACAATTTCTAGTTGGAACTGAAAATCTACCAAATTCAGTTATACTTTTTAAACAAACTTGATTTATATAAAATAAGCTTATAATTTTTGGATATTCACTTGGAAATTCCTATAAGATGCTCTATCTCACAACTCATATTATTATCTGAGCAGCACCAAAACCCCATAAAGTCATGCAGATAAAAATGTAAAAGATTCTTTTCCAAGCACATTTAGAACAACAACCCTTCATCATGTCTTACCTAAAGAACTCAGGTCCTGACCACCTTGTGCTCTATTTCTCATCCACGAGGTCACATGTCTTTTGGGGAGAAAGTTTGACAAAGAACATTGCTTTGGACTCATTCTAGAGACAGAACCACCTTGACTGACTGAAATAATTCCCGTCTCGGTCCACCTGTAAGTGTCAGATTTCCTCCCCACAGAGGCTCCATGTACTGCAGATTGAGAGGGCACACAGGTTCGGCTCAGCAGGAATTCCAGAGTCAAACTGCTATAAATAAATACAAGCTGCCTTTCTGCTCTGTGGTTTGGTAATGTGCATCTATGCATTTCTATGTTTGGGTATCTGAGTAACAGGACAGATAAATCCATATTGATATCTGATGAGGCATGTGATCTTCTAAACACTTACAGGGGCAATACGCTCTTTCATTATTTTGAAATAGAAATTATAAAAACAATACATAAGAATCAATACTGACCAGGATAAAGAACAGTGTTTAAAAAGTCTTTTGAATCCAACTTTCTAAACTATTGGTGACTAACAAGAGGTAAACATCATTTCAAATACTTTTCTATACATAACATACAAATGTAAGAATAGATAGCTACATAGATACATGGAAATATTCATTCTTTCTTTTAAAAACAAGAATAAAATCTAACGTAGTATCAAGCATCTCCAAGCTTCCTTTAAGCACCAAGTACTTTACCCACCATTCTATTTATTTGTGAAAATTTGGGGCTCTGTTTGTCTCTGAGAACAAAATGACAATGAAATCCCCTTTCAGAGATTGCACGGGAGCAGTCAGATGAGAAACCCAAGGTGGTTCCTGAAACATCCACAGAGCACTGGCAGATCCTGGAGCAGCCGGAGACTGTGGGAAGCTGAGGGCTGAGAACGTGTGGAAATAGAGGAGGCTTGCAGGCCTGTTAGTTTGAACAAGAAGGAAGTACAAAGGTATTTGCTCTTTCACACTTGGCTTGCCCACTTTTGAGTTATGGTCTTGTTTGATAGATCCTTTTACGTATATTAAAGGTGAAATTTTGTCTTTGAATATCCATGACCCTATTTTGAACAGAAAACAACTACCAGATATTCTAATAGGTTCTGGAGATGCACAGCTGAATCCAAGGCCAGCTGCACATTCACGATATTTCCCGTTCCCTGGAAGAAACAGCACACCATTGAAAAATGACAGTAACATAGGTAAGTGAAAGTCACTTAGAGGGGGCTCTTGGAACAAGAACAAAGGAAAGTGGCTTAGTCCAAGGCACTTCAGGCAGACGGAGTGGTGTGTGCAAAAGACATGGGAAGTGGCGACACATGAGTCATTTCTGGAATGGGAACTAGTCCCTCAGGCAGAGGAGGCTGCCTCATCAGCATCCCTGTCTGGGTTTGCCAACTCATGTTCACACCTACAGGCTGACATTGATTTCCTAAGTTGAGTAATAAGCAGAGGAAATGTCTGTGAGGGCTTTACCCAGTACCAATCAAGTAACTGTGACATCCTGAAACCATCCTGGTGTTCAGGTTAAATGTGCTCCACTCCACAAAAATAGACATCTCACTTTCTTTCTAATTCATCAAAGACTGGGTGTTTGCTACATGCAAGAGACTCTAGTCAACTGAAGCAACACACTTTCTGGTCCCTGTCCCACCCTCAGACACAGGCCTCTCATTAATCTCTTCATTTGTCCTACTAAGAGCATCCAGAGGAATAATGTTTCAAATAAACTTATTTTTAAAATTTAAAAGGGGCTTTGAAGATATCCTTGAGTAATCTTCAGAACACTTACCTAATAATTTGGGGAAAGGAAAAAAAAAAAAAAGACACAGGTTTTAGAAATTCCTTCCCCTAACCAGGATATTTTCTTTAGGTTGGCTTCTTCCAGACCACCAGCATTAGCTAGAACTTGTTAGAAACACAATTTCTCCAGCCCCATCCCAGCCCCACTGAATCAGAAACTTGTGGGCTGGGCCCAGTGGTCTAACAAGGCTCCAGGTGATTATAATGCAGGCTCACGTTAGAGACCCATTGTACCAAAGTATTAAGAAAGGGCCTGGAAAAGCTCACAAACCCACAGATTTTCTCATACAAGACTGCCACTTATGTTACAAAAATGTTTATCCTTTATATATATACCTTGAGATAAATGCCCAAGCCCGTTAAAGCGACCGTATCTTATTTGAGGGAGTCATAGCAATAGACTCATCAGGGGTCATCTGTTGCCTCCAAAATTCTTTCATTGATGAGAAGACTGAGGCCCAGAGAGGCCATGGAACTTGTACAAGGTCACAGCTAACCACAGAGGGAAAGGTCCAGTCTCCAGACTTTTTGACAGGAAAATCAAGGTCTATGCCACAAATATTAACATAATTGCACAAATAAATTCAGTTCCTCTAGCAAAAAACAGGGACTGAAAGAAATGGACCAATAGTTCTATTATTTTAAACAGTTTATTTTCTTATTAGGAAAGCAATGTGTGTTCACTGTAGGAAATTTGGAATTAATAAAATACATACAGAAGACAAAAATCAACTATAATTATACCGAGATAAGTGCCTTAACGTTTTAGTGTGTGTGTGCATGTATATGTAATTGTGTATAGAGAGTACTCATGTAGAATATATGTGTGTGTAGAGAATGTATATAGAGAATTTTTATATATAGATTATACAATACATATAATTTATATCTTTTTTTCACTTAACATTTCTTCAGTAAACAAAATCACCATTTTAATGATTTATTTGTATTTCACCAGAATCTATTTTTTATTTTTTTTAATATATTTTTATTGATTTTTTACAGAGAGGAAGGGAGAGAGATAGAGAGTTAGAAACATCGATGAGAGAGAATCATCGATCAGCTGCCTCCTGCACATCCCCTACTGGGGATGTGCCCGCAACCCAGGTACATGCCCTTGACCGGAATCGAACCTGGGACCTTTGAGTCCGCAGGCCAACGCTCTATCCACTGAGCCAAACCGGTTTCAGCTGGAATCTATTTTTTAAATCTTCTTACTGTTTCATATTGGTGTGTTTTTTCCAATGTTTTGCTCTTGTAAATAGGAAAGAGGGTAAAATGTGAAGTTTCAGGAAAGGTGCATTATATAAGCAGGCCAGCATGCAGTACCAAAGAAGGGACCCTTGGCAGCTGGAGAACTGAAAGACTGGACCCCTAGGAGATACTAAGACGGGGAGAAGAAAATCCCCAAGAACAACCAACCATTCACAGTTTTCCTGGGCATGTCCTGTGTATGAATGTGACAATCCCATAAAGAGCACATAGGTTCCCCAAACCCCCTCTGTCTCATTACTCTTAGACAGAAACCATTTTTCCAGAATACTTGAGTCAAGTGATAAGAAGCCTCTTCAGTGTTTCATTTATCTTGGAATAGACAATTCAATCAAGATAAGTCTTCAGAATTCTTGAAAAAATAGTACACATTTTTCCTCCTAAATATTCTTAATCAATACCTATTGATAACTTTCATCTGGATAAAGCCTCCTCTTTTTTTAATTCAGTACAAAAAAAAGTGTTCTCAAATAATGATGGATAACCTACTTATATCATAAGAAAACAAGAGTATATTGCTTCTAGCCTAAAAGACTATGTCTAAGCTGCTCAGCTAAAGAGTTCTCTACTTATAAAATATTTATAAAAGTAATTTTCCTATGTTTTACCCTTTCAACAGGTTAGCAATTATAAAGATATTGTTTTGTGTAGGAACTACATTTGTATTTGACTAGTTCAGCCATTTTCCCAAGTAAATAGCAACCTTTTCCTCATGGGCCTTTTCCCAACATCATGTTTTTAATTCCATCCAAATTTTAGAAAGAACTTTTACACCTGTTTTAAGTAATAATGTTTTTAATTTTAAATACTATTCTGATCTTCAATTTTTATGTTTGCCTTTTTCACTCTTCTCTTGTTTGCAGCATTTCTAAAAGACTCATGTAGAATATATATGTGTGTGTAGATTTAGATTAGTGCTTTTAGATTTTGGATTCTGAATGTCTGTTCAAAGAGAAGATGCACACAGATTCAGTCATGCAGAGCACCAAGCCTTCCTTTCTAAAAGACCAGACAGATATTCCGGTGTCAGACTTGAGTCTAGCAGAGAGACCAAGCTCCCCAGCAGTTGGTATTGATGCTGGTCCTGTATCTCTGGTTGGGGAGAGGGTCCCAGGGTGGAAGTCCACTGATGAAGATGCCATTGATCCGTAAGAGAATTTCCAGAAAATTCCTTTCTGAGCTATTCACTGAGATTATTCTCAGAAACAAATTCTCTAAGGCAGTATTTCTGAAAGTATGTTCTATGGCTCGCTATTTCCCTGGGGTGATAATTCTTTCTCAATTTAAAATAAACTAAAATTAGGTGGTTATGTAACTTTTGAAAATAAAGTTAAGCAGTTTGACATGCTAAAGTACATGCTGAAGAGGGAGCTAAGGGAAATGGTGTTTCCTAACCATATTTGACCACAAAACTCTTCTTTCAAAGAAAAACTATTACATGTCCCAATGAAGAATTTTAAGCCACCAAGACAGCTTCCAAGGTGAATTGGCTCTTCTTCTATGTCCTACTCCACTCCCAATACCCCCGCCCCACTATTACTGCACCACTGCTTACTGGCGATTCTCCAGATACCCTTTCCCTTAGCTGTGTATCCTGCCTGGATTTGCATCACCAGGCGCTAACCCTAGGCATTGCAAAGCCTTTTCTTAGTGAAAGAGTGTAATTGTTTTATTCTCTAAAAGGACCGGTGGCTGCTTCTAACATGCTCTGTGGCACCACTTTATCTCCTTATGTACTTCCTCCAGGTGTCTTTCCCATGCACACACATGTCTTGGCTGAAATCAGTGGAATTTTTCCCCTCTTAATTTGACTGTCTCATCCATGTCCATGTTTCAATAGTGATGGCTTCTTTCAGCAGGAGCTATGAAATGTGTCTTGCTTCCTGTCAGGAGAAAGAGTGAAGTTGGACAAACAGCCAGCTTCACTCCATGTCAGAGGTGGGGGTATAAAAAACTTCATAGCCAAGCCTCTACTACTACCCCCTGCATCTCATATTTCTAATCCCTTCATCTCTGTCCCCTGAACCAAAGCGCAGGTCTGTTGGCTTCCTGCTACCTAAGTGTGGTCTGAAACCTCAACAGCATGGCTTTGTCCTTTCTTTGGATCAAGGAATCTAGAAACTCAAATTGAAATGAGAGGAAAAGTAAATCTCCTATGTGAACCATGCTGTCACACTTGCCCCCATTGCTCCTCCTTTGACCTGACCTGGCCAGTAATTCTGCCGAGAGAGCACCTGTCTGTAAGGCCTGAACCACCAGCCCCACATCACATTCCACAGGACTCTAGGGTGACCAACCTCTGAGGGGTTTCCCAAGACTTGGGACTCTCCGTGCAAAAAGCCGAGAAAAGCCCTGGACAAACTGGAATTGGCCACTCTGTTCTTAAACCAACCACCTTTGACAGGGTCTTTCCTAGTAAAAGTACAAAATTAGGGCATAATTCTTTTCATGAGATTCCTACTTGAAATTCTTGCTTCCAGGGAGCTAGGAACCAGCTGGAGCCAGGCCAAGACCATAACTCAGTGCGGAGTCTGGCTCCTCGTCTCCTTTACTTCTCCCTTTCAGCACCTCTAAACTCCCCGCCCCCGAAACCTCTTCTTTCCATCCCTATGTCCTTTAAATATTGGTCACAGAATGCCCCATCTTAGTTTATTCTTTCCTGTGTCATGTCATAAACATGTCACTCTAATTAGAAGAGTCAGCTAGAGACTCTCCTTGGAGTGCTACACATAGAGTCTGTGCAGTAAGATGTCCCTTGGGGTCAGCTGGCACTTCCATCTCCTTGCAGTAAAGCTGATGCTCTTTCTTTCTAGTTGTCATTTGTGACCAGTGGGGCTTATTAACTCTCCTGTTCTGGTACTGTTCCTCCCAGAACTGTCTGGCTGACTCACTGCTTCCTGAATCCATCCTTCCTCATGTATACAGAGAGAAATACATATGTTCTATGGATAGATGCATACTGAATGGAGAATACTGAATAGAGAACACTGAATGCATATGTGTCAATTTCTCTCTACCCATTTCTTTCTCTCTTACAGCAAGTCCCTAACAGAGAATCATACTACAAAAGTATGATTCCAATAGGACAAGCCACAGCTATTCAGTAAATGAGAAAACAAATCTTAAAAGTTAATGAAAGTTGTGGTAGGGAAAATGGATCTGGGCTCAAATACCCAGGACTGCTTCCCATTTGGAGGTGAAAATTTAAGCTTTCTAATGTTCAAATGGTCTGTAATTAAGTTGTACTTGAAATGGCAAGGTTTTACCTATGTTCTCAGCCCAATAATACTTTTGTTACTAGGAACATTTCATTCCGGAAGCTTTAAAAACCTGAATCATTATAAAAGGTACATGAAAAATGATTAAGTTTGCACTTTGGGGAAATTAATCCACATCTCTTAAACACCACAAGTCCATGAGTAACTATGAGTAATTCTGAAATGAATTTTCTACTGCAGAGAGAGAAGTTAATTGAAGTTTATCCAAGACTATATTTATCATGCTTTATCAGTATATGAAAAAGATCTGTGAATATATAAAAATAAATTTGGAATTGAGACCTAAAAGTATTACTAAGATGAGGTAATTTTTTATACTTTCTAATGTACAACTAACCATTCATAAAAGATATTTAAAACATTAAAAACTAGTCCACATCAAGTGATTCAATGCCTATATACAAGTAAAGTCAGTGGGCTGTTTTATACCTTGACTCGCTTACCCAAAGCTTTTAAAAATAAATATGCCATTTACTTATTTGTACACCTAATATCTAAACAGTATGACCTACATATATGGTAATAATACACTTTTTATTATATCAATTAGGATGTCTCTATTGCAAGTGACAGACAATCATATTCCAACTGATCGCACAATAAAGGAAATGCACTATTTCATAAAACTTGAAAGTGTAAAATAGAGAAGTTTCCGGACGTTATCTGACTTAGTGCACAGTGAAGCCACCGAGGCTCTAATATTGTTTTCATTGTCTGCTCCGCTTTTCCAGGTTTTGCTTTATTGTAAGACTGGAGTCATTACCCCACAAAGGTTTTTTACAAAAAGGAAGAAAAGAAAAAGAAAAAAAAAAACACAAAAAGGTGGATGCGGCTTCCTTCTTCATGCTCCTCTCTTGTGTCCAGCACCTACATCCATGTGCTTGGATCTCTGCCTCACCACATCAACCAGGCACAAAACCATGACTGTTCACTGGTTTCCAAAACAGACAGTCAGAAATACTATTCTCCCCAAGTACTTAATGAATCTAGAAACCAAGATGTGAAGTCAAAGGTGGGGTCACCTCAAGCCCTAACGGGTCGATGCCTGGATGCTCTCTCCTCGATCTTTCGCACACATCCCAGCTGCTCTCTTCACTCTGAGGAGCAAATGAGTCCTCCCCAGCTTCCGGCAGAGTGGCTTTCCCCACCATCCTCTCAGAATCCAGGTCACTACCAAGCACACACCCCAGTGGTTAATGAAGGCATTACCCTTTAAAAAATGACTGGCTCCATCTGGAGGCACACCCACCACACTAGTCATATAGGGGAAGGGCCCCTGCAGGGACTGAGACCTGGAGAGGCACAATATCATGCCCCAAACTCCTGCTGTGTGTCAGCAGGTTCTAGGCCAGCCGTGGGCAAACTACGGCCCGCGGGCCGGATCCGGCCCGTTTGAAATGAATAAAACTAAAAAAAAAAAAAGACCGTACCCTTTTATGTAATGATGTTTACTTTGAATTTATATTAGTTCACACAAACACTCCATCCATGCTTTTGTTCCAGCCCTCCGGTCCAGTTTAAGAACCCATTGTGGCCCTCGAGTCAAAAAGTTTGCCCACCCCTGTTCTAGGCCCTTCCACCAGAGCATGCTGCCCAGAGAGATGGGAAAGAACAAACTCGTATTGGATATTTGGGTGACTTTTGACAGTACTCATCATTTGGTCAGTACTATTATCCTATATAATAAAAGGCTAATATGCAAATAGACCGAACGGTGGAACAACGGGAACAGCCGAACAACCAGTCACTATGACATGCGCTGACCACCGGGGGGAGGGGGGGTGTGCAGAACATGGCGGGTGTATCCACGGTGGGATGGTGGAGCAGGTGAGTTGGGGTGCCAGACCAAAGCAGGGTACCAGTCACTGTCATCGGGGCGAGCCCCTGGCGGTTACTGAAAATTCTTTGCTCCCATGTGCTGTGGTCCTGCCCAGTACTCGCACCTGCTGCCAGCACCAGCCCCGCTCCCACCCACTGCTGATCCTTGGTGCCAGTCCCGATTGCTTGGCGCTATCAGCGGTTGCAAGCTGCGGCTGCCAGCCCTGATCATCCCTGAGGGCTTCTCTACCTCCCCCTGCTCCTGAGGGTGATCGGGGCAGCAGCACCGCCTGCACCCACTGACAGCGCCAGCCCAACTCACACTGCTTCTGGCGCCAGCCCCAATGGCTCCACATTGTCAACACGTGGGAGTGGCAGCAGCAGGAGTGGGACTGCCAGCAGACAGGGAACCAAGGGCCATGGCAGGAGTGGCCAGGTGGGGACACAGAGGATGGGCCAAGACCCGACCCTGTGCCTACCGCAGCCTCAGGGCCCACAGTTCCTTTCAAGGTGCACAAATTCGTGCACTGGGCCCCCAGTTATACTAGTATATATTTAAGTGTTATAATGTAAATATCTTTTATTATCTTTCACTCAATTTGGACAAATTGAAACTCTGCATTATTTTTTTTTTTAATATATTTGATTGATTTTTCACAGAGAGGAAGGGAGAGAGATAGAAAGTTAGAAACATCGATGAGAGAGAAACATCGATCAGCTGCCTCCTGTACATCTCCCACTGGGGATGTGCCCGCAACCCAGGTACATGCCCCCGACCGGAATCGAACCTGGGACCCTTCAGTCTGCAGGCCGACGCTCTATCCACTGAGCCAAACCAGCTTCGGCGAAACTCTGCATTATTAAATAATGTTATTTTGTTACCTAAACTTCGTTTTATTTCTTTATTATTTATTACTTAAGCATACTAGGCTAACAAAGAATTATCCAGTGGAATGCCCAAGGATTTTGTTGAAGAGATTTAATAATAAATAAGTAAATATATATGTATACATGTATTGGGGGCCAGATGTAAGCTGGCAAGGTCCTTGCACCTGAAGGGGCTAGCAAGGCTGGGATCCTTACCCACACAGTTTTCCCAGACTTGTTTGGATGGCGATTATCAGTAGAATAAGAGCAACCTTTGTAGAATGAGAACAGCCTTTCATGGTTACCAAGAAGTCTGTAGCTATTTACTGAGATATGCTGTACCGAGAGCTTGTCCTTCTGCTGTGTCCCTCCCTTAGAGATTAAGAGGAACAAAGAATACATTCCTCTTGACAGATCTCCTATTCAGTGTCTTGTGTATAAAAGGCTTTACGTGCTTAATAAATTTGCTGTAGTTCCTCGAGAGCTGCAGTTCTCCCAATCCTGCTTTCCTGTCTTTCTTTCTTTTCTCAATTCCCACCTCCCTGCCTCAGCGCGGCTCAACCTGTCAGGCTGGCCCTGACATACATGTACCAGATATACATACACAAATCAATTCTTCTTACTTTCTTCAAAATAGTTGAAGTATTTTCTCATAAGTATCTTCAATAACCCTCTTTAATTTTACTTACTCGCTAAATTATCTAGACTCTTGAGCTTTTTAAAAAGAGCTTACCAAAAATATTAGCAAAAACTTCAACCAACCCCCATATTCCAGATTGTACTAAATACATTTAAATTAGTCAAGGTTTACTCAATGTTATTTACATAAATTTACTCATTCTATGTTAAACACCCAATATTAGATTACATTTTTGCATTGTTTCTCAAAACTGACATTTTAAAACTGAACTTACAAATATTAAAAATTAATTATGAAACATGGTTGAGAGGTGACTGGAGACATTTGATAGGTAGCCTGCTTTCCACATTCACCCAGGTGCTCCCACCTTACAACTCCCAGCCCAGCTCCCCTTCAGACCACTGGCAGCCACACTCTTCCTCTGCCTTCTGCACTTCCCAGGCCCACATGATTTCCTTTCCAGTGAACACTGCTCTGGTCCTTAGCTTTGCCTCAAGCCAGAATGAGTGGACCCTCTGTGTGATTTAGCAACAATGAATGAAGAGTACAGGGAACCACATCTCTGTTGCTTTTGACAAGAGCCAAGATGGAAGGCCGGGTCTCCCTGACAACATACAACTTCAAGAACAGTGTCCAATATTAGGCCAAATGTTTGGAAGTAGGGAAAATGAGATTATTTGTTTCATCCATTTTATAGTCTAAATTTCACTGTTTCTGCTGGCCTGCATGGCTTAGTGGTTGAGCGTCAACTTATGAACCAGGAGGTCACAGTTTGATTCCTGGTCAGGGAACATGCCTGGGTTTCAGGCTCAATCCCCAGTGTAGGGCGTGCAGGAGGCAGCCAATCAATGATTCTCTCTCATCATTGATGTATCTCTCTCCCTCTCCCTCTCCCTTCATCTCTTAGAAATCAAAAAAAAATACTAAAAAATAAAAAAATTAAAATTTCACTGTTTCTAACATAGTACTTTAGAGTGAGATGCATTATAAAGCCATTCCTTGAAAAATAGTACATTTTTCACCATGATTAAATAGAATAAAAAGCATAATTAAGTTTAGGTAAAAACTGCCTTAAGAGATACTGTAGCAACCAGTTTGAGAGATGTTTGGCTCAGAAATCATTATATTTGTTTTATTAACTACTACCTATTTCTCTGCTGACCTATTCTTATATAGTCATGAGAGAGAGAGAGAAGATAGAAATATTAAGACAAAGAATCGGACTCTGTCTCCATGACACCAAAGCAAGGACTGCCTCCTTCTACATCAGCAGTTCTCAACCTATGGGTCGCGACCCCTGTGGTGGTCGCACGACCCTTTCACAGAGGTCGCCTAAGACCATCCTGCATATCAGATATTTACATTATGATTCATAACAGTAGCAACATTACAGTTATGAAGTAGCAACGAAAATAAATTTATGGTTGGGTCACAACGTGAGGAACTGTATTTAAAGGGCCAGAAGGTTGAGAACCACTGCTCTACATCTTTCTCCACCACTTGGGAGCTGCTCCTAGAAGAGGAAAGAGCTGAGTGGCTTCTGCGGCACCATGTGGGCGTGATGCAAGCAGCTCTGATGTCACTTGTTTGAGTGGCACCCTTACACCTGCGGAGCCACCTTTGCTTCTCCATCACTTTTCAGCCCTTAAACAGCCCCATGGAAAATACATCATCTAAAATCCACATGTCAATCCAGATGGGGGAGGGGTGCAGACTATAGTGAGAAATCACAATGTCTTCACAGCAAATTCTAAAAACCCGGAGTTTAAGTGAATTTTTTTGGGTAGAGTTTACCTGCCACAAAATACACCCATTTTAAGTATATAATTCAATAGGATTTGACTACACAAACCTCTGTAATCACCATTACAGTCAAAATACAAAATATTTCTATCACTCCAGAAAGTTCCCTCGTGCCCTTCCATGTAAATGCCCACAGGAAGATATTTTTTAAGTCATAGAACATTTATTTGAACATTTTTAAATTGAAGAAGCAATGAATCTGGTTACTTGCCAGAAACATTTAGATCTTCAATTCTTAACCTAAAATTGGATAACACTTCTCTGAGTACAGTTTTCACACAGACTAGCTACTAATAAGGAGCCGTTGCCACGGAGCTTGCAAACCTGGCTACAGTTGAAGTGTAACCTTCACCCAAAAATCTGAGTGGAAAGGGGTGTTTAAACCTCTGACATATTCTGAAGTTATAAAGGTCTCCTACTAAGGCTACGTGATAGGTAGTTAACATGGGTGAAGGGCTAGCGGGAGGAGGAAGCAAAAATGGAAAGGGAAAAAAAGACTCAGTTAAAAATGTGATATCCCATTTATGCACTTATGTAAAATGATACATGTATATATGTGTAAATTGAGTTTAAAAATGTAAAACATAAGCCCTAGCGGGTTTGGCTCAGTGGATAGAACATCAGCCCGTGGACTGAAGGGTCTGGGTTCAATTCTGGTCAAGGGGACCTACCACGGTTTCAAGTTTGATCCCCGGCCCTAGTCAAAGAGTGTATGGGAGGCAACCAATCAATGTGTCTCTCTCACATAGATGTTTCTCTCTCTGTCTCTCCCCCTCCCTTCTACTCTCTCTAAAAATCAATGAGAAAATATCCTAGGGTGAGGATTAACAAAAATAAATAAAATGTAAAAAATAATTACAGAGACACCTCATCTCGTACAAAAATGTTTAAAGTCTCCAAGTGAATCTCCTTCAAAACATTTCTTGTTTCATGTCTCATCAAATAATTGTCCCTCCCGTCCTAAAAAATAAAAGCAAACTAAAATCTAAAGCAGATTATTGACTGATGGAAATTGAGTTTGAGATTTGAAGTGAAAAGTGCTTTGTCAGCCTGAAGCTGAACATTTTGCTCCAGGAGTGCTTTGCCGCCTACTTATCCATTGATCAATAATAGATCAGACAAGAACTTTCCCTGCCACTACTTTCCAAGAGGAGCGGAGGTTCCGGCAAGTAAGGAGCCCAACCAAGATTCCCTTCCTAAACCCCATGTCCATCTGTCGGGTGGAATCTGTGAAACATTCTGGAATCAGCAGGCACGTTCAGCCTGCTTACTTCAAAGCAGCATGCAGCTAGCAAACACTTATGAGTTCCAGTATCATTTCTTTCAAAAATGTAAGAAGTGGTACACAGCATTAGAACATGAAAATGTGGCTGAAGTTTAATCACAAACGGACATGGGTAAGGAAATCATGGTAAATTGGAAAGAAGAAAAAGTTATTCAGAATCCTACCTTCCCAAAATAATTAAAGTTTGATAAAAATCCTTTTGTAATGTTTCTTAACATATTTGAAATCAAACTGCATGTTACATTCTGCATCCCAGTTATCCACTTAATTATCCAAATTTTAAATAGGATAAATAATTATCAATAAATGTCATTGTTAATGTTTATAATAATTAAGTCATACAAAATAATACTCAGCATTTCCATAGTGTTGAACAATTAAGACAAATAGTCACTTTTTGGTTATTTTAGCACTATGACAAACATGTTTGTATGTCTTCTTCTGTATTTTGGGATATTTCCCTAGAACATATTTCAATATGTGCAATTTTTGCATTTGGGTATAAAAATTTTATGTCTCTTGCTACATATTTTCAATTTACTTTGCAAAAATACAATCATTTTTAAGGCAACTTAGCAGTGTGTGTCAAGATGCTTACAAATATTCCTACTCTTTGATCCATTATTTTCTTAGAAAACAATCAGAGATATATAAAATTTTTGTGTACAAAAATATATAAAATTTTGTGTACAATATTATTATATCAGTATTTCCACTACTAAAATATTTGGCCACATTCTAAATGTCCAAAAATTAAAAAGCAATTAAATAATATTATGGTAGCCATAGAATGTACATTTTACAACCATTAAAATCCTATTTTCAAAAATACATAACAACAGGTGAAATGTCAAAATACAGCATATCATTAAGTTTAAATAAAATGTCAGTATGTAGAATTATATATATATATATGATCTCATATATACATATATATGTATATGTTCATAAAAAAAGCTAAAAACACATTGTAATATGTACAATGATTATTTCAGTGATAATTTCAGAGGGGTTGATTTTAAGTGTTTCTGCCTGTATGCTTTGTTATATATTTACATATTCAGTATATTAATCCTTTATGATATTTCTACAATATATATTTATGCACTTATGTAAAGTCACATACCTACGTATTAGTATATAAATGGAAATTGAATATAACATTTTAAACATAAAAGTAATTACAGAGAAACCCCAATTCATACAAAATGATTTTTCAGAGTTTATTTTTTGTGTCTTTATTTTGTTTTGGACAGAGAAGTTTATCACTTTACATGCATAATTTTTCATGTTACACAAACAAAATCACCATGCTAAGAGTCCCTTTAACAAAGTGCCATTAAAGGCTTTAGCAATAATGTGGAATCAGCGGCTCAAGATTCCAAATAGTTCAAATGGTTTATACAATGCAATTTTAGACACAAAAAGAAAAAAAATTCAACGGAGTTTTCCACAAGATTTTAATCATAGTTTTTGTTTTATTTTTAATATATTTTATTGATTTTTTTACAGAGAGGAAGGGAGAGGGATAGAGAGTTAGAAACAATGATCAGCTGCCTCCTGCATACTCGCTACTGGGGATTTGCCTGCAACCAAGACACATGCCCTTGAACGGAATCAAACCTGGGACCTTTCAGTCCGCAGGCCAAGGCTCTATCCACTGAGCCAAACCGGGTAGAGCAATCGTAGTTTTACATTATTGTCTTAAGGTTTAAAAAAGAGTTCCTCCACAAGGAAGCAGAAACAGCATTTATACGTCCGCCTGTGTTTACATTTCACCAGCCTCTTTGGGGGCTTTGTTCTAACCCTTCAGCAAAACCACGGGACTCAAGGACCCAGCCACTCAGCTCTTGGCCACCTGCAGTGTAAATTCTAAAGTCCTTAGTTTGTCTAAACAAGACTCAAGCTCCTTTTGAGTCTGGCTTCTACTCACTTGAACAGCCTCATCTGATTATCAACCCTCCTGTTCCTGCCACTCTGCTCTACTTGCCATGAGGAGGGGCATTCACTGAGTGAAAACGAGCTTCCTCTATTCTATGGGGGACAATTCCCACAGGGTCATGGGACTCCCCTCAGGTCACCTCTTCCAAGAAGTCTTTTTCCTTTCGTCCTCCCTTTTCCTCCTCTGCTATAGGCTGCCGCCTGCTCTCCTCTGGACTGCCACAGAGTCTTTGCTTCCTCTAAACTGCTTTTATCACACTTCATCATGAAAGCCCGCATGCTTATTTTAATTCCCTTGTAGAATGTCAGAGAAGGCAGAGGCTTTTTCCTGTTTTACTCATTGCTATATGCCCGGTGCCCAGAAAAGTACTTAGAAAGCAGCCAATAAAAGTTTGGAAGTGTGTAAGACTGACTGCCAGAATAAATGAGTGAGTGAGTGATTGTGTGAATCCAGCAGAGAACTTGAGCATCTAACACACAAGGTGCCTGGCCAGGGGGAGAAGTGATGCCAAGAGGAAGGGGCAGAAGAGCATGACGTTTTACAGAGACTTCAAACACAGGTAGCCTGGGAAGGGAGAAAGAGCACAGACTTCTGTCAGACACACTGCTGTGTGATTCTGAGACGGTTCCTCAACGGGTACTTGTAAACTGGGATACTCAGCTGCTTTGGTTATTGTGAGAATTACCTGAACCATAAATATACAAATACATGCACACAGTGCTCTGTGGATAGTAGGCATTCAGTAAATGCTTGACTTTTTTCTTATCCCCTTGTGTTATAGTTTGGTCTGGTTATTTCTATACCTGTGTAAAGCTGATCACAAATTTCTAGGGAAAAAATGTACTGGACAAAATTATTTTTAACTAAATTATTTTTAATTTTTATTTTTAAAAGATAAACCATGCTAGAAGGGGAAAGGGAAGGTACCCAAACTCCTGCAAGGGCAGGCCTCCTGGCCAATAGATGTGGGTGTGTAGCACATGCTGAAGTAATGGGCCCCAGAGGGGGTTGCAGGGGTGAGTTTTGTATGGCACAGAATCTCACATATTTTAATGGTGAGACATAAAGTTATTCTCAGAGCAAGGAAAACCTTCTCTCTTATGGATTTCATTACCCTTTCTCTTGATGGGACAAACACATACAATATTAAATTCTGTCCTAGAGCCACTTGGCTAAATGTGTGGATGCCTAGGGCCAAAAATACATCCATTGATTTGGGGATTAAGATCTATTTATATGCTTTTCAAACAGATACTTCTGTTCACCTTGAAGCACTTGTGCTTGTGTTAGGCTGGATGGCTGGGGGCACTGGTCTTACTACGCACAAAAATAGACCAGCCTGTGCCTGGCGAGCTGACATGCTCAAGGATGAGGAACGCAGGGTTTTTAGAGCAGCCTGCTGGATCCACAGGCTCACTCACGGCCTCCCTGGCAGAGCAAGGAACCTCCCCACAGCAGAAGAGACTTTTGCAGAGAAATGAGGGAAATAAGTCATGGGACGGGAACAGCTAAAATAAATATTTCTGCTGCCAGTAGCATAGAGACTCTGTGAACTAATTTAACAAGCACAAGCTTTTATTGCCTCCACAGAATCTCATGGCTCTTATATCTGGTGGCAACACGATCAATCTCTACTGGAATTGTCATTGTCTTTGAATTATTAGCTTACCTACCGTTGTATGGTATTATCTGCCAGGTGGAATTTTGTCAGTGTTGTTAGTTGTTGTATTTTGCTTATTTTGGACTTTGCCCATATGGATATGCATGACAGACTGTGTTCAAAGGTGGGTCCACCTTTCTACTGTGTATTTTTTCCTTCGGCATTTTATTTCATTGTAAATTATCAACGTTATTATATTTTAATGCATCGCTCTTCTTAATTTGGTTAGTCAATGTATTTGGCTGACATTAACCAAAGCCAGATAAAGAGCAGTGGGTGTGGGAGGCAGGAAACACAACACAGCTAAGGGAGGTGGGAATTCACCACAGTAGCTTGGCTACAATTAGGTGTCTGGGGACAGGCTGTTTGTACAGAGGTGATAGAGAGAGAAGTGGTAACAGGGAAGGAGAGAATGGAAACAGAGCCGGCTGACAGTGGAGGAGGAGGAGCAGCTAGGTATAAACACAAGGTAGGAATGGCTGCAAATTGCTGCTTGGCACCTTAGGAGAGACTGCCCGTAGGCTGCGGTTTGGCTTTGGGGGAGGTGCCGATGGCAATTAGGAGAGAGGAGGTGGTTTGAAAGGAGAAAGCTCCTCCAGCACTGCTACCCTGTGGGAAAATTCACATCCGCATGGAATCTAAGACACTGAGACACGGCTGGATGGCTGGGTGCTGGATGGATGGGTGGGCAGACAGACAAACAGATGATTGTTTATAGGAAGACAGTAGCAATTTGAGGAACACCAAAGAGGACCCTGACCAAAATTACGTTCGCTGTGGGCCTTCAGGGATGCCACCCTTACAAATTCTTTCCTCTTCGTTGTTCAGTGTGTGGTCCTTTGGTCTCTGGATCAAAATGAGCTTGTTTAGAAACTCGTGGGAGAGGGGACTAAGAATCTGCAGTTCAAGAAACTCTCCAGGTAAGTGTTAGACATACTGATGTTTGAAATGCCTGGACTACAGCAGCATCCTTTGTGGGTGTGAAGTCCATGCCGACGTCAGATCTTTTTTAATGGACCACTGGCTAAAAGTCAGACAGGAAGAGAGTAAGATAATAAATATTTTCTGGTGGAGAGAAGGGCCTTTCTAAGTGTCAGTGGAGGGTCCGAAGCAGTAAGAACGCCTGGAAGTATCCTCAGGGTTGTTATGGGGGGAGAGAAAAGTCAAATTACCCTGAGTGCCACCTGGGTGTTATGGACTAATATATTTTCCAAGGTCCAAATAAAGTGCCCACTCCTTCACAACTCATGTCACATTCGCCCATCTAACCCCAGAGAGAAGTCACCTGTGCTTCTGATGTGTAGAATTTTGTCTACACATCTTTATGGACATCACCTACTCATTCATTTAACAAATGCTTATTGAGCACTTATCCTGTGCCAGGCACAGTTGTAGGCATGGGGGCAGAGCCGTGAACAAAGTAGACAAAAAGGTCTGCCCTGTGGAGCTTAGATTCCAACAGGGGAAACATTTAGTAAGAAAAATAAATACATATTAGATAAATGCTAAGAGGGAAATACAGTAGGAAATAGTACTAGGAAGTGTGTGAATATAAAAGGAAGCTGTAATTGTAGATAGCCCTGCAAGACCTCTTTGAGAAAGTGATGTTTAAATAAAGACCAGAAGGACTAACGGAAGTGAGCAGAGGGACTACCCAGAGAAAGTGCAGTTAAGCAGAGGCAATAGCAAGATTAAAGGCCCTGAGGCAAGGCCTGCCAGTATCTCCCCAGTACCAAGGTGGCCTTTGCGGCTGGAGGACAGCAGGCAAGGGAGAGCCATAGGAGATGAGGTCAGATGGCTCTGAGCGGACCCATTTCCTGGGCCTCAGAAAGCTTTTGTAGATTTTAGAAACACGTTATCCTTTATAAGAAAAGGCTAATATGCAAATTGACTAAACGGCAGAATGACCAGTCGCTATGACACGCACTGACCACCGGGGGCAGATGCTCAATGCAGGAGCTTCCCCCTGGTGGTCAGTGTCCTCCCACAGGGGGAGCGCCGCTCAGCCAGAAGCCAGGCTTACGGCAGGCAAGCGCAGCGGTATTGGCGGGAGCCTCTCCTGCCTCCACGGCAGCCCTAAGGATGTCCAACTGAAGGCCTAAGCCATTAGTCGGACATTCCTGAGGGCTCCGGGACTGCGAGAGGATGCAGGCTGGGCTGAGGGATCCCACCCCTCCCCACCCTCCTACCCCCCGCTGAGTGCACAAATTTCATGCACCAGGCCTCTAGTCCTTTATAAGATGGAAATTGTTGAAGAATTTTGAGCTGGTGAGTTTTATTCACATTGACAACATCCCTGGTTATTTTGTTGAGAATAACTGATGGGGGGAAAGTTTGACAGAAGACTAGTTTTCAAAAGCTATTGCAATCATCCAAGGGAGAAATAATGGTAGCTTGGACCAGTGTGGCAGCAGAGAAGGTGGTGAGAGATGACCCACTCTGAATATATTTTGAAAGTCTGGCCAACAGGTAGCGTAAGAGAGCACAAGAGGCATGAGGAAGAACTCTAAGGTCTGGGGCCTGAGCAACTGGAGAAGGGCTGTTGTCATTTACTGCTGTGGGAAAGGCTGTATGGAGAACAGCTTTGGGGGAAAGGGTAAGCACTGAAACACTCAGAGGTAGAGTGAGCAGCTCTGCTGGTTTGCCTGGGGCTGAGGGTTCCCAGCACACAGGACTTCTGAGAAAGCTTGAAGCTGACTGAGATGACGGACCACCTGCTCAGAGGTCAGGGAGATGAAGGAGAAACCGGTGAAAAGGAATAGCAGAGCCACAGGAGACATGTTGCCCTGGGAGCCAAGTAAATAACAAGTTTCAAGCAGAAGCCAGCTCTCAACTCTGTCAGGTGTTGCTGATGGGGCAGTAAGATAGGGGCTGAGAGTTGACCACTGGATTTGGCAACAGAGAGGTCACAGGGGACCTTGCCAAGAGCAGTCTGAGTGAAAGGAGCGAGACTGAAAGCCTGATTTTAGTGCTTCGAGACTATTCTAGTCAGCTCAGGCTGCTCTAACAAAAATACCATAGACTGTGTAGCTTAAACAACAGAAATGTATTCTCACAGTTCTGGAGGTGGGAAGTCCAAGATCAAGGTGCCAACAGACTCAGTTCCTGGTGAGAGTCCTCCTTCTGGCTTATAGACAACTATCATCTTACTGTGTCCTCACACTTTCTTCAGTGTGTGTGTGTGAGAGAGAAAGAAAGAAAGAGAGAGAAAGAGAGAGAGAGAGAGAGAGAGAGAGAGAGAGAGAGAGAGAGAGATTGATTGAGATTAAGTTTGCTTTTTCTTCTTATAAGGACACCAATCCTCAATCCTGTAAGATTAGGACCCCACTCTTAAAATCTCACCTAACCTTAATTGCCTCCTAAAGATCCTATCTCCAAATACAGTCACATTCCAGGTGAGGGCTTCAACATATGGATCTGGGGAGGGACACAATTCAGACTATAACAAAGGGAGAAACTGGGAAGAGCAAACAACACCCTCGGGAAGTTTTCCTGCGCAGAAAAGGAAAAAAGTGAGGGGTAGCTGAAGGGTATATAGGATCAAAAGAAGGTTGTTATCTGCCTTAAGGTGGGTAGAAGGGGGAAAGGTATGGTTATGGTGATGGAGATAATGTGGTGAAGAGGCAGTGGGGTCTCTAATTACGTAAGAGGGAGTGGGACCTAAGGACAACTGGGATGGACTGAACGAGGAGCAAAGATGGTTCATCTTCTGAAACAAGAGAAGATGCAAAATGTATGGACACAAATTCATATAGGTCCACAGATGTAGTAACTCCCTTCCAATTACTTCGGTTTTCTTGGTGAAATAGAAAAGAAAGGTCATCAGCTACGAGTGATGATGATGATGAGAGGAGCTGACAGGAATTTGAGGTTAGAGTCTGCTAGGAGAGGAGGAGAGTGGTGGACCAAGGGAATGAAATGTAAGTGCTAGGGAGCATTAGGGACCCACTGAGCAGTGAGCACCCCTTTTGAATGGAAGTCAAACACTGGCACCTTAGCACAATTCATTATGATGCATCCCTGGAAGGAAGTTGCACAAAGAGGATCGGAAGACTTGGGATCTGATCAGATTTTCACCATTTACTTATGCGAGTCCCTTAACTTCTCTGAACATCCTTGTGTTTTTATCTGTAAAGTCAGGATATTTACATCTGCACTGCCTTCCTCAGGAAAATCATGAGGTGGAACATGAGGGATATCTTCTAAAATGTCAATTGTTAAACACATCAAGCTCACTTGGAAACTAGAGTGGATACAATTAGAACAGCACAAAAAGGTGGGAGGCCCTATGGAGTTCCCAGGTCAAAGGGAGGTCTTTCCAGAAAGAATGGCATAAAGCCATTTGGAGCAACAGGTGTGAAGGGCCATCAAAAGGAAAAGAGAAAGAAAAAGAAGTTAAAGAGGGGTGTGCCACTGGCCCCTATACACTCTTATCGTGATTAGAAATGGGTGCCCCTTCTTCCACTTGTCAAAAACTTGTCCTGATATACCTACTTTCTTAGAATAAGGTATTTTCTTGATATATTCCTGAAAAATTGTTGAAACAAATGTGAAAATCTAGTGTTATTGTGTGAATGGTGCCCCCTAGGGTTGTGTAGTGTACAACACCACACAGCAGTTCTGTCTTGGTTGACCTTCAACACTAACTAACCCCTTCACTGTACACCACGATGAATCCTTCATGTCTATATATAAAATATGTTTTTAAAATCAAAATTAAACATTATTGGTTTTTGTGCCTTAGAATACACACACACACACACACACGCGCGCGCACACACACATATACATACATATACTCTTGTTGTGCCTGGATTAGAAATGATCTTTGGAGATCAATGACTTCCAGAAAGAATTTTAACATGTACATTCCAGCAGATGGGAATTTAATGGTACATACTGATATATATTATGTGCACTGTTCTGTTAAAAACTAAGCAACCATTTAAAGGACAAACAGGCTAGACTCATTTCATTTGGGTCCATTTTCCTAGTCAAATCATATGGATTAGAAGCTGAATTTAAGGAAAGTGGTTCAGCGAGGTCAAATCCAGTTTTTCCTTTTTCACACAGACTTTGTATCTATTTCTTGGATAATTGCCACCTTGTGAAATAATCACTAGTAATAGATCCAGCTTAGAGGATTCCTGGCCTGGTACTCAGCTGAGAAGTTTACGTGTATTATTGCACTGAATCCTATCAACCACCTTATGAGATCACTGTTATTACCTCACCTTACAGATGAGAAAACTGAAACTTGAAGAGGTAATCTTGCCCAAAGTAAATACCAGGAGTCAAGGTCTCACTCTCTTGGTATCCATAGCCACCTGTTCTCTGTCACAAGTGTGTCAGTCTCCCTTGACACTTGATTAAATTATTATTAGGATGATTAAATGAGCCTTTTGGACTGCTTCAAGAATCATTAAATACTGTATTTCTTAAGTTTTAAGGGCCTCGTTTAACACTCGAAGACATACCATGGAAGCCAAAACCTATGGGTGGTATTTATCTGTGGAATAAAAGTTTGTAATTCAGTATCCTAAACACCATATAGTCTCAGAGCAAGCCAAACAGAGCAACATAATTTGAAAAGTAACTCATTTAAAGAAAATATTTCAGAGCTGAAATAATTCAAATCTTTTTTTGGTCAAATAACTGAACAAAATTTCCCTTACAATGCCCTTCAACAGTTTAATTTATTTAAAGCCCTGTCCCAGCTCACCTGTCATTCCTGCATTCTTTTAGAAACTCCCCTAGTGGCCTAGAAGTGTTAACTTCCTTAACTAGCATACTAGAGGAAGATTCGGAAGTACTGTAGCAATTCGTTTTCTTTGTCTACTTTTTTTTTTCTTTAATCCCTCTAGCTCATTATTTTGTTTTATTTTTCAGTTACAGTGGATATTCAAAGTGTTTTATATTAGTTTCAGGTGTACATAGTGGTTAGATAATTATATTATTTACAAAGTGATTCCCCCTCCCCTGATAATTCAAGTACCCACTTGGCATCATACCTAATTATTACATTATTGACTATTCCTTATGCTGAACTTACACCCCCTGACTATTTTGTAACTACCAATTTTCTTTGTCTACTTTGATGGAAACTATTCTCTTACTAAACTGTGAAGGTGAAATCAGAAGGAGAGCATGACATATCAGTTTTTAAATGGCCACATTCCACCCTATGAGACAAAGAAGTGAAGGACCCAGTGATTTTTATGACAATGAGCATTAAGGAAGGCCCTTCAAGTTCCTAAATTTCAGAAATTTACGGACTTTAAGAGTGAGGGCCAACCCCATTGACATCACAGATTCTTCCTGCAGTCACAATGCTGCTGAGCCACCCTGGAAAATACTCCAGAAATAGAAAGACTTTAGTCAGGATTCAATCAATATTCCTTAATACTCTGGCTTTCAAAGAAAATTTTTTAAAGTCTCAAAGTATCAAATCAATAAAAAAATAAAGCCAGGAAATCAAGCACCATGAGTTCAAGTATTTATCTCATGGATTACTCAAGGTCTCTGAATTTCTCATACTTTACTATCTGACTTATATTTCATGTTATACATAAACAAGGTAATAAATCCCAAAGAAAACCATTGGATGGTTTGGACACAATAGGGTGAGAAATCATTCCATATTATTTTAGAACAGTTTGATCTAAATGAGTGCATTTCAGCCAAGTTTTCTAAATGTATAATGGAAGTACCTGAGATGATAAGCTCTTCTAGCTGGTTATAGGTGTGATTGGAGGGTCTTGGGATGGGGCGAATGGGGTAGGTAAGCAGGGAAGAGGGGAGTATAAACCAAATTGGAAGGCTCCCTTTACCCATTGCCATACGTACAATAATACAATTTTTAAAAAATCACCACTGCAGAAATGCATGTGCTATAGTTCCTGATCTGATTCAGAATTCTGGTTGCCTAGATACAGATATAAACAAAAGTGTCTCCCCGACTGCCGAGGAACAGCCAGATGAACCTGATGGCCCCTTGCCTGGCTCGACCAGTGACCAGAAAAACAAAGTAAGTACTTTTAGCTATTCTTATTAAAGACAGAATATTTTGTTCAGCTTCTTTAAAGCTCAGCATTGCTTAGAGACTTCTAAGGAATCCTGGAAAAGTTGTTTTTATTTTCACTCTACCCACATTTCCTGTTGGGTTTGTTTTTTTCTGCTTTGACAAAGTGACTAATGGCAACACACTCTGAAAAAGCAAAAAAGGCTCAACTTTCGAATACATTCATATGTATGCTAAAAATTAACAAAATTATTTTTTAGTTAGATACAAAAGAAACTATGATAAAGTGAAGGTATAGATGGTATCTGTAACATGAAAAAGAGACCAGCAAATGGAATGTTTCTTTTACTGGTACTTGTCATAGCTTCCCCATTAATAAAAAAGAACATTCAAAAAAAGGAAGTGTTTTCAGGCTTTGCTTTTTAATTCCCATGACACCTGACCGGCAGGTGCAGCTTCTTGTGATGGAAAGAGCACTGGAAAGCTAGCACAATGTTAAGCACTGATATTTTGTATGGCTGTACCACACACTTGCTGTGTGACTTTCAGCAATGACTTAACCTCTCTGTTTCTTTTTCTGTGAAATGGGCTAATTATGCCTGTCATTCAAAGAAGTGGAGTTTGAATGGGCCACTATGGTAAAGAGTTTAGCATGTAGGAAGGACTCAGTCAATAGCTGTAATATAATTATTATCATTACCCATATGATCTTGAATAAGTCCATTACTTCTGATCCTCAGATTCATCACCTATGTAAATATTCATCTTAAATTCTTTCTGTAATAAAGGATTTCAGTTACTTAAAATAACTGTTATTCTTTTGATAAAATCACATGACATATGTGAACATATTTTATAGGCAATTAAACCCTAAAGAACAACAACGTTTTCAAGTATTATTCTGAAACAGGTGAAAACTGATGCATGTAAAAATTCCCATAATAAGCATCAAGTTGTTTGTGAGAATTTTTATGTAATTACATTCTAGCTTGTAGGAATAGGGATGAAGCAGGCTGAAACAGAAACTCCTATATGCAATTAGCAAAGTTATTAAATTTACTGTGTTATATATATGAAAAATTGCACAGAAATAAAGAGGAAATATATATGTCATAATGTTAATGACTTGTGCTCAAAGCAGAATTGTCAGTGGAAACATTTTTTTTTCTGCATCTTTCATTTTTCTATATGCTTAAAAATTTCCTCCTTTATTGGGTTTAACATTTGTTTAAAAGTGTATGACTTGTAGGTGTGTTAAGAGGATGCTACTTATGGTTTTCAAAAGAAGACTTAAATTAATAAAATAAAAATAAAACATACGCAGCCAATTGTTTCACTTGAGAAGGAAAAAGGACGACAACAACCCAGTAATTTAGTGTCCTCGGACAACATAGTCATCATTGCTCCCTCATTCCACAAGCACTTACAAAGGGCTGCTAGGTGCCGCGCTTATAGGGACCAGCCAGTTGCTGAGGAAATACCAAGACCCCTGCAGGCCAGGGGCAGCCGCGGAGAGGGGAGGAGGAAACAGCTGGCATTAGAAAGTGAGGAACCCAGGCCAGCACTGTTCCAGCAGAAAACTGCAGTGAACACAAGAGCGAGAGCAGGCCAGCCGTGGTCTCTAGGGAGTGAGGGTGGTTTTCACAATGTGGACCTGGGCCCAGTGGATCATTATATTCCTTCTGTAGGGAAAGACCAGGCTTCAGAGCAGCAGGTGCCACTCAGCAATGCGGAGAGGTCTAAAGCCCACGGCGACTCCAGCCTGTTCTGCTTGCCAGGCCAGGCCCCGCCCGGCCAGGAGAGCCTTTCTGTTGTTAGCTTCGTAGGTAATTGACTTTTTTTTTTAATATAAATTTTATTGATTTTCCACAGAGAGGAAGGGAGAGGGACAGAGAGTTAGAAACATCGATGAGAGAGAAACATCAATCAGCCGCCTCCTGCACACCCCGCACTGGGGATGTGCCCGCAACCAGGGTACATGGCCTTGACCGGAATCAAACCTGGGACCCTTCAGTCCGTAGGCCAACGCTCCATCCACTGAGCCAAACCGGTCAGGGCAGTAATTGACTTTTATTTTTTTATATTTTTTATTTTTAGTTTCACTGGAGGAGCTAGATTTCCAATTATGTTTCTTAGGCCTTAAATTAAGAAGAAGTGGTAATTCCTTAAGCATTTGCAAAACGAACGATTTCGGTATGTGGGTCTCAACATATTCTGCTCACCATCGCAGTATACAATAACATAAAGCAAGAAAAAATATCCTAGGGAGATATCTTGTTTAAGTTTTAAAATGAGATGGAATTCCACTCTTCTCTCCTATTGAATCTAGTTCAGTGACAGGTTATTAAAATGAAGATAAAAATGTGTCCCGTTCTTAAACTTAAAATAAAAGAGCATTAGAATTGAAAACAGTTTCATAGCATATGCAAGCACAATAAGTACATTTTGATCCTCTTTCTTCCAACAAATGCTGCAAAATTATGAACTTTAATACAAATAGAACTTTCTAGAGATGCCATTTTTTAAATATAGATAAGCATTCATATGGTCAACTATGTTTAGTAGTAAGTTATGTACATAACTGTGATCTGACTTTTTTAAATATATGTTTTGATTTCAGAGAGAGGAAAGGAAAGGGAGAGACAGAGAGAAACATCAATGATGAGAGAGAATCATTGATTGGCTGCCTCCTGCACGCCCCACACTGGAGATTGAGCCTGCAACCCCAGGCATGTTCCCTGACTGGGACTCGAACTGTGATCACCTGGTTCCTAGATCAATGCTCAACTACTGAGCCACACTGGCTGGGCAACTGTGCTCTGACTTTTAGTTCTCATTGGCTATAATAAACTGGCACCCAGCTGTATTAGAAAACAGAACTACTTTGATAGACTGGTTTTCTAGTATGGGCTTTTTTTTTTTTTTTTTTTTTTTTAGAAAATTAGCTGATTTCCCTTGGAATCCAGCATATCAGGAATAATTCACTCTGTAAGGACTTCTTTAGTAATGCAGCCAATAATCACAGGATGTTTCATTTAAAATTTATCTAAGAATAATCTATGACTTTGACCTTTCCCAAAAGTTTTTCCTATGATACCAAATCTGTGAAATGCAGCTCCCTGATGTCTTCCCAGAACTTGACTTTAGTTTTAGTCTCCAGCAATACAAAAGGGGCCTGTGCAAGATTAACTGGGCTGATGGTCTATGATCTATAGTTTTTGTTTTGTTTAAAATTTAAAAATTTATGTAAGGATAAGATATATAGGAACTTCCCGGATGGTACATTTTAAAGCCATGACCTTTGTTTTAGGTAAGATTATCTCCAGTCAAAATGTCAACCAAGAACTCTACAGATCTAGTTGAATATGTTGACAAGTAAGTCCGTAAATTATAAATAGTTTTAACTACTTACTGTATTTAATGATTCAGTTAGAGACTAAAGGGGTTGAAAAAGATCTTTAGTTCATCCAAACTAGTCTCTGCTTTTAAAAGAGACTGCATTAAACAATCTGAGAAAGACAAGCCTTTCTATCCTATTCCTTCCTGATTGACAGAGCAAGCTGATTTTACTGTCTGCTCTTTAATAACCTGCATAGGTTCCCATGTTTATGAATGAAACTAGAGGCCCAGTGCACGAAATTTGTGCATAGGTAGGGTCCCTAGCAGCTGTCAGCTGCCAGCCAGGGCCTTCCTTCCCCGGCTGCCAGCTGCTGTCTGGGCCTTTCCTTCATTCCGCGCCACCCCCTAATGGTCAGTGCACATCATAGCGAGCGATCAAACTCCTGGTTGAACTCCCGAGGGGACACTTTGCATATTAGGCTTTTAGATAGATAGATAGATCGATAGATAGATGATAGATAGATAGATAGATAGATAGATAGATAGATAATACAGCATACGCAATAAGTGACATACTACTACAAGTTCTGACATAGTTCACTATGACTTTACAAATAAACCAAATAAATCTTTTAACATTTCATGATCAAAAGTCAGAAAAATTTGAAATATATTAAATTAATCATCAGAAAATTTTGATTGAGCTGTTTACAGTGCCTCACCTGGAGCTCATCCAGGGGAGGCCTACAGAAGAGGGACAACTCTGGGGACATGGAAACATAACGTGCTATTAATACATGTGCAATGTCCAAAAGATGCTAGAATTCCAGTTTGAAAAGGTGAGATCACAACAGGCAATGCCTGTTAATTTTGTTGTTTTCCATTCCATTGGTCAGAGGAGGATTTATTCTTATACACCAGTTAATGTTTGCAGAGAACTTGGGATTTAGTATTGGGCTTTCTGAGATTTTGTGTGACCTCAGTCAGTCCACAATGTCTCTGGGCTTTGGCGCTTTCATTTGCCAAATGAAGAGGTTAGATGAGAAGTTCTCTAGGACCCACTGTAGCTTTAAAATAATTCTGGCTCTAAAAACATACATCAAACAGCAGGTGACCTTGAGAAAAGTAAAAGGTCTTCTCTTTTCTGGGCAATCTGCTCCCTCTATAAAATGGAGTGAGGATTTAAGTGGTCGATGATGAGCAACCTGAGCCCCAGGGCTTTTTTATTCAAGATAAGACCCAGATTTCATTTCCAGGATGCGGATTAGAAAGATGCCTCTACTTTCTGTTTCTCAACTCTGCCCACAATTTCTCATAAATATTATTTTATGTAGTAAAGTAAATGGCTAAGATTTAAGAACATACATTATTTTCCCATGGGATTTAATTTTGAATGGAAAACAAATTCCACCCATAATTTTTTTTTAAATTTTTTAATCGACACTCCTTAAAAATTTTATTACTATTGAATCAAATAATTTATAAGTCTCTTCCATCCCTAAGATTCTTTGGTCTTCAAAAATTGGTTATCACCATTTATTCACTTAACAAATATTTATTGAGTATCTACTAAGTGCCAGGCACTATGCTGGGCACTTGGAGAGCCATCAGTGAACAAAAGAGACAAAGATCCCTGCCCTCGTGGAGCTTCTGTCCTAGCAGGAAGAAGGGACACACATTGTAGAAAGTCTGACAAGGGTAGGCCTCATTGAGAAGTTGACATTTGAGGAGGGACCAGATGAGGAAGTTGGCCATGTGGACATCTTAAGGAAGAGCAAAGTTTCTAAGGCAGGAACATTCCTGTAGTGTGGCAGAAACATCAATGAGGCAAAGAGGGCTGGAATTAAAAGGAGAGAAGTATAAACTTGAACTATGATGCTAACTTGATGAGGGAAATGAAATTGCTTTGTAATGAGGAGCTGTCTGCATGGGGCTTTCGCCAGTATGTACCTCAGGTATTCCCTCATAGTACATTTTGGGAAGATGAAGGTCTGGCTGACATCCAAAGAATGGCATTTAAAATTTAGATACATAAAACTATCAGTAAGTCAAATGGGCAAAATAATCCATGATTAATGATTCTCTTTGTGGTAGAATATGGCATTCAGGGTCTGGAAAGTATTCATCGTCAAGGTCTTCTTCTTAGTACCATGGCAGATATTTTATTAGACCGTGATGTATTGCTTTTGTTGCTACACGATGGAGATGGATATTTCACATTACAGTACACAAGAAAGGAAGACAAAACGCTGTTGTTTGAGCTTTCTATGGG
This sequence comes from Myotis myotis, assembly GCF_014108235.1. Lineage (NCBI taxonomy): Eukaryota > Metazoa > Chordata > Mammalia > Chiroptera > Vespertilionidae > Myotis > Myotis myotis. The sequence goes on from NW_023416357.1 coordinate 54,552,965, forward strand.
ATAAGTCATGTTAGGTTGGAGATCTTTCCGGTTTCGTTTTGCAATATCATATCCTTCTTTGAGAGCAATTAGCTCCCACGTGAGAAAGCTCAAAATAGCCTACACAGCTTATGAAGAAAGGAATACATGGGGCACTTTGGGTTGTTAGTTTATTATTACTTGGTGGACCCTCTCCCACTGAATAGTCCCATGGCCCCACTGACCACATATATTGTTATAGCTCTTACTCAGGGTTAATCATCTTATTTAATCCTGACAATAACCCTAGGAGGTGAATAATGCTACTGTTTTAAAGATGAAGACGACAAGACACGGGTTCAGAGGAGACAAATATGTGCCCAAGGTCACACAATGATATGATAGAACCAAGATGATAACCCAGAAATCTATGCCTATGTTACTTCAAAACTTATTTTCTTAATCACTCCTCTATCCACACTCCCTACGAGCTGCACACACACTGTGGGGCATGTTACCTCCAACCCCTCCTTTGAGCAGAGATGTGATGCAGTCATGGATTTCTGATCTTCCTCCATGGGTGTCCCTCCCCTAGTCTCAGTGCATTTTAGCTGCACCTCAAAGGCACTGATATTAGCCATACTGCTGTCCTTTATTCTTCACTCTCTTGCATCTCCCCACTGACCCCATCTGTGAAGGGCAAGACTCTGGCTATGGGAGGGCATGGCTGCAGGAACAAGCCATTACTCACAACACCTTCCCCCAAATCAGTCAGGGCAGGTGCTGCCCAGGTGAAGCTCAGCCTCCCTGACCCAGGAGCCTCTCTGGACTCTTGCCACAGCTAAGAGCTTCTGCTCAATGTGAGAACTCTGCCGTGTCAGGCTGAAGCCAGCCTCGGTTCCCTAAAGCAGAGAGGATCCTTAGGACTCCAATGAGACATGTGGGCCAAGCAGAGGGTGAAAATTAAACAATGCTGGGAGCAAGTTACATATAAAAATCAGAATAATGAATACCTCTTATATCTGAGAAAAATGCAAATATAAAAGGAAGATCTACTAATTGGTCTAAACAAAGCTGATGTGATATAGGAGAGTCAAAGAGGCAGGTTACAATGTTTCCCAGTTGAGTTACTGATCATTTCTAAGCCTTGGTTTTTACCTAAATTGAAAAACTTTCACTTATGCCACAGGTTAGTTGTGGGGATACAAAGAAATAGTGTTTATGACAGTGATATATTGACTAGACGCACTATATAGAAAAAAGAGAGTGCAATAATACATTCCTTATATTTCCTCCGGAACTCTCCTCAAATCGTGTACCGTCTGTATTCGTTTCCTAGGGCTGCCTAAACACAGTGCCACACATGGGTGGCTTAAAACAACGGAAACTTATCGCCTCACCATTCTGGAGGCTAGAAGCCCAACAAGGTGTCAGCAGGGTTGGTTCCTTCTGAAGGACCTAGGGGGAGTCTGTTCTAGCCTCTGCCCTGGCTTCTGGTGACAGCTGGCAACCCCTGGCATTCCTTGGCTTGTGGATGCATCACTCCAACCTCTGTCTTCACATAGTGTTCTTCTCGTGGGTCCCTGTCTTCACATGGCCATTCTTATAAGAACATTGGTCATTTTGCATTAGGGGCCCATGCGACTCCAGTATGACCTTATCTTAACTAATAGTATCTGCAACAACCCTATTTCCAAATTGCATCACATTCTGAGGCATTAGGACTTTGACATATCTTGTTGGGATGGCGGGGGGGGGGGGGGGGAGACAATTCAGCCCATAACACCAAATAATAAGCTATAATAGTAAAAGCATAATATGCTAATTAGACTGGACAGCCGAACAGCAGAACGACCATCCGGACGACCTTCCGGATGAAGCCAGGGCTGTGAGGGCCAAGTGCCTTGCACGAATTTTGTGCGTTGGGCCTCTAGTTACTAATAACTATAATAAGAATGCATGTCTATAAAACTTGTAGACATTACAAAGCACTTATATAAATTGATTCCCTGGGCCAACTGGGTAGGGCAGGAGTCATTATCTCCATAGGACCGACAAGGTGCTCTCCTCTGGGAAACCTAAAAGAGGTTCCATGTAGTCAGTGGCAGAAGCAGAACTTGAACCCAGGTCTTCTGACTCCAACTACAGTGTCCTTTGCCCTACAGACTCACATAAATAACACACACCCTCCACAATAGCAAGATAATATGGGAAAGTGTCTCAAGAGTGCTACAAAATGCCATAGGAACTCCAAAAGTCACCAAAACAATTTGCTGCTGCCGTTCACATTCATTTCACCTGTAAGTGAAACCCAGATGTCCACATGCCCTCTGTCACACAGGACTCTGGAACACGCGCCAACCTGCTTGCCTCCATAAGAAAGCAAATCACAACAGGTACATCATTAATCCTGTAATTTTATACTTTAAATGTACTGAACAAGAGGAGTTAGCCTCACAACTTTTCTCCATAAAACACCCCCAATCAGTCTCCTTATCCAGTCTCCTCCTGGCCTGACCACAGTTTGGAGTCCCCTCCTTCCCAAACCCTTCCATGCAAATCCTGGTCCTGGCCTAACCCTACCGACCTTGGTCTACTTCCCCCCCGGACTTCACCCACAGAAACACGAATTGCCTCCCTCACTTCCCTAGAGCATTCAGCCCTCTGTAAAACTAAGCAATGGAGGCTGCTGTAGCCACCAAAATCCATCTGCCAGGGGGTTATAAATAAGCAGTGGAGAAACTTTTTAAAATATATTTTCAATTTCATTGCTACACACACACACACACACACACACACACACACACACACTTAAATTATATATGTAAGGCATCAAAATGTTCTGTAAGATTTCACTACACACACACACACACACAGGGTGTCTCAAAAAATGTATACACACTTTGAATAATTATTCATTCCAATGGGATAAATCTGAAAAGAAAGAACCATCATGTGAGCTATCAGCTGTTAAGTGTGTATACATTTTGGGGAACACTCTCTAGATAGATAGCTAGATAGATCAGTGGTCGGCAAACTGCAGCTCGCGAGCCACATGCGGCTCTTTGACTCCTTGAATGTGGCTCTTCCACAAAATACCGACTTCTGCGCATGGGCCACGAAGTTTCAATCGCACTGTACATGCACGCCCACACGTGGTATTTTGTGGAAGAGCCACACTCAAGGGGCCAAAGAGCCGCATGTGGCTCGTGAGCCGCAGTCTGCTGACCACTGAGATAGATGATAGGAAGATGATAGATGATAGATAGATAGATAGATAGATGATAGATAGATAGATAGATAGATAGATAGATAGATAGATAGATAGAGATTTATACTATATAGACTTTATATATGGCAGGACTCTACACTGCTCATGTAACTAATCATATATTAGATCTCAAAAAAATGAAAATTTTCTTAAGTTATTATGCCCTTTTGTGTTCTGGAAAAGGGGTTAAATTGTCAAATTTTTGTATTTTGAGAATTACGGTTTGCCAAAATGGTTCTCAGAATCATCTAAGTAAATTTAGTCTCTATTCGCAAGAACAGAACAGGCAAAGAAGTGAGAGGCTATATGCACCGGCGCATCTGCCAGCAACAGCACAGCTCGTGCAAGTCACACCGAGCTGCTAAGAAACAGAATTCAGAGTTTGCAGAAAATCTGTGCAGATTCAGTTGCCAGCTGCATCATCAATGATTTATGTAATTCCCAAATCTCTCTCTGAAAGTCCCCCAGGAATTCTTCCTCCTGTGGTTAGTAACTCCATCTGGACTTGTCTGGAATATTCAGTTAAGTTTCCTTTCACAGTTAAAGTTACATATTAAGTCCCACTGATGTAACACATATATGAAGGAATGAAGCAGTGAATGGTTTTTATTTGGGAAAGAATCATAGTGGCCACATTGTGGGGCAGCAAAAGGCCTCAGTTTTAACCTTTGGGTGATCTGATGATTTGGACAATGGTATCATTGGGAATCTCTCTGAGAAAACTGAGACTTCACACGTGTGTGCTTCCAGTTGTTGATTTAGAAAAACCGACTGGAAAACAACATTCTCTTTTCTTCTGGTAAATGGAAATAGGGGGAAATACCAGGTGTACTGGTTAATAATGTGCTTTTTTTTTTCAATAGATGGAGTTACACATATGTTATATATATGCAATTTGATATGTATGCTAGCTTGTTGTATTGACAGCAAGCTTCAAAACTTCACATGTCAAATTTGCTGAAGGTGTTAACATTATAGATATTTTTATGCTTAATAATGTCGAATTTCGTGCCAAAAAAAAGCATTTGTGGGAAGTTTTAATTCATTACTTTATTTTGAAGAAAAAGTTATTGTATATTTCAGGAAGCTTATGGTGAACATGCTCCATCTCAAGATACTTGTGAACGCTGGTTTAATCACTTTAAAAGTGATGATTTCAATGTGAAAGACAAAGAACGTCCAGGTCAACAGAAAAAGTTTGAAGACCAACAATTACAAGCATTATTGCAGGAAGATGCGTGTCAAACTCAAAAACAACTTGCAGAAAGATTAAATGTTGCTCAGCAAATAATTTCCAATCATTTACAAGCAACGGGAAATATTTTAAAGGAAGGAAAATGGGTGCCATGTCAACTGAACGAAAGACAAATGGAAAACCGAAAAGTCATCAGTAAAATGTTGCTTCACCAGCACAAAAGAAAGTCTTTTTTGCATCAAATTGTGACTGGTGATGAAAAGTGGATTTTGAGAATCCCAAATGCACAAAATCATGGGTTGATTCAGGTCAACCATCAACATTGACTGCAAGGCCAAATCGCTTCAGAAAGAAGACAATGCTCTGCGTTTGGTGGGATCAGGAAGGTGTGGTGTATTATGAGCTTCTAAAACCAGGTGAAACTGTTAATACTGATCGCTACTGACAAAAAATAATCAATTTGAACCACGCTTTGATCGTGAAATGACCAGAATGGGCCAGAAGACATGGCAAAGTAATTTTGCTTCATGATGACGCACCATCACATACTTCAAAGCCAGTTAAAGTCATTAAAAGATCTTGCCTGGAAAGTATTAACCCACCCGCTGTATTCACCAGACCTTGCTCCTTCAGATTACCACTTGTTCTGATTGATGGCACATGCACTTTCTGAGCAGATCTTCAAAATGTATGAAGAAGTGGAAAATTGGGTCTCTGAATGGTTTGCCTCAAAACAAGAAAAGTTCTATTGGGACAGTATCCACAAATTACCTAAAGATGGAGGAAATGTATAGCTAGCGATGGACATTACTTTGAATAAACCACTTTTTGTGTTTCTCTTGACATAATCGTGTTTTCTTTGATTACAAAATCTGCCATTATTAACCGGTACACCTGGAATAAGCTCTGTGTTCCTCTTGTAGGAATCATGTAGATAGAACAAAACAGAGCATCATTAGATGCTTCATTAAGCATCAATAGTAAGTGGTAATAACACTCCAACTAATAGTAAATCTTAGGTATAAAAAGAAATTTCAGAACAAAACACCCTCCACTTAAATAAGATAACTTTATAATACAAATGTTTAGGAAAAGAAATAACCACAGTCCAGAATTTATATGTCACTTAATGTCCTCATGGTTGCAGGCAAATACATTTACAAATAGCACTCGGTGTGCCCTCCTTAGCGGCTGCCTTCAGGGTGCCCAACAGCAACAACATTGAACCAGCATGACAGGCAGGACCTCAGACTGGCATGCCTTCTTCACTGTCCCTTCTGCTGCCTTAGGTCTCCTTCCTTATCTCTTTCTAGTACAATCTTGATGCCAGCCAACAGCACACTGGAACAGTGAGTGCACATGGGTCCCTCGTAACCTTGGACAGCAGAACAGCTGTGTGGCACATGCTTCTCACATGTCATCTCAGAATTTACAACTATACAGTGAAGTAGGCCCTGTTGGCCCTGGTTTATGATGAAGTAACTGAAACACTTGGTTGGTAAGTGGTAGAACCTATATTCTACCCTCAGTCTATCTTGCCTTCCAACATGCCAGGCTGCTTCTGAATCCTATATAATAAAAGGGTAATATGCAAATTGACCCTAACGGCTGAACAACTGGGAACTACCAGTCACTATGATCCACACTGACCACCAGCGGGCAGACGCTCAACACAGGAGCTGCCTTGAGGTCAGTGCACTTCCACAGGGGGAGCGCTGCTCAGCCAGAAGCTGACTCATGGCTGGCTAGCTCAGCGGTAGTAGCGGGAGCCTCCTCATGGCAGTGCTAAGGATGTCTAACAGCTTAGGCATGATCCCCCAGGGAGTAGGCCTAAGCCGGCAGGTGGACATCCCCCGAGGGGTCCTGGACTTCGAGAGGGCACAGGCCAGGCTGAGGGACCTCCTGAGTACACGAATTTTCATGTGCCAGGCTTCTAGTGTCTATATAATTTGAGAGCTCATATTCCATATTTCACACTTCAGCAGTTTATTATATACCCTGCCTTTTTTTATTCACTGATTCACACAATGACCAGCCTTACACCAGTGCTGTTCAGTCTTCAGAATACATTAGAATCACCTAAAAACTTATTTATTTTTTATAGAAGGGGGGAGGGAGGGAGAGAGAGATATAACAGTGTGAGAGAGAAACGTCAATCGGTTGCCTCCCACATGTGCCCAACCAGGGATTGAACCAGCAACCTTTTGGTGTATGGGACAATACTCCAACCATTGGAGCCACCTGGCCAGGGCACATAACCCTGGACAGCAGAGCAGTAGTGCTTATTTAAAATACATATTCTTGCTCTCCCCTTCACACTCACAAGATTATGATTTAGTAGGTCTATGGAGGAGCCAATAAATCTGCATTTTAAGAGCATCCCTCCATTCCCATAATATTAATTCAAGTTTCTTTATAAGAAACACTGAATTAGACTAATTTCCTTGAGGGATGAAACTACTGTATATTGTGTAGACATTTAGTAAATTCTGACTAACTGATATATTTCTATTGCAACTAAAGTTGTTATTGGTAAGTTATTCGAAATACAGTGTTTTCAGCTGCACATAAAAAAAAAAAAACACAAACTCCAACCAAAATGGCTTAAATGTAATGACATTGATTAGTTCACACAAAAAAATCTAGAGTTTGATTAATTTAAAGGTTTAGCAACATCATCAAGAACCCAAGTGTTGTCTATCCTTCCTCCCTGTCATCCTCTTTCCCTCATGACCAAGTGGCTTTCAGAGTTCCAGTTATCCAGCACTGACATGACAACATCCAGCAAAGAGGACAGTTTCCTCCTGTGCGTCTCTTCTTGAAGGCAAAGAAACCTTACCCAGAAGCCCTAAGGCAGGCTTCTCCTGGAGTCTCACTGGCTAGAGTTGCTTCACATACTCCTACCTAAACCCAGAACAACAGGACCATCATGATTAGCTTGCCTCCCTTGAAAGACACAGGGGGCAGGAGGATGAAGCAAATCAGGCAGAAGGGAAGGATGACTATCGGCAAGGTAACCTACAGTGTCTGCCACACTGGGAACTCCTCAGAGAAAATCTAAATGAGAGGAATGCAGCATAATTTACAAGTCTCTGTATAGAACTGGAGACTGAAGATCAAATACCCTTTCACTGGAAAATTCAGGCTGCAGATTGTCTAGAGGCGAGAAAGAAGCACTAGCTCAAGAAAAATAATGAGCAAATTTGCAGTCCACCACTAAGCTATGTGTCACCGTCAACAGGGCCCGACATCCTCCTCCCTCTGCCTGTGACTCATACATCCAGGGCAGCACTGTCAGCACGCTGGGGTTTTTAAGAGAATGGATTTTATCTAGATGAGGCTCCATTTGGTAATTTTCCAGAAGAACATTTTGAGCCAAATCTGATTAATGAAACCCCTTAGCAAAGCCTTCTTCATTGCTCAGATGTGCAAGTGATAGGGAAGAGGAATCTCACCCAGGCAAAGGTACTTTATGCTGCTTAAGAGAGGAAACTGTAATCCTTGAAGCTCTTAGAACCCATATCTTTATGAAACCATTTTCCTCCAATTTTCCAGCAACTGAGCCTTAAGAGAACAAACAGTCCAGCTAGAGAAGTAAGGCAGTCAACAAATACTCACTGACCACCTATGTGTCAGGCACTCTTTTTAGTGTTGTGGAACAAGTCAGGGTGCCTGCCCAAAGGGAGCTTTCATTCTAGTGTAATGGAGGGAAGAATATAAACACAAGTAAGTAAAGAAGATAAGTTTGGGTAATGACAAATGCTATGAAGAGGATGAAATGGGATATTATGATAGAAACTGACTGAGGGGAAGGCTTGTCTCAGGAGAGGACATTGGAGGTGAGACCTACACAATGAGGAGGCAGCCAGGAGTGACTGCAGAGAAAAGCCTTCCAAGCAGAAGAAACAGCAGGTGCCAAAGCTTTGAGCTTGGAACTAGCTTGTTGTGTGAGGAACAGAAAGAGGGCCTCTGTGTGGTTGAATGAATGGGAATGGAGGCAATAGTGGGAGGAGATGAGGTTGGAAAGACAGGCAAAGATTTTATTCTCAGAGAATGGGTGAGACATCAGAGGGTTTTATGTAGGCAAGTGCTGTCATTTGCATTTTAAGAAAGACCCCTTTCGCTGATGTGTGGAGGATGCAGTCTTTGTTAGGAGGGAAAGTAGAGGAGATAATAGCTGCCAAGACCAAAAAAAGAAGAAGAAAGAGTGGATATGGAGCCTGGGGACACGTCTGTCTGTCATTCTGCTACCACTCTATTAGGTCACATGAGTACTGTTAATCAAATTATGTCCCCTGCTGCTGATGATTATCTCCTAGAAAGATAGGAACATATGAGACATAAGTTAACATTTGATTTTGGAGTCAGACAGACATGAGTTTCAAACTCTGACCTTGCTATCTCCAAACTGTTTGACCATTCCTTTTTCTGCCTCAGACATTTCCTTCATCTGGTCTCCCAAATCTCTAGTTTATTCTTCAGCTAATCCCTCTGTCCCCATGTTTAATTTTTCTTTATTTCAGTTATTATGTTTTTCATGCCTAATATTTCCACTGGCTTACTTTTTTATGTTTTTTAGTTTTTTTATTTTTATTTTGCTAATATCTTCTCTTTTCTTTTAATACATTTATTAGCCTTTTTAATATTTTCTTATTGTATATATATTTTTATTTCTCTTCTGTAGGAATCTGATGTCCAGTACCTTGTTTCACTGTTGGCCAGTTTTTTAAAACACTATGCTCCTCAAATGTACTGATTTTCTGGCCTGAGAGTTCATTTGCTCCCAGGGATTTCAGCTGGATGTTGGTCTCCAATGGAGTATTGTCAGCTCCAGTGAGCAGCTGCTTTCCCACCTTGGGGCATGTGGAGGTAGAACAGTGTAGAAACAACAGCCCAAGGTCAGTTGTTCCCCAAATTGGTTGTTATTATTGTCTCAGCTTCTTACCAACACAGGTCTCTGCCCTGCCTGATTTTAGTCAGAGTCTGAAATTTGTCCCAAGGCCATAAGGGGAGAAGCAAAAGCAGAACTACAGTGGCCCCTCTTCCCCACCTGACTGAGGTTGGGCTGCCCAGGAAACAGGCTCAGAGGCAGAGAGTGGTTTACTATGGAGTGCTCTGGGATGCATACATGTGGAAGTGACGGAAGGGAAACAATTGGGAAGAAAGAAAAGTGATGTGATGGAATACAAGAAAGTATCAGCTGATCCCAGGAGCTCTGGAGCTGGAATGGTCCTCAAAGTTGTTCTGAGATAGACCCACCGTAGGAAGTGGGCATGGCCTTTGGCACAGTGTCTTCTTCACCAAGGCAGCTTCCAGAGAAGGCTAATAGCTGAGAGCTGTCCGCTGACAGTGCTCCCAGAAGCTGGGGAGTAAGTCCTCCATTCCTGGCATGTGACAGTACCCACTACATCTCCCCACAGTCACCGGTATAAACTACCGCCCACTGCCCGAGGGGGGTTTCCCCGTTTTCTCATTCCCCCACTTCTAGGACCTCTGAGGTTTGAAGAGGGAGGGAAAATGGGAGACAGTGGTCATGCAAGTTCAGCAATTTGGTCAGGACCAGGGCGAGTCCAGGAACTTAAACTCCCCAGGAGCTGGAACCCATTTCCTTTCTTCCTGTGCTCTGCCTCACCAGCTGTCACGTTCTTCAGGGGCAGATTCACTTTACTGACTTGTTCACTCTAGATCTCAGCTCTCGCTTGCTAAAAGCTTTGATTTTTCCTGGGGAGCTGGAGCTAAGAGGATCCCCCAAGAACCAAACAGGGCTGAGCAGAGATGCCCTGTGGCTGTCACAGGTAGACCTGGCCATGGCGGACAGCAGCACTTTCCATGGGCCCCAAGTTTGTCCTGTGAGCCCCACAGAACCCCCATCACTTCTCAGGCCCTAGACCCTCACCTCAGAATGACTCCAGATTTGCTTTCTAGCAACATTGTACTGATGGCAAAGGGAGAACGGAGTACAGGGAAAGGAACAGCTAGAGACAGAAGCCATTTACATGATGGTGACAGTGTTGGTTTTAAATGTCCACAAATCCATTTTTTAAAAGGTTAAGACCAATTCTACCACTGCCCCTACCCAAGAGTGTAAGCCGAACTTAATGACCTGCTTCCAAGGAACACACCAAAGCAAAAATGCAGGTGTATGACTTCAGAGACTAGGTCACAAAACTAAGCAAGTTAAATTAAAGAAAAAAGACACAACAAAAGTAGCTAGTCCTTCAAGAAGTTTATCTGTGAAAGGAAGGAGTAACATGCTAATGCCAATGGGGGCAATCAGGATCTTCTGCTCTTTACCTTATTACTAAACTAGTGCCCTGGTGCACGGATTCGTGCACATTGAAAGGAAATTAATTAGAAGGTGGCCGGCGGGGCAGGACTGGGCAAGACGGGCCAGACAGGCCCTGGAGCCAAAGTCCCATGGTCCCTCCCTGGCCAGCTGCACCTGGGGTGGCTCTGCGGTTCGAAGGGCATCTGCAGAGTGAGCAGGGTCCCTCTGGCAGATGGGGTCCCTCGGCCTGGCCTGCGGGGATTGGACCGAAACCTTTTCTCTGACATCCCCAAGGGGTCCCGGATTGTGAGAAGGTGGTTCTCGGGTGATGCACCCCAGAATCAGGCTCCCTCCTCTGGTTCCGGGGTACATCACCCAAGAACTGCCACTGCCAAGTCACCCCAGCTTGGCAACTCCTGTGTTGAGTGTCTGCCCCCTGGTGCTTAGTGCACATCATAGCTACTGGTCAAAGCATCTACCCCCTGTTGGTCATTGCGCATCATAGTTACTAGTCAGATGGTCATTTAGCCAGATAGATAGATAGATAGCCCTACCTTTTGTATTTTCCTTTTACTCTTCATTGAACTTCTGATTCATGTGTTAATCTTTGCCTTTGAGCTCTCATTTCTTACAGCTATAAGGAAGCAGCCCTGCTCACAATACAGAATTAGAATAGGTAAGATATAGAACAATTCCTGCTTAAAACATGAAAAATGCATGCCACAGGATCAAGGAGTAGGTCAGAACTGCTTCTTAGATGAGGTATAAACCAAGATTCTAACCATGCAGGTGCTCAAGTCCTACCAGACTTCACAGAGGTGAGAAAATACAGAAGTGAGGATACAGAGTACTGGTGCTGGTGCTGGCTCCTCCACGCTCATTCTTGTAACAGCCCTGTGTTATTTCCCTTTCCTGACCAGGGGCCATTCTTTCCTTCCTGTCATTCCAAACACCCAGAGAAGTCAGATAGAAGACAAGCTGCACAGCCAGGAGCGCACCATAGCTTTCCTCCTTCAGCAAGCTTTCCGCATCAAAGAGGACATCTCTGCTTGTCTTCAGGGGACCCAAGGCTTTCAAAAAGAGGAGCTGCTTGCCAGGAAGTTACTGGAAAATCATATCCAGACCATCACCAGCATCGTCAAAAATCTCAGCCAAAACATTAAGGTAGCTCTTTATTTCCCATATGTTCCCATTGCTTGTCAAAGACTATCAACCATCAATGTCATTTTTCAGCTATAGAAATGAGTTGCTATTTTTTAAGTTTAAGTTATTACAATTTAATTACTTCTGAGGAAAACAGTTCAATATTCCAACTGCTCATTTCTGCCAAAAATTACAAGAAATTATATTCAAAAAAATGTTTGTTGAACATCTATGTGACAACAAATACAACTGTTTTTAACATTATGTCAAATATTGCGCTAAGGTATTTAACTTAGTGTAAATCTCCAAGATTATATGAATGCAATCATTTCAAATAGAGGTTTTTATAGTGTATTGTTAATGCTGGTCCATAGACCCATTACAATCTGACTGCCCAAACCTCTCTGACCCCATCTCCCACTGCTCTCCCCTTCACTCTGCCCGTACTGCCTCCCTGCTCTTCCTAGAACATACCAAACACTCTGGCTTCGTGGCATTTGCACTTGCTACTTATTCACTCTGGCTCAATCATCTTCCCCTCAAAATTCCTATGAAATGTTCTTCATTCCCTTCAGGTCCCTGCTCAAATATCTCCTCCTCAGAAGGGATTTCTTTGACATGCTATGAAATAGCACCCATCCCCCGCCCAATCCCAACAGTCACAATCTCCCTTAAACCCTTCATTATTTTTATTCGTAGCACTTATTGCAAACTACCACAGTTTATATTTGTTTATTGTTGCTTTTCTCCTTCTAAAATATAATGTCCATGAGGGCAGGGACTTTGTTGTGTCCACTGCTAAATCCCACACCAGGTAATAAGAGTGCTGATAGGTAGTCAGCACTGTAAATATCTCCTGAATAGATGAATGAATGAATGAATGAATGAATGAATGAATGAATGAAGTTTAAGCTACTGAAGGAAAACTTGAGTTTCTGATCAAAAAAGAAAATGCTTGGGTTAAACCATGATAGACAGGTTTTAACTACAGATATTTCAGTCTGTTTTTAAAGTGCTGATGGGCTTGACTAATCTGGGGTAGCAACTTCCAGACAAGGGTTTCATAAAATACAATTGAGAAAGCTGGCCAGACTGTGGAATTATCATGATAATTGGTAATAATTCCCTCCCATATGTCCTTTTATCAGAGCAAATGGACTAAACAAAAATGAGATTGACCCATCAATGACTTCCTTATGACATTGTATTTAAGACTAAGAATACTATGTTTATTCATTTACTTTTAATCTCCAGGGTGTGGAAAACCCCATGGTGCACTTGAGGAAGTGTAGGAATTTTTAAAATCTTAGTGAACTTTTAAAAGGCACTTTATTGGTACTGAGCACATACTGAATTGACCCCAGGGCCTAAAAGTCAATGCCACTTGTAAAATCCCTGGAAGCTGTTCCCAGGCATAATAAAGGGTCATGAAAGTGACAAGAGAAACAGTGCCTTTGAGATGATGAGAAAATCATAAGATCCCAACTTAGCAGTCAAAACTTCTTGGTAATTGGAAAGAGAACAGCATTCTCAGAAATATCAAAATGCTTATAGAATATTCTATATTTTGATCTGAGTAGTTGTTACATAGTTGATTATATTCCTCGAAATTATTTGATGAATTATATTCATCAAATTATCTTCATATCTACACTTTGATTTGTACATTTTAATACATATTAATTATACCCCAATAAAAAATCTTAGCATTAAGAGAAGAAATGTTCCCAGATCTCTAGAAGTTTTGCTAAGAGCTTCTTTTCCTATAATAATCATTTTAGATTAGCTCTGAAAAAAGACAAAGCTGAAACATTTTCCAAAAATTATGAAATCTCAAAATATTTATAATCCTATTAAAGGTTTGGCAAATATAAGAAAAACGAGGAGGACTGGTCTGATTGTGCAGAAAACTGAATTAGAAAATGTTTTAAAGGCTGAAGACAATCTAGTTAAAATATTATGAAGAAGAACCCAGCCTTCATGGCTCAGTGGTTGAGCATCGACCTATGAACCAGGTCTCAGTTTGATTCCTGGTCAGGGTACATTCCTAGGTTGTGGGCTCAATCCCCAGTGGGGGGGGAGGGGTGTGTGCAGGAGACAGCAGATTAATGACTCTCTCATCATTAATGTTTCTACCTCTCTCCCTCTTCATTCCTCTCTAAAATCAATAAAAATATGTTTTTAAAATATTATGAAGAAGAAATTAGGCTACCTTTAGTAAATAACTATCAAGTGATACGCATTTTGTAGAAGAATGAATGCTCTTCAAGTATTTTATTTTTTAAAATATATATTTTATTGATTTTTTTACAGAGAGGAAGGGAGAGGGATATAGAGTTAGAAACATCGATGAGAGAGAAACATCGATCAGCTGCCTCCTGCACACTCCCTACTGGGGATGTGCCTGCAACCAAGGTGCATGCCCTTGACCGAAATCGAACCTGGGACCCTTGAGTCCACAGGCTGACACTCTATCCACTGAGCCAAACCGGTTAGGGCTTCAAGTATTTTAAAAGGATCTAAACTCATTAACCAGCTCAGCCTATTTGCAAATTGGCCAGCAAGATAGATCTAAGAATGAATGGAAAAATTTTATAATTAACCATAATTGCAACAGTTAAGTTGCTTGTTCCTTTTTAAAATCAAGTTATTTTTTTAACCTGCCAGCTAATTATGTTTTAAATGAACTCATTTTAAGTTTTTTAATTTAAACGTTTTAATTCAAGAAAAGAATTTTATGTGTAACATTGCCTTATTGTGTTTTTCCCCAACTTACAAAAGTAATACTTGTTCATTGTAATTATTCTGAAAGTTTAACAGAAAAAATTTAAAACCTGGGGAAAAAATTCTCATAATTCCAGCAACAAATTGTAATCTCTACACTCAGATGTATCTCCCTCTAGTCCTTCCAGACATTTCATTCGGGAAGCTGAGAATACTTTTGTAAGCACAATCTTGAATATAAAATTATGTCATAAACTCTCTCATATGTCATTAAAAGCTCTTTGCATACTACATACACCACAACTTGCCTAATTATTCTCCTAATGTTGAAATATCTTTGTGCATAGATATGTGTCAGCATTTGGATTATTTCTATACTACATAGAATTATCAAGGGATGTGAAAACTTTTGATGCGTTTTTCTAAATTGGTTTCCAGAAAGTTTATCATTATTTATACTTCCATTAGCATTATATGAATGTGCTTTCTTCACTGTGCTGATGCCAACATTGAGATTTATTGTTTCAATCTTTGCTAATATGATGGGACAGAAATGAGATTTTTTTTTTTTCATTTCTTAAAAGTGACATAATTATTTGCATTTTCTCTGTTGATAGTCTGTTAATGTCTTTAGTCAATTTATTTGGGGGAGTAGTTAGTGCTTTTTTATTCTTATTGACTTGATGTGCTTTTTTATTAATTAAGAATAATAAACAGTGGTACGTTGGTAAGTGTTTAACAATCAGCGATCAATTTTTTTCTGGGTGATAAAAATATGATTTGCAGTGTTTGCCTGTTTGCATGGTGTAAATACTCTCACTATGATTGATTTCGAATACCAACAGTATGTTACTGAACACAAAGATGAGAAGAGGTAAATGTGGCTGGCTCTCGCAACAGGTGAATGCTGACTGTAGCACAGCACTGAAACCTTCGGCAGTGACTGTTATGTTTTTCCAGCTGGTTGTTTTTATCTTAATTATATTTATAATGTTTCATAAGCTTTTTATAAACTTAAACATTCCAATATTTGGTTTTGTGGTTGCTCTCATTACTTTTAAAAATAGAAATTTCTTTATTCAAAGATGAAATAATCTCCTCTATTATCTGTCATTTTTATGGTTTAACATTTTATTTATTTATAATCTATTTTTTCTAAAATCTACATTGATGTTATGACATAAGGATCTAAATGGATTGTTTTCTGAATAAGTTACCAGAGAGTCAATACCATTTGTGAAATTCCTTCCCCAGTGATTTGTGAGTCTCATGTATAGCCTATTTCTTCCATAAATTTACCAGTGACTTCATTACATTTATCTATTTAGCTATACATATCTCTTTAGCTACACTGATTTAGTTATCCTTATTTTATAAAATTTAGTAGGGCAAATTCCCTTTCATCACTGTTCTCGACCAAAATAAAGCATAACAACACCTACTCTTATGATCTGAATGTTTGTGCCCCCCAAATTCATATTTTGAAATCCTAATGTCCAATGTGCTGGTATTAGGAGGTGGGCCTTGGGGACCTGCTTAGGTTGTGGGAGTGGAATGTTGGTAAGTGGGATCAGTATCCCTATTAGAGAGATGCCACACAGCTCCCTAGGGAGTTGGCAGTCTGCAACCAGAAGAGGGCTCTCACCAAAACCTGGCCATGCTGGCACCCCGGTCTTGGACTTCAACCTCAAGAACTGTGAGAAATACATTTCTGTTTTTATAAGCTACCCCACTTGTGGTATTTTTAATATGTATAGCAACCCAGACTAAAACATCTACACACATGCAAAAACAAATAAAAACCAAAAAATAAAAAAATTCTAGCTAGTATTTTTGACACTTTTATGTTTTTAATTAAAGCTTTATTTGCTCTCAAATTGTCTTGATCTGCCAGCTTATGATTCTGTATATGGTCTTTGAAATTTCTATTATTTGTTCGCTATAAAATGTCTTCTTTTCCTCCAAAAATTCATAAATATAAGTTTAAATATAGTTCAGGCCTTGGTCATACACAGCAGCTAAACTTGGATGCTTTTCCACACCACAAATTTGTTTTCCAAAGTCCCATATTCTCACTGTATATTCTCACTGTTTTTTTCTGACTAAATATAAACTATTTTTATATATCCTGACTTTACACTGGAATTTGTTTAAGTGGCATCATTTTATTTTCTATGGGCAAGCAAAATTTTTTCAATTATTAAATTAATATTTATATTATTAGTGCAAAAAAATTTCAAAAATTCTATTCTTGGGACCTCCAACCTGGTGGTATAGAGCAGTCAGCTCCACTTCAGAACATCACGACATAATGAAGACGTGACTAAGGACGGAGTCTGAGTAACATGTCAATATTTAAACACTGAGAGATTTAACATAAAATCTGGAGTTCTGGCTTCTGTTTAAACACTGTGAAACCATCATTCTCTCCTGGCAACAATCAGCCGGAATCAAGCCGTCGCTGCCTCCCTGTGATAAAGTAGGGATTGCTTCTCTCTGACATTGTACTGTCACTATCAGCCTAACTAGGAAATGCATTTGATTGTTTAACCTTTGCTTTAAATGATATTTTCTTATCATGTGTGAAGAGAAATTAATAGGAATTTTGACTCAAACTTACAGATTTTAGAAGACCAAATAAGAGCCCGAGACCAGGCGACCACAGGGACTAATTTTGCAGTACAGGAGCTAAACAGCAGACACCTTCAAGGAGTTGGAGACCTTCGAGGAAGAGTAGCAAGGTGAGAAGCAGCACATTAACTAATTAATGTTTAGCAGTCAGTTCTTGGCCACTGAATTCTCATTCCCAAATAAGTTCCATGTGGTCCCAAACAAGGTACTGTCTTTATATTAAGCTTAACTTATGAGATGATAGTTGTAAAAGTGTGTTATAGAATTTGAAAAACCTCATGCTTCCTGTGAGATCCAAGATTTCTATAAAAGCACCCTTATACACAATGTCTAGTTCAATTCTTGTCTTTACAGCCCTCATGTCCAAATGCCAACATCCAAAGACAGACCCTCATAACCACATATAAAATCCCCAAAGGTATCAAATTCTCATTAAACATTTAAAATATATAAGAATTACATGTAAAATCTAACGAAAGGCATCTACTGCCAATGCATACAATTTTGAACCTCATGTATGAGATTTCTAAATCAAAAGAACTAATGGTATACATTCAGTAAATACCTTTAGGCATTTACAATGGCAGGACCACTCTGGTAGAAACATCAAAAATGGCTGACCATGAACACCTTCCCATCTCTACTTCTTCTGCCAGCAACTCTTTCCTCACTCCTGGATTACCCCTACCTCCATCTTGTTAATAACTCTGAAGTGTTAATGACCAAATAAGAATTAGATGATTAATACCTAAGACAAACTTCTCCATCCAACTCAACAAAAATATATTAAGCACTTATATGCCAGGCAGTGTGACAGGAGTTAGGAATTCAACAACACAGTCCCAATTCCTATAGCTGTTTACAGTCTACTTGGGAAAACAGAGCCACAAATATAAGTAATGAGGTGAGCATTATAATGAAAACCTGGGTGCTCTGGGAATATCCAAATTAGATTGGGGTGCACAGGAGGCTTCCTGGAGGAGGTGACACTTGAGATGAGTTGTGAATGATTTGGGTAGCGGTCAGCTAGACAAAGAAGGGTGGGAAAGGTACTTCACATAGGAGGTATAATAGGTTCAAAAGAACCAAGGATGACTTATTCTGACATGTTCAAGGGCCTACCTGTGAGAAGGATATTTTAGTTCTGATATTTTGGGATTTGCATTTAGGGAGAGATGGGAGATTAGGAGATAAAGCTAGAGAAGTGGTTCAGAATTAGATGATGAGGGGCCTCATGGGCCAAGCTAAAGAGTTTGAATTTTATGTAGAAGGTTATACATGTTCATGGGAAAATTTTAAGTAAATGGATGACATAATTTGTAGTGACATTCTAGTGTAACTTAATTGATGGGGTACAGGAAGAAGGAAGCCTATGGCAGCAAAAAAAGGTAAAAAATATTAAGGGCCTAAACTAAGCTCTAGCCATGAAAGTTCAGGGCAGGTAACACAACATAGACTTTAGGGAAACAGAATCTACAGGATAATACCTGTAGATAGATAGATGATAGATAGATAGATAGATAGATAGATACATACATACACACACAATATGTACACATTATATATACACATTGTATATATACATTATATATATATATATACATATATGCATATATCATTAACTATACTATGTATAAATATATTTTACTAAAGGCCCGGTGCATGAATTTGTGCACAGGTGGAACCTGGCCAGTCTGCTCTGATCAGGGTCAATCAGGGGCAGGACCAGCCAGGAGGAGGGACAGCAGGCAGTTGGCCAGCCAGCCCCACCCCCTGGTTGAACTCCTGGTCAAACTCCCAGTTGAGGCGACAATTTGTATATCAGCCTTTTATTATATAGGATATTTTTAAAATATATTAAATTCCTACTTTATTATATATATTTAATACATACAAAAGAATTTATCATTTTTATGTAAGTTATGAAGCAAGATAATAAAACAAACACCAACAAACACTCAACTTAGATGTGCCATGATTTTGCAAAGAAGATAAACGCCAAAAATCTGTTTTGAATGAAACTTGGGATTTGGCTCCATTTGGTGGTGTACTGATGACATTCCAACCATTTATTTCCTTCTGCAAACTATTTACAAAACTCTTATTTTACTCTTATAAATCCTGTCTTAAATACAAGACAAAAATAACAAACAGATTTAATTAAAGCCAAGAGAGGAATGAAATAATATCAAGGAGAAGATGTACAACTTTCTTTGCTCATTCTTCTGGGTTTTGTTTTTTTTTTAAATAAAAAGTGCGTATATTTAAGGTTTATAATCTGATGATATAATATACTTATCCATCATAAAATAATTACTACAGTCAAGCTAATTAACTTTCTTCTCACATAGTGCTTTTTTTTGTGAACAGAGCCACTGAAATTTACTCTTAGCATATTTCGACTCTTCAATATTAAATTCTAGTGGCCTGGTGCACAAATTTACGCACATTGAAAGGAAATTAATTAGAAGAAATATTTTAATATTGCTATTCGCCCTTTCTCTATAATAGAAGTGTCAACCAAATTCACAATCGACACTGACAGATTGAAACACACGTGTGCAATTGGCGCCAGCAAGAGTTTTACATGTATTGTGCATGCGCGAATCAACTCAGCCTTTTATAGATATAAAACAAACTTGCTTAATTAGACCTGCTTTCTGATGTAAACTTTTTCCAGCCCAGTGAAGCACCCCAACTTCTTTTTCAAGTAATTGTCAGCAACACAGCAGTAAATATCAACACGAAGCACATTATTATTGTAGATCAGCAGAGAGAACAAAGGGTAAAATATTTAACTGCAGCAGTGTTTGACTATATTCTGCACAGTGAGAAAACCTGAAGTCATTTTTAAGGTCCACCATTTCTTACTTCATTTCAGTCAGGTCAAGTTTCTAAGCTTTCTAAATCTCCATTTTCCAGCTAATGAAAAGAAAATAGGATTCCACCGAGTCTCTGACCTACCTACTCCAGGACTTCTGCGAGGATCAAATGAGATGAGGCACAGTAAAACGCTTCCCAAACATTTGGTTAAACCAGTGGTCAGCAAACTGCGGCTTGCGAGCCACATAGGGCTCTTTGGCCCCTTGAGTGTGGCTCTTCCACAAAATACTGACTTCTGTGCATGGGCCACAAAGTTTCAATCGCACTGTACGTGTGCACCCACACGTGGTATTTTGTGGAAGAGCCACACTCAAGGGGCCAAAGAGCCGCATGTGGCTCTCGAGCAGCAGTTTGCCAACCACTGGGTTAAAGTGTAAAGTGTTTCCACCTGAGGCTAGTCATTGCTAGGGAGAGGAAGCCAGGTGTTGCTGCTTGATGTCATTACCCAGATGGTCAGACACTTAGCATATTAGCCTTTTATACAGATAGATTATATAGACAGTTACGATGCTGTAGACCAGTGATGGCGAAACTTTTGAGCTCGGCATGTCAGCATTTTGAAAAACCCTAACTTAACTCTGGTGCCATGTCACATACAGAAATTTTTTGATATTTGCAACCATAGTAAAACAAAGACATATTTTTGACATTTATTTTACATATTTAAATGCCATTTCACAAAGATATATCAACCAAAAAAATGAGTTCACGTGTCACCTCTGACACACGTGTCATAGGTTCGCCATCACTGCTGTAGACTATAGGTCTCTAGACTGATTCACCCTTAACTGAAACTTTGTACACTTTGACCAACATCTTCCCATTTTTCCCACCTTTCATCCCTGATAACCACGTTCCACTCTGTGCCTCTGTGTATTTGACTTCTTTTAATTTTGTTTTATTGCTTAAAGTATTACAAAGAGTATTACATATGTCTCCTTTTTTTCCCCTCTTGACATTCCCCCGGCCTCCCCTACCCCCCAGTGTCTTATGTCCATTGGTTATGCTTATATGCATGTATACAAGTCCTTCGGTTGATCTCTTACCCCCTCTCCTGCCCCCCAACCCTCCCCAGCCTTCCTGCTGCAGTTTGACAATCTGTTTGATGTTGCTCTGCCTCTGTATCTATTTTTGTTCATCAGTTTATGATGGTCTTTATTATCAATAAATGAGTGAGATCATGTGGTATTTTTCCTTCATTGACTGGCTTATTTCACTTAGCATAATGCTCTCCAGTTCCATCCACGCCGTTGCAAATGGTAAGAGTTCCTTCCTTTTTAGAGCAGCATAGTATTCCATTGTGTAGATGTACCACAGTTTTCTAATCCACTCATCTGCTGGTGGGCACTTAGACTGTTTCCAGATCTTCACTATGGTAAATTGTGCTGCTATGAACATAGGGATGCATATATCCTTTCTGATTGGTGTTTCTGGTTTCTTGGGATATATTCCTAGAAGTAGGATCACTGGGTCAAATGGGAGTTCCATTTTTAACTTTTTGAGGAATATTTGACTTCTTTAGATTTCACACATAAGTGAGATCATGGAGTTTTTGTCTTTCTGTGTCTAGCATATTTTACTTATAATGCCCTTCAGGTTAATACATGCTTCAACTGCTAATATCTCCTTCTTTTTTGAGACTGAAAATATTCGCGTGTGTGTGTATGAATGTATGTTACAATTTCATTCCATTCATCCATCGTCAGACACTTAGGCTGTTTGCATAGCTTGGCTATTATGAATATTGCTACAATGAACATGAAAGTACAGATATGTCTTCCAGGTACTGAATACATTTCCTTTGGGGATATATTCAAAAGAGGGATTGCTGGGTGTTATCTATTTTTAGTTTTTGAGGAACCTACATACTGTTTTCTATAATGGCTGTCCCAATTTATGTTCCTGCCCATAGTGTACAAAGGTTCCCTTTGCTCATATACTCTACAACATTTCTCTCTCTCTCTTTATTTTATATAATAGCCATCCTAACAGGTTTGAGGTGATATCTCATCATGGTTTTGATTTTCATTTCCCTGCTGATTCGTGATGTTGAGTATCTTTTCATGTACCTGTTGACCATTTGTATGTTGTCTTTGGATAAATGTCTATTCGGGTCCTTTGCCCATTTTTTCAAAATATATTTTTATTGATTTCAGAGAGGAAGGGGGAGGGAAACAGAGATAGAAACATCAATGCTGAGAGAGAATCATTGACTGGCTGCCTCCTGCATGCTTCCTCCTGGGGATCAAGCCTGCCACCTGGGCATGTGCCCTGACTGGGAATCAAACTGGAGACCCCTTGGTTCATAGGTCAATGCTCAACCTCTGAGTCACACCAGCTAGGCCCTTTGCCCATTTTTTAAAATAATGTGGCCATTTAAAACCACCTCTTTGTTTTCCGTGGCCCCAGGGAACGCCCACATGAACCCCATCAGCTCTCAGAGAATTGGGAACTAGTCTTCCAGGTGGCAGCTACAAAAGTTGGGAGTGTTTGATGTGTAGTTCAAACCCTTCACTCCTCAGGAAGAAGTTGGGGTTTGGGGGTTCCCTTCCAATTGCAAGGCACTGTGCTAGGGATGGAGTTGGTGGCATTAGTGTGTCTCAGCTTTTCGTATCCATTTCAATGTAGATATTTTCTTACTCATCCCATATGTAAAGAGTCTCTAAACTAGTTTCCATATTTTCCTTCTGAGGGAATTGACCCACAAGCAGCAGTTTATTTGGTGTGTCTGAGGGAAAAGTGAAAACCAAGAGGCTCCTATTCCTTTACCTTCCCCCACAATTGCTTACTTACCTTGCCCTTAAGCAGTGGTTTGAAGACAAGATCTTATTTTTCCTTGAAATGTCTTCCTTTTATGAAAGTTTCTTCAATCTATTTGGTCATCTTCAACAGAACCTGGGTGAAAGCCCTAAGACTTAAATTCACTTTTCCTCTCCTCTTCCTTGTCTGTATTTTTGACATGCAATTGACTAATGGACAAACTGAGGCAGATTAATTACTGTCTTTCCACATTAATTTCAGTTAATATTTTGGCATAAGTGAAATTATGTTGATTTTATAACCTAATTCTTAGCAAACATTTTATTGCTTCATAAATCAAATTCCATATTTAATAACTATGTTTTACATTTGACACCATATTTTCCATCCCAGTAAAGTGGCAGTCTAAAAGCCAGTACTTCCAGTGAGATGGTGTTCTCAGAGTTGTCTGCCTGCTTCTGAAGCCCTCTCCTCTATTCAGTAGATTAGCTACATACAGAAGAGGAAATGGCGAGCATGTAAAGGGCACCGCAGGGATGGCTCTGACTTACCCTCTGCAGCAGCAGCCAGAGGAGGCCAACCCTCTGGCCACCTGTGACTACTTGGGATCCCAAGACAAATCCACATATTTTTTAAAAAATGACAAATTGTGTTTATGTGAGATTGAAAGCAAAAGGCACCCCCTTTGAAGAAATAATAATGATATTATGGATATTGTCAACTTTTCAAAGGTAAAGAGTGGGGACTTCTAATTAAAGATAGTACAGATATGTTTACTCCACTCTTCTCACTTGAGATGTCTCCATGCAAGTTAAAAATAAAAGGAAAGCAAAATCTCCATCTTTAATTTAGTATGGAAGTTGCCACAACCGATGACCCCAAACAGAACACACTTACCAAATACTGTAAGTCCTCCTCATACCTTAAATACGATGATTTCCTTCAAAACAAGGCTCATAATCTTGAAAAGTGCAGGCCAAATAATTTGAATAGAGCACCATTACTGAGGGGTTTGGGTGGCTCACAGGAGAGGTAAGAGATGTCCCTATAGAGATTCAGGTCAGCAACACAGAACACTGGGGAGGTGTAGCTGAAGACGTAAGCATACTACTCATCATCTAGGACCTACCTCCCTCCTTTCCAATTTATACCTGAGAGAAACTGGCTGAAGTGCAACAGGATGAGGAAGGAGAGGAGGCTAGTGTCACAACCCAGAATCTATGATAATGATCTGCTGTGAGATACACAATCTGGTTTTTGAGGAGAAAATGGGGAGATGTGCCCCCGCCCCCCCCACACACACACACACACCTGACTAGGGAAAGGATATGATCCTGCATAGAGGATATGATCTTCTCTCCATCAAACCACATACTCGCTAATCTGCAGGTATCCAGAATCGTTTTAAAAAGAGTGGCTCTAACCGGTTTGGTTCAGTGGATAGAGCATCGGCCTGCAGACTGAAGGGTCCCAGGTTTGATTCCGGTCAAGAGCATGTACCTTGGTTGCAGGCATATCCCCAGTAGGGGGTGTGCAGGAGGCAGTTGATTGATGTTTCTCTCTCATCAATGTTTCTAACTCTCTATCCCTCTCCCTTCCTCTCTGTAAAAAATCAATAAAATATATTTTTTTAAAAAAATAAAAAGTAAGAGTGGTAGTTAGAAAGAATCTAGTCTGGGCATAAAAAATCACCACCAACAACATCGATGATATATAGATGATAGACAGATAGATAATAAAGATTAGTTTAAAAAACTATAAGACTGATGAATATATCTTATAAGAGGAATTACCCAGAAAAACACAGGAAGAGTTCAAGGTTTCAAAGAAATTAAGACCAAAAGAAACATAACAGATTGCAGACTGAACAATTATATGTAATTTTGCTTCTTCCAAAAGCCCCACAAATCTATAGTAAAAAGATTTTCTCTTTAAAACATCAATTCACAAAGACTGGAGATATCAGCATAGAAATATTAGAACCTCCAAAACAGATGGACATGTGAAAACTGAGACATAATAAAACCAATTTTAAAGCTGTGAGATAAGCTGAAAATGACTTAGTTTTACACCACAGAATTCCAAAAAGGTTGAGGAGTTGGCTGTCCCAGGAGCCTCTGAAACTAGGAGTAAAGGCGGCACTTGCCTCTAGGGAGCAGGATTGAGAGGCAGAGCAAGGAACCACTAAAATTATTAGCCTGTTAGTTATTATTGACTTTTAAACTTTTTTTTTATTAAATCTTTATTGTTCAGATTATTACATCTGTTCCTCTTTTTTCCCCCCATAGCTCCCCTCCACCCAGTTCCCACCCCACCCTCTACCCTTACTCCCCCCCCCCCACTGTCCTCATCCATAGGTGCACAATTTTTGTCCAGTCTTTTCCCGAATCTCCCACACCCCTTCCCCACCCCCCGCAAGAATAGTCAGTCCATTCCCTTTCTATGTCCCTGATTCTATTATATTCACCAGTTCATTCTGTTCATCAGATTATTCATTCACTTGATTCTTAGATTCACTTGTTGATAGATGCATATTTGTTGTTCATAATTAGTATCTTTACCTTTTTCTTCTTCTTCTTCCTCTTCTTAAAGGATACCTTTCAGCATTTCATATAATACTGGTTTGGTGGTGATGAACTCCTTTAACTTTTCATTATCTGTGAAGCTCTTTATCTGACCTTCAGTTCTGAATGATAGCTTTGCTGGATAAAGTAATCTTGGTTGTAGGTTCTTGGCATTCATCACTTTGAATATTTCTTGCCACTCCCTTCTGGCCTGCAAAGTTTCTGTTGAGAAATCAGCTGACAGTTGTATGGGTATTCCCTTGTAGGTAACTGAGTTTCTTTCTCTTGCTGCTTTTAAGATTCTCTCTTTGTCTTTTGCTCTTGGCATTTTAATTATGATGTGTCTTGGTGTGGTCCTCTTTGGATTCCTTTTGTTTGGGGTTCTCTGCGCTTCCTGGACTTGTAAGTCCATTTCTTTCACCAAGTGGGGGAAGTTTTCTGTCATTATTTCTTCAAATAGGTTTTTAATATCTTGCTCTCTCTCATCTTCTGGCACCCCTATAATTCTGATGTTGGTACGCTTGAAGCTGTCCCAGAGACTCCTTACACTATCTTCGTATTTTCAGATTCTTTTTTCATTTTGCTTTTCTGGTTGGGTGTTTTTTGCTTCTTCGCATTTCAAATCTTTGCCTTGATTCTTGCGCTCCTCTGGTCTGCTGTTGGGAGTCTGTATAATATTCATTATTTCAGTCCGTGTATGCTTAATTTCTAGTTGGTTCTTTATCATAACATCGAGGGTCTCATTAGATTTCTTGTAGATCTCAATAACTTTATCGGCGGCTTCTAGACAGTTCTTGAGAGACCTTAAAAGTGTGGTTCTGAACTCAATATCCTCCATTGACAGTTTTGTCCTGTTTCTTTGTCTCTGCATTTTTTATGCTTTCTTGGTGCACCCCATAGTAGTCTTTGTGCGCAGTCTTGTTGTAGTTAAGCCTTGATTGTTGTAGTTAATACTAGGGGGATTTGACCTCCAGGCCAACTGGCTGTGAGAATCAGCTGTGTCTGCAGTGGGAAAACTTCTGTCCTCTAGGGAGGTGCTAATCTAGCCTTTGCCTGAGGCTATCTGGCAAATGGCTCTGCGCAGGGCTTGGGCGGGGCAGGTCGCACAGGATCAACAGACTGGGTGGAGGGAGCAGTTATGGCTGCTCTCAGTCCCGTCCCCAGAGGCTCTGCCTCTCACAGTCTCAGCAACCGCTGCAAACCTCGGAGAGAAAGCTGCACTCAAGTTCCGACCGATGCCAGACAGTCCCGCTTCTCCCGTTTGAGTCTGGGTCCCTAGAGACTCACCCAGAACTGGAGCTCAGAATCTGAGACTCCCTCCCGATTGAAAACGACAACCGCGCCCTCAGCTACCAGCCCGCTCCGTGCGTACCTCTGCACCTTTGTATTTTCCGCACTGCGCCTCCTCTGAGTCTCGTATGCTGTTCTCTTTCCTTCTAGTTGAAGAATTTCCCCTCAGCCAGTCTTCCTGTGGTTCTGGACGATGTCCGTTCCGTCTTTTAGTTGTATTTTTGAAGTGGTTGTTCGAGGCAGCTAACTCCGGTGTTTACCTATGCCGCCATCTTGGTTTCCCCGGCTTTTAAACTTTAGGCATATTTTACTTTGATAAAAATATGAGGTAAAAGGGTTTCCCCAAAAATAAATGATCAGATAACAAAAGGAGATAGGTAGACTAATGACTCAGGGATAAGCTGGAAAAAAAAAATATATATATATATATATATACATACATACACATACATACACACACACACACACACATATACTGAGTGACCAGATTATTATGACCAGCCAGATTATTATGACCACCCCATCAGTACTTCATTGACACTTCCAAAAATACTGAATATTGAAAACTTCCTAAGCAAATACTCTAAAGGTTTTATTATTATTATTATTATTATTATTTTCATAACTAATTCACTTCATTGTACTGATGGAGTGGTCATAATAATCTGGCCAGTCATAATAATCTGGCCACTCAGTGTGTGTATGTATATATATATCTCTTAAATTCAGCAATTTTTAAATTTTTTACTAGTTACCTTTTCTTACATTAAATTAAAATTCAACATAATATTTTAACTAAAATTAGCATATATACATAATATATTCAAAATTTATTTGACTTATAGAGTTTCTATCTTTCTTCTGTGTTTGGGGGGGGGGGGCGGTGGGGGGATATAGGAAATATTCCCCAAATATAAAAACCTGTTGACACTCCTATGACTGAGTTAACAACAAGCTGAAAAATCTAAAATTTCTCCCCAGTTAACCCCAATGTCTTCACCTAGTCCAACTCAATTCTCTGGTTTGGCCCAGGGTATTATTATCCAGCCAGGTTTCTCTCTCATCAAGAAGAGAAGAGGAAAATTAAGAACAGTCCTATTTATGGTCCTACATCTACCAAACTCATTATTCAAAGAACTTTAGAACTTTTGCCATCAAATGACTGCACAGATCCTACTGTAGTATTTAAAATGTTATGACCAATGTCTATCTTGCCACCAGATGTGATGCCAGCATTGTGAAGCTTTCTGGAGACATTCATTTCATCAGGCACGAGTACCGGCAAATTGAAAAAACAATTCAAGAGCTCATATCTTCCCTAGAAACTGTTTCTAAGAACTTGGATATGAAGGTAACTGAAAATGATGGAATTCTTATATTATGTGTTACTGCCTAAAGATCATTATAGTTTATCAAAATGCTCAGTCAAGTGGTAATTGTTCAAAAGAACTCTTTACTTCCAAAGGGTTTAAATATGACAGCTCGTGCCCACACACCATGAGTACTGTCAGTTCAATCAACAAGCATTTAATGAGTGTCCCCTATGTATCACCGCATCCCCCCATCAAGTACGCCATTCGATTCTCCTGTTGCCATTTCTTCCTTCCGCTCTGGGTTCCCCTCAAAGACTGTAGAACTGAGAATCATAAACAAAAGAATTTCCCATGGCAGCTATTATTATTCAAGTTCCAACATAAATGTGAGTTGATTACGTTACATCCCTGCAATGGGTATTATCTTTTACAAAATAATATACAAGATCACTGGCATGGATGTCAAAGGCCATCTCTACACTGACCCCTGCTTATCTCTTCAGCTCACCCTCTGTGCCTCCTGGTTCACCTTTTATACCCAGTGATACTGACCTACCTGCAAGGAGGTCCCCATTCCAGTACTGCACGGCCTCTATCTCCTTGTTTGTTTCTGCCTAAAATGTCTCTCCCCTTTCTCCTGCAGTTAGTGGTTTGACTAAAAGAGCCAGTACAAAGTCTCTGTGCCCCACTTTGTCACATGCCTGATGTGAAACAAGCACATCTCTTCTAAAGTTGTTTGAGCAAAAGGAAGAGGAAGTTCTTTGGAAATTGGGGATGATGAAAGTTTGGTGTTTGATTATTTGCTTATTTGCTTATTTGCTTCTGGGAGCTGACTTATCAAGAGCAGAAGGTTCACAGGAGTGCACAGCATTAGGTCTATGTCAACGTTTACTCCAGTCCTCTGGGGCCACTTGTCCACCCCCCTATGCACCCATCTAATTATTCCTAATTGTTTTTTGTGTACTCTCTTCATTTTTCAAGGTACTCAATTCTGTTAACAACAAATATGACAAATTTATCTCTGGTTTTCTGATTTAATACCTAATTACTTTTTTCTTAAGGCTTGACCAGAACTTCTAGAACATCGTTAAATAAATGTTATAGAAGGCAAACTTATTTGGTTCCTGATTATATTGAAAAGATTTTTGCTGTTTGCTGTTAGCTGTCGATTTGATATATTTTTAACTGTGTTAAGAAAATATCCCTCAATTCCTACTTTGTTTTCATTAGGACTGAACATTTAATTTTACCAAATGCCTTTTAGACATCAACAAATGTCTAAATCCCCATATTGATTGTTTTTCAGTTTGGGTTTGTTTATTTTTTTGGACTTCTCATGTGCTGTGTCATTACATTTCCCAATAGTAAAACACATTCTTGCATTTCTGTAATAAAATCGATGCAGTCCCTGTATAGTATTTGATTCTGTATCTAAATTCAAAAGCAAAGTGACACTGGACTGTAGTTTCTCGCCTTAGTTTTTTTCTTTTTAAACAGGTAATGCATACACATGGTCCAAAAATCAAAACTATATAAGATAATGTATCCTGAGAATTTTCACTCCTACCTCTGTTACCAATTATCACATTCTTTCATGCCTCTCATAGGTAATCATTTTTACCAGTCTGTTTGGATCCTCTCAGTGTGCCTTTATGCAGATACAAGCAAATGAAAATATACATTCTTTGTTTCCCCTTTATTACACAAGAGATAGCATATTATAAATATTACAATGCAACATCTCTTTTTTCCCCCTGAACAAATATATCTTGGAAGTCCACCATATCAGGACATGGAGAGCTTACTCATTCTTTTTACACAAGTGCATACTCTTCCTTTGTATATAACAGTTCATTTCACTCTCTCTCATCAGGGACATTGGTTCGTTTCAATATTTTGAAACAATGCTGGAACATATAACATGGCACTTAAGGCATTGTGTGTATATGTAGGTATGTCTGAAAGATAAATATCAGAAGTGGGATTGCTGGGTGAAAGGTACATGTGCTTGCTATTTTGAAAGATCTTGTTCCCTGCAGGAGTTTTACCCTATTGCACACCCACCAGCAATAAGTAAAATGTTCTACATCTTCATTGGCTCACCAATGACTATTGTTTGACTTTTAAATTTTGCCATTCTTATAGGAAAAAGAGAGCATCTCTGTGTTTTAATTGGCCTTTCTTATTATGAATGAGATTGAGCATCTTTTCATATATTTAAGAGCTATTTGTCTGGTTTGTTTTGTGTTGGTGTTTTTGTTTGTTTGTTTTCAGTAAGCAGTCTGTTCGTGTCTTTTATCCATTTCCCTATTGGCCTAGTTTTCTTCTAAATTTCTAGGAGGTTTTTGTTTTTGTTTTTTTTATATGAGCTGCAAATAGATTTTCCCAGTTTGTTATTTGTCTTTTGACATGCATATGATCTCTATCTGTAGCTGAATTTATCCATCTTCTCTATTGTGGCTTCTGGAATTTCAAGTCACAAAAAGAGTTTGCCTACACAAAGGCTTGAAAGGATTGCTCATATTTTCTCCTAGCATTTTCAATGTTTTATTGTTTTCATTTAAATACTTGATTCGAATTTTTCTTATTTTTCTTACTAATAGGATGTGTCTTTATTATTTTAATTATTGAAACCTTATAGTATTTTTAATGTCTGATAGGGCTAGTCCCTTCCATTGCTTTCTTTTTTCCCTTTTCTTGGTGATAGTTGTTTTTGCACATAATTTTAAAAACAACCTAATTCCAGCAAATAGATCAACAAATACATTCTGCTTTAATTTTATTGAATCATATTAAATTTATAAATTAACTTCAGCATTGACATAGTCATAATGCTGAGTGTTTTATCTAAAAATATAGAATGTTTCCCGTTTGCTCTTATACCCGTCAGGAGGGTATTAGGTTAGGTGGCTCAGGAGGCGGCGTAAGAAATAAAGAGTCGAGTGAATCAGAAAAGAAAAGGAAAGGTTTATTGCATCCCTGGGAGACCCACGGACCCCAAAGACAAGGCACATGGATTCACACCAACAGGGAGGGGGGCACTTTTTTTATACTGCAGTTGAGTGAGGGGCGGGGACATGAGCTGAGGTATTCAGTTGAGGAAGTTTCAGTTGCAGGGGGTCAGCAAGGTATTCAGGAAGGAGTCAGTATCTGTGTGGGGGTCGTGTTGATTCAGGGAGAACTCAGTATCTGTGTCTGGCACGCTGATCTGTTAGAAATGCCAGGGGAGTCCATTATCTCATCACATGTCTGCATGTGTCCGATCCTGGGCTCTCTCCAACCTAACAGAGGGGTTTCAAATCTTCCTCATATGATTTTGGTATCATTTCTTGTTAAATATATTTCAAGATCTTATTTTAGTTTATTGTAATGGGGTTTCATTATATCTTCTGACTAGTTGTTAATTTTATATTTGAAGGATATATTGATTTTATTCTCAACTTAGTGAATTCTCTTCTTGATATTAGTAATTTTTCAGTTGTTTTTTGTTTTCCCAGACACACAATCATATAATTTTTAAAGAAATTTACCTCATCTTTTTCTATTTTCCTACAAATAATGTTTCGCCTTTTCATAACTGCTTTTATTAATAACTCCAGTACAATATTTATCATAGAGCAGGGGTGGTGGGCTTACTGCTTTTGTTCCTGATTTTAACAGAAATTACTCCTCTGTTTCCTTTATGAAGGGGAAGTAAGTTTTCTCCATAAACATGCTTAATACACTATTCCTATTTTATTAAGGTTATTTTTTAATTAAGAATTATAAATGTTGTTAATGGCCTTTTCAGCATTTGTGGAGATAATCACATGAGGTTTCTCCTCAGTTTTACTAGCATAATTATTCACATTAATATATTTCCTATTATTAAACCATCTTTACTTTTTAAAAAAATGAATTGCACTTGATTATATTTTTTTATTCTGCTGCTGGATACTGTTTGCTGATATTTTATTTAAAAATCTTGGGGGACTGTGGGGTAGGGGTCGATGCAGGCTGGGAATTGAATAACTTCTGGAAAGTGCTCTTGATGATTTCGATAAGGCCAGACCCTCCGCAGGACCCCCCTCCTCCCACCATGGCCCCTGATGCTTCAGGGCCCAGTGTCTCACCAGGAGACACTGCCAAAGATGCCCTCTTCGCCTCCCCAGAGCAGTTTTTCCAGGAACCATTGGACAGTGAGCTGGCTTCCCAAGCCCCTGCAGAGGTAGAAAAGGCACTGAAGGAGTTGGCTGAGGAAGAGCCCCACCTGGTGGAGCAGTTCCCAAAGCTCTCAGGCTGCTGGAAGAGCGAGTAGTGATGTAACTTCCCAACAGGAATTCACTTCTTGCCTAAAGGAGACACGAAGTGGACTGGCCAAAAACGCCACTGATGCAGAACTCAGGCATGTCAGAAGAGGAGCTGGCCAAGGCCATGGAAGGGCTGGGCATGGAGGAAGGCGGTGGTGAAGGAAACATCCTCCCCATCATGCAGGGTATCCTGCAGAACCTACTGTCCAGGGAGGTGCTGTACCCATCACTGAAGATCACAGAAAAGTATCCAGAATGGTTGCAGTCACCAGGAATCTTGGCCTCCAGAACAGTTTGGAAAATATTAGGAACAGCGCAGTGTCATGGGCAAGATGTGTGAGCAGTTTGAAGCAGAGACCCCCAAAGGCAGTGAGGCCTCTCAGAAGGCTCCTTTTGAGACGGTGCTGGACCTGACGCAGCAGCTACAGGATTTGGGCCCTCCTCCAAAAGCGCTGGCTGGGGACATGCCTCCTGGCCTCAACTTTGACCTGGATGCCCTCAATCTGTCAGGCCCACCGGGTGCCGATGGCAGTGTCTGATCATGTGAAACACACCACGTTTCCTCCCTGATTGCCAGCCATGGGTTAGTCTGGAGAACCACCAGGAGCTGAGGCAGAAGTGCTGTCGTGGGAGTGGCCTGCCCGCTGCCCTGTCATCCCACCCAAGATGGTGCCATACCAACTGAGGCTTTCCCCCTGACTTTCTAGGAATAAGATCTGCTCTGCAGGCCATTTCTGTGAGCCCTTTTGATGTGGTTCCTGCTGCTAGCAAAGGCCCAGCTACCTACCAGGTGAAGGAAGGCATCCCTTGTTCTATTTGGCCACACTGATGTTCACCGTTGTACCCAGGGTCTTTGTGCCTTGTCTCCACTCCCCTTTCTTGATCCTGGAGAGCAGGGACAGAATCTTGTACTCTTATTTCAGTGGTTCTCTTGGGCGGGGCCTTTGGAAATGAATGAGGAGAAACTTAGCCTGGGCTGGAACTATAGGTCTGTCACCATGACCTCTTGCCTTCAGGCAGACCTTTCTGAATTCCCTGAAGGGAAAGGAAGCAGAGCTTTTTGCCTCTGTTCACAGTGGGGTTGAAAAAGAAGCCCTGGGATTCTCCTCTCTCAGGTGCTGAGTCCTCAACTCCCTTTTTCTTTCTACCATGCGAGGTGGTCAGGGTGAACCAGTCTTTGACCTTCCTTTGCCTCTCCTTCTATCTCCCCTCTTTCAAAACTACCTGTTTATCTCAACCCTTCCCTGAGCCCAAACTGTGACAAAGAAGGGCCCATCCTGTTTCCCCTCATCTAGTCCATCTACTATTCTCACTGGCCCCCTCCTCTCTCCTTGGCAAACACATGTTTGCAATGTCAGGTCTAGGGAATGAATGATTGTTCTTCCCCAGATACATTCTGGCTTATTTGAAACAACTCCTCTGAGTCCTGTCCCTTGATTCGGGAAGTGGTTTGGGAAGGGGTGGAATGCAGGCTGAGTCCTTTTTCCAGACTAATAAATATTTAAGTTAGGAGAAAAAAAATAAAAATCTTGATCAATGTTTATAAATGAGATTAGTCTCTGGGGGTTTTGTGCAGTATTTTCAGATTTTTGTAATTAATGTTGTACTGACTTTCTAAAAATATTTTTTTCCTTTCCTGCAGTTTGCTTTGCTGTTCATTTCCTGACTTTTTGCCTTAGTGTATTTGCATTCTTTCTTTTTTTACCGATATAATCATTTATGACTGCAAATGTTCCCTGAGCATTCATTCATTCCTATACCCCCTCTGGTTTGCTATGTAATGTTCTCATTATTGTTTCCTAGAAAGTTTGCAATTGCATATTGTGCTTTTTATTGAATAGTTTAGAGGAGTTATTGTTGTTGGTTTTTTCCCCCGAGTAAAGAATTTTCTGTTTTGTTATGCTAGTACTCATTTTTAATTTTATTTCGTTGTAATTAAAATTTGTTATATGCTGGCTTTAGTTTTTGGAATATTTTGAGAGTTTTGTGTGTGTGTGTGTGTGTACCTGGAGAGTAAAATTTTGTACATGTTCTAAAAGAATGTATGTTCAGTACTTTTAGGGTACAAAGTTCAGTTGAAATCTATAAAAAATAGCTTATTTGTTAGGTCTTTTTACCCTATTTTTTTTGTATCTCCTTTTGCTGTCTCAGATTGAGAAAGGAGAATTAAAGTATAATTATTGAGTTTCCATTTCATCTATAATTTCAGCTTTGTAAATGTGTTTGCTATGTTATTTGGATCATAGATATTTATAACTACTTCATCTTTTCTTATTCCTAATTTTAATATTTTTGTTTTTTCTTCATGTTTAGAATATAACAAACTTTGCCTATTACATTTTCAAAAAAAACAGCCCTTGAATTTACACATTAATCCCATAATTTTTTGTTCCTTAATTTTTTAAATGTTTGTATATTCATTTTATATTGCTGCCATAAAAAAATCAACCACACGCCTAGTGGTTTATAATAAAACAAATACATTATCTCCGTTTTTGTAGGTCAAAGGTCTGGGAGGACTAGGCTGGCTTCTCTCTGAGGAGCGCACAGGCTGAAACGGACGTGTCAGCAGGGCCGTGTTCCTTTCGGGAAGGCTCCGGGGATGAGCCCTCTTCTAGCCTCATTCATAAATGTTTGGCCCAATTCCATTTCTGGAAGTTGCAGGTCTGAGGTCCTCGCTGGCTCTCAGTTGGGGACTGATCTTCCTCCAGCTACCTGCCTACCTTCTGATGTTTTCAATGTCATCTCTCTCCAGCAATAGCAGATCAAATTCATCTCACACTTCAAATCTCTGACTCCAAGTAGAAAACGATATCTGCTTTTAAGGGGCTCAGGTGGTTAGATTGGGCCACTTAAAGACAGTATAGTCTCCCCATTTCAAGGTCTGCAACCTTAACCACAGCTGCAATCCCCTTTGGCCATCTGACATGACATAGTCACAGGGCCCACAGGGAAGGCCTGGATGTCTTTGTGAGACATTCTGCCTTCCACAGTTTGTCAGCTTCTTCCTCCTGCTTTCCTTTGGTTAGGTTTATTTTCCTCCTTTTAATTTTGTGGACTGAACGATTCGTTTATATATCTTCATTCTGCCTTGAATAATTATGGAAAACTTTAATACCACAAATTTACCTCTATAGATGTTCTGTGTCCTTTTGATATGTAATATTCTCATTATTCTTTCCTAAATTAAAATTGCAGGGTTGATTTATTCTTTGACACTTGTGTTAGTCCTGTGAGAAGTAAATACCATTAAGGAATTACATGTGCAAGAGATTTATTGAGAGGGAAAAAAACTGAAGGGAAATGGGGAGGGAGCAGGAGGAGATGGAGATAGATATCAGACTGCAATACAGGTCTGACTTCTGTGAAAAAGATGGGGAAGGAAGGCCTTAGACCAGTGGTTCTCAACCTTCCTAATGCCACGACCCTTTAGTACAGTTCCTCATGTTGTGGTGACCCCCAACCATAAAATTATTTTCACTGCTACTTCATAACTGTAATGTTGCTACTGTTATGAATTGTAATGTAAATATCTGATATGTAGGATGTATTTTCATTGTTACAAATTGAGCATAATTAAAGCATAGTGATTAATCACAAAAACAATATGTAATTATATATGTGTTTTCCGATGGTCTTAGGTGACCCCTATGAAAGGGTTGTTCGACCCCAAAGGGGTCGCGACCCACAGGTTGAGAACCGATGCCTTAGACTGAAACCCCATGTTAACGAAGTTTCATCAGGTTCCTTGAGCCAGTCACTCATCAAAGGAATACTACTCAGGCATTGGCTGGAGCAGCCAGTGGGAAGTGTACATGGTGATGGGTTTTAGGCTCAGCAGTCAAGGTCGTTGGCAATTATGCTCCTTGTAATAGGAGATGGGAGAGGCACATTTTCATGTGAAACACTGGAATTAAACAACATAATTAAGTGGGGGGTTTTATTCAGATCAGAATTTTTTTTTCTTTTTACTTATTCAGTTCTAGTTTCAGTGCAGTGTAGCTGAAGTTAATGTCTGTGCTTTTTCTTCTTTTGGAATAATTTGAAAGTTCCTTTATAGCCACGTGTGCTTGGTTATTGCTAATGTTCAGTGGGCACTAGGAAAGAATAAATGTTTGCAAGTCAGATTGGTATGTAAATCTACTAAAGCAACTTTTTATTTTTCATATCTTTCTATATCCTTATTCATATTGTACTTATTTGACCAGTAAAGAGTCAAGAAAAGTCATTTAAGATCACTAGTATATCATCTGTTAGTTTATCCTTGTAATTCTTCAACTGCTAGTTTTTAGTTCAAAATGTAAGGTAAATATAGGTTCAAAACTTTATTTTTCACTGTGAATTCTACTTTTAATCTATTAAAGTGACCATCTTTGTTGATTTAACATATTTTGCCTTGAATCATATTTTATCTAACAATATTGCCTGGCCTTTTTCTTTGCTTTTGCCAGGCATGTACTTGCATATTATTTTTACTGTTAAAACAATCCTGCCTTTTAGTGTGCCTCCTATCAAAAGCCTGTTTTAAATGTGTCTCCTATAAATAGCCATCCATGTGCTATTGGTTTCCCACCCACCATTTATCTCTTCCAACCCTCCCATAGCTCCCCCCTTTCTCTTCTGAGAGAACTCTGATTTGTTAAGTGGCTACTCTCCTCCAGGTGACCCTCTGTTGCAGGAGCGAAGTCTGTGTGGCCAAAGCCAATCATGGAGCTTCATTCCCCTTAGCAGTGATTATTGCAGGCATGATTATGTCTAGATTTTCCAATCCAATCTTTTTACCTAAAGGAATGTCCTCAATGTTTCTGACATAGTAGAAGGCACTCCCATCCTAGCTGGATGTGCCCTACAGTCATTTCACTTGGGATTCACTTGTGCTCATGTCAGAATCCCTCCGGGAAATTCCTGAGGCCTCATCTTAGGCCACTCATGTGTGTTTTCCTCAGACCCTGATTGTACATTTAAACACGTATTCAATAAGTGTTTTGTGAATATTTACTGTTGGCCATCCAATGTGCACTGAGGATATAGTGGTGGTAGAGGACATAGTGGTTTGCATTGTAACTGGGAAGACAAAGTAAAGAAATAATCAAATTAACAAATAGTTAGCCAGTGTGCGTCAATGGTTGAGCACCAACACAGGAACCAAAAGGTCACCGGTTCAATTCTCAGTCAGGGCACATGCTCAGGTTGCAAGTTACGATCTCTAGTAGGGGGCTACTGATCAATGATGTCTCTCTATATATACACTTCTCCCTTCCTCTCTCTCTCTAAAAAATCAATAAAACATTATTTAAAAAAGCAACAAATAGCTAAACAAACTAATGTCAATAGTATGCTTTTGTGTATCATTAGGCAGCCTATTATCAAAAGAATATTAAAAGACAGCAGAATGAATACTCCACTTTTCTTTCCCTGGAGATGGTTCTATAATTATTGAATCATTTCCTTTGAAAAAAATAGTTTTCAAATGAAAATGTGTTTTAGACTCAAGTCTGCTTCCTGGCTCCTTTAGGAATGAAGTATGATTAATGTAAGGGCTAGTGGTTTTGCTCACACACACAAAAAGTTCCTTTTTGTACTTTCATTAGGTAATGCAGCTCTTAGGAAAGATAGAGGCTTCCAATTCTGAACAAACCTCAAATTTAAAGATGGTCCAAGGGGATTATCGCCTTGAAATGAACCTTTTGGAGTTCAAGTAAGTAAATGGAAGATATTTAATTCTGTTAAATGCATTCTAAAGTGTTTTGCCTAATGAAAGCATTGGCATTAAATAAAAACCTATCCCAAAACATAAACTTGGTCTAGAAATAAAGCAACGAAACTGATACAGAGAATATCTCACTAAAGTAGCTTATGCAATATTCATAATAAAAGAAAAAAATATTAATTTCAAAATTCTCTTTGTTTGCATCATATCTCAACTGAATTAATATACTCACTCAGATCTTTCCCATAGAGGAATTTTAACTTATCATCAATTGTGTATTAAAATGACTCAGCATAAAGTACTATTGAATAGACATCAATTGCACACCGTTATCAATTAATTTTTAAAACAACTTTGATTACAAAAGCTTTTTAAAAAGACTTTTCTAAGATATTTTTCTAAGACCTTCGACTTGCTCCTTCACATTATCCCTTTTGAAGGCCGGTCTCTACCCCATCTTAAATTGAGTTTTTGCCCTATATAATGGAGAAAGCAGTAAAGGAGACAAGAACCCACAAATATTCACATTTCTGGCCTCCTTATCCTCAAACCTTTACTTGTTTAAATGGCCACATTTCCTGGGACTCTGGTGCAGACAAAGGAGCATTCTAGTCACTCAGCTGATGCTGCCTCGCAGCCCCTCCTACCCTTGTTCTTTTTCCTGTCTCTCTCACGTCACTTGGATTTAATGCCTTGACCAAATCTGGTATTCTAATAATACTCAGCTTTCTCCATTTTCCCGCCCCATCTCTACCATATTTCAAGAAATCTAAGTGCCACTGGCTATACATGTACCATATATTTTTGCACCTCTGTGACATGAAGCTAACAATTAAATCAGAGTACACCTAACTTTAAGACACCTCCCAATTTTAGAGATGTTAAATTGGGAAATGTGTCCTAGGAACAGTACTCATAACTAAAGCTCAGAGAAGAAAATGTCTTGAGTAAAGAGAAAACACCCCCTTTATCCAGACTCCAAAAAAGCATATTATGTTCTTAAGACCTAGCACGATGATAATGCTCAATAAATATCTGTGTGGTGCTTCATCTAATTCATTTAGCTTTCAATTAAGATAGAGAAAAATGACCAAAGAAAAATAGAAAAGTAAACCATTTCTAGAAGTACAGTTTATGAACTGATTTTACTGGGGGAGAATGAGACTTATAATCTGAAATGGAAGACTGGCTTAAAGAGATGAAGTGTATTAACAACTAGGAAAGAGCGGGAAAGGCAATGTTTAGGATCTAGGGCTAACTGCTGTACTCGTGATGCTGTGTCCTTTTTCTGTCTTTAGTCTTGTGGGAAACTGGCTTATAGACAAATAATCTAAGTAGTTAAAGCTGAATGTCGGCAGTTTTTGTAATAATATAAACTTGCATCTCTTTCTCACTTGAAATAATGAAGTTTTAAAATTTCATTAGTATTACTGTAGGTTATAGTAAGTTTATAAACCAGATTTTTCCCCAGCAAATATTTATGAGTTCTAATGAGTCAATTACACAATTGACTCCTTTTTATTTAAACTTTCTCCATCATTTTTAAATTAAAAAGTAATCCCACTCCTGGGAATATATCACAAGAAACCGAAACACCAATCAGAAAGGACATAGCAGCACAATTTATAATAGCTAAGATTTGCAAACAGCCTAAGTGCCCATCAGCAGATGAGTGGATTAAAAAACTGTGGTACATCTACACAATGGAAATCTACACTGCTATAAAAAAGGAATTCTTACCATTTGCAACAGCATGAATGGACCTGGAGAGCATTATGCTAAGCGAAATAAGCCAGTCAGAGCAAGATAAATATCACATGACCTCACTCATATGTGGGATATAATGAACAACATAAACTGATGAACATAAATAGATCCAGAGACAAAGAAACACTGAACAGATCATCCAACCTCGGAGAGAAGGCAGGGACGGAGGGGGTGGGGTGGTAAGAGATCAACCAAAGGACTTGTATGTATACATATTAGCATAAGAAGTGGACTCGAACACTGAGGCGGTGGGGGCTTGTCCTGGGGGGTGGGACTGGCGGGGGGGGGGGGGGGGTGAGTGTCAATCAGGGAAAAAGGAGACATATGTAATACTTTAAACAATAAAAAAGTAATATGCATTCATTAAAACAAACACAATGAAACAAAAATTTAAAAATTCACCATTTCAGCTTCTTAATGTAATCAATGCTAACATACCTTCTTCCTTTTTAATATAAATACAAGACGTCCCAAGAAATGTATACACACTTCGAATAATTAATCATTCCAATGGGTTAAATTTGAAAAGAAAGAAGCATCAGTTGAGCTATCATCTGTTAAGTGTATATACACTTTTTGGGACACCCTGTATATAACAGAAAGAGGATGTTTTGTGTGTATTTATATTTATGTATAACATGTATGCTATATGTACATATATAAATTACTCATATATAGAGAGAAAGCATGGAGTTTTTTGTTTGTTTTTAAATATATTTTTATTGATTTTCAAAGGAAGGGAGAGGGAGAGATAGCAACATCAATGATGAGAGAGAATCATTGATCAGCTGCCTCCTGCATGTCCCCTACTGGGGATTGAGCCTGAAACCTGGGCATGTGCCCTGACCTGGAATCAGTTCATAGGTCGACGCTCAACCACTGAGCAACACTAGCCAGGCAAAAGTATGGTGTTTTTTTTTAAAAAATTAATTCTATACACATTACTCAATAATTTACTCTCTTCCAGTACAGCTTGGATATCTCTCTAGATCAATGAATACTATTTTTCAAAGCTGCATATTTTAACTTACAGATGTGCCATAATTAATTCAATCATTTATTTTATTGATAGATTTTTTCAATTTATGGTTACCATAAACAAACAGAAAATTATCGTGTATATATATCCTAAGATAACCTTAGATATAGGTGCTTTTGTTTCTACAGGCAAGATTCCTAGATCAAAGATTTTATTTATTAATTTTTATAAAAATGTACCAATTTATACTCCCACCAGCAGAGTATGAGCAGATCATTCTCAACATTCTTACCAACACTGGAATTTCTCTCTTTTTAATATTTGCCAATTAAAGAATGGAAAATAGCATCTTCTGTTTCATTTGCATTCTCTTCACCATTTGAATTTTTTTTGTGAATTACCCATTCTTATCATTTGTCAAATTTTGTATTGTGATTATCATTTTTAAATCAATTTATAGGGTTCATTTACATCAGGGATATTCACCTTTCATCGAGATATGTATTGCAAATGCATTTTCCTCAACGAGAATGTAAGACAGAGATAGGCCTCTCTTTTTTTCAATCAGAGCACTTGTCAAATCAAAGTAGATGGTGCCTAAAATTTGTTTTTCTTTCTTTTTTTAAAGTGTTTCTGATCAAAGAGATTAAAAGCATTTTAATAACGTTGAAGGGTAAGTTTAATTTTCCCATTTAGAAAATTTAATAACAAATCCAAGTTTAATGGTCAACTAAATATATTTTATATTGAATTTAGGTCACAGTATTGTCTAAGGGTTTGCTAGTAAATTCCTGGGACTTTGGCACTGATCACTAGACCTAACAAAGGTGACACACAGGCTCTGTAATTCGAACCCTGCATTGAGCCTCTTTTCTTCCAGAAGGGTCATAGATGGTCAGCTAAGTAATGACCTACCAGTGGTTGGCAAACTGCGGCTTGCGAGCCACATGCGGCTCTTTGGCCCCTTGAGTATGGCTTTTCCTAAGCCTTAGGAGTACCCTAATTAAGTTAATAACAATGTACCTACCTATATAGTTTAAGTTTAAAAAATTTGGCTCTCAAAAGAAATTTCAGTCGTTGTACTGTTGATATTTGGCTCTATTGACTAATGAGTTTGCCAACCACTAAGCCAACAGCTTAGTGCTTACAGAGCAAGTCGGGGCCCTCATGAAACACAGCTGTCTCTTAGTGCAGGTTTGGCAGAGGCGGCACCTACCAGTCACTCGTCTACATGGCTCCTACTGCTAATGCTGTCTAGGTGATAGTGATTTGTAAGAAAATAAATAGTATTTGACTGTCAACCCTCCGAAGGAAGGCAGGGGTGGGTGGATGGGAAGAGATCAACCAAAGAACTTGTATGCATACTAGTATATGCATAACCCTTGGGCACAGGCAACAGTGTGGTGAAGGCCTGGGGCGGGGATGCAGGTGAGGGCTAGAAAGGGTCAACAGGGGAAAGGGGGACATCTGTAATACTTCCAACAATAAAGATAATTTAAAAAAAAAAAAAAGAAACAGTATTTGGTCTATGAAACAAATGCATAGACTTGAATTTTACTGTACAACTTTGAAAATGCTAACAAACTATCCAAGGCAAGGACATGTCTCATTCATCTTTGTATCCTCAGCACAAATAGAAGCCAATGAATGAATGAATGAATGAATGAATGAATGAATGAATGAATCGTTTTGAGCACCTATAATACGTGTTTTGGAATATCCAAAGACATAATCATAGCCACATACAATTGGGGAGAAAATGCATAGTAACAAGCTAAATACAGGTAAAACAAAAGTTAAGATAATGTTAAATGAAATATATCAGCAGGCAGAAATGTACACCCAACTCTGTAGAGTGGGTCCCACCCCATTTCAAAGATGAGGAAACTTATAAAGAGATTAAGAAATTTACCCAGCTGCAGCTAGAACATTGCCTGATGACAAATTTCAGGTTATTTTTGTTAAACTTTGATGCTTCCATCTCATGATTCCCCTTATTAGTAAACTAATCCTGTATGAAAATTTAGGGAAATAAAAGATCACATCTGCTTGGAACCAGAAAGGCATGACGTTGTGAACATACTGGGACTTAAGCTCAAGTACAATTTGGAATAATTACCAGGAAACAAGCCTGCTGTCAGAGCAGAGTTGGAGTTACTTTTTAATTAATGTCACTAATCAGAAATCACAGAATATTAATAAGAAATTACTTTAAGGTGCATAAGTCTACACTTAGCAGAAAAATTGTTTCTGGAAATTAATTCCTTGCTTCTGATATGTCCTCATTTGTGTATGCCAACCATACCGGGGTGATCACTAGGATGTTTGCTGCAAGCCTCACACTCTGCCCTCATCATTCAATTCACTCTCCGCACAGCTCTGCCCTGGGCTCTGCTGTGCCTATGGATCCCATTTTCTTTTACTCTTTTGTAACTTCCCTCTTTGGTGTGTATTTTAACCTGTATAAAAATTAGGAAAGAAAAAAAAAACACCCAGCCAACATTATCCTAGTGAGGTTTCTGACCATAATTTAAAAATCGGACTTTTGTGTTTTGAGAAAAAATAAAGAAAAAGCTGTCTGTCTATCTAAATATCTATCTATACACACATACATCTACCCACCTATCTATCTATATATGTCTACATCTAATAGAAATATCCCCGTAACCACTGGAATAGAGGCCTTGGGAACTAAAATGTGAAAACCATTCAAGATAATTCATCTTGTTAAGACTTTAACTGTAAGTTCTACAATTACAGAATAGTCATTTCCACATGGTAAATCATGTCCGTTATGTTAGGGAAAAGTCTAAGGAAAGAACAAGAATTACATAAACTTTTACTTTATCCTTTTTGTCTTTCAAGGAGAATGCTATTTATATAATGCTTTCATAAACTACCGACAGAGTCTGACTTCTGATTGTTACCAGAAAAATGAGTCTCCAATCGCAAGCAAAACCTTGTAATGAAAGAATCATAAGTAATGATTCATTCTTTATGGCTTTATTTAAATTTCAGAATTTCAATTACTGACATGCCCTTCCAGAGATATTACTTGGGCACATTGGTTTTCAGAGGGATTTTAATATTGTATCTGTGATGAGAGTAAATGCTTTCATTTTATTTTCATACTAAAGGTGAGCAGTGACAGCTGAATTCTCAATTGTAAAGCTACCTCTGGGTTATCTGAGGATTTAACACCCCTCCTTAACCATCACTATTAATATTTCCAACAGAAACAGGGAAGGAAAGATGAAAATCAAAGATTAGATCTTTAAATAGCTTGGCAAGTCTATGATTTATTTGTGAACAGCCCTAATAAAAGGTATTGAATGAGGAAAAAATTACTCATTTGTTCATTTATTTAGCAACTCTTTATTGAGCACTTTCTATATTCTAGCCATTGTTCACAGCCATGAACAAAGTAAAATTCTTTCCCTCATGGAACTTACTTAGGTTCTAAGGTGTCTTTTTCAGGAGAGCTAGAGAGGCATATACATGCAGTATATGTCCAGCATGTTTTAAGCAATTTTCAGTGATAAATATCACACACTAAATTATCTGTGTAAATTTTTTCTTATAGCAACTATTATTTCAAGCCACAGTAATATGAATATTTCCAATATCAACATGCATTATTCCTACCCATCTGATATTTTGCCTAGTCTAAAAGGGTATTTGAAACTGACATCTCACCAAGAGCAAGTCACATGCAGAAAACACATACAGGAACCACTCGCCAGTCCCCATCCCTCATCCCACCTCTTCTCAGTCCTGTATTTCTTAG
The DNA here is from genome assembly GCF_014108235.1 of Myotis myotis. Classification (NCBI taxonomy): domain Eukaryota; kingdom Metazoa; phylum Chordata; class Mammalia; order Chiroptera; family Vespertilionidae; genus Myotis; species Myotis myotis. Next base: position 54,597,497 of record NW_023416357.1, read on the forward strand.
TCATTCCAGCTGTGGCTCCCCTTTCTGCTCACACCCTCAGCCACTCTACAGTAGCTTTTCAAATTGATGATATATGATTCCAACCCTTTTATCACTTCCATTTTTTAAAATCCCCCATTCTCTGTTATTTAATATCCCTATGGCACATCACCCAGATGCCAGCAGTCCCTTCTTGCACCTTTACCTATTTCTTCTGTGTGTGCCCCCCATGAGTAACTCAGCACCTCTTCAAGCCCTCCCCTCCCCTGCCCCAAAAGAATCCACTCACAGAGACCCATGGGTGGCAAGGGGCACTTTAGTGATGATTTCACCCGAGACAGAAAAGACAACCAAGGAACACTCTGCTCCTTCTCCCTTCCCCCTTCCTACCTCCGCGTTTTCTCTGTTCATTTAAATAATGCAGGTCCTGTCTGGCCCAGCTCCTCTCCCAGCCTCCTGGTGGCCTGGGTAGAGCAGCGGTTCCCTAGCCAATGTGCCCACAGCTAAGACTGTTTCCCACACTTTCTAATAAATTTTAAATAAAAAATTACATTTAATGACATGTGAAGAGAATAAGACATTTCTATTTCAGCATATGTAAAGTTAGATGGACTACAAGCATGCTCCTTTGTTCGTTTCTTGTTTATAAATAAGTCATGCTGATCTCTGTCATCCGTGGCTGCTTTCTGGCTGCAATGGCAGCAGCAAGAGCTCAGTGGTTGCAAAAGAGACCGACCCCAAAGCCTAAGCTATTTACTGTGACCCTTTACAGAAGCTGGCAAGCCCTACTCCCAGCCCAGGTGCCTCAGCCAAGTATTGCTTCCAGACACTCGTATGGCCCAGGGCTCTGGGAGGAACCTGCCTGGTGGCACGGGTTTCTGTGTCCTGTGTTTTAGGGCACATGGAGGGTACTGGCAGCAGCCGGGCTGAACACGCACTCAGCCAGGATCCACGGTGTGCTCCCTCGGCCGCACATCACCCCTAAGTACTTGCTACACACATTGGCCCTCATCATCTGAAAACACACACACACACACACAAACAAAAGAAAACAACCTACAGATTTTCTTCAACACTAAAGTGTACTTACTAAAATATAACACAATTCTTCCCTTAGACTGAACTCACTTGCAAATAATCTGTACGAGGAAGTTGAGAAAAATAAAAAAAGGACAGAAAGCCAGCTCATCAAATACGACAAGGACCAGCTGGGCCACATGAACTCGTGTCTGAAGCTCCTGCAGGAGAAACAGGTAAGGAGCCCTTCTGCCCGGGTCAGTACTGCTCTGTGGGGCCCCAGGCTAGGAATCCAGACGCCTGTCTTCCCTCCTGTTTGCTGTTCCCCAGGTCTGCTCAGAAAGTGCTCTACCGCTAGTCAAGGGACCAAAAGACGGTTTAAAAACCCAGATTCCGGGTCCCAACACAGAGCCCAGGCGTCAGACAGGCCTTGCAAGGCCTCCCCGCCAGCGCCCTGGCGATGCTTAGACACAGCGAAGCCTGAGACCTTGTACCCGAGACCAGCCGTTTCACCTCTCCCGAGAGCCTGAGCCGATGGAAGGTTTTCCGAACTCCTTTTCCAGCTCAGACCTTGTGCAGACCACCCGCCCTCCCCCCCCCCCCCGGGCTGTGGGGGGAGGAGGCTGCAGTCTGGGGGACACCACCGCAGGGCTTCCTTCTCCCGCTCCCGCCAGCGGGGTGTCCACGCTGCTGGGCCCGCAGGAGAGCAGCGCAGGCCACCAGGGTCCTCAGTGGCTGCCAGTCTGGCAAGCCTTTCAAATCAGGTGTTTCTGGAACTTGGGGAGAAGGGCTTTAGCCATGCGCGGCCACTCCTGCAGCCCGGTGGGCCCGCAGTTGTCCTACCTGAGTCAGGCAGATGCCTCCACCAGTCCTACGGCCCTGGGTGGCCACAGGATCACCTGCAGGCAGAAGCTCTGGACTCCACCTTCCTGAGGCAGGAGAACCAAAGGGGCCAAGCCAGTCAGTCCAGCCCGTTCCTGCTCCCACATTCCCTCGGGGCAGAGGGAGGAGCAGAGAAGCTAATTAGCATCACCTGGAGCTCTCTTCACCTGGATCCGTTGAGGGCTCCATCAGAGACCAAGTAAACCAGAATGTGGGGGTAGGTGTGGTCCAGGTGATTCTAATGGACAGCGGGTGGAGAATCACTGATCTAGCTGAAGGCTGTCTGCGGGAGAAGTGATGCTCAGGCATAAGGCCTCTAACATTTAGGAGCAGGTCCCAGGAGCGTGTCAAGCAGAATCTAAAATGCCTTCCTTTAACACTAGACTGAAATTCCAAATCCTCCAGGCGTCTCAGCAAGGCCACAGCTCTTTCTCTCCTTTTCCTCCATAATGGAGGGAATTGCAGAAACTACAAAGGATCCAGGCCAGACAAAGGGATGAACTCTCATACTTGGGAACATAGATTTAGATACAAGGGAACTTCGTGCGAATGTTCATGTTTAACATGGAAAAGTGATATTGTTAAAAACATTCTCTAAGCTGAACTACAAAGCCGCAAAGATTTTCTTGTTTGCAGTTTTATCATGTGTTATCTTTTCTAGGAAAACTCTGAAAATAAAATGGGAGAAAAATTACTGCAGCTTTCAAGCAAATTAGAGAATTTCATTAACACGCACACACAGGATGCAGCACTAAGCAAAGTTAAGCACATAGAAAATAAACTGTGTAAAAAGATGAGCCAACTGGAAAAGCACATCTGGGATGAATTAGAGAAAATGCAGAGTGAATGTCAATCAGGTGAGTGGTACCTTTGATTAAGAACAACAACCCTTTCCTAGCCAACCCCTCCGTTTTCTATGTTGCGCTAATGGCTGGCAACTGATCGCGTCATTAGTGACATCCTTTTGTATTTAACCCAGCTTTCTAAATATGCCATAGAGTGTCAACATCTCATGGGAAGGTATATAAGTTGAGGGGTTTTTTTGTTTGTTTTGTTTTGTTTCTCTCTCTGAGATCAGAGACTCATAGAATTGTTGGACCTGGAAGGTCCTTGGGGATCATCAAGACATGGCTTGTGGGTGTATCATAAAACAAGGAGCCTAAATCCAATGCCCCGCCTTGAACTTGCAGGTAATAAGCCTGGACAGATGTCAGGCCGGAGCCCTGACATTTAGACATAAGAAAAAAAGATACATTAACAGTGTCCGGAATAATGGCTGTCTTTCTTCTTAAGGAGGCAGCAGTGTCAAGCTGAGCTAACTTCAAAGAGGATTAATTTGAAAGGCTCATCTAATTTGTCAAAGCCCAGGACGTGGATAGGTGCTGTGGAGCAGCCATCTGCCTCCAGCCACAATTCTGAGGGAATTACCAGGATCCAGAAGTTTCCTTTCACTAGAGAAAGCCCCACTCATTTTCTGTCCTCTAGATCTCAGAAAAGTGTATGTCAAGTCTACCTAATTTTGATCCTGTATAGAGGTGCCTTGAAGGTGTCATAGAAAACCATCATGGTCTCATTAAGCCAGATATGGCTAGCATATAAGTGAAAATCTTTACCTGGAAATCTGACCCTCACCACCTCTACCCCCAACTCCCACTGCCAAATCAGAATAATGAATTATCTGGCCAGAAATCATGTCCCAAACATACCTGACCCTTCTTTAGGGCCGTGCTTCCTACTTCACTACCAGAGGTTTAATTTTATTCATTCCAGTAGTACAACCACAGCATGAGCTCAAGAGGGGTTTGTAATCTCTGCATGTTATTAAGTGGGAGTTTAGAAAACAGGGACTCTGAATTAATGGTTTGCTCCTTTATGCCTTTAATAAAAATGTGTTGAGAAATGATTATGTGAAAGGCTCCGGTGAATAAGAAATGGGCTATACCCAAGAAGCTTGATATATGGTAGGTAATGACCATGAAAAATTAGACTTTAATGAGAGCTACAAAGTGCTGGGGGAGGGGAGTGTGCAGTGGCCGGTGGCCACTCTTTAGGTCCCTCAAACAAGTTGATGTTAGAGAAAGTTTAAAATCTCATCTGAGATTTCAAAAGCCTTTACCTTCAATTTGGTAACAAGAATAAAAAAAAGAGAGAGAGAGAGAGATCATCCAAATCTCTTGTCAAAGTGTACAGAAAAAAAGCTATTTTAAATTTCTCTCTTGAAATATAGAATCATTTCATTCTGCAATATATTTGGGGGGAAGAAAAGAAAGGAATTGAATTAAAATTCCACAATGAAGCAGATACAAGTTGAAACACTATTGCTAATGCATCTTCATGACATACAAGAAACGGTTACACATTTTTAGACTGGTCTTAATAAAATGTAATGTGCTTTGAATTAAAAGGTGATCATTTATGGACTGCTGATTAACAACTTCTGTGAAAAACAAACGTTCCAATGCATTGTTCAAGTATACTCATATCTTCTTTCAGGTTTTAAATCAATTCATGACTCTCTCACCTCCCTCCAACAAATACAGAAAACAAAGATGGATTTAGAGATACATAATGTACAGAAAGACCTAAAGAAATTACACCGTAAGATAGTTGATCTCCAGGAAGTGTGAAACTTTCCAGTCTTCTTTTTCACCAGCCAATGGAGTGGTTTGTTGGTAAAAGCTGAGAAGAAAGTTAATATCTGAGATGTTTCTTGCTTCCTCTGTCTCTGTATTTCTTACCACCTTTTTAAAGGAGATGACTGTATTAAAAAATCCAATAAAGCAAAGAAGTTTTCTGAGGTTTTCATTAATTTATTAATTAAAAACTTAATGAATTTTTTACATACATACATTTTTGAAGATAACAAAGAAGAGAGCAGAGATTTGAAGTTAGAACCCTGGGTTTGAATTATCCCTCAGTGAAGCTTATTCAATCACTTTATTAGAAGTTTTACTGAAAGATTGTGTATACACATGTACCCAGGAAATCTGAACAACCCTTCTTGGTCCCAGAAAGAACAGGCCTTCAGCTGAGCCCAAGTGAGAACGTGACACGTGGTAGAACCAGGACATGGGGTGTGAACGAAGAGAAAGACAGTGATAACACTAGATGTCCTGGACAGATCAGGTTCTTGAGTAAAAGAGGTCATAGGGATTCAGGAAGATGGCGGCGGTATAGGCAGACGCGTCCCAGGTCGTGTCCCTGAGCAAATGGAGTGAGCAGCTGAAACTAGTAACATCCACCCCGAATTGGCGAAATTCCTCAGCTGGCGAGACGGTTTGCAGCCGGGAAGAGCAGAACTCCCCTGGAAAGGTAAAAAAAACCAGGGATTTGGGCAGGAAAGTTTGCCAGACCTCTGAACCCAGAGAGTCGGAGGGAGACCGCGTGGCAGACAGCCGCGTCCCTTGGGACAGGCACAGCCCCTAACGGGGGAAAGGAGAACCGAGGGATTCCTGGCGCTGCCTGGGGAATTGAGAGCTGGGTTCTGTGATCACGGAGGACTGAGCCTAAAGGGGGCAGCCTGAAGAGCTGACCAGACCATGCAGTCCCGGTAAGAGAAGAAGCTTACAGAAACCAAGCCTTCCCCGTTTCCGCGGCCGGCGTTTGTTTGTTTGTTTTCACTGAATCCTGTTCATGGGACATTTCGGATACAGACACTCACCTGTGCTGAAGAGAGGGAGAGTGTGCGGAGGAGTGGAATCTGGGGAGAGACTGAGGAGAGAAGGGGGGCCGGGAGAGGTGGCAGCGAATTGAGTGCTGAGACATCCCTGAGCCCAGGACTGAGGCAGCCATTCTCTCTGGAGAGTGAGACTCCTCCCCCCAGCCCCCAGGCAAGGAGCACAGCCACACCCAGATTCCACCCTGTAGGAGACCAAGGATTAAAATAACCTGATCAGTCCCTGGGAGTTAACAGGGTCTGGCCTATAGAGGGATTTTCAATCCCAGCAACAACACAGCACTGGTAACTCTTACGCAGCCAGCTCTGGGCAGTGAACTTCCACTGGACAGAGAGGCCCTGTAGCCTCAGAGGCCAACCCCAGAACACTGCCACCCAGAGGCTGACCCACAAACTGACTCTTTGCTAAACACAAAATAAGGCAGTCTGGGAAACAAATGCGGCTTGCTTTAAAATAAGGACTGTGGTTTACAACACAGAGGAACAGTGTATCGCAGGGAAACTCAACACTCGCCTGAATACCTGGCAGGTCTAAGGCGAGCCACACTGAAGAATAGAAGAACCGAAGGACCTTCACTACTGCAATATTTTTTTTTTTTCTTTTTTCACCTTTTAACTAAGAAACCAATTTTTTTTCTTTTTTTCTTTTTTTTTTCTTTTCCTCTTCTTCTTCTTTTTTTTCTTCTTTTTTCCATCACCTGATTTTACCCTTTTAATTACTACCTTCTTATTTTTAACCAGTATTATTACTGCTACCATTTTACCATTTTTTTTTAAAGTGCCATTTTATTTTCTCTTTATTTTATTTTGGGATTAGTGTTCTCCATTCTATTTTCATCGTTATATTATTGGTTGTTTCTAGTTTGCATTCATCTCCAGGGAGCTGTTGCTGGAATTTGTTGGGATTAATGGCTGTTCTATAGGAGTATTCTCCTCATATAAAAAAGTCTCTTCCCCTCTTCCACTTCATTCTCTCTTTTCGCTCTTTTTTTTTCTTTTCCTTTCTTTTCTCACTTTTACTTTCCCCCCTCCTTTTTCCCAATTTCATTTTTGCACTCCTTTTTTTGGTCCCTAATTTTCTTTTCTTTTTTCTCTTTTCTCTTTTTCTCTTCCTTCTTCCTTATCCCCTAATTCTCTTAATTCAGGTGGTCACCTTTATTTGGGGTTATTAATATCATGAATATATTTGTGTATAGTGCCTGGTACGTGGTGCCTTGTTGTGTTGTATTTTGTGCCTTTAAATCAACACAGCAGATCCAAGCAACAGCAACCTCCTGAGCACCACACCCTCTGCTGAGGAACAGCAGCTGTAAGTGAAACCTCGCCCCACCAGCCAGAAGAGCCACCACAGCTGTGAACAGCACCCACCAGAGGAGTTGCTGCCAACTGAAGAGGAGCTGCTACCGCAACCGCCCGAAGAGCAACCACAGACCAAGGAGTCACTGCCACCAAGGGAGCAGCCACTGAACGACTCAACGTCTAGATATGTCAGTGAGATCAAACATGGGTAGACAAAGAAACCCCCAAAGGAAAGAGAAGGAGGACTCTCCAGAAAAGCAGCTAAGTAATACAGAGGCATGCAACATGACAGAAAAAGAATTCAGAATAAGGGTCCTAGAGTGCATAAACCGGATGGAGGAAAAAATAAATCGACAACCTCAGCAAGAAGCAGGAAGAAACAGATGAAAAAATCGATAACATATTGAAGAAGCTAGAAGAAACAGATGAAAAAAATCAACAACTTAAGTAAGACCCAAGAAGAAATGAAGAGTGATATAGCTGCAATGAAAAACTCCATTGAAAGTATCAACAGTAGACTAGGAGAAGCGGAGGACCGAATTAGTGATTTAGAAGACAAGGAAGCAAAACACACCCAAAACGTACTTAAGTTGGAGAAAAAAATGAAAAGACAGGAGGAGAGCCTAAGGGAGCTTTGGGACAACATGAAACGAAACAACATACGAATAATAGGGGTACCAGAACAACAGAAGGATGAACAAGGATTAGAAAACCTATTAGAAGAAATAATATCAGAAAACTTCCCTGAGGTGGGGAAGAAAAAAGTCACACAAGCCCAGAGAGTCCCAAACAAGGTGAACCCAAAAAGACCCACACCAAGACACATCATAATTACCATGGCAAATGTTCAGGACAAAGAGAGAATCTTACAGGCTGCAAGAGAGAGACGGAAAGTTACATACAAGGGATCTCCCATTAGATTGTCAAATGATTTCTCAACAGAAACACATCAGGCCAGAAAAGAATGGACGGAAATTTACAAAGTGATGCAAAGCAAAGGACTGAATCCAAGAATACTCTATCCAGCAAGGCTATCATTCAAACTTGAAGGGGAAATAAGAAGCTTCACAGACAAAAAAAGGCTAAGGGAGTTTATCACCACCAAGCCAGCAATGCAAGGAATGCTAAAGGGACTGGTATAAAAATAAGAAATAAAAAGCTCAGAAAGAAAACAGCCACACAAAAACAGAAATGCCTACAAACAAGTACCTTTCAATAATAACTTTAAACGTAAACGGACTAAATGCTCCAAACAAAAGACATCGAGTGGCTGAATGGATAAAAAAACATGACCCATACATCTGCTGTCTACAAGAAACCCACCTCATTAGAAGGGACTCACACAGACTGAAAGTGAAAGGTTGGAAAAATATCTTTCAGGCAAATGGAAAGGAAAAGAAAGCTGGGGTAGCAATACTTATATCGGACAAAATAGACCTCAAAGTGAAGGCCATAACAAGAGATAAGGAAGGCCACTTCATAATACTAAAGGGATCAATACAACAAGAAGATATAATCCTGGTAAACATATATGCACCCAATGCAGGAGCACCCAAATTCATAAAAAATCTCCTGGAAGATATCAAAGGAGACATCGACAACAATACAATCATAGTAGGGGACTTTAATACACCACTGACAGCACTGGATAAGTCCTCTAGACAAATAATCAGCAAAGATACAGCAATCCTAAATGACTCACTAGATCAGATGGACTTAATAGACATCTTCAGAACACTTCACCCGAAAGCCAGGGAATATACATTCTACTCAAATGCTCATAGGACATATTCAAAAATAGACCATATATTGGGTCACAAGCAAAGTATTCCCAAATTCAAGAAAATTGAAATCATAAAAAGCGTCTTCGCAGACCACGATGGCATAATATTAGAAATAAACTACAATAAAAACAACCCAAAATACTCAAACACCTGGAAGCTGAATAGCATGCTATTAAATATTGATTGGGTTACCAATGAAATCAAAGAAGAAATTCGAAACATCCTGGAAACTAATGACAATGAAAACACAACAATCCAAAACCTATGGGACACAATGAAAGCAGTCCTGAGAGGGAAGTTTATAGCTCTACAGGCCTATCTCAACAAACAAGAAAAAATGGTAGTAAATCATCTAACTCTACAACTCAAAGAATTAGAAAGAGAGCAACAAGAAAACCCCAGAGAGCAGAAGGAAGGAGATAATAAAGATTAGAGCAGAAATAAATGACATAGAGACCAAAAAAACAATACAGAAAATCAATGAAACCAAGAGCTGGTTCTTTGAAAGGATAAACAAGATTGACATGCATTTTTATTTACCTACAAATAAAAAAGAGGAATCTACATAATGTAACTGAGTGAAGTAGGGCAGGTGTAATACATTAAAGAATGGCAAGAACTGTGGCAAATTGGAGACCACTCGCCCTGTCTAAAAAGAATAGCCACTATGCAGTTCCTTGTCATTATTAGCATATATATAATCCATTATTGCCCCAGATTTCATTTTTCAAGAGAAACCAGAAATCTGGGTTTTACCGACGTGGGCACCCTGTCTAGAGCAGTGGTTCTCAGCCTTGGCTGCACATTAGAATCACCTGGCAATCTTTTTAAAATCCTGATTTCTGGGCCCCATCCTTTGGAAATTCTGTTTCTTTGTTATGGGGTGAGGCCACAACATTAGTAACAAAGAAACAGAATTTCCAGAGGATGAGACCCAGAAATCAGGATTTTAAAAAAATTGCCAGGTGATTCTAATGTGCAGCCAAGGCTGAGAACCACTGGTCTAGAGAGGCACCAGGCCTCTCTGAGCGTGGGAATCCTAGTCAGGATGTTCCAGGCTAATTTGCTATACACAGGTGCAAAAGCAAGGACCCGGCAAGCTATGCACTACACAAGCGTGCCTTTCTGCATTTGGCACAAAGCTTCTTTTATTTGCGCTTGTTTGAGCTTGTCTATAAGTTGCCACTGACCAGCCTGTTGTTGGTTGCTTTGTTTGTAATGAAGCATGTCCCATTTGCCTGCTTGTACCCGCATGTTCTTTCTGTTTTCCACACCCAGAAGAGTCAAGTCCCTGGCTGAGGAGTTTGCCCCTGACAATATGGAACCGCTCTTTTTATAAGCATTAACAACAGTTGGCCCTCCACATCCATGGGTTTTGCATTGGTGAATTCAACTGAACTATGGGTGGAAAATAGCCCCCCAAAAAAGAAATTTCCAAAAATGTTCCAAAAGAGCAAAACTTGAATGTTCCATGCACCAATCACTATGCTGAATCCATGAGAATAAAGTAATGTGTAGGCATACCCTACTGTAGTCTATATGCAAATATAGGTTATATGCAAATACTACACCATTGCATTTAAGGGACTTGAGTATCCTTGAATTTTAGTAACCTCAGGGCTGGGGGGCTAGGAGGGTGGTCCTGGATCCAACCCTCCCTTCCCACCCCGAGGGTATTGAGGGATAATTACAGTTCCTAAACTAGGAGGGAATGTCTGTGGATAGATACAGTCCATGGGCTGTCAGTTTGCGACTTCTGACCCAGAGATTTTTGTTTTCTAGCAATCCCCGTATTTGTAGCAGGTAATATTGATTCATTTTACTCAATATGTATCAGAATTATGAGCAACTAAGAGCTAACTCATTCAAAAAAAAAATAGAATACAACAATTTCCATGAATGACATCCAACATGATTTAATCTAGGTGCTATATTTAAAAGCACTTCAAAAACACTAATTAGTTTCCTACAAAATTGAGTCATGTATAACTTCTAGATATGCTAAATGTAGAGCCTGGTATTAGTCAGTAAAATCGATAACAATAAAATTGACTGTTCATGTTCTGCACTATTCTCTAGAACAGTGATGGCAAACCTATGACAGGCATGTCAGAGGTGACACGCGAACTCATTTTTTTGGTTGATTTTTCTTTGTTAAATGGCATTAAATATATAAAATAAATATCAAAAATATAAGTCTTTGTTTTACTATGGTTGCAAATATCAAAAAATTTCTATATGTGACACGGCACCAAAGTTAAGTTAGGGTTTTTCAAAATGCTGACACGCTGAGCTCAAAAGGTTTGCCATCACTGCTCTAGAACAAGGAATAATTTCTAACCTCAAAGTTTTTCGTAACCTTGGCAAGGGGACCGCTGCTTGCAGATATGTGGGCACATAATGGGTAAAATGGGAACACCTGGAAGAGCCATTTGGCATAAACATGGGGAATCAGGCAGATTCCCTGAAGAAAGGGATCTAAATGGAAAGCTCTAATGTATACGTAGGCATTAGCCCAGGGAAAGGGGCTAGATATCGGTAGACGTGGGGGCTCAGATGGAGCAGCCTGAGCAAAGACCTGGAGACCAAGACAACGGCACACAGGAATATAGGGTGTCCACAAAACTGTATACACGCCCTTGGAATATAATAAAGGTAGTGTTTATTAAAATACTTTTCATTTTCAAAATTGAGCTATTAGCTGTTACAGTGTGTATGCAATGTTGGGGGATACCCTGTAAGGGTCAGAGGGTAAAGTGTGTGTGGTGAAGGTTGGGGAAGAGGAATGGGAGAAGTAAACAGTGAAAGAGAAAGCTGTGGCGTTGGAGGTGGGGGTGGGGTGTCTATCACAACAGGCCTTATAACTCATGTTGAAGAACGTGGACCTTTTTCTTCAGAACACAGACAAGACTCTAAAGGATTTCCAATAGGAGGATGAAGGCAGATTTGCATTTTAGAGAGCTCTCTCTGGTTGTAACGTGAAGAATAAATTACAGACACTGGGAGAAGCAAATCTGGTGGGTAAGGAGGGAGGTGATACAGGAGGAAGAGGATAATGAGCTCAGTTTTCAACTAATTGACTTTGAAGTACCTATGGGATGTCTAAGTGGATATGTCTAGTGGTGAGTGAGAGATAAACACCAGGAGCATGAGAGAAAGATTTGAACTGAGGATTTAGCACAGAAATGCTTGTTGGGTTATGAGGGAGGAAGGGATGGTCTGGGGTTGGGTGAAGGAAGGGGACATGAAGACTTCAGTGAACAACTGAGACTCGGAGAGAACTCTGGGAACACCAAGCACCGAAAGGACAGGCCGAAAAGGAACCCTGAAGCCCCTAGATGAGCATGTGGAGGCAGCACTGAAGAGGGAGCAGCGGTGTTTGAGGGTGTCAGTCTTCCGTGGGAGTTTCTGCTACCTGATGATGCCAACAATCAACTTGGAGTTCTACCAGTGATACTTTAAAACCTACTGACCCTGTAAACTGGAAAAGTTGGGTAAACCACACAACTCAGCGGGCAATGGTTGTAATACCTTCCTGAGTGCCTTTCCAAGCCATAAAACAAGTGCATCTCCTCCCACAAAGAGAGGGTAGCAGCCCTCCGGGAGAAGCAGGACCATTGCCAGGAAAAATATTAGGTGGTTTTGGCCACTACCCAGCTTGGCATCTCCCTCCCCAGGAGAGTCGAGTCACATTTGTAGTCAAGGTCTGTTATTTCAGACCTTTCCCTGAATACGCAGTTATGAAATTTTCTAACTCCATGGACTAAATTTCCATAACACCCCCTCCATCCTTGGAAGAGTTCTGCGACTTCATTTTCAGAAGGTATTTACATAAGATAAATGATGTGAGTAAAAATTGATGTACGCAGCAGTATGTCATAAACCAGGTTTTCTTTTACAGTCCAGTAGACAAACTGAGAAAACAGAAAAATAAACTAAACTTCTGTGCTTGGAAGTTTTGAAAGAGACTTGAGGTATGAAAGACTTGAATTTAAAACCAGGGCCACCCAGTCACTATCTGTGACTTTGATATGTTCTTTAACTTCAGAGTCTTAGTTTCCTCATCTTAAAATGGGGGAGGGGAGGCGGTGCCCTGGTCAGGTACTTAGTTGGTTAGAGCATCATCCCATACCCCAAAAGGTTGTGGGTTTGATTCCCAGTCGGGACACATACCTACATTATGGGTTTGATCCCTGGTTGGGTCGAATGCAGGAGGCAGCTGATGTTTCTCTCTCACATCAATGTTTCTCTCTCTTTCCCCTCCCCCCTTCCTCTCTCTCTAAAATCAATAATAAAAAAATATCCTTGGGTGAGGATTTAAAAAATGTGGGGATAAAAATACCTACCTTGTACATTATTGGAAGAATTAAGAAAACATTTGTTGAGCTATTTCTGAGCATTGGATGAACTCATTTAATACTCCAGACAGATGTTGGAGACAGAGACATTAGGTAACCATGCAGGGTTTCACTGCTGGTCGGAGATGGAGCCAGGATTTGGATTTAGCAATTCAGAGAACTACTCTTGCTGGTGAACATTCTGCTATATTGTTTCTCAAAATACGTGCACAGCATCTAATGCAGTGTCTGATACCTAGTAGCTATTGCTCTTGATAAATTGTACTGATTAATAATCTATAATAATAAAAGCATAATATGCAAATCGACCAAACAGCTGAACAGTGGAACAACCGTCCGGACATCCTTCTGGACAACCTTCTGGACAAAGCCAGGGCTGTGAGGGCTGAGGTAGCCAGGGCTGTGAAGGCCTACTTTTGCACGAATTTCGTGCATAGGGCCTCTAGTAATAAATAAAGCTTTTGAGTTTTATGGGAAAGACAAGTTCCATGGTACTCTTTGTCCAACTCTGATTAAGATCAGTATCTACAAATATTTGAGTTCAAAAGGTCCTTTTACTATATATGAGAAGAAATACCTTGGCTTGCAGTAATTCTAGGAGTGGAGCAAAGCAGAAAGTGCAAAATACAGATTTCTCCTGGAACAAAATTAAAATGAGGAAATATCCTTCTACTTTAAAAGCACTTCTTCCTATTGTCTCTGAGAAGGGAGACTAACAGCCGATGAAACATTATGGTCATTGACTGGAGATGGGCAAGGTGCTGATGTCAGGCAAAAACCATTAGTATCCAACTCCCAGCTGCCTCTCGGAGAGTAATGCTCTCTGTTCACAAGGGAAACCATCAGACATGGACTTCAAGTGGGAGGTGCCAACAAGGAGGCATGTGAATGGTGCTGGACAACCGACCCCTGCAACCCAAAACCACTCCTACACCAAAGGGATCTAGCTAGTCTTTATGCCTATATTCCATCGCCTAGTACTTAAAGGCTTTTAAGTATTCACATCATCAATATAAAATCCTCAGAAACACACACACACCCATGAGCTTTTATGAGGATATTTTTTTTATTTTAACCTTCATAGGGATTAATTGGAGGGCAAGGTCTTTCAAAACCAAGGAAGTGCTAAGTAGTCAAGACATGGGAGGGGAAAAGGCTAGAAAAGCCAAAGAGAAAAGCAAGGGCCGGCAAGCACTTTAGATGTTATCAAGGATTCACCAAAACAATTCGTTCACTGCTGGCTTCAGCTTTCATAAAGTTCAAAATCTAATGAAGACAGAGAATTCCTTATCCTACATAGGTTTAAATTTGCAAATGAAGCTGGGGAAATTATAAATTTGCAAAGTTAGTCCTTTGGAGGAGGGTCCCTTTTTCCTGAGCTTCTTCCTAGAACTCAGTGGCACCAGGAATCTGGTGGGTAATGATTACCACCTCATAAGCACAAAAGGCTCCTCTGCTGAGGCAAGTGGGACATACCAAGATACTCTGCAATGCTACCCCTTATGTGGGTTTTCTTAGAACCTCCTTGACGTGCACAAAACTGCTGCCTGCTTATTTCCCATGTGCACAAGTATACTAGTATATGCGGTTTAAGTGAGCTAATAAGTACTTTATTCTGAGCCTTGTTCTAGACAGAAGTCGTCTTCCAACCATACTTGTTCTGAGGCACTACAGTGCTAGCTTCAGGCAAGTCAGAAATGCATTTATTTCCACCTTATTGAAGCTGTTTGTGGAAATATAAATTTCCCTTCTCAGCTGTGTGTTTTCTCTCTAATCTTTTTTTCCACATAAGGAAACTTCTGCTCCATCTGGCTTTTTCCCTGTGCCCTATACTTCTTTTCAGGCTGTTTTCAAAACTTCTGATGCCAGGAAACAGTCCTTGTACAGATTAAGTGTACCTTATTTTCCCTTTCTTAATTTATTAAATTGACCAGAACAATTAAGATGAGAACTTTTAAACCAGTTTATACTGGTTTTCCAAAAAAAAAACCCGAACACCTCCTGATTGCCTAATACTAAATTATGCTGCATTTTTTTTTCTCCATAGAGATTAAGCAATGACCATATTTTGTTTGATAAGGGAGACACTGGCATTAAAAATATGGGTTTCTTAGAGACTCAGGTTATTTAAGCCACCTGGGAGTCAGATAGTCAAACAATGGGCATATGTTACTGAATGTGGGTGATCTTTCTGAAGGAAGTATAGCCTATTTGGCATGTAGCAGGCACAGGCAATTACATTCAAACATTTACACATGCTGGCTTCCATTAAAATACTGAGTGTAGGTCTACTTTCCTTCCCAGGGTCTTAGTTCCTACCTTTGTACAGTAGAGGTCTCATTGGAAAGGGGCTCTAGTCTAAGGTTTGTAAGCACAGGGTGCCCCCGTTCAATGAAAACCAAAGTTGCTGCTTCTTAGGTTCTGCACCAAGCAGTTTATTTCAGTACAAATTTGTGCACCAGTGGGTCCCTCGGCCTGGCCTGCAGGATCGGGCTGAAACTGGCTCTCCAACATTCCCCAAGGGGTCCCGGATTGTGAGAGGGTGAAGACCAGGTCGAGGGACCCCACCAGTGCACGATCGGGGCCGGGGAGGGCTCCGGGATGTGTCCAGCCCGTCTAGCTCAGTCCTGATCTGCCGGACCCCAGCAGCAAGCTAACCTACTGGTCAGAGTGTCTGCCCCCTGGTGGTCAGTGAACGTCATAGTGAGAGGTTGAGCGGCCTTAGCATATCATTAGTATATTACACTTTGATTGGTTGAATGGATGAGCGGACACTTAGCATTTGGCTTTTATTATATAGGATTATATAGGATTTTGCTTCATTCAGCTCACTTAGGACTTAGAAAATTCTGGTAACTAGAACAACAGAATGCAGCCATTGGAAGTGTAGCTCACTTTTTTGGCTCTTTACAAATTCACATTAAAATGAAAGGCCAAGAGATAAGACTGATTTAGTAACATGCTCATTCAATATTTAAAATTTAAAACATACCACTTAGGTTTTGTTTAATTTAATGCAGTTTCTTTTAAGAAAAATGAGAATGACATACTTAATCAACTGTGTTGGTGATACTGGGCCGTAAGTAGCATGTTGAGTGAGAATAGATAGTATTACAGAAATGAACAGCCACATATTCTTAGTCAACTACTTTTGACATTTATATTTTCACAGTAACTGCTTTTAATAAATTACCTTTGTACAGTAGAGGTCTCATATTTATCTGATGACCCCCCTTTTGGCAACAATTTAGATGATGATCCCCAATTCAGTGATCTGGTAAAATTGAAATTCAATGGAATGCATATTCATTTAACAGTATATGCAATGAGCAATGTATTAACTTTCTATTGCTGCCAAAACAAATGATCACAAACT